>NC_133419.1:111220000-111820000 GCF_049350105.2 Macaca mulatta | reverse complement strand
GACAGAGTTATGGAACATTACATGAGGCAGCAAGATCAATAGCCAACGTAAGTTGAGCCAATAGCAGTTCCAGTAAAGAGGGGCATTAGCATGGATACGAACAATCAGAAGAGATCCATGGAGGAGCTTGGATTTGATCTAGGCCCAAAGCAACGACTACAATTTGGATTAAGTAGAAAAGTTCTAGGTCAGCTCTCAGTGTCTATGTCTGAGTTCTGTGTCTTCCACTTGACTAGTTATGTGGCTTTGGATAAATTTCTTCACTTCACTCAATTTTCTTACCTTGCAAATGAAGATGCTTGGTCCAGGATTTAATGTCACCTCAGTCCCTAGCATATACATCTGATGGTCGTAAAAGTGTTTGGTAAGCAGATAAATGCTGTACCATTGTAATTTCAACCCAAAAGAACCATTTTGTATTCTGTCCCAGTTAAGAGTTTATGGCACATGAAATATTTGTTAAAATGTGAATTTATTTGATGACAACATGTCTCATCACTTGTTCAATTTAATAAGCATTTATTGAGTACTTGCTGTATGCCAGGATGTGTGTTAGGTATGGGCCTATAGACATGAATGAGACAGAGTTCATAAAGAAACTCACTATTCAGGAAGTGCAATTATGCAATTATATTCAGAATATAGAGGAGGGAGACATTAAGAATTGGGGAGGGGAGGACAGGGAAGCCTACCTGGAGGTCATGCTTCTGAGTAGTTTTGAGAAATGGTAAGGAGCTCCCCAAATAGACAAGAGGCAAAGAAGAGGACGTGCACAAAGGCACCAGGACATGGACCTTCTTTGGAGTGTAGAAGTCTCCAAACAGCATCATGCTGTGAGTGAGTGTGCAAAGCATAATGTGTGAAAGTAGGGAAGGCTGCTCGTGGGGCAGCAAGTAGGGAAGGATTGTGAAAAATGAAGCAAGAGGGGCTTAGGTGTAATATGTCAATGGCCTTTGCATAAGGACGTAGTGAAAATGCTCATCTTGGAGGCATTATGAGTCTAAGACAGGAAAATGTAACAGAAGGAATGTATTTATTTGCTAGGGCTGCCATAACGAAATACCATGGAGTGAGTGGCTTAAACAACAGAAATGTATTTCCTCACAGTTCTGGAGGCCAGCAGTCCAAGATCGAGGTGTTGGCAGGGTTCGTCAGTTTGTTTAAGACTTAGGTGTACAGATGGCCATCTTCTCTCTGCATGTCCATGGTCTTTCCTCTCTTTGTCCTAATTTCCTCTTCTTATGAGGACACCACTCATATTGGATTAGGGCCTACTCTAATCATCTCATTTTAACTTAATTGCCCCTCTAAAGGCTGTGTCTCCAAATACAGACACATTTTGAGATTTTGGGGTTAGGACTTCAACATATGAATCTTGTTGCCGGGGTGGGGGATGCAATTCAGCTTGTAATTGGGAGTCATTCATTCAGACGTAGTAGAATCTACTACAATCAGGACTAGCCCTTACAATCTGGAAGTGTGTCAATTACATTGTCTGGTAATAGGCGCTTCCCTTTTACCTTCTTTCAAAGATGTTTTTACTCATCCTTTATTGAAAAGTCTTCCTTAATTAAGCGAAAGCCAAATGATTATTTTCCCACAACTCTATTTTCCGGACCCAGACCACAAACATTATGGCAGGCATGGGATTTAAAGAATGGTCCAAATCACCCTGTCTTTCAAGGCCCAACTCAAACATAGCTTCCTTTGTATGCCTACCCAGAGTTTACCTGGCTGAAGGACAATTTTCCCTTCTCTGAACTATGACACTTCTTTTCTGCTTTTCACAGAGTTTAACTTATTTTGGTTTCTGTGTTTCCATAGCTCTCAAAGAAGCTTAAAAGCATCTCTACCTTGTGTCTTTAACCTCTGAGGACAGATTTTAAAGTTTTGTTTCATATAACCCGAAATATAGCATACATTCAGTATATGATGGTAAAATAATTAATGTAGTATATGACTAAATTCTTTATAGAATTTTGGGTTCTTGATGACCTGCGGTGCCCTTTCTAGCCTCATTGCTCTGTCTCTTCTACTGTAAGTCCAGACGACCTGGTCTTTCCTGTAGTATTAGCTCCTGGAGAAGAAATGATAGTACTCATACTAAGTATTGCGCATGGAGCTACAGACCCTGAGAAAAGATTATCTAATGATGAAGTAAATGATGGAAGAGGCCTTCAAGGAACCTATCCTTTAAGGAGATTGTGGCCAATTCAAGCAGAAGGAAGGAAAACAGAGCACAGTTTTACAGGACTTTAACCAAATCCCAGTAGTTTTCTACAGATATCATAGAGAATTTTGTTCTTTGGCAAAACAAGAAAAAACTTAAAAGAAACACGAAACACTGCACCCTTGCTGTTTCTTCTGAGTCATAGTGATTTTCAATCTGCAGGTAGAGGACTCCTGTCGGGGATGGAGTGTGGGAAAAAAGATTCCTGCAAAAACTTCCATGATCAATATGCTTACCAAGTAACACTGTTTACACTTCAGACTAAGCAAAAAAGAGAGGCCTCACCTGTATGGGCACTGCCATTTTTCAATGGGCAAACAAATATACTATTATGATTAATGTAATTAAAATTCCTCTAAAAACTCACTAAATTACTACTTCATTTTATTAGTTTTTTTTTCAACTGTTTGATATTGACAGTATTCTGGATAGTTTTTAAAATATGTGAAGTTAAGAAGGTCCTCTTACATGAAAAGTTTTGAAGTCAAGTACTCTTGATATAAATGCTTATTCTACGTGGAAATATTGAAATTTCTGCTCCAGGAAGTAAAATCAGCAGCTAATGAGACCTTTAAGACTTTGTTTCCATCTTTTTTAATTCAGTTTTGACTACACTTTGTTTTCAGTGTAATTCCCTAGGATGGCTCTAGGGTAGGGCTGGGAGCTGGTGGTTTGTTTATTTTTCAGCCAGCAGGGAGAAACTCCAGGATTCCTCTACAGGACACATGAGGACTAGAGCAGGGTGCAGACAAAACAGGATATTACTTTCTGATTCAGTTACATTAGAGAATTTCCCAAAGGGCTCTCATGTTGCTTCTTCTAAATAATCTGCATGGCAAAGTGGCCCCAGACCTGCCGCATGACCCCTTTGCATATTAGCATGAATAGGCATTGCCAAAAGGAAGTGATTCACTAAGTAGAAGTATTTAACAAAAAATAAAGAAGATGCTGGAAGGAACAGTGATGAAAGCATGTGTTTTTCAATGGTATCTCGAGCATGGCTTTGAGAGAAAATGTATGTTTGTAGACACTTACAAAGACTCAAACCTATCTTCTGATATGGGAGGAATATTATCAACTCAAGATAGAGGGATATGAATCGCACTTCAGTTTCAAATGTATTGTCAGTATGTTTGGCATCATCTTTACCTTTCTCATTATGTGGACTCAGACTAGTATCTGTGCAAACTTTGAATTCCCTGAACATGTCTTATAGAAGATTTGAGTAAGGGTAGTAGGGACCAGTCTAGGCTAATTCACACCAGCCTCACTTTTCAGTAGTCTGGACAGGGCAGTGACTAGCCTGGGCTCCCACCTCTGGAGTCCCACTGCCAGAGCATCTAAGTACTGTTGTCTATATCTGCCAGAGCATCGAAGTACTGTTGCCATTGTTTGCATATGTTACTCCCTCACTAGCTTGTTTCATATATTTAGTGCCCAGGACAGTACCTGCACAAAATTTGTTAAATAAATTATGTTCCTATTCAGATGCCTGGAAGTGTCATTGAGTAACACAGTAAGTCAAGAAGGCAAGTTATAATAAAACAGGGAAAGATGGTTACTGGAGAATAGAGTTGCTACCATCCTCTAAAGAGGACTGCATCTACTCTAACCTGGTCAATTTCTATGATGCAGGAATATTTAGATTTAAAAAAGAAAAGAAGCTATAAACCTGAATTTTTATGTGAACTCTCTGAATTTTTAAATCTTGGCAACTAACTTGACTTTTTAAAACCACTGTGTGGGCCAAGCGAAACACGCCTAAGGGCTAGTAGTTGTCATCTTGTTTAGAGACTGGAGGTGGCAAATGAACATTGATTCGTCTCCTGAGGACACCCCATGTCTCCAGTAGTCAGAATGGCCCTGCAGGGCTTCCTGCCGACATCAGGAATGGGGTGCTTCTCTGTTCACTCTCCAGAGGACACTGCAATCTTCCATTTCCTGTGTCTCCATGGGTTTTCAAATTGCTGACAAGCTGCTTCTCCACAGAATCTCTTGCCTGTGGCAGGGATTGGCTGTCAATGCTGTTCAAAGTCAGGCTTGGCATCTCTTGAGCAGGCATGTCTGTCTTGCAGTCTGGACAATACCATTTCTAAGTAGGAAGAAGGGACAGGGGTCCTCAGTTAGAAGGGACAGGAGTGTCCCCTACCCCATCTCCAAATAGGGATAGGTTGCTTGTTTGGTATTCAAGGGAATTGGATTTCGTTTCTGACAGTATTTGAAATTGTCTGAGTAACTACAAGCCTTTTATTTGTATTTTCTCAGTTACTTTTCACAGCAAACCTGCACGGCAGGTATTTTTATACCTATTCCTTCGTTAAGGATATAGAGCTTGGAGAGAGAATATGCCTAATATCACACAAGTAGAACATGCAGATCTGGGAGGTGAGCATTGGTGGCCTGTGTCCTTTCCAAGACCTTGACTTTGTTCATTCCTCTACGACGTCCCCTGTAACAGAGGTGGGGTTTAGCCTGGGAGGAGTGAAAGGTATTTCTCTCACTTTCTTCTCCTGTCTGGAAGGTTCAGGTAACTGTTCCAGGATAGGATAATTCGGCTCCAGTTTCCTAATTCCACAGTCCCAGTTCTAACAGGCAAGGAAGAGAGACCCCAGCTTCCTATGATAAGATGCTTATTCAACTCTGTTCAGCCCAGAGTTTCCAAAATGTGTTTGATTCCAGAGCCCTTTCTTGGAGCACTTACTTTATATCCCTGGTAAACCGTGTTCTATAGAACACTTTTTGAGAAATGTTCCATTGAACTGCAGCACAAGGCCACCTCTTTTGGGAGAATGCGGCTTAAGAATCTTCTGGGCCAAAGAGAATACTTATGAATAACAAGGCTGACTCCCAAATTCTGGTAAGAAGGCTAAATTAGAGAGACTTTAGACTGTAAGAAGACTCAGAGAGGCAACCAAATAACAGGATTGGCCTTTCTAAAGATTATAAATAATGCTGTAGAAAGAGTGCTAATTGGAGAATGTTTAAGAAAGCACCTTGCTTATGACAAGGCTTGCTAACTCCAGAAATGGCTTACCATGGGAAGACAGAAAGGGAGAAGCTGGGAAATACTTTACTTTGCAGGATTTTGAACAGAATAGCATCCCTTTGGCAAGGCTTAGGTGTGGATGCTTCTAATTTAAATTATTCTCAAAATGATTAGAAATCACCTGTTTTAGCCATAATTTAAAATCCACATTTGAAAAATGAGGACCAGAGAAGTAAAGGAACCACACAAGTTTGCAAGAAAATAATGATTGCAGAGCTCAGCCATGCACCCTCATCTCATAAGCTTGTTTTCTGCAAGCCACCCTCTCCTGTTGAATCTTTCAAACAGATACAAATGACCAGCGGTTGCACCAGGCTGCTTCTTGCTGCAGCCAAGCAAACACAGGACGTGAGATGACCACAAATGGTCAGCCCCTGCAGACAGCATGCCTGATGAGAGTACTCACCCAAAATAAGCAAACTACAACTGAGTTGGGGATTCCTAAATGTCACAACAAGGCAAATTCCAACTTCTCTTGACTTTGTGAGATGCTATAATTAAAAATAAATATGCAAGCCTGGACACTCACCCCTGAGTAAAGATTTCATGATCTGTTGTGCTGTGACAGGCCACTGGGGTAATTAGGCTCAACTTTCTGTCCCTTGCATTGGCTTCTCAAGTCAAGCGGGAGTAGGGTAATGGTTGGAAGTGGGAATGAGGATGCTAAACCCTTAGTTCATGCTGGGAGGTGAGGGTAGGCATCCCCACCACTAATGAAAGAGGGTCCCTGGATTTAGGCTGTAGTCAGCAAGTCTCACTAGTTAGTACTGACAGGCAATGAGTCATCCCTCCAGCTTGAATGAGGCTCATTATTTAATATGAAGTGCCAGAGTGCCAGCTGGCATGGTTGGAAATAAATATATCCGAGTGTTGTCAGCAATGTCATCTCAACTCCTACTTTGAAACATTTCAGATGCTTCCCACCTCACTGTTGCTGGTAAGCACTATGCAAGGAAAATAGGAGGCTTGGTGCAGATCTTTGAGAAAATAAGTGGAGATAATAATGCCCATTCTCTAGGACGACAAACTCTAGAGACATTGCATAAAGCCAAGTGGCCCACAACATACCTGACCCAAAGTGAGCATTCAAAGAGTGGCCATGGTTACTCTGGAGGCAGCATGTTTGAGAATTTAGATGGGCTTGGGTTTGAATTGCTGTGTTGCCACTTACCCTGTGGATTTGGACACTTATTCTAACTTCATTTTCCTCATCTGCAAAATGAGCAGAATAATAATGCCTTGCTATCTACCTTGAAAGATTATTAACAACATCAAAGATAATGCATATAAAGTGCCCAGTGGGATGTCTGTACATCATAGGAGTCAAATACTCATTATTACTCATCTAAATACTTGGGTGTAACCTAAGTTCACTCTTACAGTCCAGATAACACTATTCTGGCTGGTCCTTCCTCTGTCCCACCTTGAGTATGTTTACTAGGGTGGAGGGTCTATCTTTGTACACCAATGTGTATGAAATTGACTAAGAGGTTACTATGTGCCACATGCTATTCTAATGCTTTATATGTGCGAACTCATTTGATCTTTACTACAACCCTGTGAGGTGTAAAGATGATAAAGCCAAGGTGCAGAGAAGGGCAACTGACCTCCCTGCCCATGTCACACATCCACTAAATGGCTGAGCCAAGATTCACACTCAGGCAGCCCTCACCAAAAACTGTGCTGTTCTCCACTATGCCACTGACTCTTGCAAGATACAGATATAATCCCCTTTCTTTCCCTCAGTTTGTTGAAGGGCATTTCATGGATAGAATATCATATAGTCACAAATGTAAGCCTTTGAATAGACTTTACAAAATAATTGGTTGATTTCTCCACTTTCAGATTTGCATGGTACTCTCGATTTTTCAGATGAGATCACTGAAGCCCAGAGACAGAGACTCCTAGGGTGTGGGGTGGCCCCAGTTTACCTGCCTAACATCGAGGCTGTCCTTGTGACACTTTCCTGAGCACTTCAAGAAATGGCTTCCAAATCATGTGTCCCAAGCCTGTGCCAACTCCCTGAATAATGGTGGGGTCAAACTACTCCCTATTTTATTTTACTTGTGTGCATATGTGCATTTTTTAAAAGACTTCACTGTTTTAGAGCAGTTTCAGGTTCACAGCAAAATTGGAAAGAAGGCACAGAGATTTCCCATATATCTCCTGGTCCCACACATGCACAGCCTCTCCCATTATTAACATCCCCAACCAAAGCAGTACATTTATTGCAATTGATGAAGCTACACTGACGCTCATAATTACCCAAGTCTATAGTTTATATTAGGATTCACTCTTGGTGTTATACATTCTATGGGTTTGGACAGATGTCTAATAACATGTATGCACTATTATAGTATCATTTGGAGTATTTTCACTGCTCTAAAACTTTCCTGATCTCTGCCTATTCATCCTGCTCTCTCCATTAACTGCTGGCAACTGCTCATCTTTTTAATACCTCTATAAAAGTAAAAAAAAAGTTTTACCATTTCTAGAACATATATTTGGGATTACACTCTATGTAACCTTTTCAGGTTGGCTTCTTTTACTTACTAATATGCTTTTGAGAGTCCTCCATGTCTTTCATGGCTAGATACTAATTTCATTTTAGCCCTGAATAATATGCCATTGTCTGGATATACCATAGTTTATTTACTCATTTGACTATTGAAAGACATCTTGGTTACTTCCAGTTAGAGAAATTATAAATAAAGCTGCTATAAACATCTGTGTGCAGGTGTTTGTATGGACATAAGTTCTTAACTCCTTTGGGTAAATAGCAAGGGGCATGATTGCTGAATTGTATGGTAGGAGTATGTTTAGTTTTGTAAGAAACCACCAAGCTGTCTTCCACAGTGGCTATACGGTTTTTCATTCCTGTCAGCAATGAATGAGAGTTCCTGTTGCTCTACATCCTTGTCAGCATTTGGCATTGTCAGTGTTCTGGATTTTGGCCATCCTAGTAGGTGTGTGTGGGATCTCTTTGTTGGTTTAATTTGTATTACCCTGATGACATACAATGTTGAATATCTTCTCATATGCTTATTTGCCACCTGTATATCTTGTTTGGTGAGGTATTTGTTAAGATCTTTGGCTCAGTTTTTAATTGGGTTGTTTGTTTTCTTATTGTTGAGTTTTAAGAGTTTTTTCGTGTTTGGAATAAAAGTCCTTCATCAGGTATTTTTTTTGCGAATATTTTCTCCTAGGCTGTGGCTTGTCTTCTCATTCTCTTGACATGGTCTTTTGCAGAGCAGAAGTTTTTAGTTTTAATAAAGTCTAGCTTATTATTTCTTTTACGGCTTATGCCATTTGTTATGTATCTGAGAAGTCATCACCATACCCAAGGTTACCTACGTGACCTTGGCTTTCTCCTATGTGGGAGTTTTATAATTTTATGTTTTACATTTAGGGCTATGATCCATTTTGAGTTAATTTTTGTGGTAGGTGTAAGGTCTTAATTTATTTTTGCTTGGAAGTGTTTTAAAAATAATTCTACTTCTAGGCAGATAAAATTGAAAAAAAAGTGTTTCCCCACATATATTTGTAGAGTTTCTTTTCCTTAATTTGAATTAAATTCGATGTACAAAATTGATTTCTTGTCTGATAAAACACAAGCCACACAATTATGACAAAATATTATAGCTAAAGGTCTGTCATTTGGATAAAGGATTCCTGGCTGTCACTTGCTTGAGTTGGATTGGTAACAATCAATGAGACCCACTCCGAAAGGGCAAGTAGCAACAGTCCTGACCCCTGTCTTATACATTGTATTTATGGGTCCTCTGACCAAATTCATTTACTGGGGTTGCATATGGGAGCCAAGTGGTCTGATCACATGCTGTTGATATCATCTTGCATTCCTGTACTCACTCTTATGAGAAGTCACTTGTTTCTTCCAAACTGCTCCAGCTGCCAAGAGAGACTGCCATAAGCAGTCCCAAGGCTTTGGGGCATGAAATGGAGGGAAAATATTTTAATTTGTTTTGAAAATTAAACATGTGATAAATCACAAACTAATCAAAACCTCTGTCCGCCCCAACTTGGAGCCACTCTCTATCTGGAGCCTCTTGCTTAGTGCTTCTTCCTTATTAGACCAGTATTTTCAGAGACTTATCTCCAATCTCAGAAAGAAGCTAGAATGCTAAACATGACAAATGCATTCCTAGAAAACCATATATCTAAGAGACTCTGCAATATACAATTCCAAATATATGCATTACTACCTTGTGGAACTTCTTTATTTGAACTCTGGGGCTGACTAGCAGAGTTCACCCTGCTTTTTAAAAAAATATTGCCTTTTGAAAATCTACTCCAAAATAATTGGTTGAGTTCTCCACTTTCAGATTTGCGTGGTACTCTCGATTTTTCAGATGAGATCACTGAAGCCCAGAGACAGAGACTTCTAGGGTGTGGGGTGGCCCCAGTTTACCTGCCTAACCTCAGGGCTGTCCTTGTGACACTTTCCTGAGCACTTCAAGAAATGGCTTCCAAATCATGTGTCCCAGGCCTGAGCCAACTCCTTGAATAATGGTGGGGTCAAACTAGTTATTCCTTATTGTTTATTTATTTTAGTTGAGATGTGGCTGCCTAAAATAGACCACACTTTTCAGGCTCCCTTGAAACTCCATATGGCTACAAGGTACCATGAGATTTAGCATCCTGAAGGTCATGAGGACCTTAACAATAGTAGTTTCGGTGGAATGGTGGAGGGGAAAGCTGGATTTGCAGAAGATCCATAGAAAGTGAGAGATGAACAATTAGAACAGGAAGTAGAGACAAGTCTTTTCAGGAGATTTTGGAAAATAACTTATTAAGATGAAATTTATATAAGATACAATTAACCATTTTAGAGTGAACAATTCAGTGGCACTTGGTACATTTACAATGTTGTGTAGACGTCTCCAGTTAGTCCCCAAACATTTCAGTCACTCCAGAATAAAACCTCATATACCATTAAGCCATTTTTCCCCAATCCCCACTCCCCTGGCCCCTTGGCAACCACCAATCTACTTCCGTCTCTATGGATTTAACTATTCTGGATATTTCATCTAAATGGAATTGAGGAATAGGTTTGTTTCTCTTAAAGGGAACAGAGCAATGAGGTCGTAGTGGAGAGGAATGTGGGGCACCACAACTAAAACTCAAGTCCTGTGCTCTTTTCATTTGAAGGTGAAATCTCTGCACTTCCCAGAGCAGGAACTGCTTAAATAGGATACTGGGGTGACTTCTAATTTAAGTACTTCCTGCTCTTCCCTAGTTGTACTTCTGAGGTGGCAGACAGGGATGGACATGGGGGAAGAAATCTCTACTCTTTCTGGTTTCCAGAAGCCTTCATCTAGGTGGTTATTGAAATTAAATTTGCAATGCTTTTGAAGACTCTTGTTCTGTCTTTCATAGCCCAAAAATGGATGGAAACAGACCAGTGTAGAGATGAAAGCTGTTAGGCCTAGCTTACTCTTCTTGTCACAGTGACACAGTAAGGGAGCACTTGGGGAGACTCAGGGGTGACGTTGGGCATTCTCAGCTGGAGGAACTGAGATCTTTGAAGGCCATACTGGGATTTGGTTCTTGGCTGGAAAGCAATGCTCACATATTAATTATAGCCACTATATAGCAGGCATTTATTTTTGCTAGTACTACGGCTGAGTGCTCTCTATGCTAATTGTCATATAGCTTCATAATCCCTTTGTGAGATAGGTGCTATTAATACTTGCATTCTCATTTTTACAGACGAGGAAACTGAGGCTCCCAGCAGGAGTAACTGGCTCAAGATAATACAGCTGGAATAGATGGAGGCACATGTCACTTTGATTTGAAAGCCTGGCCTGAGGCTTGAATGTGCAAAATTGCTTAAATTTTAGCTTAACTTTAAAAGCATCTGTGGAATGATGGAGGGACCATGACCACAGGAGAGCCTGGCAAGAGAACCCTGCAAATGTCCCTTGAGGGAGTCACTCATATTTTGTACTCTCCTATTCAAATCAACCTCCGTGACTCAATGTTTCCTTGCATTTTGTGCATTTTGCTTTGCAGTTAGAATTGGCTGAATGTTACCCGTGACACTGAGCCAGTGCCTTTTTATTTTCTCACATTTGCATTCAGCCATTTGAGGGCTGCATTTTGTCCCCGTTTGCTCCCAAGATCTGGTTTGTCTGCCATGGCCCATCCATTGCTGTTGACTTACTATTTCCTCACTTGACATTTCAGCAGCTTCGCTTCTCACTTTCTACCTTCAGCATGAATGTTCAAGGGAAGTTTTTCACACCCCCATTCACACTTGTTCTCTCTCCCCCTGCTTCTTAAAGCTTGTGAGCCCAGCTCAGATGTCAGTTTTAGGCCCAGAGAGCCTTCTCCTGCATGGGCTCCTCAGCCTGAGGCTGTGCCATGCAGATTGTGGTGCACCTGACCACATGTGCCTCTCTGAAGGCCATTCCAAAGGAGGATGAGTGTGTGGTTGCAAAATGTACCTTTTATGGGCATCAGAGACAAACTCAGGGATTTCAAGCAGTGTTCAGTTTACGGTACTGGTAGTGAAGGAGGTTTTGTCCTATTTTGGCAAATTTGGAGACAGGGACAAAACAGATGGGAGACTCTTAACCACAAAGAAATGTCTTACAAAAAAACGGGAGAAGAACTCTCAGAAGTGATTGAAAAACCTGTGTCTGTATGTATAAGGCACTGTGGATATATAAGGTATCATCATGGTAGGGGGCTAGGAGAAAGGTATAGGGGAAGACTCTTGTACTATTTCTGCAACTTCTTGTGAGCCAACCACTTCAATATAGAAAGTTATAGTAGTCATAGTAATTTAAAATATTTAAAAAACCTGTGTCTACTTTTGTACCTGTATCCATATCTATATCTCAAGAAATTTTACTGCAGATTTACAATTGGAAATTGAGAAGAGCCAGCTTTGTTATGCCTCTGCCCTGTGGCTTTGAATTTCTCACATGCCACAGTCCCTCTTTTTGAGACAGAATTCACATATCATATAATTCACCCAGTTAAAGTGTACAGAGTTGGTCAACCATCAGTCTGAAGTCTCACACCCACTAGCAGTCACTCCTTATTCCTCTCATACACCTCCCTCAAGTCCTAGGTGACTATGAATCTGCCTTCTGTCAATATGGATTTGCCTATTCTAGAAATTTGATGTAAGTGGATCATACAACATGCGGTCTTTAGTGACTGGCTTGTTCACTTAGCAAACTTTCTTCACAGTTAGTCCGCGTTGTAGCATGGATCAGCACTTCAGTCCTCTTTATTGCTGAATTATATTTCGTTATATAAATATATAGAAATTTTGGCCGAGTGCGGTGGCTCACACCTGTAATCCCAGCACTTTGGGAGGCTGAGGCAGGTGGATCAGGAGGTCAGGAGATAGAGACCATCCTGGCTAATGCGGTGAAATCCTGTCTCTTCTAAAAATACAAAAAATTAACCGGGTGTGGTGGCGGGCGCCTGTAGTCCCAGCTTCTCAGGAGGTGGAGGCAGGATAATCGCTTGAATTTGGAGGTGGAGGTTGCAGTGAGCCGAGGTCACGCCACTGCACTCCAGCCTGGGCAACAAAGTGAGACTCCATCTCAAAAGTAAATAAATAAATAAATAGCATTTATTTAGCCATTCATGAGCTGATAGACATTTGGGTTGTTTCCACTTTGTGACTAATGTGAATAATGCTTCTCTGAACACTCATGAGCAAGTTTTGTGTGTTCATATGTTTCCAACTCTCTTGGGTACATATCTGGATCATATGGTAACTCTATGTTTAACATTTCAAGGAAGTGTAAAACTGTTTACAAAAGCAGCTGCACCATTTGGCATTTCTACCAGTAGGGTTTGAGGGCACTAGTTTTTCCACATCCTCGACAATACTTGTTATTTTCTCTCCTTTTGATTATAGCTCTCCTTGTGGGTATAAAGTAGTATCTCACTATGGTTCTAATTTGCATTTCCCTGATAATTAATGACACTGAACATCTTTTCATGTGTTTATTGGCCATTTGCACATGTTCTTTGGAGAAATTTAGAACCTTTGTCCATTTTTAACTTGGATAATTTATCTTTTTATCATTGAGTTGTAAGAGTTCTTTATATATTCTAGATACAAATCACTTATCAGATATATAATTTGCAAATATTTTCTCCAATTTTGTAGATTGTCTTTTCACTCTCGATGGCATCATTTGTAGACACATCTCCTCTTGAAGTCTCAAAATCTTTATGAATATATAGTCATGCACTGCAAAATGATGTTTCAGTTGATGACAGACTGCATAGATGACAGTGGTCTCATAAGTTTATGGTATCATATATTTTACTGTACCTTTTCTATGTTTAGATATGTTTAGATACACAAACACTCACCATTGTGTTACAATTACCTACAGTATTCAGCAGTGACACTCTACAGGTTTGCAGCCTAGGAGCAACACGCTATACCATAGTGCCTAGAGTGTGTAGCAGGCTAATCCACCTAGGTTTGGGTAAGTACATTCTATGTGGTTCACACAATGACAAAAATCGCCTCTGGATGCATTTGTCAGAATGTGGTCTCAACCTTACATGATGCATGACCACGTATCACGATACACTGAATAAAAGTCAACCCCACAATTTTTTTAAGGTACTATGGGTAGAAGCTAAAACATTGCAGTTAAAAGTTGCAGGGCGGGCGTGGTGGCTCACGCCTGTAATCCCAGCTCTTTGGGAGGCTGAGGCGGGCAGATCACGAGGTCAGGAGATTAAGATCATCCTGGTTAACACGGTGAAACCCCATTTCTACTAAAAATACAAAAAAATCAGCCAGGCATGGTGGCAGGTGCCTGTAGTCCTAGCTACTCGGGAGGCTGAGGCAGGAGAACGACATGAACCTGGGAGGCAGATGTTGCAGTGAGCCGAGATCGTGCTCCAGCCTGGGTAACAGAGCGAGACTCTGTCTCAAAAAAAAAAAAAAAAAAAAATTGCCAGAAGTTGTCTGTCTTGCTAAAAGTGAGATTCAGTACTTCTTGGGGACACCCTTGCTCTTGCAGAATCAACTGAATAGGCCCTTTAGCTGCACAAATACAAGCCAAGTCCCAACTTATTGCATTGATCACAGTTTTCTTCATGATGAGGCTTTAAACAGAGAAGGTGCGTTCTTTTGGTTAGTGTAAACTCCTGGGAATGTTTTAGTCAAAGCAACAATTTTGCAGATTTGCTTTTGTTTATTTAGTGGTGGAATGGGTGGGGAAAAAGTGTTTCTTGGCGGTCTGTGCACCGTGCCTGCCCTGTGGCTCATTCTGACAGAGATGGATGGTGTTTGTGTGTTTATCTTACAGTTATGTAGGAGAGATGAGCACAGAGAAAAGAAGTCATAGGGACTGCTTTCCAAAGGAGCCTTCTGCAATTCTGGGCTTACCCAGTGTGACTTTGGGGCCCAGGTTGCAAAGTGTAGCACTGAATCAAACAGAGAGTGATTCTCCCCTCTGTGCAGACTGAAAGTGGTGTGTTGAGGGTGCTGGGGTAGCACCCTTGGAATAGATATAGATGTTTCTGCAAAGGCATCATTGGTATTCGATACAATGAGGCTCTTCGCACAGCTTTAAGATTAGCAGCCCAAGAGGAGATAGAGCAGGAGAGGATGGGAAAGAGCAGAAAAGAAGCACATGGTGTCTGAATCACAAAGTTGTGATGCATCCAGGAACAACTGAGGTTCATCTGGACAGGGGAAGTTTGAAGTTTAACCATCAAGCTGAGACATTGTAATGTGGGGTCCTGTAACTGCAGTAGTACCCACAGGTTGCCTTTATAATGAAGTGGGGCTGGATCAGAAGTCACACGCTGGCAGCCTGGTGGCCAAATGTGATTGTGGACATATTTGATTTGATCAACACAACTTTCAATTAGATTTGAATTTAAATATCTATGGTGCACATGTGTTCCTTCTTTAGTTTACCACAGACCCTACCACTCCCTATTATCTCATACCATCCTCATTCGCACATTCATGCTACCCACCAGTCCTCTGTGGCTATCTAAGTTACTGATTCCTTGATTAGTCTCTAAAATGTCCTTTCTTTTTTGACATACTGTGGTTCAGCCTGGCTTTGGTAAGAGGGTTTTGAATATCCCAGCCCAGTCTGTGGACCTACAGACTCGACCAGCAGTCCCCAATATGGGGGTGGGATACCCATTGTGGTCAATCATCAACTGTGATTCTGGGAGGTGATTGCTATTTTACCATCTTTTAATGCCATTTTGAAATGAACTGATGAACCAAGAGTGAGAAACTGTCTGGAGGAAGCCAAACTTCACACGCTTTATGAGACATGAATACCAAGCAAGCATTGCCTGACTCCGTAACATCCAAATCTGCTCCTAGGATGGGTTCTAGAACCAGTTCTTAATTTTTGCCATACACTTGAATAAATCTATGTCAGCGTGTTTTTCCTTCATGAGGTTTTAGTCACTAACCATTAAATGTATCTTTGGTGATTGATTGTATTTTAAATATCAGTGAGCAGGTGGCAATGTCATCTTTTGGGTCAAGGATGTTTTCCAAATCTCTTGGAATTTCACCACACAGAAACTGTCTATTCTGTTGGATATAGTTTGGATGTTTGTCCCCTCCAAACCTCATGTTGCAATGTGATCCCAGTGTTAGAGGCAGGGCCTGGTGGGCAGTGTTCAGGTCATGGGTGTGGACCCCTCATGAATGGCTTGGTGTCATCCTTGTGGTAATGAGGGATTCTCACTCTGTGAGTTCATGTGAGAGCTGGTTGTTTAAAGGGAGCTGGCACCTCATCCTCTCTCTCGGTCCCCTTCTCACCGTGTGACACACTTACTCCCACTTCACCTTCTGCCTTGAGGAAAAGCTTCCTGAGTCCCTCACCAGAAGCCAAGCAGATGCTGGTGCCATGTTTGTTTAGCCTACAGAACTGCAAGCCAAATAAACCTCTTTTCTTTATAAAGTGCCCAATCTCAGGTATTCCTTTATAGCAACACAAAACAGATTAACACGCTGCTTATCAGAAGGCCAATCCTGAGAGTTAAGGGAACTCATTTAGTAAGAAAATGACTTCTTTCTCTAGACATGTTAGTTCTATTCTTCTAGTGACAATATTATCAAATTACAGGTGAGTAATGCCTTATATATTTTAAAATCAACTCATGGGATTATCTCACAGGATCCTGACTTCTAGGAGATGACAGGGCAGACAGGATTGTTCTGACTTTATGCAGAAGGGAGTTGAAACACAGAGAAATTAAGAGCCTGCTCAAAGATATACAAGTAGATAAGTGTTTGAAACATAAAACTCCATGAGTTCTGTTACATAGTACATTCAAATACTTTTTTATAAAGAAAATAGCATGTACTCTAGATGCTTCTTTGTAAACAATATTTACACAAGACTCCTAATTCCTCATTGTGTGCTTTTTCTCCCTTCCTCTTTCTTCTCCTGATCTGGAAGCCCGCAGACTAGAGCAACAATTGTGATCAAGACAAAGCTGACTGAAGATACCCAAGCTCAGGTCAGTGTGCAATTTTATGATAAATTACTGAAAGGATGTTCTTAGAGAAAAGGTTAAGTGTGGCGGTGTTGAGAACCACTGGCATGTAAAAAGCATAACAAAATCAGTGTAGCATAGAAAGAAAAGACAGTCTACCATGAACTTGATCTAATAGAATCAAATCAAATAATGCCCATGGTCACACAAGCAGGATATAAGAACAGCAATCTCTGATCAAGACATTCCTGTGCAGATAAAACCTGCCCAAGGGGCTGACCATGGTTTGCATTAGCAAGGCTACACTCCCCGGGAAAGAAGTGATTTCAGGAAGTGCATCAGCTAAAAGCGTGTGAAGTTCAGAGCCAAGAGTAAGAAAACAATTAGAAACAGACATCTTCTGCTTTACCACAGCTTGACCAAAGAAAAGTGGAGATAGTTTATATAAGCAACAGGGATCCTCAAAAGAAAGAAATCTAGCTTATGAGAAAATGTTTAGGGAAAATTCAATTTTCCTAGGAAAAAGAGACTGTAGTATTTGAATGAGTCCTGTGGGTAGGCACCTTGGAAGAATCACAGCACTCTTAACAGTCTGCGCAATTACACTGGGGTTTGTCCCTCCTGCAAATGTCTACTTGAGGGAATGCGCATGAGGCAGTAGTTTGTAGACTTGAGCTTGTGTTACTGTTGTGAAACCCAGTCACTAACTCTAAATAAGGCCCTGAGAAACATTGAGAACTTGATTCTGTGGAAATATTAGCTGTTTACAGTCATGAGAGAATTGAATTCTAAGAGATTGTGCAATAAATAAACTGTCCATTACTGACAGTCACTAAGAACTATAATTAAGAGAAAAAGCTCTCATTCAGAAGAAACAAATGGCTGGACAAATAAACAGGATTCTCTTTAGTAAATTTTCTAATTTATTTTCTTAATGGCAGCTCATCGATTGAGAACCACTGTGTTAGGCCATATATATCTAAAGGGTATTGTCAAGAGGTTTCTTTTTCTGGGCAGATGTCCCCATTTTTGGTCACTCGTTTTTGCCTAGGTTTTCTCCTGTACTCTTTAGTGGATTTTTTGGCATAATGGGAGAACTGGCAGGGTAAGCCTGCCAGAGGTCTGTTTACATGAGAAGAGAACTCATTCTAACGAAGGGAGAGCTGAGAAGCAAGGGCTTAACTCAAGAACATTCTGGGTGAGTACAGGAGGGGAAGAGTGATGCTAAATGCAGCCCAGGGGTTTATCACTCAGCTGTCCAATGATTCAGCAACTCTGGATTCATATCTGAGTCCTGGGTTCAGGTAGCTCTGGTAAAAAACAGAGAAAAACCAATGAAAGATTGGTTTGCTAAAATCTCCGTGGGCTACCGAGAGCTGAAGATGTCAGCAGAATTGGTGCCAGTGGAAATAGGAGAGAGTGCCCTTGTCGCTGACAGCAGTGTCTCTGTAGTGGTGTGCGTGTGGTGTGGCATGGAGACTGACAGCAGATGCAGCGGGGACATTGATGGAATCAGCTCTTTCTGCTGGCATCAGCAGTGTCTTCCATGGTCAAGGACAGAGAATGAGGAATCCAGATGAGCCTTGCTCAGTTGGCAGCCTTAGCAGAGGCACTGGCAGGGCTGGCGGGAACCATAGCACAGCTGCTCCTTTGTCATCTGCAGCAACGGAAGTCATTATTACGGTGATCCAGAGCAGAAGAGAAAAGTCGGGGGGACGTGGGGACAGGCATGTGCCAGCCAAAGCATGAGCTTATGCCTTCCCAGAATTATTTGGGAAGAATTTCAAGGGCCTGAGCTTTCTTGAAGACTGTGAGTGAGTAGATTCTAAGAAATTCTGTTTTGTGGCTGCATTCCCATTTTAGCCACAGGGAGGTATGTGCTGGGGGACCACAGATGATACAATGAAAAGGAGAGCCTGTGTTCTCTGAGTTACAAGCCTAATTTTAGGGGTAGGATGGACCAATGGGTTCTGCAAAGGGAAGGGATGAGTGGATTTCTTAGGTTCAGGTGGTGAGCAATTTCTCCCTTCTGCTGACTGTAGGAAGGAAACAAGAGAAAAGAAGTCTGGTATAATCATTACACCAAAAAGATACATGAATTCAAATGTTTACTACAATAGCCGAGATATGAAATCAACCTAAGTGCCCATCAATGGATGATTAGATAAAGAAAATGTGGTGTATATATACAGTGAAATAATCTTAAGCCATAAATAAGAAATGAAATCCTGTCTTTGCAGCAACATGGATGAAGCTGGAGGCCACTATTTTAAGTGAAACAACTCAGAAACAGAAAAATACCACATCTTATTACTTATGAGTGAGAGTTAAATAACATATACACATGAACATAGATACACAATAATAAACAAAGGAGACTCAGAAAAGTGGGGGCGTGGGGGGGCATGATAAGACATTACTTAAAGGGTGTATTAGTTATTCGGATGATGGATACACTAAAAGCCTGGACTTCACCACTATGTAGTCTATCCATGTAGCAAAATTACACTTGTAACCCTTACATTTATACAAATAAAAAATTTTTTAAAAGAAGTCTGTAAGATATGGAATATGCAGTAATTTCAAAGCTGGGTAAGAAAAAAAAAAGGAAGGATTTGGAGTTGGGAATGGAAATAGAAATCCAAGTCACCTAAGAGCCCATTAGCTTTAGGTTCATGGAGTCAGCAAAAGGGACATGAGAAGGAGGAAGTCTGATGGGGAAGGGCAGTAAATTAGAGAGAAGACAGTCATGAAGAGAGGAAAGTCAGGCAAAGGACCTGAAGAAGGAAGTTAGGTGAAGGACTGGAAGAAGGTCTGGAGAGGAAGTAGAATGCCACAGGTAACATACTAGGCACAAGAACACATGACCTTTGTAAATTTGAATCAAGTGTGAAGAGCTCCTCAACCTGGCATACAAACTAACTGCAATTACCCAAATAAGAAGTGATTGGCCAGGCGTGGTGGCTCAAGCCTGTAATTCCAGCACTTTCAGAGGCCAAGGTGCTAGATCACTTGAGCCAGGAGTTTGAGACCAGCCTGGCCAACATGGTAAAACCCTGTTTCTCCAAAAAAATTAAATAAATAAATAAATAAATAAAATAAAATAAATAAATAAAAATTTTTCTGTTTCTGAGTTGTTTCACTTAAAATAGTGGCCTCCAGTTTCATCCATGTTGCTGCAAAGACAGGATTTCATTTCTTATTTATGGCTTAAGATTATTTCACATGGTGGCATATGCCTGTAATCCCAGCTACTTGGGAGGCTGAGGCACAAGAATCACTGAAACCCAGGAGGCAGAGGTTGCAGTGAACCAAGATCACAGATCACACCACTGCACTCCAGCTTGGGTGACAGAGTGAGACTGTGTCTCAAAAAATACAAATAATACGTAAAAGAAATGGTTGAGGCTTAAATGGGAACATAACAGAATATGGGAGGAGGAAGAGTTGAATTTGGGGAATAGGGGAAGAAGTGGCTATTGGCTTTAATGAGAACTAGGGGTCAGGAGAACTGTGTGTAATCATTGCAGGAGCTCGTTGAGGGCAGAGTTCCCATCTCAGTGATCTTTCTCATCTTAGGACTTAGCACAGAGCACATAGTAGGTGCTAAATAAATATTGTTCAACTGAAAACTTTTTATAAGGTTATATGCTTGAAATAGTATCGCCAAAGGGTGTTTGCATGTTACTTGTTTATTCTTCCTCTTTCTTTCTCTCTCTCTCTCTTTCTTTCTTTTCTTGCCAGACTCTCGCTCTGTTGCCAGGCTAGAGTGCAGTGGCATGATCTCAGCTCACTGCAACCTCCGCCTCCGGGGTTCAAGCAATTCCCCTGCCTCAGCCTCCCGAGTAGTTGGGACTACAGGCGTGTGCCACCACGCCTGGCTAATTTTTTTGTTTGTTTGTATTTTAGCAGAGACAGGGTTTCACCACATTGACCAGGATGTTCTCGATCTCCTGACCTCGTGATCCACCTGCCTGGGTCTCCCAAAGAGCTGGGATTACAGGCATGAGCCACCACACCCAGCCGTTTCCTCCTTTTTCTAAATACATTTTTTAAAAACTTATTTTTTAGTTCCAAGGTGTATGTTTCTTATTGTGTCATGAACAGATAAACATTTTGATTCTTCATACTTCTCTAGTTTTTAAAAAATACATGCTGAGGCACTTCAGCTTCCTGGTTAAATAGGCATTCCAAAATATCTGGACCTCATTGCAGAGACTGCGCTATTGGCCGATTAGCTTCCTTTTTGATATATTGTTTAGAGTTGGGGTTGGCGCGTCAATGGAATCGGCTGATGGGGCAGAAGAAATGAGTTTTGTTAATAACCTAAGATCCTTATCAATGGCCCTTCTGATCGTGGTATTGACTTCAAACTTAACCCACTTCATTACTATAGATGGAAAGCTGAGCTGGGTTAAGCACAATGAGAGACTTTTATAGATAGGATCACAACAAATGTTATTTTCCTGAGTTCTGCATGTCCTGACCTGGGGCCTGCATGGGCAAATGCATAAGGAGAGCTTTTGGAAAACTGTCTATACCTAAAATAACTGGATGGGATAGTGGGCATTGTGAAGAGAGTAGCGCTATCATGAGGAAATCTCTGGGGTGGAACTTGAGTTCTAGTTCCAACAATGCCAGTTGACCTTGAGAAAGTCACCTAACTTCCCTAGGTATCAGTTTCCTCCTCTGTCAGTGCAGTTGAAATAGATGAATCCTGAGATTCTGTTCCACTCTAAGCAGCTATTATATTTCTTGTTGCTCTCCAAATTTAGAAGACATAGTGCATTTTTATTGTTGGCTACTTACTGTTGCATTTAGCTTTATTCTAAAATGTGGGTTGACTCTAGTGAGTACTCTCAGTCAGAGGTTAGGAAGCATCAGGAAGGGGCTAGAGATGAAGAGAGAGGCTCTCTATTAAGAAGAACCCTTTCCGCAATCAATATTCTGTGTAGTATGGGAACGGGAAAAAAGATAAATGCTTTCACATGTATTTTTTTACTTATCTACATATTAAAGGATTTTAGCTAATTTAATAAAAAAGCATACATGCATATATTTTTGTTTTATTTTATTTTTAATGGAAAATAATGCTCTTTATGGGGTATAAGGCGATGTTTTGATATATGTATACATTGTGGAATGATCAAATCAGGTGAATTCACAGATCTATGCAATAATTTATTATTTATTTCTGGTGAGAATGTTTAACATCCTCTCTTTTAGCTATTTTGAAATATACAATATATTATTATTAACTAAATAGTCACCTTGCTGTGCAACAGATCACAGAACTTATTCTTCTTGTCCTACTGAAACTTTGTAACCATTGACCAACATCTCTTCTTTCCTGGTCCTCTCCCCTCCCCCAGTGTCTGGTAACCACCAGTCTACTCTCCACTTCTGTGAGTTCAACTTTTTAAGATTCCACGTATAAGTGAGATCATATAGTATTTGTCTATGTCTGGCTCATTTCACTTAACATAATGACCTCTAGGTTCATCTGTGTTATGGCAGATGACAGAATTTTCTGATTTTTAAAGGCTGAATAGTATTGCGTTGTGTATATGTAACCCATTTTAAAAACCCATTTGCTTGTTGATAGACAGGTTGTTTCCAACAGAAGCGAATAATGCTGCAATTAACATGGGCATACAGACATCTCTTCTATTTCAATTTGGGGTGGGGTATACACCCAGTAGTGGCCTTGCTTTATCATATATAATAATTCAATTTTTAGTTTTCTGAGAAAGCGCCATACTGTTTTCCAAAATGGCTGTACTAATTACTAATACCACTGACAGTATACACATACAGGTTTATATGTGTGTTCATATATACATATATATGAGATACATATATATTCCACATATATATGAGATATATATGCCATATATATATATATATTTACTAGGTGGATTATATTTAGATAAAAGAAAGAATCATTTATTCATTAAAAAATATATCCTGAGCATCAACCACATAGCAGATGCTGTGCCAGGTCTTGGGTTATAAAGTTCAAAGAGTTTCTAAAATACAAAAGAGAAAAAGTCTTCATTCTATATTTATAGTATAATAATTATACTGCAGTTGTTACTAGTTGCTAATAACCCTTATAAATAGAAGAATTAAAAAAAAAAGATGACTTTGATTTGGTTAGTGAGTTATCCTGCAAGTCTTCTGCTGAATATAAAGAAGAGAGAATGAGAAGGAGGCTTGAAGAGGGTAGAGAAAGTTGTAAACAGCCATTTATAGAAGAGGAGAGAAAACAGAGGATGTGAAACAATTTAATGAAAAGAATTAATCATACATGTTTATATGTATGTGTATATATGCGATACATACATTCCGTGTGTGTGTTATAAAGAGTGATTATGAGGTGGTGTTGAGGACAGCAATTAATTTAGAGGACTATGAATTTAGAGCAGGATTTTTATTTAATCATATTAGAAGTGGAGAAGTTAAATGGTAAGACAGGTAGAGGAGAATTAATTAGGACTGGTTGCAAGTAAAAGAAAAGCCAACCCAATTTAGCTTAAATAGGGGATACATTAGCTAAAGAACTGAAACATCCAAGAGTCCAGATGTCTAAATAAAATTTGGTACAGGTGTTCAAATGATGTCATTAGGACTGATTTTGCTCATCTGCCTTTTCTAGATTAGTTCCATTCTGAAACAGGCAGTAATAAGACGCCTTACTCTTCCTGATCACTCAAGCAAAAGTCCTGGCATTTGCTCTGACTGGGCCTGATGGCTTGAGTTATTCCTGTACCTATCTCTGTGGCAACATATTGATAGTCTTGAGCCCCATCACATGTTCTACCTGTGGCATCATGGACTAGGTGGTAGAAAGAGTGGCTCCAAGGAGAATTTGAAGAACTGTCATTACGGGAAAGGTAAATAGGCACTACGCAGCAAAAACCACAGAGCCTTTCTCCGAGATTTTTCAATGTGACGGTGCTTTAAGGAAAGACCCAGGGGTTAGGGTTTCCAAGAAATGGATAATTCGATGATTAATGTGGGGGGTTATGGGTCTGTCTCGGATGGGAAACAAAGCGAGAGAAGGTGAGGTGACATTGAGACGTGAAGCCAGCTGACCTTCTGGGTCGGGAGGGGACTTTGAGAACTTTTCTGTCTAGCTAAAGGATTATAAATGCACCAATCAGTGCTCTGTGTCTAGCTAAAGGATTGTAAATGCACCAATCAGCGCTCTCTGTCTAGTTAATCTGGTGGAGACTTGGTGAACTTTTCTGTCTAGCTAAAGGATTGTAAATGTACCAATCAGCACTCTGTCTAGCTAAAGGTTTGTAAATGCACTAATCAGCACTCTGTCAAAACGGACCAATCAACACTCTGTAAAATGGACCAATCAGCACTCTGTAAAATGGACCAATCAGCAGGATGTGGGTGGGGCCAAATAAGGGAATAAAAGCAGGCCACCGGAACCAGCCCGGGCAACTGGGTCGCATCCCCTTTGTGGAAGGTTTGTGCTTTTGCTCTTTACATTAAATCTTGCTGCTGCTGTTCACTCTTTGGGTCTACACTACCTTTATGAGCCGAAACACTCACCAGCTAAGGACTGCAGCTTCACTCCTGAAGCCAGCCAGACCACGAACCCACCCTGGAGGAACGAACAACTCTGGACGCCACTTTCCGCCACCTTTAAGAGCTGTAACACTTACTGTGCGAAGGTCTGCAGCTTCACTCTTGAAGTCAGCGAGACCACGAACCCCCCGTGAGGAATGAACAACTCTGGATGCACCACCTTTAAGAACTGTAACACTCACTGCAAAGGTCTGCACCTTCACTCCTGGAGTCAGCCAGACCACGAACATCTGAAGGAAAAAACTCCGAACACACCATCTTTAAGAACTGTAACACTCACCGCGAGGGTCCACGGCTTCATTCTCAAAGTTAGCGAGACCAAGAACCCACTGGAAGGTACCAGTTCTGGACACAATGTCAAGATGGGAGGTCCCTGTGATGCTGAAGAATGCTCATATTGGAATTAAGAGAGTAAGGATGGTGTGACTATTGGAGGTAAAATTATAAAGGAGAGGCAGTTTTTCAAGAATGTGATTGTGGGAGTAGTCTAACCCGTGATGGTTCTAGAAATCAGTGCCTGAAACAAGGGCTTGTGTTTAGATGGTTTATTTGGGGATGTGATCCTAGGGAATTGGAGTGAGAGGCTGGGGAGAGTTAACAGGAGAGGTGGGAAATCAATGCAAGAGTATTTTAGTAAACTAGTTATTACCGTGGTGCTTGAACCTTCTGGGATCTTCTAAGGAGCGTGTACCCTGTGTCTCAAAATAGGTCCAGCTGAAGAACAAAAGAGAGAAGAATTAATCCAAAAGGTACAACTCCTATTTGTCAAGTGGTTGCCTCTTGGAGTGTTAACTCCTCTTCATTTCTGGATTGTGCATGAATGGAGCCAGTAGTATTTCCTGAGGTATCCTTCAAAGAAGCCTGTGGTGCTTATTTGAGGGAAGGCATTGTCAATGAAAAGTGGGTTAAAGCCTATCTGGAACTGATTGTTATACCTGTGCCTAGAATCAAAGGTAAGAACAAGAGCAGGTTAAGACCATGAACAAAAGGCAATCGAGAATAGTCTACACCCTTACACTGTTCACCATACAGATTTCTTAGCCTTCCACTAAGCCCAATTCATTGGTGGCCAGTTCACAATCTCTACAAATAATTTAATGTAGGTGAATCAGTGGAACCAGCTTAATTCCAACAAGTGCTAAGGCTGTATTACAGGGTCTCCTCCAATGTCAATCTTCCCCCTCAGCCAGTGGTTCAGCTGGGGGAGTTTGCTTGCCAGATGGGACAACCCAGACCTCCATCTCCAAGATGTCTGAGTCCTTAGGTTGCTTTGGCACTTTGGGGCTTTGGATGCTGTAATTGTCTGTTTATTACTATTGCTGGGTATGGAATACTGGGCACGGATTCACCATAAAGAGTCTCTTGAGTTCTCTGCCTCCGTTGTGTTGTAGAATCCTAGCTTCTCAAGGTAACCAGAGTTGACGACCTTCACCTCAATATTCTTTACTTTGCATATTGATCCACCAGTATGAGGAGCCCAAAGAGAACAGGTGGGGGTCATAACTTGGGATCTTTAAACATCTGTTAGTGGAAAGGTCCCTTCCCATCTCACCCCCTGACCCCATCAACCAGGACATCTAGTCTAGCAGAATCCAAGTGTGTGGATATAGGAAGCAATCCCCTAAGTGGGTCTATGACAGCGATGATAGAAAGGGTTAATCTTACATTCGTCTCTTGGTTTTGTCGCATGTGCATTCCAGCTGTTGGGTACTCAGCACCATACACAAACTATTATGCATATACGTACATCATCTTGGAGAAGAGCACTCAAACACCGCCAGTAACCATCCTAGAGCCAATGTCTTAGCTAAGCCTATAATAGGCTATTTCACTATTCTAGGCTAGCTGTGGACTAGTTGTGAACTAGTTGCATTCCTAGTTTCAGGTATTTCTTTATAGCAATGCAAGAATGGCGTAACACAGGATCCGTATTTCTATGTCACCTACCTCTGTTCACTTCATACCTATGTCCTTACAGGGGGTTCTCTATGACCATCTCCTCAAAAATATTGGGGCTTATTATGTAGGTGCTAGCCCAAAGTGAACTGCTACTACAGTTTAGCTGGACTCAGAGGTGACCCACATAGGTAGTACCAGAGGAAAATCCTGTCAAGGGGCATAGTTGCAAGCAGTGAATTTGATCGTTTACTTTGTGTTGAGGGTTAAGTGATCTGAGGTTGGGATGAACACAGAAAACGACTTTTTTTGGGTGATTAGAGTCTGGAAGAAGCAAGATTAAAATATAAAAGACGTGGAATTCTGGGGGTGAGACATGGATGAGCAATGGGAGGGAGAACAAAGCAGGCATGTCTGTGTTGCCTCACATTAATGCCCACCAGAGAAGAGGCACTCAACAACAAGGCAAAGAGGGCAACGTGTCATGCGGATATCAGGCAGGCTCTCTCCTCAGCCACCCCAGTGCTTGAAAAATGAGCCATTTATGGATGGAGGCTATGCCCAACAGCATAGACTCCCTCTTACCAAGGCTGGTCTAGCCACTGCCACAGCTGAGTGCCCAAACTGTCAGCAGGAGAGACTCTACTAAACTCTTCACGTGGCATCATCACATGAGGAAACCAATCAGCCACTGGGAGCAGGTTGATTACATCATAGCCCTTTTACCCTACAAAGGGGTAGTAATTACTCCTTATGGAACTGATAACACCTACTCTGGATATGGGTTCATACTGCCTGCCCTCCATAGCTCTCCCAGCACTACACCTAAGGACTTGCAGGATGCCTAACTTACCAGCATGGGATCTTGCATAACATTGGTTCAGACCAATGGACCTAATTTTTGGCAAAGAGTGTATAACAATGGGTGTGTGATCATGGGATACTGTTTTACCATGAACCGCATCACCATCAAAACAGAATGGTATGAGCATAAGGACAGATATATAAACCAATGGAACAGATGTGTGAGCCCAGAAATAAAATCATCAATATTCAGTAAATGGATTTTCAGCATGGATTTCAAGAATACACAACGAGGAAAGAACAGTCCCTTCAACAAATGATCTGAGGGACACTGTATATATACATGCAAAAGAATAAAACTGTAGCCTTATCTTACACTATACACAAATGTCAACTCAAAATCGATTGAAGACTTAAAGGTAAGACTTGAAACTGGATTGGTGATTACCAGGGGTAATTTATGTAGAAAAGAGGTTTAATTAGCTCATGACTCTGCAGGCTATACAGGAAACATGGCACCGGCACCTGCTCAGTTTATGGGGTGGCTTCAGGGAACTTTTATTCAGGGAGGAAGGTGAAGCAAGAGTATGCGTGGCACATGGTGAGAGAGGGAGCAAGGAGGTTGGTGTGGGGGGATGCCATACACTTTCAAACCACCAGATCTCATGAGAGCCCACTCGCTATTGCAAGGACAGCACCAAACCGGGAGGAATCTGCCCCATGACCCAACACCTCCCACCAGGCCCCACCTCCAACATTGGGGATTACATTTCAACCTGAGATATGGGGAGGGACAAATATCTAAACTGTATCAGGTCTACTCGCTTGAAATTCTTAATTTGTGCTTCTTGGACTGCTGCTATGGTTTGGCTGTGTCCCCACCCAAATCTCATCTTGAATTTTAGTTCCTATAATCCCCATGTGTTGTGGGAGGGACCCAGTGGGGGGGTAATTGAATAATGGGGGCAGTTATCTCTGTGTTGTTTTCAGGATAGTGAGTTCTCATGAGATCTGATGGTTTTATAAGGAGCTTTCCCCACCTTTTGCTCTGTACTTCTCTCACCTGCTGCCAGGTGAAGAAGGATGTGTTAGTTTCCCATTCCACCATGATTGTAAGTTTCCTGAGGCCTCCCCAGCTGAATTGTGAGTCAATTAAATCTCTTTCCTTTATAAATTACCCAGTCTCGGATATGTTTTTATTAGCAGCATGAAAACAGACTAATACAACTGCCCAGGCCCCATCCTGAGTTGATCATTTCCATTGGGTATGATGTATTACTACTGTCCACACTCACCCTTCTGACATGGTGGATCTGATAATGCCCACATAATGATGTGTAACTCCAAATACACTAGGGCCCTGGAGCCTGGCAGACTCTGCTACTTCTCTGACAGAGAAGGATGGCCTGGTTCCAGACACTGAGGGTTCTGGGATTATTCTAGTTGTGACAGAGGCTAAAACCAGCATCATATGCACCACAGTATCTTTAGCATTGTCAGATCTGCTGGCTCATGGTCCCAAATCATAAGTTTATAACTCCATGAATTTTCACAAGCAAACACAGCCATGAAACAAGCACCAATATCAAGAAATAAAACATCATCAACTGGCAGTACACTTTAAGATTTGTCAGACAGTGTCTTATATGAGGAAACTAGGCAACAATATTCTCAGTGGAAGTGTTAGAAAAATCATAGAATATATCTTTATATGACTCTTTTTACATTGAATAAACACCAAGGATGTAGTACTCCATTATGAAGCTATGTTATGGTGAGCAAACAGATATAGCATAGTCCCTGCCTTTACAGAACTTTTATCTAATGGGGGAGAAAAATATTAATCAAGTTATTATGCAAATGACTATAAAATTGCTTCTTCTCCCTCAGCTTCCTGGCCTTCTGCCATTTTGATCTCATCTTCTTAGCCCAGTCATTTAGGACCAATATTCCAGACTTGTTTCCTATCTCTGGTTTCTTTGGTCTTGGCCTCCAGTGTTGATCTTCGTGGTGTATGGTAATTGGACTCCTGCATTCATGTACAGGCTCTGACTAGACCTATCCATGACCCCAGACTCTTTTAAAGTCTTGGGAAGGAACTGCCTGATTCATCCTAGGTCGTGGTAGAGCTCTGTTCCTACCTCAAGCCACTGAGCTCCTGGTGGTGGAATGGAAGCATGGGGCAACAATGCTCCAGTAGCTATCCTGATGCAGAAGGGACCTCTCTGTCAGGCCGAGTCAAGCTATGAACTAGTTGTGCTACTCTCAAGCTGGTCCTGCCACAGGGAAATCCTCCTGGAAGCTTGGCCTCAAAGCTGTTTCTCAAGCCTCTGCTTAAAGTCTGTGCATTACTGAAGATTTTTCATTAATTCCTTTTTTTAAAAAAAGTATTTTATTATAGTGAGAACATTTAATATGAGATCGATCCTCTTAACAAATTTTTAAGTGTACAATACAGTATTAATTACTATAGGTACAAGGTACAGGTACAGATATATATAGGTACAGATCTCTAGAACTTATTCATCTTATTTAACTGAAATTTTATGCCCATTTCCCTATTTCCCTTCCCCTAGCCCCTGGGAATCACCATTCCAGTTTCAGGTCTTACCTTTAAGTCTTTAATCGATTTTGAGTTTATTTTTGTCTATAGTGTAAGATAAGGCTACAATTTTATCTTTTGCATGTGCATATACAGTGTCCCCCAGACCATTTGTTGAAGAGACTGTTCTTTTTCCATTGTGTATTCTTGAAACCAATGTTGAAGATCAGTTTGCTGAATATTGATGATTTTGTTTCTGGGATCGCAAATCTGTTCCATTGGTTTATACAGCTGTCTTTATGCCAATACCATTCTGTTTTGATTACTGTAGTTTTATAATATATTTTGAAATCAGGAAGTGTCTTAATTGGAAAGTACTCTTATACATTAGATAGACTAACTGCTCTTCACCCAGCTAGCTTTCCTGATCCATTTTAGCTCTTCCCATTCATTTTCTGCAGCATGGACAGAGAGATTTCTTAAAACTTTGAATCAGATCATGTAACTTGTAAATACTGTTTAAAATCCTAGAATAAAATCAAAAGTCTTTAACATGACTACAAAACCTCGTATAATCTAGCCCTGCTGACGTCTTTACCTGTGTTCCCTACCACATGGCAGTCTTCCTTCCTGATACATGAGCATGCCAAACACAGTCCTGCCTCAGTCTTTGACTTTTCTATTCTTTGTAACTGAAATGCTCTTCCCAAAGTCCTTGCATAGCTAATATCTCATTCAAATATCAGCTCTTCAGAATGGCCTTCCCTGACCATCTTTTCTTAAGTAATCCCCTCATTATTCACTAGCTTGTTACCATTTTATATTCTTTATTGCCCTGCCATTTCTTTTTAAAAATATTTTTCATTTCAATAACTTTAGGGGTACAAGTGGCTTTTGGTTACATGAATGAATTGTATAGTGGTGAAGTCTAGGATTATAGTGTACCCATCACCCGAGTAGTATATACTGTACCTAATAGGCAGCCTTTTAATCCCTTATTGCTCTCCCACCCTCCCCATTTTGCAGCTCCAAAGTCCATTGCACCGTGCTATATGTCTGTATACCCGTAGCTTAGCTCTCACTTGTAAGTGAGAACATGCAGGATCTGGTTTTTGATTCCTGAGTTACTTCACTTAGAATAATGGCCTCCAGTTCCATCAAAGTTACTGGAAAATACATTATTTTATTCTTTTTATGGCTGAGTAATGTTCCATGGTATATGTTTATGTTTATGTGTGTGTGTGTGTGTGTGTATATATATATAGAGAGAGAGAGAGAGTCACATTTTCTTTATCCACTCATTGGTTGATGGGCACTTAGGTTGATTCTGTGTCTTTGCAATTGTGAATTGTGTTGTGACAAACATATGTGTACACGTGTCTTTTTTAATAAAGTGACTTCTTTTCCTTTGTGTAGGTCCTCAATAGTGGGGTTGCTAAATTGAATGGTAGATCTACTTTTAATTCTTTGAGAAATCTCCATACTGTTTTCCATAAAGGTTGTACTAATTTACTTTCCCATCAGCAGTGTATAAGTATTCCCTTTGTATTGCATTCATGGCAATATCTTTGTTGTTTGACTTTTTAATAATGGCCATTTGGTCTGGGGTAAGGTGGTAACTCATTGTGGTTTTGATTTTCATTTCCCTGATGATTGGTGATGTTGAACATTTTTTCATATGTTTGTTGGCCACTTATATATCTTCTTTTGAGAAATGTTTATCCATGTCGTTTGCCCACTTTTTAATGGGATTATTTGTTTTTTTCTTGCTAATTTGTTTGCATTTCTTGTAGATTCTGAATATTAGTCCTTTGTCAGAAAAATAATTTGCAAATATTTTCTCTCATTCTGTAGGTTGTCTTTTTATTCTATTATTTCTTTTGAGGTGCAGAAACTTCTTAGTTTAGCTGGGTCCAATTTATTATTTTTGTTGTTGTTGCATTTGCTTTCTAGGTCTTAGTTATAAATTCTTCACCTAGGCCAATATCCACAAGAATTTTACTAAGTTTTCTTTTATAATTTTTATGATTTAGCTCTTAGATTTAGGTCTTTAACCTACCTGAAGTTAATTTTTGCACATGGCGAGAGATACGAATGCAGTTTCATTCTTCCACATGTAGCTATTCAATTTTCCCATCACAATTTATTGAAGAGAGTGTCCTTTCTCCAAATTACGTTTTTGTATGCCTTGTCAAAGATCAATTGCTTGCAAATATTTGGGTTTATTTCTGGATTCTGTATTCTGTTCCATTTGGTCTATGCATCTACTTTTATACCAGTACCATGCTGTTCTGGTTAATGTAGCCTTGTAGTATAATTTGAAGTTGGGTAATGTGATGCCTCCAAATTTATTCTTTTTGCTTAGGATTGCTTTGCTACTTGGGCTTTTTGGGTTTTAGAATTGAATTTTATGAATTTTAGAATTGTTTTTTCTAATTATGTGAAAAATTATATTCGTATTTTGATAGAAGTAGCTTTCAATTTGTAGGTTACTTTGAAACGTATGGCCATTTTTATAATATCAATTCTTGAAATCCATGAGCATGGAATGTATTTCCATTTGTTTCTGTCATCCATGATTTCTTTCATCAGTGTTTTGTAGTTCTCCTTTTAGAGATCTTTCATCTCTTTGGCTAAGTATATTCCTGGATTTTTTTTTTTTTTTTTTGTAGCTATTGTAAAAGGAACTGAGTTCTTGATTTGATTCTCAACTTGGTCACTGATGGTATATAGCAGTGCTACTGATTTGTGTATATTGATTTTGTAACCTGAGACTTTACTGAATTCATTCATCAGATCTAGGCGTCTTTTGGAAGAGTCTTCAGGGTTTTCTAGGTACAAGATCATATTATCAGCAAGTAGAAATAGTTTGACTTCCTCTTTTCCAATTTGGGTGTTCTTTATTTCTTTCTCTTACCTGATTGCTCTGGTTAGGACTTCCAGTACTATGTTGAATAGAAGTGGTGAAAGTGTGCATCCTTGTCTGGTTTCAGTTCTTAGGGGGAATGCTTTTGACTTTTCACTGTTCAATATGAAATTAGCTGTGGGTTCGTGATATATGGATTTTATTATTATTATTATTTAACTTTTAAATTCAGGGGTTCATGTACAGGTTTGTCATTGTATTTTCACACTGCTCTAAAGAAACACCTGAGACTTGGTAATTTATGAAGGAAAGAGGTTTAATTGACTCGCAGTTCCACATGGCTGGGGAGGCCTCAGGTAACTTACAATCATGGTGGAAGGGCAAGAGGCATGTATTACATGGCAGTAGGCGGCGAGAGAGAGAAGAGTGAGGAATGATGGAGGAGGAGCCCCTTATAAAACCATCAGATCTCATGAGAGCTCCCCCACTATCATGAAAACAGCATGGGGGAAATGCTCCCATGATCCAATCACCTCCCACCGGGTCTCTCCCTAGACACATAGGGATTATAGGGATTATAATTCAAGATAAAATTTGGGTTGGGACACAGCCAAACCATATCAGTTATATAGGTAAACTCATGTCATGGGGATTTGTTGTACAGATTATTTCATCACTTAGGTAGGTATTAAACGTAGCACCAAGTAGTTATTTTTTCTGATCCTCTCCCTTCTTCTACCCTTTGTCCTCCAGTAGGCCCCCAGGTCTATTGTTCTCTGCCTTGTGTCCATGTGTTCTCATCATTGAGCTCCCACTTATAAGTGAGAACATGCAGTATTTGGTTTTCTGTTTGTGTGTTAGTTTGCTAAGGAAAATAGCCTCCAGCTGCATTATGTTCCTGCACAGGACATTATCTTGTTCTTTTTAATGGCTGCATAGTATTTCATAGTGTATATGTACCACATTTTCTTTATCTAGTCTACCATCGATGGGCATTTAGGTTGATTCCATGTCTTTGCTATTGTGAATAGAGCTGCAATGAACATATGTGTGCATATGTCGTTGTAATAGAATGATTTATATTCCCTTGGATATGTAGCTAGTAATGGGAATTCTGGGTTGAATGGTGTTTATGTTTTTAGGTCTCTGATGAATCACCACACTGTCTTTCACTGTTTTTGAACTAATTTACACTCCAATCAACAGTGTATAAGTGGTCCTTTTTCTCCACAACCTTGCCAGTATCTGTTATTTTTGACTTTTTAATAAAGTATATTCCTTCTATGCTATGCCTAGGTTGTTGAGGGTTTTAGTCATTAAATGCTGAATTTTAGTGAATGCTTGTCCTGCATTTATGGAGATGGTAATATGGTTTTTGTTTTTAATTATGTTTGTGTGATGAATCACATTTATTGACTTGTGTATGTTGAACCATCCATGCATCCCTAGAATGAAACCCACTTGATCATGGTGATGTTTTTTTTATGTGCTATTGGATTCGGTTTGCTAGTACTTTGTTGAGGATTTTTGCATCTATATTCATACAGGATATTGGTGCATAGTTTTCTTTTTTTGTTATGTCCTTTCCTGGCTTAGGTATCAGGGTGATTCTGGCTTCATAGGATGAGTTTGGCAGGAGTCCCTCCTCAATCTTTTGAAATAGTTTCAGTAAAATTGGTAGCAATTCTTCTTTGAATGTCTGGTAGAATTTATCTGTGAAGTAGTCCAGCACTAGGCTTTTCTTTTTTTTCTTTTTTCTTTTTCTTTTTTTTTTTGAGTTTTTAAAGGAATTACTTATTCAACCTCACTGCTTGCTATTGGTCTGTTCAAGATTTCTATTTCTTCCTGATTGAAACTAGGGTTGTTATATGTTTCCAGGAATTTATCCATTTCCTCCATATTTTCTAGTTTTTGTGCAGAGTTGTGTTTATAGTAGTCTTAAATGATATTTTGTATTTCTGTGGTTTCAGTTGTAATGTCTCCATTTTCATTTCAGCTTTTTTGGATCTTCTTTCTTCTTTCTTCTTCTTTCTTGGTTAATCTAGCTAGTGATCTGTCAAATTTATTTATGTTTTCAAAGAACCAGCATTTTGCTTCATTGATCTTTAGATTCAATTTCATTTACTTCTGCTCTGATCTTTTCTTATTTTGTTTTATTTTATTTTATTTTTTTGCCAGCTTTGGTTTTGGTGTGTTCTGATTTCCCTTGTTCCTTGAAGTGTGATATAAGGTTGTCAATTTGTGATGTTTCATACTTTTTGATGTAGGCATTTAGCACTATAAACTTTCCTTTTAGCATTGCTTTTGCTATATCCCAGAGGTTTTGATAACTTGTGTCATTGTTATCATTCATTCAGAATAATGTTTAATTTTTATCTTGATTTCATTGTTAACTCAAAAATCATTCAGGAGTAGATTGTTTAATTCCAATGCATTTGTGTAGTTTTGAGAGTTCCTTTTGGAACTAATTTCTAGTTTTATTCTGCTGTGGTCTGAGAAGGTACTTGACATGATTTTAATTTTTAAAAATGTATTGAGACTTATTTTGTGGCCTATCATGTGGTCTATCTTGGAGAATGTTACATGTGTTGATAAGAAGAGTGTATATTCTGCAACTCTTGGGTAGATTGTTTTGTAAATATCTGTTAGGTCCATTTGTTCTAGAGTGCAGTTTAAGTTCAGTATTTCTTTGTTGACTTTGTCTTGATAGTCTGTTCAGTGCTGTCAGTGGAATGTTGAAGTTCTCCACTATTATTGTATTGCTGTCTATCTCTTTTCTTATTCGAGTAGTAATTGCTTTATGAATCCGGGAGCTATGGCTTTAGGTGCATATATATTTAGGATTATTATATCTTCTTTTTGAATTGATCGTTTTATCATTGTATAATGACCTTCTTTGTCTTTCTTTTGCTGTTTTGCTTTAAAGTCTATCATATCTGATATAAGAATAGCTACTCCTGCTTGCTTTTGGTTTCCATTTGCATGAAATATGTTTTCTCCCTCTTTACCTTGAGTTTGTGAGAATCCTTACATGTTAGGTGTGATCTCCTAAAGACAGCAACTGTTTGGTTTGTGACTTTTTTATCCATTCTGCCAATCTGTATTTTTAAATACACCCTTTAGAACACTTACATTCAACATTAATTTTGTTCCAGTCATTGTGAGATTTTTACCTACTGACTTTGTTTTCTTCATTGTGTTATTGTTTTATAGGCCTTGTGAATATTATGCTTTCAGAAGCTTCTATTCTGGTGCATATTGACCTTTTCTTTCAAGATTTAGAACTCCTTTTAGCATTTCTTATAGAACTGATCTCATATTGACAAATTCCCTCAGCAGTTGCTTGTCTGAGAAAGACTTTATCTCTCCTTCATTTATGAAATAGTTTTGCTGGATACCAAATTCTTGGCTGACAGTTTCTCTGTTTAAAGAGACTAAAGGTAGGACTCCAGTCTCTTCTGGCTTGTAAGATTTCTGCTGAGAAGTCAGCTGTTAGTCTAATAGGTTTTCCTTAATAAGTTAGCTCATATTTTTGTCTCACTGCTCTCAGAATTCTTTTCTTTACATTGACTTTAGATAGCCTGATGACTGTTTGCCTTGGTGATGTCCATTTTGCAATGAGTCTTCTAGAAGTTCTTTGAGCTTCTTAAATTTGGATGTCTAAATCTCTAGCAAGTCCAGAGAGTCAGGAAGTTTTCCTCAATTATTCCCTCAAATACGTTTTCCAAAATTTTTGCTTTTTCTTCTCCTTTAGGAACACCTGTAATTCTTAGGTTTGGTCATTTCACACAATCCCATATTTCCTGGAGACTTAATTTCTTTTAGTTCTTTTCTCTTTATTTTGTTTGATTAGGTTAACTCAAAAGCCTCGCCTTTGGGTTCTGAAGTTAGTTCTTCTACTTGGTCTAGTCTATTAAAACTTTCCACTGCATTTTGTAATTCCCTAAATGAGTCTGTTCTTTCCAGAAGTTCTGATTGGCATTTTTAAAAAAATATCTATCTCTTCAGAAAATTTTTCATTCACATCTTAAATTGTTTTTTAAATTTTTTTAAATTTATTTATGTTGGTTTTCTTTCTTTTGTATCTCCTTCAGTAAATTGATAATAAACTTTACTAATTATTTGAGATTTCAAAGATTTCATCTTGGTTTGGATCCACTGCTGGAAAGCTGGTGTGATATTTGGTGGTACTATGGAACCCTGTTTTTTCCATATTGCCAGAATTAGTTTTCTGGTTCCTTTTCCTATGAGTACACTACTTCTTCTAATTATTTTTAAGTTAATTTTGATTCAACTGGGTTTAAATTTTTTTTCCTTTTGAGTATGTGAGTTTAATGTTTCTAGTTTATTGTCTCCTTGCTTCAGCTCTGGATGCTTTCAATGGCAAAGACTCTGTATGGTTCCTGGGTTATAGACAATCTTTGTGGGATAGGTTTCTCAGATACTGGTGGTAGTAGCAATGTGCTGGGTGTGTGAGCAGGTTCACTGTCTCCTGTGGAACTGGAAGGGCAGAGGTGTCGTGGAACTGGAAGGGCAGAGGTGTTGTGGAACTGGAAGGGCAGAGGTGTCATGGAACTTATCTCATTCCCTAGTGATGTGCACTTTAAAACTTTGTTTCACTGGTATTTTATTCACTGGATTGGACAGTTCCAGCTTCAGACTAGTAGGAGGTACCCATGAGTAAAAAACAGCTGTCGCTAAAGCCATGGGTAAATGCAATACCCCAGTGGTGGGCAGAAGTCCCAGTCCCAAAAAGGTGGCTGGGGAAGCTCTCAGTGAAATTCACTGAGGTCTTTTGAGGAGGAAGCAAGAGAGCCATCACAGCTCTCCTTACAGGCCAGCAGGCAAGTGATCTGACTCCCAGTCAAACTCCTAATCCAGTGTTCTGACTATTCAGATCAGACAGGCACCTCTCTTCCTCTGCAGAAATGCTGATGTTCCATGTATAGAGAGGTTGGGATCTATTTCTTGTGCAAACCTGAACTAAGGGGGCATTCCTGTGGGGATGCAGTCACCCTGAAGTGTTCCAGAAAGCTGGGTTTCTTTCATGCGAGTTCAGTGTGAGTGTGCCTGTAGAGGGAGAGAGGGAGAAGAAATCCACTTCTCCAAGACCCTTCATGAGCACCAGAGCTGACTGACTGACTGTTAAGGTAGAATCCTTATGATTTCTATTATATAACAATTTGTTCATCTGTGTATCATCTTTCTATGAGAAAGCAACCTTGCTCATCTTTGCCCATTGTTCCCTGTTGTGTATTCCTGGTGTATAGATGAGACCCTGGCAGATGATAAGTGCTCAAATAATATTTGGAGAGTATATGAATAAGTCATCAGGGAAATAGTCATGGAGAGCTTGAGGTGCGATTTGGGCTTCAAAAGGTGGCAAATTATATGGAAGGAAGTGAGAAGTAGAAGCACTCAAGTGAAAGACATAACACACAGCACTCCTGTCATGCGTGCTCAGAGGTGCCAGATTTAAAGAGCACAGTCACACTGCAGATAGCATCATTTGTAGGTTATTACGATAATTTTCTGAAGATGATAATAAAATGTTTTGTTCTAACAAAACTAGTATATTCTGAACAATCTTCTTGATTGTTGATGAAAAAAAATTCAGGAAGAAACACTTGTTTCTAATTTGTACAAAGGTACCATATGGACTAGCAATGACCCTGACATGAAAGGAAATACAGAAGGCTGGGAGGAGCTTGTGTTAAAGAAAACCAGAGCCTGACAGAAGTTAAAATGGTGTTTGCAAATTTTATTCAGGAACTATTGCAATAGGGGGAAAGACACCTCAGCATAGAACTGAACTCCATTCCAAATACAAGGACAAATGGAGACTTAGAGCCAAGAAACAGGGTGGGAGGTCACTGGATAGAAAATTGTTAAGGGAAAATAACAAAGATAGGAGGGAGGTTCAGGCTAAACGGACTTTCGATAGGATTCTTGCGGAAGGTAGGGCAAAATGATAAGATATTGAGCATGGGGGATGGGGAATTTGATCAGATATTAAGGGTGGGCGATGTTCATGAAACTGATTCAGCAGGATTTTTGCTAAAACTGGACTAAATGGGCCAAGGAGAGAACATGAGTTTGGAGTCTTGAGGGCCTAGGGGAGCCCGACTAGAATTAGGTCAAGGAGAGAGTTTGTCACTTGTCACATTTGTGGGGCAAGGGAGGATGGTACTACTGAATGATAAATATCTTGAAAGTCAGGCAAAAATATCTTAATTTTATGTGTTAGTAAATTAGAAGCCATTGTAGATCCTGCTCCCAGTGCACTCGAGGGTTCTTCCTCCAGAGGTGCTGGGAAGAAGTTCAGAATGTTGTAAATGAGCAAAGGGCCACTGGGAAACATAACCTTCTGCCACAAACTTCTGTCTTCCATGGTACTGTTGTGCAGGAGGGGAGGGGAAATAATGCACAGTGCCAGATACATGGTAAACAATTAAGAAATAATTGCAAAATGAATGTGTGAAGCCAAAACCTGCATAAGCCATAGCATGGTTGCTAGCTGGCTGTAGACTACCATGTCAGCATAGTCTTGGGGAAGATTGGCAGGGGTCATAGAGAAGATGTGCTTGTCCGTGGAAGAATGATGACCCCCACCATCTCCTTGGTAAATTTATGCCCCAGAGGATAGAGTGCAACTCACAGACCCCGTAAAGCACAGTAAGAGTCTTTTCAAAAGAAAATCTCTGTGTTATCCCCATGAAAGCTCCTGAGGTGGGCATAGCTCATGGAGAGAAAGCAAGCCAAGAATTCCTATTGAAAACGCCTCTGGTTAGAGTCAACTCCCAGTCTTCATTTTCCCCTGTTTCTTGGCAGTTTTTCTGAACACAAACCAAGTATTTTTATAACTGTTCTTCATTAAAGTCATCAAGGGTTGAAAGCAGGAGAGCAGGCTGCTGAGGGATCTCACTTCTTTGCCTTGCCAGAAGGTCCAGGAACAGAGACAGGACCAGGCTTTAATCCTTGGTCAGGATTAAAGATGTAGGTCCTTCTCCTGACTCTGTCCCTCTCTCCTCCTTTCTTCTTTTCTTTCTTCCCTCCTCCCTTCCATCTTTCCCACTTTTTTCTTCATCTACTTTAAGTTCTAAGTATGTTACAGGTATCACACTGATGCTGAAAAGAAAGAAATTAATGAGAGATCCCATCTTTGAGCAGTCTACATCTTAGCCTTTCCTTCCATTCTTTGAAGATTTGGATCAAACTCAGGTGTAGGAGTAAAACTTGGTTTGGCTTTCAAGGCTGCTGAAGCTTAAATATTGCTGAGTTCCTATCTGGATTACTAAGAGGCGAGCAGTAAATTGAGTCATGGGAGCTTGAGAGGGACCTGTTCTCCATCTGTCTTGGTATTGGCTAGGTTGGGCAGACAAATAGGACTGAAGGAGTCTGTGCCATGGTGTAGGTTTTAGGAAGAATAATTGGCTGTTCATCGAAGACCTTAAGTATCTGTGAAAAGAAAGCACAGCTTATATCACAGAAATGTTATTTGTACCCCTTTTGCTTCATTCAAAGGAAGAGGGTGATGGAACATGTATGTAGGTATTCTTAGGTTTTCAAACACAAGTTATTAGAAGAGTCTTCTCTAATTTTTGAAGCTATTCTTGATGTTATATCCAATATACTAATAAAGACTGCTAAAATTGCTAGAATAATTTCTTTGTAGAAAATATCTCAGAATGTAAATGTCTTTGTTGATAATGAGGATAGAAAAGTAGTTGATAGTTAAATTCAAAAGTTGAAGCCAACAGATCGAAGTTCTAGCAGTCATGGTTTAGCCACTAATAAGTTGAGTGACCTTGGGTAATTGATTAGTCAACAAATTTGTTTGAATCTTGGCCTTCTTACTATCAAATAGGTTTCATAACATTACCTACCCCACTCACATCACAAGGGTGTTGTGGGCATTCATTGAAACAAGGATATGAAAGTCCTTTGAACAATGGGAATTAGTGCTAAATTAGATTTGAGCATAATGAACTGAGTGTCTCAGAATACGTGAGAATACACATGAATACACTCAGAATACACGTGAGATACTTAGCCCAGATGCCAGTGACTATCATGTGGTAGACTAAGATTTGTTCTGCTTTTCTTTGCATGTGCTGACTATGTTAACCTTTCTTCCTCTCTCACCTCTTTCACTTAAGGTTGGCCCTTGAAATGAGAGTTCCTGATGTTTCTTTCCATAGTAATCTGATCTGTACTAAACAAGGAAGCAGGAGTTCTCTGACTTTTAGCCCCTATTCCCCTTTGCTGCTGCTGCTTTTTTTTCTTTTTTTGTGGATGCTTGCTCTGTTGCCCAGGCTGGAGTGCTGTGGCACAATATCAGCTCACTGCAACCTCTGCCTCCCAAGTTCAAGTGATTCTCCTGCCTCAGCCTCCCAACTATCTGGGATTACAGCTCCCCACCACCATGCCTGGCTAATTTTTGAGTTTTTAGTAGTGACAGGGTTTCACCCTGTTGGCCAGGCTGGTCTTGAAATCCTGACCTCAAGTGATCCACCCACTTCAGCCTCCCAAAGTGCTGGGATTACAGGCGTGAGCCACCGCACCCAGCCTCCCCTTTGCTTCTCAGAAGCTTAATTCAAGTTTTTCTTGGCCACACCTAAGCTTGTCCTCCTGTGGCTTTTACAGCTCCCCCTCGCTGTGGTCCTCCTACCTCCATGTTATCCTTCCCCTCAGAAGGACAGAGTCTCTTCCTTCAAAAGTGACCTCCTCTTTTCAATGGCTTTCTAGGCATATTTTTCCAATGTCTGATGTTTAGGATTTGATGATGTCTTTCTAGTCAATTCAGAAACCTCGTGAGAAGGATCATCAGTCTCGTATTTTGAATAGTGATCTGGTATCAGACCAAAGCCCACATTTCCCAGTTTAATCATTCATCTTAGTCAACAACTTTGTTTTTCTATTTCCAAAAATTAAACCCCTCATCCCAAATGTGAATCTGCCATCATTTTAAAGATGGGAAAATGGTATCATAGATATTAGTGGCAATTCCTGAGAAGGAGCCATTCAAGATTTTTGGAATATTTATCATTGAAATGTATGTTTAGGCTCTGGAGGTTTAAGTCATCATTTGAATTCAAGCATTCTAGTATGTTTGACTTTTTAAAAAAGTAACTGTTTTTAAATTAGGGCTGTGTCCATCCAATAGCTAGTAGCCAGCCCATTTACAGACCCTGGATTTGTAGTTTATCTGCTTTCAGAAGGTTATTAAATTGATTCCAACAAACGTTGCTGTAATAGAGGTTCTAAAATAGGAAATTGAAAACCATGAAAAAATTGGGGGAATAAAATATTCATGAAACAGAGTTACTGTTAATGAATGTTAAGTTGAACTGCCCAAGAGGCAAAAGGAAAAAAAAAAAAAAAAGCATGAGAGGCCAACACTCAGTCTTTCTGTCATTCAAAAGGGAAGATTTCAGGTTTTTAAGAGAAGCAGGAAAATGTAGCTGATGATCCTTTGTCCATTCAGCAACTCCTAAGAGCTTTCACCTACATCACCTTTGCGCCCCCCCCTCCCCAATTAGCTGGTAGATTCCAGGTAATTTACTTAATGCAATGCAGGTGATCCCTTATCTGTACACTTGGAAAGCAAATGGGGTGGGGATAATAATCCCTGGCTCATAAGTTCGCTGTAAGAATTTAGTGAGGTGCTTATAAAGCTCTAGCAGGGTGCATTGCACATTGTAAACATCCAGTGAATTCTGCAATTCCTGTGATACCCTTCCAGGAAGATGTTACTATCTCCATTAAGAAACACGATTCCTCCATTTGTCAGAGTGTCACTAGTTTATGGAAAGCCAGGAATCCAATCCAGGTCCCTAGTCACAAAACCTATGGCCTTTCTACTGTATCTGTTAACTCTAAAAGGCATTTGCCAGATGAGAGTTGTTTTACTTTTTTAAAAGAATATTAAATGACGTAATGATCAGTGTAGGAAGCAGACTTTCTGGGGTTTTTCTTAGGCTCTTAGTAAGAGCCTTGAGATTAACATTGGACCATAACTCAGGAAAATTGGTTCTGTAAGGGGCCAGGCTATGAAGTCCAGCTTTGCAAGGAGCTAACTTAACGTAGATAGAGGATGAGCCCCTCCACCTATTCAAATGCACCTAACCCTGGCTGGTCATATAAGGTACTTTGTAATATTCATGATAGCTTAATGGGCCTGATTATGATGACATGAGAGGTGCTTCTCTAACAGAAACAGCCCTCAGCAACCTCCTTCCTCTGCTTGATCTGCTTCTGGATAAGCTAAAAAAAAGGCATTTTCTTGACTCCATAGCGGCCCATCCCCTGGCTGTCTCTTTGTTTTGGTTCTAGTTTTCACGCCCTTGGCAACAGGCTCCTGCTAGGTATTGTGGACCCTCAGCCTACCAGGATTCCAGGACATGTTTCTGGAAGGTACCATGAGAGGCATGGTGTCCGCTGGCCTGCCTCTTTGACTAGTTTACTTTGTCTACATTCTCAGCTGGAGCTGGCACATGGTCAGCTGTGAATCAGAGGTTCCACCCCTGCCCTGGCTCCTTAGGCCTTAGGTTCTGGGGCTGATGGAATGGAGAACACGAATGAACCAAGGTGCCAGTCTAACTTCTGCTCACTTCTGACTTTCACCAACTTCTGCTTTAGTCTATTGCTGATCACAATGGCTCTTGATCAGACAGCTGGGTCTATTAATATTTGCCCTAACCAAGGTTTCTCATTTCCTACTGAATTATCATGACTTTGATTAAAACAAATATAATTGACTGAGTGCGTAGGTTTAAGCCGCTATTGATAACATAGGCTATTTTGTTGGAGTCTCACAATAAAACCTATGGAGTATGAAAATCAAAGCTCAGACAGTAGAAATAAGTTGCCAAGGGTCATACAGCTTGTCAACAGGAAGGCAGGGTTTAAACCCGGCCTGACTGCAAAGCCAGTGCTCTCTTTTACTATAATATACTCCTCTTTCTGATTATGTCTGTGGGTGTCTGGGAAGAAACGGTGCTTAGAAAATTTCTTTGTAGCTATTACCTTTGTTTTCCTGGTCCTTAAATTTAGAGAAGACTATTTCCCAAGAAACAAGTGATAGTCAGCTCCTGGTCCCTGGATATCTTACCACAGCAATCAGTATTATCCTCTGTCTGTGCATGAGAAAATATCTCTTTCTTCTCCAATAATACTGAATGATGAAAATGGGCTCTGATGCCTGATAGATGTGCAGTCTCCTGTCTCATTGCCAGATGTGCCAATTCAATTGGCCATTTTCAGCATGGATGCACAGGGACTTTTGACTCTGAGTGTTGAATTGTGATGCTGGAATCTTTTTTTTTTTTTTTTTTTCCAAATCAAGGCAATTGCAGGGAGGTGAATTTTGGACTTAAGGGAAGAAAAGATAAAATGCAATTTCCGGCTCGAAATTATTTTTTAAACTTCTCAGCCGGATGGATTTTCATTCTTGGCAGGTTTCGTCTTATCAAACATGTAGGGCTGGCAGCTCTACTTAGAGCCTATCCTAAGGCAACGCTGTGAAGAAGCTGCCTTCCCATTTTTATTTCCTCTTCTACTCCCAGCTCTCTCTCCTCTCCTCCTCCAGAAACCCTGCACTCTCATGCCTGGCAGCACAGCGTGGGTCAAAGAGCAATGACTCTGGACTGTCAGGATCTGGTTATTGGTCCTAGCCCTGCCAACCTCTAGCTGTGTGACTTTAGAGAGGTCTCTTATCCCACTAGGCTTTCATTATCTCATTATAAGATGGGCAGGCTAAGCACACAACTTCCAGCAATGTCCAGTGACTCAAAGGAGATGATGTAATCGAAGTGCTTTGCTAACTATATAAGACTTTCACAAACGTTGGTTACATTTTTATAAACTTTTGATTCTCTCAAGTTCCCCACCCATCTATTGAGGCCTAATGCCATGTAAAACTCAATTTTTTTTCTCTCCATCGTTAGCAAAGTTTACAATTCCTCAGGCCACTTGAACTGGAGAGAGGCTGGAGGAAGAGAAGATCTTTAGCCAATGCCCCTTCCATCTCCCCACAGGAGACATCTCCTCAGGGCGGAGGAGAGGGCAGCACGTATCATCGATGTCTATTCAGGGAAGCCATACAGTGCATGGTCACTGTGTGACATGCAGTTCTTCGTTACAATTGTAGGGAGCACCAGACTCACCAGGAAAAGAGGATATTGGCTTTCGATCTTGTCTCTGAGAGGTGCAGGCTTTCTATCTATGCTGTCTGTATTTTGCCTGTGGATCACTCACAGCAGAAAGCTAGCTAGGACCCTACAACATGGCCAAGCCCCAGTGAAACTTCCCCTTGTGAATGCCCTTCACCATTCAAAAACCAAGGATGCTTGTAAGTCGTCTGTCTCCAAAAAGAGAGTTTTGTAGCCAGCAGGGCAAAGACAATGAGGAAGGAAAGGCCTCAGTGCCAGTGTTTAGGTGGGAAACCCTCCAAAGAGATTCACCATAAATTTATTAAATGCTCTGGGTGGTATTATAAAGAAGAGAGCTATTCAATTTCATCTAATGTAACACTTCCCAAATATGTCTGACAATGTGACCCTCTTTAATTTTCTCCCCATAAAGACTAGTAACATTCCACAAACACTCTGGGAAACCACAGTACAGTGAAATTGCAAATCAAGAATCTAAATCTTGGCTGGGTGCAGTGGCTCACACCTGTAATCCCAGCACTTTGGGAGGCGAGGCAGGCGGATCACTTGAAGCCAGGAATTCAAGACCAACCTGGCCAACATGGTGAAATCCCGTCTCTACTAAAAATATAAAATTAGCCGACTGTGGTGGCACATGCCTGTAATCCCAGCTACTCAGGGGGCTGAGGCAGGAGAATCGCTGGAACCTGGGAGGTAGAGGTTGCAATGAGCCGAGATTGTGCCACTGCACTCCAGTCTGAGCAGCAGAGTGGGTGAGACTCTGTCTCAAACAAAACAAAACAAAACAAAAAGAATCTAAACCTCTAGGTTCAGAGTAAGACCTCACAATTTCATAATACTTCCTATGTACCAGGAGCTGTGTTCCAAGTACTTCTCATCTATTAACTCATTTAGTCCTCACGATAACTCCATAAAGTATCATCATCTCATTTTTATATGTACAGAAACTCAGGCACAGAGAAGTTAAGCAACTTGCTCAAGGTTACACAGTTATTAAGTGGCAAAACTGGGAATGGAACCTAGGCATTTTGGCTCATCTTGCTCCTAACCAATACTATTAGCAAAAATCCTGATCTATGAAAGAAAATAACAACTGCTTTACACAGGTTTACGTGGTTTAAATGAAATAAGGTAGGTTCCTTAATCCTTTACTTGGAATTATCTACCAGTTGGAGAATACTATTGATACCTAGTTTATAGGCATTGTGTCTGTCAAATAAGATATCATTTCTGAGAGTGTTCTGTGAACTTAAACTCTTATTATTCAGGCGGAAATGGTCTTGGCCTGTCAATCAGTGATAGATTTTTCAAAGAATAACATATCAGCTCCTAAGTCCTCTTTGGTAAGTAACCTTGATTCCTATATGTTGGGTGCAGGATACCTTGATCTGAGAGTGCAGGAAGAATCTAATCCTAAAATTTTTCATGAAGGGTAGAGAGGAAATTCCCCTTCTGAAAAAAGAAAAAGAAAAAGAAAAAAAGCTATGCAATGTTTTCTTTTCTTTTTTGTTTTTGTTTGTTTTTTTCCATGAAATACGCCGTGCTTGGAAAGAAATTCTATGGAGAGGGATCATGGGTTATGTTAGCAAAATAAAGACTGGGCCTCTCTCTGCCCTTATTTCAGCTTCTGATGAGAAGCATTGGTGGGTGAGAGAGAATAGTTCATCCCAGTCCCATATGGTGAGCTAAGGAGCTCTGATTCTACTTTGTATAACATTTCTCGCTTTGAGAAGTTCTCCTGTAAGTGTCAGCTATAGTAACACTTACCGAATCATTTTTAAATTGTTTCTCGTCTTTTCCTACCAGCCTTAGAATTGCTTGTGGAGAGAGAATGTGTTTTATTGTTCTCATAGCCCCAGAACCTAGCACAATTTGGCTGAGGATGGAAGTACATTCAAATTGGTCTTGGGATTTTTTAATGGCGACCTTGAGTATTCAATCCTAATGCAAGATATAAATTGATTTCCCCAAGTAATTTTTGAGTAAAAAAAATCAAGCTGCTAATTTTTATAGCTTCATAAACTGTAAAGTGCCTTCCTCACTCCTGCCCTCTGTCTATGGGCCCCTCTCCCAAACTTCTTCAGTTTATGTCCAGCAAAATTATTGTTGCTGTCAAATGAGCCAAGTGAGATGAAAATGTGTGGTGTCAATGGCCCTCTAGGGAATAGAAAGAGTGATAGAGTGCTGTACTAGCTGGAATGTATATAAAAACATTGTTCTCTTCCATAAAATTAATTTCTTTTTACTCCATCTTTTGATTATGGAAGTTATTTAATTATAAAATTGACACACATGGCACTTTTCCTTTTGTGCAAAGTGTGGGTCTTCTTTTCCTCAGCCCACTTACCAAAAGTGAACATTAGAAATGGTTTCATGTATAATTTTCCAGAAACTTCTGTGCATATGCAAGCATATAAATAAAAGATATAGTATATATTCTTTATCATTGTACTCAAATGAGTTCATTTTATTCATGCTGTTCTGCAACTCCTTTTTTGAAACTAACAATCAATCTAAGAGATATTTACACATCAGCACTTCATTTTTTTAACTGCCATATGAAACTCTTTTGTCTGAGTTTATCATAATGTAACCAGTCTTCTTTTATTGCACATTTAGGTCGCCTGCAAAATGTTGCTATTAAAAAGAGTGCTGAACACAGCATTTGTATGTTTGTAATTTTATCCTGTTAATATTGCCAAATTCCTCTGTCACGTTCCCCGCTAGCATACAGTGGTGTAGCACCCATTTACAACCTTGCTAATGATGGGTATTGTCTGATGCTTTAATCTTTCCCAATCTGATAGGTAAAAATGATATCTCATCATAATGAAAATTTCATTCAATTATGAGCAATATAATCATCCTTTCATGTTTTAAAGGGGTATTCTTTTGCTTTTTCTGTATGAATTGCCTGTTCATATCCTTCCTCATTTTTCTATGGAGTTGTCTTGCTAACATGTAAATTAATATGTTAATATATAAAACTCTAGATATTAAGGAAATTCACCTTTTGCCAGTGATCTGTGTCTTCTGAGTCTATTTGTAGTGGATTTTGCCATATGAAAGTTTAAATTTTGTATTAAGTGAAATTCATAGATTTGGGTTTTCATGTCATACTCAGAATGTCACTGCTGCCAGATTATATTTTAAATATTTTATCGTCTCCCCGAGTTACTTCATAGTTTCATTTTTGAAATTTAAATCTTTGACCAATCAGTAATTTATTTTCGGTGAAAGAAATGAGGTAGGAAGAGGAATTCAGCGTTACATTTTCTACATAGCCAGTCAGTCATCTCAACTCCATTAATGGGCTTCCTTCACGAGTGTCTTTGTGTCTGCTTCTAGACTCTATTCCGTTCCACTGATCTGCTTATTTACACTTGTGACAGCATCAAATTTTACAAATTACTGGAGACATTTTAGTAATTTAGAACCGTTTTCCCCATTTTTTGTGCTGCTTTTTTAAAAATAAATTTTCTGGCTATATCCCCATGATAAGTTTTTCTTTTGAATGTTAAGATCAGCTTGCAAGTTCTAAAAAAATGCCTGTTAGTATTTTGATTGTGATAAAATTGTAGTTATACACTAATTTAGGAAGCATTATGATCCTTAAAATAGGGAGTGAATCTTATAAAAATATATCTTTTTCTTTATTTAAAGTTTTTATTGATTTTCAGCAAAGATTTTTTCCTATAGGTTTTTTTCATATGTCTTGCACATTTTCTTTTTAAGTTTATTTCTAGATATATTTCTTAATATAAATTAAAAATGAAATCTTTTCTGTATTTTTCTGCTCATTTTATGTATTGATTATTTTATATCAGTTTTGAACCACCATTTAGTTATACCTTGTTTATACAAAAGGACACATAGACGTTTTGTTCCTGATCTCTTGCATACTCAAAAAATTCTATATGCTGTCTTTACACTTGAAAGAAAATCTGAGTCACTTATTATTTTCTATTACTGAATATGGAGGAAGCATCAGTTTTCCCCATAGGTGAATTTTTGTACGTGGGAGATGAGAAATGCTGAATTTCATTGAATTCTTTTATTATACTTGAAGTCTGAGAACTTCATTGGGCTATATCTTAGAGCTGTTTTTTCTGTATCACTATTTTTTCTGAGCTGTAATATGCTATTTTTATCTGTATAAATTCTAGATTTCTGTTATTTATTTCATGGTAATTTTATTTTCAGGTATTTTTGATTTTTTTGTTCTAATTGTCCTGTTCTTACTTTTTCCTAACTCTAATTCAAAATTTGATCTCTTTAGTCTGTCTTCTGCTGGCACACCAGTACTTTACTTCTAATTACTTTTATCTCATAATTTGATAATATTTGTATTCGTATGTTTTTGTTTCAAGCCAGTCCTCCATGTCTTTATGTTTTTCAATTAGTGTCTATTCTAATATTTTGCTGTTTTGAACGTTTGATGGCTTTCTTTCTTTCTTTTCTTCTGAACTTTTCTTGCTCACTATCCACTAACTATCTTGCTCTACTTTCTCATCCTTATTCTTTCTTTTTAAGTTTTTCAAATCTTTCTTCAAAAGCGTATATTTCCTTCTACTTAGTTGATGATGCCCAATGAAAAGTGAAATTTGCTTGTTTGGTGAGATAGTCGTTTTTGGAAAGTTGTTCTTTATATTTGTGTTTGATCAGTTTCTTTTCTCCTTTTCTGTAAGTAGAGGTCCCATGCTGGTTTGTTTCTGATAATCAGTCACTCTTCAATGGGTGCCAGTCCACATGGGAGGGCTATTTACTGGAGAATAACTTTAGGAAGGGTGGGAGGCAGGGAGGTGGGCTGGTTGGCAGCTTCAATTCAGGTGCTTGTCCTCACAATGTCCTCGCACTCAATACGCTGCCTCCTTTGCCTGGGAATACCTCTATGCAGCTTTTGGTGTGGTCCCTTTAGGGTAAAAATAAGAAAAGCATGATGTACAGTGAAGCTCTATGTAGTGATTTATCTTGTTTGAACGGGCTTTGATCAAGAGCTGCAAACCTGTTGTCACTTGTTTGCTCTCCTCTTCCTGCCATACTTCCAGTTACCCGTGCAGTGCCTCCTTCTCTGTTCCTTCTGCCATCTTGCAATTATTTCAGAATGGCCAGACTGGGAGGGCAGAGGATGAAGAATCTGGGCCTCCCCTAGGTTGGAGCAGGCAGGAGGGGATGGTTAGAACTGCAGATGTTCAGGGAAGACTGAGCAAAAGCATGGTGTCCAAGAAGTGACACAAAATTAGGGTGCAGTTTAAGCAAGAGCAGCAATCGGGGTCAAAATATGGTTTATATGTGTGTGTGTGTGTTTGTGTGTGCACATTTGTATGCATCGAGTAGGTAGGGAGTGAGCAGGCAATGTCACTCCATTTGGGCAGATCCCCACAGCCATAAATGGGGGTCAAAAACAGGCAGGAAGGCAGTTGCCATCAGAGCAGAGTCCCACTCCAGCAGCATGTGGTTTGAGGATGGGGCTCGCTTTTCCAAATGTTTGCTGACCAGGAGACGCAGGACAGCACAAGCTTGGGTGTTAGACACACATCTGGGTTTCAGTTTCAGCTTCAGAAATTATTTCTTATATGACTTTGGAGAAATTCCCTAACTGCTCAACATTTTGGTTTTCTTAACTGTAAATTGGGGATAATTGTGTCTGCCTCATAGAGTTATTGTGGGGCCAGAGATGAAACCTGAAAACGGTCTAAGTGCCCTGTCTGGCAGGTTATAGGAGCTCAATAAAAGATAGTAGTTTTTAGTATTAATGGCTCAATTGAATGATGATGATAAATCTCCTGGTCTCCCACCGTTCCCCACTCCAAGCCAGCCTCTACCATCTGCCAGTGTTCCCACTACACACAGACCTGGCCGTGTCAGTTGCTACCACACAACCTGTCCACCATCTCGAGATGTCCCTGCCTCCCTTTCCAGCCTCACCACCTACCACCCACCTTTTTTTCTTTTTCACATGAAACTTGCCTTTATTTCTAGAGTCTGTAAAATACTTTCAACTCACCTGGCTCTTCTATATGATGTGCCTTCTGCTTAAATACCTTTTGCTTTTTCCCATGGGATCCACCTCTGCTCCCCAATCTGTAGAGTTAGACACACACCTGGGTTTGAATTCTAGCTTCAGAAATGATCACTCCCTACCCAATATCTCACACACACACACACACACACACACACACACACACACACACGTACATGCACATGTACGCTCACTGGTCACCTCCTGCCCAAGGCCTTTCCTGTGCCCTGAGACAGACTTAAAGGTACTCTCTTGTGTCTGTAGTACTTTGCACATATCCTTATCGCAGCAATATTTTGGAACATTGAGAAGCAATGCTAATTTCTTTATTAATTGTTCATTCAGAGGATCTATGACTTATTGAGAACCCCCAATATGGTCAGAACTCTGCTTAGGTACTTTCACAGATGTCTTATTTATTTCCACAATAATTCTCTCAGCTGCACAGTTCTCTCTAGTTTTCAACTCATGACACAGAGGCTCAGAGGGATTAAGTACCTTGATCAAGATTACCTGATCAATAAGTGGTGAATCCAGATTCTGTCTGATTCCAAAACCCATGCTTCAGCCAGCATCTGAGAAGAATGAAATGAGCAATGTTGCCAAAGAGAGATGTTCAGATTTCAGACAGAAGGAAAGAAAAATCAATATTCATTAGTCTGCCCTGGTTCAGGTCCATATATGATTTTCATTATGCTTTTTGAAAATGAATCCCAGACAAATACAATCATGCTGTTGGTTTGCAACGATTGGAGGGAGAAATGAGAATGCACTTACTCATGCCTGAGCCTGTCCAGATCCATTTCTTTCTTAGGAAGTGTTAAAGTCAAATGTGTCTAATGTCCCAGCTATCCTGATGCTGTCCTGTACGATCCTGTCTCTGCCTGTGCTGTAGAAAATGCAGATTGTCCACATCCATATGGAATCATTTCTGCTATACTTTCCTACTGGTGTATTATTAAAACACCTGCTGTGGTGGAACTTACTCAGTGAATGGGGCCGTCCATTCCTTCAGTCCTCCATTCACTCCGTGATTTTATTTTATTATTTTATTTTATTTTTTGAGATGGAGTCTTATTCACTCTGTTGCCAGAGTGCAGTGGTGCAATCTCAGCTCACCGCAACCTCTGCCTCCCGGGTGCAAGCAATCCTCCTGCCTTAGCCTCCTGAGTAGATGAGATTATAGGTGCCTACCACACCCGGCTAATTTTTGTATTTTTAGTGGAGACAGAGTTTCGCTATGTTGGCCAGGCTGGTCTTGAACTCCTGACCTCAAGTGATCCACCTACCTCGGCCTCCCAGAGTGCTGGGATTACTGGCGTGAGCCACCGTGCCTGGCCCTCAATCTGTATTTATTGAGCATCTACTATGTGCTGAGCTTTATAGGCTGCTCAGAACCTCTGCCAAGGGGACGCAGGAATGTGCTCCTGGTAACTTTGGTCTGTAAAGCACATAAACAGACTCTCAAGTAAATGTCTCCCTCCTCTGAGGCTGACTTGTCTGAGTGTCTTGTGCTATTATCTCCTTCACCTGCGGGCACTGATGACATTATTACCTAGATGACTGCAATGTTTGCCAAATTATCTGTCTCCTAGAACCTTTCCCTGTGGAGACACCACATTTATATTCAGGACAATGTATAATAAACTCATATAAAGGATTTCTTTTTCTTTTTTTTTTTTTAACAGCAGAATGGACCCACCATTTGCCTGGCTTTATAGGTTAAAACTGGACCTTTATTTCCTCCATGAGAATAGAAATAAGCTATTACTAGTAACAGGTGCAGTTGCAGTCAGAGGAAGATGGGGTTTTGTTCAGTGAAGCTCCTTTCATTCTGATGTGCATGTGAATGGGCTTCGATCAACAAAAATGGACCTGGAGGTTGTGAGTTGGAGCTGGAGAGAACTGAATTGCTCTTCACAGTAGAGGGAGAAAAAAATTTGAGTTCCTAAGGGGGGTGAAAAGGGAGGTGGGAAGAGAAAGAAATTGTAGAGAATGAGGGAAGGGAGAGAGAAGACAGAAGTATGAAAAGAAGGCAGAGTTGTTCATGGGATTAAATTGGTTCATAAAATCTCCCCAGAGGTGAGTGGCCAAAAGCACTTACAAACAGGGATGTCTGATGTTCAGTGTATGAGTTCATTATACATTGTCCTGAATATAAAAATTATTTGCCCTGTTGTATTGCAAACCATGATGACATCCATCTTCCCTGAAACTTGAGTGAACTTTCTTATACAGAAAAATGCCTTGTGTGACTGGCTTAATGAGCTAAAAAAAGAGAAAGGGACAGAGTTTCAGTCTCTGAGTCATTGTGATGTGTTTTAGGGTCCCCATATGCATGACAGTGAGATAAACTGGAAACCGAACCAGTTTGGCAGGCTGCCATTTTAGAATTGGATTTGCCATTCTAAGTCACTTAAAAGTAAGGTGACAACTGGACAGACACTCAAAGACAGTAGGTGAGCCAGATGGGTATCTGAGGGAAGAGAGTTCAAGCAAAGAGAATTGCAGGTACAAAGGTCCTGAGGGGTGGGGCTCAGAGGGCAGAAGAGGGAGTACAAACCATATTGTGGGGAACAGAGGGGTCTCTATTTCCAGAGAAGCAGCCTGGAAGAGAGGGTGCAGCCTGGAAGGGAGGGTGCAGCCTGGAAGGGAGGGTGCAGCCTGGAAGGGAGGGTGCAGCCTGGTGCCTGGCTCATATCTCAGGCGGCAGGAAGGGCCATGTGTTGGATGGATTTCATCCCCCAGCCAGAGAAGCCACATTATCTGAGTGTCAGTAGCAAATCCTGAAGGCCTGAAAATCACTTTATTCTTCCCGAAAATGCTGTTGAATTTTCCCCAGTGCACTATTACCACTTAAGTGTATGCAGTGTTATTACTCTGCAGGTCATCAACTGCAGGAGCTTCCTCCTTAGCAGAGACACTAAATTGTTGACAAAAGGCGTGCTCATCAGCTTATACTTGGGCAGTTATCCTCATCCTTAACCAACAAAGGGTTGGTTTTGATACCTACACTACCATCCATCTCCTCAAAATCCACAGCCCACTTCTGCTTAAGTTTCTTTCCTGAAGGTCAAATTGCACAGATCATGAAATTAGACATCACTTCACTCTTGTGAGGGGAGATAACCATATATGACATATGACCACCTGTCCAAGGAGAAGTTCAGAGAATCCCACCCAGCCTCCCTCTCATGGCCCTGGGTGCCATGGCTTATATGCAGGGTGGGCTGAGTGTTACAGAATCAGGACCTGCCTGCAGGTGCTGGCTTCCTGCTGATGAGTGTGGATCTCAGGCTCATCCCTAAAAATACCTTGATTCTGGCTCTATTCAGAGCCAAAGCATATCCAGATAACTTGAATCGATCCCCTCCAGACTTGAATCTGAAATTGCCTCAAGGAAAACTTGCTAGAAGGAGATGGTTCTCTGTCCCAGGGATTAATGATGATTCCACCTGTGTCATAAACTAAACAACAAATGTCTTTCTCCAGGTGAAATGTCCCACCTCTCTTTTTCTAGGAGTGTATGGCGTTGCACAGCCTTCTCCCCCCATCCCTCAATCCACCCTGGGCTAGAGGGATAATGCCCAGTTACCTAATCTCCCCCCGCCACTCCCCATGTTTCACCTCTCCCTTGTCCCTACCTGGACATTCCCTTCTTACAACTCAGTTATTTTATTTCTCTCTCTCTCTCTCTCAATCTCTCTCGACATTGTTTCGAGCTTTGCTGTTGTTGACTCCCTTTCTTCCATGTGTTCCTGAAATATTGGTTTCCTGGAGTTCATTGCTGGTCCCATTTCCTCACTGGTGGTCTTGCCTATAGTCATGATTTCAATGAATAGGTAATAAGCTGAGGCTTTCAAATATGTCTTCCACACAGACCTACCTCTGGGGCTTTTGTACATCTAACTCCCTGTTGGAAATCTCCACTTCAGCTTCTGAACAGCATCTCAAACTGAATGTGACCAATGTGGAATCCATAATTTCTCCCACCCCAAGTCGATCCCTCCTCCTGGTTGCCATGAGTCTGTCCAGTTGACCAGGCAACACGCCTGCCTCCCTGCATTTAGTCAGCTGGCCGTCGAGCCCCGCCTCCACCTGCAGTGTCCAGTGTCATATTGTTTCCCATCTCCTCCTCTTGTGTCTCACTCTGTCTGGGCACTATTCCAACAGTCTTCTCACTGGTCTCCATGCTTCCAGCCTGGCTCTCTCAAATGTCCTCAACACCATAGGCAGATCTGTTTCTATTAGTTCTTTACTTCAAATGTTGATGGTTCTGCTTTGTCTTAGAGCACAATCCTCTCTCCACACTCACTTTCGGTAATCCCTCTCCCTGTACATCAGTTGGGCTCCTGCCACACGAACACTCAGGTCTTGGCCCTAGCCTCAGGCTCCCATGTTGGCAAATTCCTGTCCATCTTTCAAGACCTGAGGCCCCTTCTGGGAATCTTCTCTAATTTTTCCCAGCCCACCTTAACCAAGGCGGGTTAGTTACCCTTGGACCTGTTCCCAAGCCAGGGTCTCCTCCCTCTCTTGTGAGTCTTTCCGGCCCTCTGAAGTCACACAGTCCCAGAATTTTTGTTGTTGTTGAGTTGTCTAAACCAATCAACTCATTCTGTAAATATTGAGAGTAAAACCAGACATGAAGTGACTTGATGAGGTCACACAGCTAGAATCGGCAGAACTGGGACTTGAACCAGGCAGGTCTCCTGGCTCCTGACGTGGTAAGTGTTCATGGCTGGGAACTGTGATTCTATTATAACTGTAGAGACCAGCAATAGGACATTGTCCAGTCAGATCACACTGGCAGTTTCCCTTAGACACATCGTGGGAGAAATCAGAAAGGCAGAATCAATCTGGAGTGCTCCTTCCCATGTGTCTAAAATCCGGAGTTTCACCCTGCAGACTGGTTTAAATCCTTCTATGTGCTCTGTCACAACTAAATTTTTCTTCTGTAATAATTCCCATACTTGCATAGTTATTTGCTTACTATCTGTTTTCTCTAGTAAATGAAAAACTACATGAGGATGGGAGGCCACGTTAATCTCATTGCTGGCTAGATACTTGTATAGTGTCAAACATGGTTTACACATCAATGTTTGGCAAATGAATGACGGATGGACATTCTTTAAAAATATCAAGTCACTCCCCTCTTGCTGTGTGCCTATTAACTTGTGTGTATCTTCAGTCTTGGTCCATTTGCATATGATCATTAGGGACTAGGAGGAAGAAAAAAAGGTCCTATACTGACTAGAGAGAGAACCTTTCTCTGTGGATTTAACTTTTATTACATAAATAATGCACACTTGTAGAAAATTTTTAAAATATAAATAAGTAAAAAGAAGAAAATGAAAATCACTTGTGATCCCACAACTATTATTTGGTTACAAAGTCTCTCAAACTTTTTTCTTAAAAACGTATAAAAATGTAAATCATTCTCTGCATAATGTTTTGCAATTTGATTGTTTCACTTAACAATGTATTGTGAACATATTTCAACATCATGTAATATAATCTCCAGCATATTTTTAATGACTTCATTGAATACCGTTAAACAGAATAAATGATGCATTTAACCAGTTCCTTATTGGTGAACATTTATATTTTTCTAGTTTTTTTTAAACCATAGTATGGGCCATGTTGTAGCAAACTGTCTTATTACTAAACCTCTGTGCATATCCATAATTATTTCCTTAGGATAAATTCCTAGAAATTGAATGACTAGATCAAAGAACATGCTCGTTCCAAACTTTTTAAAAACACATTGTCAAATTGGCCCCAAAAGTTTTAGGAATGCATATTCCCTCCAGCAGGGTATGACGGGAGTCTTGGAGAGAAATGTTTAATCTAGAGTCCTTCCCCTGGCTCACCTACTTGCCAATGAGATTGGCTGGACCGTTCCGTCCTTTTACTGTCTTCAACCAAATAGGTGCAGTGCTCAGTTCTCAGCCATCTATCCTTGCATGCCTGTCTCTTTTTGATTTTTTTTTTTTTTTTTTTGAGACGGAGTCTCCCTCTGTCGCCCAGGCTGGAGTGCAGTGGCACCATCTCGGCTCACTGCAAGCTCCGCCTCCCGGGTTCACGCCATTCTCCTGCCTCAGTCTCCCGAGTAGCTGGGACTACAGGCGCCCGCCACCACGCCTGTCTAATTTTTTGTATTTTTAGTAGAGACAGGGTTTCACCGTGTTAGCCAGGATGGTCTCAATCTCCTGACCTCGTGATCCGCCCGCCTCGGCCTCCCAAAGTACTGGGATTACAGGCATGAGACACCGCACCCGGCCCCAACAGATTTCAATTATTTTCAAATGGTTGCACCTATATTGGAGGACCTATTTAATGAACCAACTCAATGTGCTGATGGCTCTTCAACCCAGATGCCTCGCCCTTCCCCTCACTGGAAGGAAGCCCCACAATTTCATCAGCAAACAACATACTTTCACATCTTTCAACGTATCAAAATTTAATATCCAATTTAGGAAAATGACAGTTCCCATCTTTAGAGGAATGAGAGGAAATCTTTTCATAAGGGCAAGGGGTGATTACTTACCTTTCACTGAAGGTTCAGCATTGAAGGAAGCTGCAGAGTTTTTGCAGGTAAATATCTCCTCTCAAAATGTAGCAAACTTCCTTTGCTTAATATATAATTTAGCACCTACTCTGCAAAATTCTTTGCCTATAGTACATCAGTCCCCACAACAAATGCCAAAGGTAGATATTATTATCTCATTTTACATATGAAGAAAATGAGGTTTAGAGTGACTCATTCATCATTCAAGGATATCTACCGAGTGCTTATCATTGCATTTAGAAACATGGAAGTTATTGGTTGTCTTAATAAGAATGCTTTCATTGGAGCAAAACCCTGATTTGAATGTGTTCAAGAAAGAGTTGGGAGAAACTAGGGATAGTGACTATTGTATAGAGTGCTCTTTCAAAGAGTCTTGCTATAAAGGGAAAGGGAGAAAGGGGGCTATAGCTACAGAGGAAAGTGGAGTCAAAAGAAAGATTTTTAGTAAAACGGAATAACAGCATGCTAGTATGGGAAGGGTTTGAATACAGAAAAAAAATCCTATGATGCAGGAGAGAAAGAAGTGGCAAGGTTTGCTCAGCTGAGAGCACAGTATGTTCATCCACATTAACAGAAATGAGATCTAGGGAGATGGGTAGAGGCAGAAGTGGGATTTGTGGAAATTCTCTCTTCTGATTCCTTCATTTTTCTCAGGAAAGCAGGAAGCAGAGCCAGTAATTGAGAGGGAGAGTTGGTGGGGGGCTGGTTAGGAGAACAGAGGATGTATGAGATCCTCAGCTAGGAAAATGAGACGGTGAACTGGCTAGGGAGGCAGAGTGGTTGCCAGGCAGCAGAAGGCACAGTTGAAGATGGTAGTCATAAACTTAATGAGACTAGTCAGTAAGATTATGTGTTTTTCTCCAAACATATCTAACTGTACAGGCTCAGGTGAGGAAGAGGCAAAGAGGTGTATGTAATGAGGTTTGTCATTTAGCCAAGCCAATATGCCAAAGGAGAAGGACAAGGAAATTAAAAATATACTCAAGAGAGGAATTACTGAATAGTCGTGGAATTTTTAAATAGATAACGAGTAAAAAGAGGCCATGCAAGAGGTAAGGGATGGTGAACCACTTGTATAGATCAATAGAACAAGATCTTGATAGGAGTCAAAGTGTTGTTGAACTACTGGTGGTGGCAGGGAATTGGCAGGTAAAAGGCAGTGGTGAGAGAATGGGATAGTTGAAATTGGGAAATGGAAGTCAGCTACATTTCTCAAGGTCATACCATGTTATGTTGCAGAGCTGGGAGTCAAACTAAGGTCTCTCTGATCAAAGAGCCCACCCCAGTATTTAAGCAGTGCACTCAGGACAAGGTGAGAGATGCCTTAGTTCACAGAGGCACAGTTGGCTTTTGTGGTATCATTCATGCAAATGAGACCTCATGGCTTTCTGTGGCAAATATTTATAGCACCGCATGAGAATGGTAATGTAAAATTTCTTCTCCCTTTCTCCTCCCCCTCCTACTTCTTACAGAAATAGTAACTGGTTCAGATGGGCTGGGCTGGTTCCATGGAGAGCATATGTTTGCTGATGAGGAGAAACAGACAAAGCCAGCTAATGTGAAAACGCGGGGTCCCTTATGAGTTAGGGGTTTAAATATCAGTTTCTGGTGTTTGTGCCTGTGTGGTTTTCTCCATGAAACTGATCATTATCTTTCTAGCTTGAGATCTCCCCTGGGGGTGCTTGGTAAGGGCACCCACCCTCTTTAGATATTAACCATTCTCTAACAGCAAAACCACGGACAGGTCTTGTGGTGTTATATGTGGGGCAGAGTTAAATACAAAACAGACACTGAGGCACACTGAAATCCTGAAGCTGACAACAGCCCAGGAATGCTGAGATTGAGGCCCAGTCTCCTATGTGACTGCTGACTGTAAGAATGTTAACTCTAAATTTCCTGAATGTTGTCAGATCACAGCAGGGAGTCATGCATACTCCCTGTAACATTCTCTCTCTCTTTCTGTCTCCGTCTCTCTCTCTGTTCTCTCTCTCTCTCAAATACACACACACACACAAACACACACACACACAAACACACACATACACACCCACATCATAAAGCCTTGAGGAATGTGTTCAGGATTTATGCAAGCGGTGTGCCTGGAGACCACATACTCTGTGAGAAAAATAAAATCTCTAGTCCTGAGAGATGATAATGATCATTTAGATTAGAATCATAAAAAGGAGAGCCATAAGATTTACTCTTACCATGAATCTTGGATATTTCTGAATTGCCACCTTTCAAATGATGACATAATTTGGTCAGTTCTACTTCGTTCCCCCTGGTTTTCTTGAGTGACTTAAGCAAAGGGCCAACTGTGTGTTTCCAGCATAGAGCCTGGCACATGGAAACTGCTTAAACAAATGCTATTGGATAAACTTAATGGTGGCTTAAGGTCATTACTCAGGGGTGGTTGGTGATCTTAGACTCCCCTATAAGTTCCATCAACCCTCCTCTTCAAGTCACTCAACCAAGTGAGTTTTTTAAAATATGAGTTTGCAATGTAACCATAGCTTCCAAGTGAATTTTCTGGAAAAAACACAAAAAACCAAAAAACAAACCACCTCCACCTTGCCCCAACCAGATTGTCATCCTTAAAACCCCCATATGCAGAATGCTGAAGCTGGCCCCATCTCTCATATGACCATTTCTTCCTCCCTACTAGGTAATGATGGCTTGCCTGAGATAATCCACACCAGTGTACAGGAGTGATGACTCTTATACCTAATAGCTCTATGACATCTTGGGGGCAAGTTTCTTAACCTTACTGGTGCCTCAGTTTTCTTATCTGCAGAAAGGAATAAGAATATCAACATCCTATAGTAGTTTTCACAAATTATTATAATGGATGCATACTACTCAATTAATGAGCAGTTATAAGCAATATCCCTCATATGAAATATAGGTCCAGTGGTAATTCTGGATGAATGTTGCCTCTTTCAAGGAAAGTATCTTCATTGTATCAGGGACCTAGTCATTGTAACAGACTCACAGTGATTTCCAGGAGGGAAATCTCTGCTTTAATTGAGAGTGCTAACAACATAGGGATAGTGGGAGAGAAAGTTTTAATTATAGTTTTTAGGTGAAGCTCTTCTTTCACACTATCTTGGGACTGATCACTTCTGGTGGGGTTTCAGTGAGTGGAACTTTCTGGGAGCCTCAGAGCCATAACCAGTGGGATCTGCACAATGAGGGGCTTGACCTTCATCGACGCTACTGGCTCCGTGCCTTCCTGAGCAATACGTGATACCCCTATTGGGAAGGCAGTCCTGATATGTCCGGAGCACCTCTTGCCAACAGGAGGTCACTCCACCCAGGGATAAGCAGAGAGAAGAACCTATGCTTTCTTTACATGTGCACAGCATCCTTATTCCAGAGGTTGTTGCTCAGTGACATATCAGACCAGAACTCCCTGAATCAGGCACCAGGCTGTAAGCAGACTCGTAGTTTGAAGAAGTTATCCGGGTGATTCTGGCATGTTTTATCACTATAGTTCCCCTGCCCACAACTTTACTGACACTCACATCTTCCATACCACTTGAGAATCAATGTTCTATAGCTGACCCGTGAACTACATGGACTGAATGCACAGGTCTACTAATATGTGGATTTTCCTCCATCTCTGCCAACCCTGAGACAGCAAGACCAGCCCCTTCTCTTCCTCCTCCTCCTCAGCCTACTCAATGTGAAGGTGATGAGAATGAAGACCTTTATGATGATGCATTTCCACTTAATGAATAGTAAATATATTTTCTCCTCTTTGTGATTTTCTTAATAACATTTTCTTTTCTCTAGCTTATTTTATTGTAAGAATACAGTGTATAATACATATGACATACTACCTACTAAATATGGGTTAATCTACTGTTTATGTTGTCAACAAGGCTCTTGGTTGAAAGAAGGCTAGTAGTGTTTAAGTAGTAGTTAAATTAGTAGTAGTTAAGTCAAAAGTTATATGCGGATTTTCAACTGTGTGGTGGGCCAGTGTCCATAACCCCTATGTTGTTCAAGGGTCAGCTGTTTTATTTGGCTCTATTCTGAATGTGCACACTCTTCTTGAACAATTGTACAAAATAATAATCAACAATGTCATCAATGTGGATTGATTTTGTAGTTTCTCTTGAGTAACTGAATCTGAATATAATTGCTATGTATTTAATAATTTTCTGTGCGATTATAGTTTAACCCTAATAAAATCACATTAAGAAGGTCTCCCCAAAGAGAAAATCAATTTCACAAAAAAATTCTATAAGCCAAGGGTCAATATCGAACATTATGGCTACCTAGGGCTTGAAGTGGCATTATGTCTAGCCCAGCTTGTTGCCATTTAGAGTCTTTCCCTGCTCAGGAAAACATACTGGACCTAAAAAAGAAAATCCCTTCTTAGACACCTAATGTTCAAGGAATTAGTGGTTTCCCACCCCATTTAACTTGTTTCTACATATCATCATCTAGACTGTTCTTTTATGAGCCCCCGATTCCACCTCTAATGATAAACTGAGTCAAAGAGGGAGGAGAGAAAGGCAGGAAGAGAAATGTGGAGCAAATATACAATTGTTAAGCACTTATGATGTGCCAAGCAGCAAAGAATGAGTAATGGGACTCATCAAGCACCTACTGTCTACAGGCAGATTCTAAGTGCTGGCAATATTGCCCTTGTTCTTTAGGAGATTATAGTCAGTTTCCATCGGGTAACTGAGTGCTGCCAGTTGTCATAGCAGCAGGATTGGATCAATTAGTAATTGAAACTCAATGTAAATAATTACATAACATAATTTTCTGCTATTCTAGTAAAAAAAATTACTATAAACATATATCACTATGCTTGGACATTAGAAGGGATTCTCACCAAAGGAAACATTGGCATGACTGAAGCATTCACATGCACTGGGCTCTTGCTTGAGTCACATCCAATCCTCATATGACTCACCAGTGTTAGCAATCAAAAAATGAAGGCAGCCTACTCACATCTGGATTCTGATCATGGGCTCACTATGGGAAGTGCTTAAATGTCCTCGCTTTGGAATAAAGAAACACAAGCCAAGCATAAGGGGACGAAGGCCCATTGTCAACTTCAAAAGACACTGTTAGTATCCTTAGAATTCTTTTGCTTTGGACATCCTTTGTGTCCAAAGGATGATACATCCTTTAACTCAGGAACTAGACATGAGCAGCAGGAAGTGAAGGCCCATTTGGGGGACTTTAGGATTTGCTTCAGAGGATGAGCAGTTATCATAAGGGAGAGAAAGTTTGTGTTGCTGGTCGGCAAATACCAAGTGCTTCCTCTCTATTCTGTGGGACAAAATCATCATTGTACCTTTCCTTGGAAGCATGCTGTGGCTGGTACTGCTGGTACCCTTCACATATTCCCCTGGGTCTTACATTTCAGTGCTTATAGCACTAATTTACAATTTGGGGCACATTTGCCTGAGAGCTTTCTCTGACTTCTAGGGACAATCTGTGCACAGACATGGGAAACTAGAAATGCTAATTTGCTGCTTCTGAGAGCCATCAACCAATACCTGATGGAAATGGCAAACAAATTGTCCTGCTTTCTTGCCCCTTGCTGGGGTGACTCTGAGGCTCCTACTTTACACTGTCTCCTACAATCCTCCAGGAGGATGAAGCTTCAGGTGACCACGGCAGTTACTTGCTTGACATTACATTCTTTATGGTTGCCTTCTCTTCTCCAGCTCCACTCCATTTCCCTGCCAGTGTTTCCTAGGTTCACTTCCCAAATAAACTACTGGCACTTGAATCCTTCTCTCAAGGTCTACTTTTGAAGAAACCCAGACTGAAACTTATCATACTCTTCTTTTCTCATCATACTTTTTCTTACTCGGTCTAACTGGAAGCTTAGGTAATTAAGTTCTTTTGATCCTTCATCTCTTAATCTTGATAAACCAGTGTTGAAAATCCAAACACTCACAGAGATGCAGCAAGTTACATAAATGGGAGAAGTGAGCTGGATAGATATTATGCTAACCAGATGGTACATACTCTGTCTCAAAGAGCCAGCTGCAACTCAGCCCCAGCCAATTGTTGCCACATGGAAAAGTGGGCCCAATGTGGTCACATTGAGTTTCTCATGAGAAGACAGAAATCTAGATTTTTGTGTAGAATCTCTTAATATGTAAATATTGGCCACAAATTCAGATGCTTTTATAACACTGAGCTGGCCAAATAAAACACATCTGCGAGCCATATTTGGCCCAGGGGCCACCAGTTTGCAATCACTATTACAGAAATGCAAACCTTAGCAGGAAATTCACAGATAACATTTAAAGTAACAAGGGTTGCAGCACTTAAATGGATTTTCACAGCCATTATCACATCTCTTTTAACAGAACCCATCCTCCGCCCACCCACAAATGGCTGTATCCAGCACCGCATATCTGCTCAAAAAACAAAAGAGACCCAAGTGGAAAGAGAAAGCTAATCATGGACTTGGCATCTGACTGTGGTCTGGCTTAATACAATATTCTTAGAGCCAACTGGAAAGGAAACCACCGCCCAAATCCGTCACGACGTGTGCTATCACAGTGAGTTTAAATTGGGTGGAAATGTTGTGAGTTTAATAAAATAGAACTGCTGAGATGTACATATATATCTAGGTTTAGCTGATAGCTTTTCCAAGGGCATTGTGATGTCAAGTATGTTTGGCAGGTTCAATTCTCTCAGCACCCACATTTGCACTGTTTGTAAGATGGGGGTGATTGGAAGCACATGTGCTAATAGTAACTATGCATAATGTGTGAAATTAAGGAAGTGTGGAAGTTTCACTCATGGTCCTAAGCTAACCCTTTCCAGTTGTGTTGGGGGAGAGGAGCAGAGAGTGACATCATTTTTTTCTTCTTTTAGGAAACAACCTGAAGCTTTTAGCCTACCTTTCCTTTTGCATTTAGAAACCAAAATGCACAAATAATAATTAAGACCCTGGAATCCCATCTCCGCCGTAGGAAAGATCAGCATCAAGTGGTGCTTTTAGGTCGGCCGCAGTGGCTCATGCCGGTAATCCCAGCACTTTGGGAGGCCAAGATGGGTGGATCACTTGATGCCAGGAATTCGAGACTGGCCTGGCCAGCATGGTGAAAGCCCTCTCTACTAAAAATGCAAAAATTAGCTGAGTGTGGTGGTGCATGCCTGTAGTCCCAGCTACTCAGGAGGCTGAGGTGGGAGAATTACTTGAACTCAGGGGGTGGAGGTTGCAGGGAGAGGAGATTGCAATACTGCACACAGCCTGGATGACAGAGTGAGACTCTGTCTCAAAAAAAAAAAAAAAAAAAGAAGTGGTCCTTTTAGTTCTATGTGTCTACCAGCCACAGCCATATGTAGGAAGGAATAAGTTCTAGAGACCTAATGTACAGCGTGGGGAGCATAGTAATAAATACTGTCTTATATACTTGAAATTTGTGGAGAGAATAGATTTAAATGTTCTCACATGCACAAATGGTAACCAGGTGAGGTGATGAATATATAAAATTTCAATTTGTCAATTATATTTTAATAAAGCTGTTGGAAAGAAAACAAAATGGAACCCAATGATATGCTTTTGATTTAAAAAAATAACTATTTTGAGAGAAAAGGGCTATTATCAAAATAACTGAGCAGTACTCTTCAAAAGTGTCAAGGTCATAAAGAACAAGGAAAGACTAAGAAACTGTCATGGACTGGAGAACACTAAGGAGACACGACAAGTAACTGCAGTATGAGATCCTGAAACGGATCATGGAATTGTAATGGACCTTAGTGGAAAAATACGGTGGCATCTTAATAAAGTATATAGTTTAGACATTAGTATTGTACTAATTTTACTAATGCTACTTAGTACAATACTAGTTGGGTTACTTAGTACAATACTAGTTGGGTTACTTAGTTCTGATAATTGTCCTATGCTTACATAGGACGTTACCGTAAGAAGCTGAGTGAAAGATATATTGGAACTCTCTGTACCATTTTTATACCTCTTCTGTAAATCCAAAACTATCTCAAAATTCAAAAGTTTTTTTTTTAAAGATTGTTATAAACAAGATTTTGGTGCTTGGAATGTCTAAACAAGGTAATCATAACTTCTTACAAAATTTTGCCTTAGTAGGCTTTTGAAGGAAGAGGATCACAGTATGCTACATATAATAAGTAGAATTGTATTTTAGCTCTATTTTATAGGTAAATTGAGGTTCAGATACCTCTACTTGTCAAAGGTTACCCAGCTAGTGAGTTCATGGATAGCAAGACAGGTGACTGGTAATTCTCACTGGGAACATTTTCTTGGCCCTAAATGCCTTATGGTAGTGATTCTTACACACAGAGATAAATAAAAATGTAAAACAGACAGATATAAAAGACCAAATATGCACAGTATAAGTAAATGTAAGAATTTTTTGAATGATCAGATGCTATCTCAAATTGGTGATAAAAGCACATGAACATTTTTTCATATACTTATTTGCCATTTGTATATATCCTTCATTGAAATGTCTTTTACACATTATCCAACTGAATAATTTTTTTCACTGTTTAGTTTTAAGAATTCTTTATATATTCCAGATTCTAGTCTTTTGTTAGATATAGGTGGTTTGCAAATATTTTCTCCCATTCTATTCGAGTATTAGAAGAGCTAAGTCTATATTTGAAAAAAAAAAAATCAAATAGAATCCCACCTCCCATCATATCTACTATCCCCAGTGTACAAAGGGATTGAGTTAAGAGTGAAAAGCAAAACCATAAAAGTGATAGAAGAAAATAGAAGGTGGCTTTTACTATATAATCTCGGTGTGTGCTATATATTTATTTAAGGAGAACTCTAAAGGCAGAAATCATACAAGACTGCATGGATTTACTTAAATTGAAAGCAAATTTTTATCTCCCAGGACACCCCCACAGCACACATAAACCATCAAGCTGTCTGTTCCTTTATAGTCACTTTCACTTCCCTTCTGCTGCCCCCATCTTCTCCTTAACCCCTGGTAATCACTAATTTGTTTACCACTACTATAATTTTGTCATTTCAAGAATGTTATATACATAGGATTATACTATATATAGTCTTTGAAATTGGCTTTTTTCACTCAACATAATTCTCTAGAGATTCATCCAGGTCATTGTGTTGTATCACTAATTCATTTTTATTGCTGAATACTGTTCCATGGCATGGACGTACCACAATTTGTTCAACTGTTCACTTATTGAAGGACATCTGGGTTGTTTCCAGTTCTGGGGTATTACAAATAAACCTGCTTCAAACATTTATTCACAGGGTTTTGCACACATAAATCTTTACATCTCTGGGATAAATTCCCAGGAGTGCAAATTACTGGGTTTTGTAGTAGTTGCATGTTTAGTTTTTAAAGAAATCATGAGACTGTTTTCCAGAATGTCTATACCATTTAAATTCCCAGTAGCAACCTATGAGTAATCTAGTTTACTTGTACTCCCTCCAGATTTGGTGTTGTCTATATGTATATTATAAATACATATATATATATGTTTGTTTATTTCAGCCATTCTTCTAGATGTGTGGAGATTGTGTGGTTGTGTGCAGTGATTGTGGTTTTACTTTGCATATTTCTGATGGCTAATGATGTTGAACATCTTTTCACATGCTTATTTGCCATTTTCATTGGCAAATATTCTTCACTGAAATATCGTTTGACCATTATCCAACTGGATTTTTTTTCACTGTTTATTTTTGAGAATTATTTATATGTTCTAGATACAAGTCCTTTGTTAGATATGTGGTTTGCAAATGTTTTCTCCCATTCTGTATTGTCTTTACATAATCTTAACAGGTTCTTTTGCGGAGCAAATATTTTACTTTTGATGAAATCTAATTTATCCATTTTTCCTGTATGGGTCATGGTTTTGGAGTCAAATCTAGGAAATCTTTGCCTAGCCTTAAACCTTCAAGATTTTATCCTGCCTTTTCTAAAAGCTTTATAGTTTTACATTTTGCATTTAAGTTTGGGATCCATTTTGAGTAATGTTTTGTGTAAAGTGTGAGACTAAGTAGAGTTTTCACAATTGTTTTTTTTTTTTCCTTCATCACTTGAAAAATATGGTGCCATTTACTTCTGATCTTCATGGTTTCTAATGAGAAATTCACTGACATTTGAATTATTTTTCCTATATAGGTAAGGTTTTTGTTTTTTCATTGGCTGTTTTTGAGATTTCTCTTTTAGTTTTCAAAAGTTTAATTATGATGTGTCTAGGCATTGATTTATTTAGGTTTACCCTATTTGGAGTTTGCTCAGCTTCTTGAATCTGTACATTTATGTGTCTTGCCAAATTTGAGAAATTTCTGCAATTATTTCTTGGAGTCCTTTTTAGACACTCTCTTTCTCCTCCCTTTCTGGAACTCCACTGACATGGGTGTTAGAGCTTTTGTTATAGTCCCACGGGTCTCTGAGGCTTCGTTCACTTTTTTCAGTCTATTTTCTTCCTATTGTTTAGATTAGATGATTTTTATTGTTCTATCATACCGTTCACGAATTCTTCCCTATGTCTCATTTATTATAGTGTTAAGCCCATCCACTGAGCTTTTTGCTTCCATTGCAGTTTGTTTCAATTTCAAAATTTTCACTTGGTTCCTCTTTGTATCTTCTATTTCTTTGATAAGACTTTCCATTTACTTGCTGAGGCTTTCTACTTTTTTCCTTTCTCTATTCTAAGTGCGTTTATAATTGTTTTTTGAACCATTTTTATAATATCTTTTTTAATATCTTTGTCAGGTAATTCTGACATCCCTGCCAATCTGTTGGCATGTATTGATTCATTTTCCTCATTAGTTTGAGATGTTCTTGATTCTTGGTATGATGAACTTTTTCTTAATTGAAATCTAGACATTATGACATGAGACTATGGATGTTATTTAAATATGTTTTAGCTGATTTTTTTCTGATACTGCTCTAGTAGAGGAGGGGCGATATCATTTCATTACTGCTGGTGGGGGGTGGGAGTTCCAGTTCCCAGGTAGTCTACACCACCACTGCAATTTGAGTGGCCTCATTGTTGAGTAATGGTGAAAGTCTTGGTTCTTTTCCTGGCCTTTTCTGATATCATCCTGGAAGGGGTAATGGGGTGGCTCATTACAGCCTTGTAAGGGAAGTCTAGGCTCCCCACTCAATCTTTAAAAGTCTTATTATGTTTGTTTTACCCAGGGGTTTTAGTTGTACTTAGTAGGAGGAATATTTAATGTACTTCATATTCTCAGATGTGAAACTTCCAATAGTATTTTTATTTATATCTATTTTTAGAGAGTGACCTTGGAAGGCTGGGAATTTTTTAGAAACTTGTATTGCATTATCTCATTTATTGTCACAGCAATCCTATAATAGAGGTAATGTATTTTAAGTTAGACAAGAGTACTCATCAGGATTAAGCAAATTGCCTAGGATCAAGCAACTAAATAATAGACCAGAATTCTAACCCAGGTCTCTTTAACAGAGGAGCCCAAAAAATGTCTGTAATCTCTGGGACCTGACCTGGCCGTGGCACTTTCATTATCTTCACTAAACTTTATGAAAATTACAAATATGTGGAGTGAGTGTGTGTGTGTGTGTGTGTGTGTGTGTGTAAAGCAAAGGTGGGGATGAAATTTCCATCAGCTGGTAAGGTGAGGGTCAGTACTAGCATGTGAGAGAACAAAGTGCCTGGAAGGTAAGGACACCAGGAGAATCTAAGTCCCTCAAGAATTCAGAGACTCTGGATTTCCACAGGCTTGGAAATTGGAAGCAGGGTAGGTGTGCCACCGGTTAAAGGCATTTTTTGTTTGTTTGTTTGTTCGTTTTTTTACCTAGATCTTAAGGACAATCATTTTTACTTGGGTGAACTCTGATTCTTTGAAGTATGAGAATGAGACTGGAGGACTAGATCTGTGAATTAGGGGAACTGAACAATCTGATGATCATTTCACTCTGAAAAACAGAGCAACTTGGCTTAGGTCACACCCAGTAATGTTGAAAGCCAAGAAAATAACTCATGTCCTCTGTCTCCTTATTCAATGATATTTCCAGTATAAAAGGATAGACTCTGGATTTCTTTTGTTGCTCAAGGGTAAAGATGCTGGAACTATTATTTGACCTGAATAAATAGAAGAAAATGCACTCTACCTATTCGTCATTTACTCATCTCTTTTTAACTTGGAATAACATGATTATATCTGATGACCTAAGCTTCTCTACAATAGATGCATTCTGTATGTTCAGGATGAAATTTGGGTCAGGATAGATTCATTTAGATTTCCCATTCATCATTTCATTTGTATATGATTTCTCCAAGAGTCTTTCCAGTGTTTCAAGAGTACAACTTTGGAGTCTGCCCAATCCTAACCTACTGGGAGCAAGTTACCTTTCTGCAATACTTTAGATAATCTGGTTCATCAACTTTTCCAGTGCAATGGTGAGTCCATGAACCAGAGTCCCATGACTTCCATGGTGGGTTCCAAAGGCAAAGGCTAAAAAAACTTTGCTCAAAAAAGCCATCATCTGAGGATCTTTGCTCTTTTTGAACAGAGAGTGACCTTTGATTTCATGCTGTGCTCAGCCCTTTCACAAGATCATCGGATTTAACAGTGGCTTGAAGAAACCCAGTGTTACTTCATAAAACACATGTTGCACATAACAAATTCATAAGGAGGTAAGAAGAGATTTTATGAATTGGATTCGTAAACGAAGCATTGTAATAAAGTTGTTCTCAATATTTTGATTTGAAAGAAGCATCGGAGCTGACAGACCCAGGCTTCTGGAATCTATTTAAAAGCTTTAATGATCTTGTTTCACGAATAAGTTTGCCCCCTGGTTCCCAGCTTTTGTCCCTTTCTAAAGTGACCAGATTTGAGGGGAAATATCAGATGGCATAGGCCCTGCAGCTGTACTCTGTAAGTCACAGCTGAAAGTATCACTCTTAGGATGAAGGACATGTCCTCTTAGGATGAAACTCAAAGAAAACGGACAAAAAGACCTGTGCTAGGCCCAGTGTAGGAGGAATAAATTTCCCTTTATCTATATTCTTTTAGAATATTTTTTCAGTTTTGACTTCCTTCCTTAGCTTCGGCCTGTCATCTCTGCTGAACAGTCAGCTATGTGCTAGAGACTTGTTCTTCATTGCCATACACTTGCAGTAAAAAGAAAATGTCAGTTTGACTGAAAAATGATCTTGATGAAGCAGTAAAATTATTCATTTTATTAAATCTCAACTCTCGATTATGTATCTTTCTACCATTCTGCATGGTGAAACCGGACGTATACATAAAGTATTGTATGCATACTGGTGCACAATAGATCTTGCAAGGTAAAGCACTGTGTGATTGGTTTTTCATAGTGAGCTGAACTGGCCTCTCTTCATGAAACATAATTTTTATTGGGAAAAATGATTGATAGACAAACCATAATTATTCAGACTTGGGTGTTTGCTCAAAATGAACCATGTGAGATGGTCATTTCAAGGAAAACTATTGATAACATACATTGGCAATGGTAAAATATTGAGCTTCCAAGAAAAAATTAGAAACTGAGCTTGACAGCTTCCCAAAGACTCTTCTGATGAGGTTGTTGGTAATACTGACAAATGGCACTTTATATATTGAATAATACAATGTATTATTTTACGGGTCTGTATGACTCAATGAACCAATGTTTTCCAAAAGATCAATGCATAATGTTAAAAACATCATTCATGGTAAAAGATCCATTTCAAATGCAAGATTGGCCAATGGATTAAATATAACAGTACAGAGTTTCATTGATATATTTCAGATTCTACATGGCAACTAACCTTTAAGAAGCTGCCCTTGTTGAGTCCTTCTTTTTCCTTTTTTTTTTTTTTTTTTTGAGACGGAGTCTCGCTCTGTTGCCCAGGCTGGAGTGCAGTGGCGCGATCTCGGCTCACTGCAAGCTCCGCCTCCTGGGTTCACGCCATTCTCCTGCCTCAGCCTCCCGAGTAGCTGGGACTACAGGCGCCCGCCACCTCGCCCAGCTAATTTTTTTGTATCTTTTTAGTAGAGACGGGGTTTCACCGTGTTAGCCAGGATGGTCGCGATCTCCTGACCTCATGATCCGCCCGTCTCGGCCTCCCAAAGTGCTGGGATTACAGGCTTGAGCCACCGCGCCTGGCTGAGTCCTTCTTTTTCTAATGACTTATCTGTATAAAGTCAATTTTCTTCATATACATTAACCAAAACAACAGTCACAACCAATTAGATGCAAAACCAGAAATACATATCCACCTGTCTTCTATAAAACCAGATATTAAAGAGATTTGCACACACATACACACACACGCTAATCTCACTAATTTTTTGGTTTGTTTTTAAAAGTGTAGTTATTGTTCATAAAATATGTACGTTAACATATGCTTATTGCTGTCTTTAAAATAAATTGATAAATATTTTAAAATCATGTTTCAGTTCCTAATAGGATGAACTATAGCTAGACAGAACTCACATAAGCACAGCTCTTTAAGGTCCTCAATACTTTTTAAAAATCTTTAAGGTCCTCAACAATTTTTTAAAATGTAAAGGGATCCTGAGACCAAACATTTGAGACCCACTGCTCTAGATCATCTCTTTGCAATTTTTTTCTTTCTTAGTTTTAGAGAAAAAAAATAGTACAGTTATCTTTAGTGGGGCTACCTGGGACTTGTTAACTCTATCATTTTTCTTAGTTGTGATAGGGAAGGGGTGGATAACTCCAGGAAACAGGCTGGTGTTTGCCTACTCTCCAGGCAGCTGGAGCAGAAGCAGAGTGTGGTTCCCTCAGGAACTCTGCCTGGAGGCCTTGACAGTGGGCTTGAACCAAACCAACTGTTGAAGGAGTCTGGCGCAGAGACCTCACTCATTTGCATTGTTTGGTGTGATTTTGCTGGCTTCATACTGTGAATCTACTCAACAAACATCTTAATTCAAGAAAAAGTCATTTAGCACCTACTGGGTGGGAATCACAGTGCTTTTGGGAATACCTGTCAAAAAATAAGCTATGGCCCCAAATCAGCACAGCATATCAAGAGAAACAAATAATAATAGCAAACTTGTCGGTGGTGCCAGGCGTGATCGGAAATGCTTTCCTTCTGATATTTTCTGATTTAATCCTCAAACTACCCTATTTTAGAATAATTCCTGTTTATCAGAGGAGAAAGTGGAGGTTTAGGGAAGATTAGCATCTTGCTCAACATCACACTTAGCAAGCTGCAGAGCTGGGAGAAGAACCCAGGTGTCTTCGTTGTAAGCATCTGAACTTTAAATTGTCCCTGAAAATGATGAGATTAGACAAAAGCTAGAATAGAGTGGAAACAGAGTGAGAAGAGAAAACTAATTCTGAGAGGGAAAGCCTGTCACTGAGCTAGACCTTGAGGGAAAAGTGGATCTTCAACTGGAGGACATCTGGGGGTGGGAAGTGCATTCCAGGCAGAGGTCACTGCTTGCACAAAGGCCTGCAGCTAATAGGATACCTGGCACATTTGGAATAGTGTGGCTTGAGATTGGAAAAGCACATAGAGCAAAACTGGGGAGAGCTTTGAAAGGGATATTGAAGATATTGGACTTTGTTCAAGGAGGGTGGTAGCCTTAAAGGATTTTGAAAAGGGAAGTGACATGCTCCAAGCCGTGCCTCAGGGAGACAACAACATGCACAATTAGACATCTGCATTTGCTTAGCAACAGAGAGCTCTAGGGCTGTAACTCTTACTCCAAAGGAATTCCTGATGATTTCATTTGCAACAGGCCAGAGCTCCTGCCCGTTTGGCACTAGGATGTGGTGTGTGGCTTTGTTTTAACAAACCTTGGCCATGACTCCCTAACACAAAGCAGAGCTTAGGGTTGTGACCCTCTGCAGCAGAGAACTCCCTGCCAACTGTCAAACCAAGTTCTCAAAGAGAAGCCTTCTTTCTGCTCTGACCTCCTTCTCTCTCACCTTCTCCCTTCAAGTGGTGGATGTTAGCATATTGAAAGCTCCTTTAAATGCTTACAGGAAGTTAGTTTTTAACCAAGGGAGGTCTCCAGCAAAGCCCTATCAGGGCCAGAAACCAAGAAGCAGGAAATCATGTGGCATCCACCTGCAACCACTCCGGCTCTCACATAAGCCTCCCCAGAGAGAGCTACAGACTCCATTTGGGAACTTCCTTGGAGGTTGCTGAGTGAGATGCTAGTATTTTCCAACATCCCAATATGCACATATGACTTATGGATAATGTATAACCCTAATATTTCCCACAAGGAGTTGAGGTGGTTTGCAATAACAAAATTCACATTAAATTCTTTAAATTCTAATATTTAAAAATAAAAACACCACCCCCCAACAAAGAAAAAATACATGTGCAGGCACATCTGCTAATCTTTGAGAAGCTAGGGAAGGGTGGTGACATATTGTTTAATTTATAAACCATTTTTTTTCTTTTTTTGAGATGGAGTCTCACTCTGTTGCCAGGCTGGAGTGCAGTGGCACGATCTCTGCTCACTGCAACCTCCACCTCCTGGGTTCAAGCAGTTTTCCTACCTCAGCCTCCTTAGTAGCTGGGAGTACAGGCACGTGCCAAGACGCCCAGTTAATTTTTGTATTTTAAGTAGAGACAGGGTTTCACCATGTTGGTCAGGATGGTCTCAATCTCTCACCTTGTGATCTGCCTGCCTCGGCCTCCCAAAGTGCTGGGATTACAGGTGTGCTCCACCACGCCCTGCCATTTGTAAACCATTTTAAAATATCACAATCCCAGGAAGTCTTCCCATGCAGGAGCCACATGTGCAAACCTGTTTATAGGAACTCCACCGAGATTCTATTAAACAACCCACTATTTGGGTGGGAGGGGGAGTGGGGAAGTCAGAAACTGTAAACCGTTAGACTAAATTTAAGCGTTGCATTTTTTCTTAACTTTTTAAAAAGTGTTGTATTTAACAGCCCAATGATGCCTACAAAGAAGTAAGATAACTTTTCCCTGGGTGGGGTAATTGAAGCAAAGAGACAAGAAAAAGTTCCTAGCTCTTGCATGAGAAGGCAAGGCATTGTTTCCCTTCTCTGTTGAGTTATGACAGATAACTCTGATATGTGAAAAGAGAAGACAAGCCGGGAAGAGCAATTGGAAATTCTGAAGTAATTACAAATCACATGGCATGAGTAAAATACATCCATTTAAGCTGAATTTCTTTCCAGAGACGTTTACTTGAACTCTAAAACAATTTGGATCTCTTGAAAGCAGTTCTCTTAATTGAAAAGTTTTTATTTTTCTTTTATAGAACATCAGATCTTTTTGTATCTATTTAATGCATGTGTACTCATTTAATGCCCTTGTTACTGTATTAAATAGTTTTTGATTATTTTGTCAATTGGAAGTTACTGGCTTCCATTTATCACAGTATAATGCAATGACTGCAAGAACAAGTGATTTTCAAGTTTAAGCTAACTTTTCCAAGTTATTTTACTTTTATCTTTCAACCCTCCTATTCTTCCATTTACAGAAACTACAAGTAAAGATGACATAGATGGACTAGAAAGATTGCCTGATTTTCTTAAATCACTGAGGTGTTGAGTAAGCCTGCTTTCGTTCGGATTTTCATTTTCAGCATGAAGCTGGTTTGCAGATGGCTGATTAGGAAATCTTGGCAGATGTCATGAATGTGGCAACCTGAGAAATCAAAGCTGATACAAGAAGGGCCTGATGATGTAAGAAGCACTTCTATCTGTTTATCTGGATTGCTGTGTCCAACAGAAGTTTACAGCTGGCCAGCAGTGTGGCAAGCAGAACACCATGCTAGGAGTGTAAATATCAGATAGGAGGAAAAAAATGGGAATATCTGGTATCCTCCAGGAAACCTGGAGCTGGTGACTTTTCCTTATAATTGGCTAGTATGTGAATATCAACATTTCCTGGTCCTTGGGACTGTTAGTTTATTTTAACTTGTTCACTGAACACTGCTTTTCATGTACCATCTGTCTACTCAGAATCTGTTGCTTTGAGATAAAGTTCAACTGCCTTGGGCTAATACTTAGAGGGCTGCACTAGCTTAGAGTCCCCATTAGCTTTTCCAGCACTAAAGATACTGGAATACTGAGTGTTGAAGAATGAGTAAAGTTGCATTAGGCAAAGATGGTTAAGGAAGAAGGAAATTCAGGTACAATGGAGAGATAGGGGAAAATATGGATTCTTGAAAGGACAAGAAGTGTTTAGAGAATGGTAAGTTATACAGTGTGACTAGAATGTAAAATATATGGAGGGACCTGGGAAAGACAAAATCCCAAAGGGAGGTGGGGTCATGTAATATAGCGTCATGCAAGCCAAGCAAATGATGTTGGGTTTTATTTCTGTAGCCACTGTAGTAGCCAACAAAGGGTTTTGTGAGCCGAGGTGTTATAATCAGTGCTGGATTTTAGAAAACTAACTGGCAGCAGATGGATGTTCTGATTGGAATTCTCAGAAAGGGTCAGATAACTGCAAAAGACCTTCTTAAACACTGTAATTACACAAAAACATCTTACATTTGTTAGAAATTGCAGAGATTACCAACTGGCCCAAGACATCATGGTGAAAATATTCAGACAACTGGCAAACTTCTCTTTCTCCATATGTTATTTCCAAATGAGATAATCTTCGATCTTTTCTTCCATCCAAATTATTCCCTGTCTTGAAAAAAATGTTAAAAATGTTGGGAAAATGCACTCCACCCGTTTTTTTGGAAGGGCTAGTTTCTTAGTTCCTATGTGAGCCAAATCATAATCCACAGGAATTTTCTTAGAAAAAGGGGATTGCCAAAATATTCTTCCAATATGATTCTTGTGGGAATCTATGGAAGGTAAATCCTAGTTACAGTTATAGAATGTAAGAGAGGAAGAAAAACATTAACCACAGTCAAAACGTATTGTAAAGTATCCAAGACTTTGTTAGTTCTTGGTGAAAATTTACATCTCATAAAAAAGCATGGAGAGCTCAGAGGTTACCTAATCTATATTTTAGTCTTCTACAGATACTTTATTACTATTATTATTATCATCATTGTCAGAGGCAGGGTCTCACTCTGTCACCCAGGCTGAAGTGTAGTGGTGTGATCATAGCTCATTGCAGCCTCAACCTCCTGGGCTCAAACGATCCTTCCACCTCAGCCTCCTGAGTATCTGGGACTGCAGGTTTGCACCACCACAACTGGCTGATTTTTAAATATTTTGTTGAAATGAAGTCTCACTGTGTTGCCCAGGCAGGTCTCAAACTCCTGAGCTTAAGCGATCCTCCCACCTTGACTTCTCAAAGTGCTGGGATTACAGGCCTAAGCCACTATGCCCCGCCAAATGCTTAATTGTTGATAGGGATTTTTCAAGAACATTCTATAAACATTTTTGGGCATTGTGCAGGGCGCTGTGGGTATACTGGTGAACAACGTAAACACAGTCTCAGCCCGCATGTGGCTTATATCTAAAATAAAAGTACAAAAAAATAGATAAGCAATTATAATATAACAATATTTTTAGTGTGAAATGTTTTGATACAGGAAGTATAGAGTGTAACATGACCATACAGGCTAAATTTGGAGGTCAGGAAACACATCCTTGAAGAAATTACAAAGAAGGCAGGATGTGGTGGTTCGCTCCTGTAATCCCAGCACTTTGGGAGGCTGGGTGGATCACTTGAGGTCGGGAGTTTGAGATCAGCCTGGCCAACACGGTGAAACTCCATCTCTACCAAAAAATACAAAAACTTAGCTGGGCGTGGTGTTGTATGCCTGTAATCCCAGCTACTCAGGAGGCTGAGGTGGGAGAGTCCCTTGAACTCAGGAGACGGAGGTTGCAGTGAGCCAAAATTGTGTCACTGCACTCCAGCCTGGGTGACAGAGTGAGATACTGTCTCCAAAAAATAATTAATAAAGAAAAGAAAAGAAATTACAAAGAAGCTGACATCTTCAGATGTCATAAACATAAGAAGAACCTAGACCAGCAAAATGTGTAAGCAGGGAGAAGGAGGGTGGGTGAGAGTATGAGCAGAGCTCTCTGCGAAAACTCAGAGTAAAGAGAAAGCCTGTGCATTCAGGAAACCAAGTATCTCATCCCAGGAATTCATATATATACTGTGTGTATGTGGAGGGTAGGGATGGAACAGGTGGAAGGGCAGAGTATCCACAGATGAAGCTGGAGAGGCAAGCAGCGACCAGATCTACCGAGTCTGGTAATACTCAGGACAGAATTTGGGATTTATCCTTAGAGCAGGGGCAAAGCATTGGCAGCTTTTAAGCAAAGGAATGACCATGATGATATTTGCATCTCAGAAAGATCCCTCTGAATGTAGATTGGAGAATGAATGGGTGGATGTGGATAAGTTGGAGGCAGGAAGCTCAGTACAGGAGGATGTTATAATCTTCAGGAGTGATGATGGAAGCCTGAGTAAGGCCAATGGAAATGGAGACAGAAAGGAGGGGATGGATTTGAACAATATTAACAAGAGACAATAGACAAGACTTTGTAATTGTTGTTTAGAATGAGGGTTAAAAAGCAGGCAAGAATGAGTGCTGTATTTGTGGCTGACCTGGTATTTAATAACTGTTTACTGAGATGGGGCATTGAGGTGGAGAGGAGGAGCAGATGAAGGGATGAAGATAAGGAGTTCACTTTTGTTTTTACTAAGTTTAGGATGTCTGATGGGCATTCAAACAGAAAATCTGATTGATGGGCATTCAATCAGAAAATTGGACATGTGGACCTGGAGCTCTGGACTGAGATTTGAGAGACTTTAGCACATAGATGGTCTAGGGAGACAATGTGTGTAAGGCATCCTTAAGTCTTCTTGGTAGCAGAACTCAAAGCATCCAGTAATATGACTTAAAATGGGAAGAGCTACCCCATTTCTGAATCGGCTTCACCACAGCTCTGTAATACACAAAATTCTCTTTCAATCCATCTCTAGGATCCTAAGAACCTCTGTGTCTCTTCTACCTTCTCCTTCTCTCAAAGAAGTCACAGATTTTCAATCAATTACTTTAAATATCCCTGGTCTGTTTGGGCTTACCTTGGTTCCATCATGTCTTCCTCTATAGTTCTGGTCTGAACGAACTGTACGAGTTTCATAACATTATATACCCACATAAAAGCATAAGAAGAGAATCCAAAAGAGTAAAATCAGGACATGCAGTTTCAGGCAAAATAACTGAGTTGGGTTTTAAGGGGAATTATTTAGGTCATTCGATATTTAATTTAAACTGTATGCTTCCTATTCCACTTTTAATTAATTCATCTTTTGCTTGCGCTGACACGGTCACAGCTTATTTCGGATCCCTTGTTCCCAAAGATCAAATTGCTTTTCTAAAGTAGATTTGGTTTCTAAAACTTGGCATCTCTGAGCTTCTGATGCCGATACAAAGAGCACATACATATTTCAACAATCCACGGATTGTTGTTAGTGAGAGGCATCCGTTCCTGGCCTTTGAGAGGAAGGGCACAGCAAGTTTCTGCATAGGGGGAAGTGATGGAGCTATTATTACATTCAAGACATCACTGGTTTGTCCATTCAGAAACGGACAAGTTAGGCTCTGTGGTCCACTCTAAAGAGGAGACTGTGAAAGTGGGTCCCCTGTTGACACTTTGACTGCTAGCCCTTCCCTCACATCCAGCCTGCAGCAGAAGGTTCCCAGAACCCTGGTTTGCTAACCTTGACCTCTCCCATCACCATGGAAATGCAACATTGCCAAGGGAACTTCCTCTGTGATTATCATTCAGACTATAAAAGAATAGAATAGGAAAAAAGAAAAAGAAAAATTCAATGCCCATTTCATCTCACCATTCAGCCTTTTTCTTTAGAACAAAGGACCTCCCCGCAATTTATTTGAAAGTTTGGTGTCTGGGGCGGGGCCTGGGGTGGGGAGGAGGAGGAGTCAGGCCAAGAACTGCAGCAGCTGCTTAACATGTTGTCAGACTTCTGCTCTATGGAGCGTTACTGTTGGACTTGAGGCTTACCTGTGGCATATTAAAATATTTGGAATAATGATTGTATCCTTAATACTACTTGACATTCATTTCGTTTCTCACCTGCACGTTGCTAAGCAAACAACCAAACTAACAATTTTATTATTTTCCCACCACCCCCTTTGAATTAGAAATTTGATAGCAATAAAAGAGGCTCGATTTCAATTTATAGTGGGTTTGTTCCCACAGAGTTGGAAGAAACCATACAGATCTAGTCTAAAGGTCTTTAACCTGAAGTCCATGAACTTTTTGGAACTCTGTGCAAAATATACTATGTGTATTAAAGACAGTTCATAGCTTTTCTCAGATTCTCATAGGTTCTAACATCCAGAAACATTAAGAATAACATATACCTGGTCTAATACCCTCCTTTAACAGATCAGCGAAATGAAACCCAAAGAAGTGATGTCCTTTTGCTTCCTTTCTTCCTCCTGCTCCTTTTTTCTTCTCCTTCTCTTACTCTTTTCTTTTCCTCTTCCTCCTCCCTCTTTCCTCTTCCCAAAGTGACACAGCTATATATCTTGAATTTTGCTTAGGGTTGGAGTGAATGTTAAACAAAATTGGAAGAGTTCCACATTGGGGCACAATAAAGACAAAAAGTGGGAATGCAGTTAAAAGTGCAACTGGAATCACAGTGAAGATTATCAACGTGTAGGCCGGTTATTGCAGAAAAACATTCTGGGGTTTTGGTCATTAATTAATGCAGGATCCCTGGTAACCCAGCAATCAGGACCTGGCATGTGTTCAATATGTGTTTCTTGGTCCACTAGTTGCCTTGGTAATTGAGTCTCCCTTCCTGTCTCCAGGAGTGGGGATCAGAAGCTGTTGAGGCCCAGTATCCCCAGAGTTACCAGGGAAAGAATGATACAGGAGGCTTCTGAAAGTCCTAGGAGTTCCTGTCTGACTTTGACTCTGCCCCCAGAGAGTAGGAAAGGTGAACCCTACATACCTTGATTAGGTACACGTATTGTGCTTTCATTTGTGATGTCGTACCATCTAGCTGTTACTCATTCTGAACCTTGAAGTCCTCATCAACACTGATAGAGCAAAGACATCCCTTATGAACGTTAGAATCAGACTTGTAAGTTTGGTTGCTGGCTTCAACACTACCAGCCTTGAGCAAGTCCCATAACCTGTTTAGCTCCTGGTTTCTGCATGTGCAAAATGGCAACCACCAAAATACCTACGTTAGTGATGGCTGTAAGAATTAAATAAACTGAGATATATAATGTGTCCGACATGGGGTCTAGCACCCAGTAAGACCCTCAGTATAATAAAGCCTTCCTATTAACTTTCACCCAGCTCCGGCCTTTCTGTATCCACCACGTAAACTGACTCCCAGTGTAGGAATGCTGGATGTATTTTCTTGTGCTGTTTGTTCTGCACTTAAGAATAAATAACAATAATCAAGCCTCAGTTACTCTTTTGCTTTCTCTTGAGCTCCTTAACTGAAATGAATAAGATGGTCTGGAAAAACATTTCGTGTGTCTCTCCACCCACAGTTAAAAAGCACTTTAAGTCTTCTGTGAACCCTGTAAGGCAGTATCACTCAAAGTGTTCAGATTTGTCAATGCTTTTTCGAATTCCTGAGTTCAGGCAATCCACCCGCCTCTGCCTCCCAAAGTGCTGGGATTATAGGCGTGAGCCACCATGCCCAGTGTTAATGCTTTTTATAATAAAACCTTGCAAACTCTCGTAGGAATTAAAGTTATATGTTTTACCCTTTTTATATATTATGTTATGTATGAAAGAGTGATTTCAAGTTAAAAATATACATATTTTAGGTCTGTGTTATAAAATCTTAAGCCAAGTGATGAGAATATAGACATTCATTACATTATTATCTATACTTTTTTGTATTCCCAAAATATCCCAATATAAAAAGATAATATTGCACCAATATTTCATTTTTAATTGTCTATTATTTTAATAGAGGAAAAATTTCAACAGTATTTTTATTTATCAAGTGATATGTACTACTTGATATTTTTCTATTTCCTTTTTTCTTTATTTCTTCTAAAAAAAAACCAGGATACCTATTTGATTTATATTAACTTAATTCTAGATGTAAAAGAATGATTCACGGCCAAATAAATTTTAACATTTCTTTGTGTCATATTTTTACTTTGGGACTAAAACTATGTTAAAGTAAATTGGAGTCTAACTACAAGTTCTAGAATCAACAATTGCTTTCATAACTTGCTTAAAATTTCTCTTTTGAACTTAAAAAATCAACTGGTATTGTTTTTAGATGTGTCTAATTTTTAGGTTTTGTTTCCAAATCACAAGATGAGAATGAAGGTTTTAGGATTTGATTTGCACAAATAACACACTGAGGTTGTTGACAGGCCTTATTCTCAATAGCTGGAAAGTTAAATTATATATAATCATCATGTATTTTACATTTTAAATATTGTTAAAGTACAAGAAATACCCTGATGTGAAATATGAGAACTTCAAATGCTATCCATGGATCCAATGCAAGCACCTTGAGGCAAATTTGCAGATTCATTGCTTTTGTGTTTCCCTTCCACTTTCTGTATTTCAACAACAGAATTCCTTACAAATTAAACAGAATAAAACAACACGAAATGGTATATAGGTCAAAAATATTGTGGCAGCTATAGGGGTTTGGTGTATGGTAAAATGACTATGTGATTGAATCATGAAGACCCTCGTCAGATGTCCACTAAGTCCTGAGGGCTCGGTGCCATGAACACAGGGGACCCATAAGGACAACAATGCTTGATGTTGTTAAGCCCCAAATGGGAAAGTTGCTGTGTAACGATAACTTGACTGACAAAACAATGAACTAATTAATTCCATTGCTTGGTCACACTTGGATTGGAATACTTGGGACTGATAGCATTTTCCAGGAAGGAATAGAGTTCAACAGAACCCTGACCACTCTGGCTTATAGATTGTCAAGTTGGTGAGAAAATCAATGATTTTGGTCACAAAATCAGGGGGTTCCAGGAGTTAAGAAAAGTCAGCACTATTTTCCACTGTTCAGGCAGTTGTTATATAACAGATAACTCACAGCAGTTGTTTCAAATCCTCTCTATTTTTCATAAATGCCAGACCATCCAGCCTTACTCTCAGCTGACAGCTGTTTCCTCAACCAAGAACATCAAGACCAAAGAGCTCAAGGTCTCTCATCTCCAAACACTCTGAATCTCTACTACCTCTCTGCCCTGCATTCCAGGCCCCCTCCTGGCCCACATAACCCCTGGAACAATGGCCTTAGTTTCCTGTCTTACCCCTCTAGTGATTCTCACTCTTTTCCATCTTTAAGTGTCTCCATCTCTTCTGGGTTTTGCCCTAAACCTATGACAAGCTGGTTCTCCTTTATTCCAAAAACTTCCCCCCACTTTGTTTCATTATCAAAGTACTGGCTGGCTCTTTCTTTCTCTTCATTGTCAAACATTTGAGTCTCCACGTGTGTGTACCTTTCACATTCTTTCTGTCCATCCTTCCCTGACCATTGCACATTAGCCTCTGCCTTCAACACTATCCTGGAGTCACATGCAGCCTCCTGAAGGTCTCATCCAAAGGCCTCTTCTGTATCAGCACAGTTGGATGTTACAGACCCAGCCTCCTTTGCCATCCTCTCTTCCCTTGGCTTCCATGTTGCTGCCCAATGCTCATTCCAGCCACTTTTTCTCCTGCTTTCCCCCGTGCCTCTTTCACCAGTTCTTTACCTCCACACCCTGTGAATTTAGATCTTCAGTTAAATTTTATCTTTGGCCGTCTTCTCTTTTCTCTTTCTCTCAGTCATTTAATTCACATCACTACTATGGTAAAGTACAAGTTCTAGGGAGATGACTCCAGAATTGAGTTTTTCGACTCATGCCTCTCCATCATCTCAGGCTTAGCATATTTGTGCCTGTCTCTTCTGCCTCCTTCTTGCCCGCAGGTCTGAAACCTCAGCATCAGTTTTGACGTTTTGTTGATCACTCACCACATCCTAGTCCATTTCTATAGCTTACTGATAACCTCTGCAATATTCTTCCCATTTCTCCCACCATTATTCAAACTGTCTGTTGCCCACTGCTGCCATCAGAGATCAAGACTTCATTACCTCTTATTTGGACTGAGCAAAGCAAATTTATTCCTCAAATCTATTCCTCACCTTATTCACCCACAACCATGCCCCAATCTAACTTTCTATCATTATCTATATATTGTTCTCATAAAAATACCTACCTTAAGTTTTCAAAAAATCTAGTTTTAGTCTTATTAAAGCCCTCCCTTGCTTTTTATCTTTACCCTTTCACCAATGTTGTTCCCCATGGCTGGAGTGCCCTTTCTTCCTCCTTTAAATCTTAAACACCCCATATTAAATGCGAATCCCTCCTTGAAGCTTTTCTTAGTTTCCTCCCTTAAAATGCCAGCACTTCCTCCATTAACTCTCCCTGCACTTTATTTTTACCTTACTTATAGCACTTTTACTCTGGCTCATAATGTAATCAAAGAGATCATGTGTACAATATATGCAGAGAAATTCTGCTTTCTCTTTTTCTTTTTTCTTTTTTTTTGACAGAGTTTTGCTCTTGTTGCCCAGACTGGAGTGCAGTGGTGCTATCTCAGCTCACTGCAACCTCTGCCTCCCGGGTTCAAGCAATTCTCCTGCCTCAGCCTCCCAAGTAGCTGGGATTATAGGCTCCCACCACCACACCCAGCTAATTTGTATTTTTAGTAGAGATGGAGTTTCACCATGTTGTACAGGCTGGTCTTGAACTCCTAACTTCAAGTAATCTGCCCACCTCGGCCTCCCAAAGTGCTGGGATTAGAGGCGTGAGCCACCGCGACTGGCCAAAATTCTGCTTTCTATCATTTCTGTCCTTGGGATTCTTTGGCCTAGATACAACATGCCAGCATCCAGTAGACAACTTTCAGGCTGCTGCTTTGCAACGGACATCTGCTGAGGATCCTCCACAGCTACCCCTCTCCTTCTGGTAATAGCACCTCTCTCTTACTTTAGGAATTATCTCTGCCCTACTTCATGTGTTTTTCTGTGGTGTTGTCAAAGCGCCCCCAGCATCTCCTAGCCAAAAAAGTGGGCACATTAGAATATCTGTCCCTGGATAACTTGAATGTTATACAAAGTAACAAAAGAAAAGTAAAAAAATACAGCTCACTGGTATCTCCTGAAGAGAATGAACTTAATTTCTGCCACAAAGGTCCCAGGTGCTGCCTAAATTCCTATTCTTTTCAAAGTTCTTTCTTTGATTCTGAGCCAGCCAATTTTTAACCAATACATTTCTTTCTTTGCTTAAATTAGCCAGCATTTTCTCTGTTGTTTACAACCCAAGAAGTCTGACTTATATACTATTGCATCCTCAAGTGTAATAAATTCTCATATAGCATGCGTCCAGATTTGCAGTCATGGTAAATATGTTCTTCTGTGCCCTGGTCTATTTTAGAGACTTGCATTGAAAGAGGTTTTATTTATCTTTTATATCAAGTGGCATCTAGGTCAAGCTTGGAGTGGGACATACATTCCATAAGTGTTAGGAATTTAATGAACTTGAATGATTTTTCACGGAGCAGATCAGACAATAGATGTGAAAAGGTAAGAATTACAAATCAGAGTCAGTGAAAGTCTGAAACCGGGGGTAGAGACCTAGGGCTACAGCTATCAAGCATGGGAATCAGCAAACACACTCAGGTACCTGGCAGGGACCTGGCACTAGATCTACACCTACGTGAACAGGACAGAAGCCAGGGCATCTGACTCAGCTACAGTGCTGACAGAGACAGCTGTTTCTGTCCAAGTACATTTCTAAGGGTCATGGTTGTAACTTTTCACCGATTAGTCAGTAGTGAAGCTGAAGTATGGGCTGTCTTGTTTGGCAGGTGGGGCATACTGACTAGAGGTCAGAGATTGCTCTGAAGTCCAGCAGTTAACTACTGACTAGTTATTGAAAGCATAATTCAGGGATCAAGATTAAGGGCTTTGGAAGGAGGTTGGTAAGAGGCAAAGGGGTGGAGAAACAGAAATTTACAAGCAGCAAGGATAACAATGCTGAACTAACATGCTGTTTGACCAGAGAAGTTCACCAATTTCTGTCTGAGTTTGATTTAATCCTGTAAGTATGAAGGAGGCTGGACCTACAGGTGGCCTCAGCTGTGAGCAAGAAAAGAGGAAGGGAGAGGCTGGGAGCAAGGCCGGGTCAAATGAGGGCTTCATTGTGGTGGTTCTTTTCTTGTTTCCTGAGGTCAGTTGTTTTAATTGACGTGTGAATAACTTTTGAAGTTAGTCTGTATTTTAAGGCCTATTTAGGGAGCATGTTATAGACTTAATACTAAGTGTTATTGTACCAGAAGTTTCTACTGAGAATAAAATATTTCTAAGACCCAGGCAAATGGTACATTTACATTAATTCATATTCTGAAGCAACCAGACTTCAAAACGTATCTTTTGTTTTATATATTTTGAGGCTATGTTGTTAGGTGCATACAAGTTTATAATTACTGTGTCTTACTGGCAAATTGTTCCATTTTTTATTAATTATGAGCTTTTTTCATCCCTTAAAATTATTTTTGCCTTAACATTCTTTTTTTTCAGTTGCTAATGTAGTTGTGGAACTTTCTTTTGATTCGTGACTCTTTAGTGTAATTTATTATGTTATCTTACTGTCAGCCTGTCTGTATCATTATGTTTTAAGCATGTATTTTATAAATAGCATGCAGCTGATTTTTAAAATCCCAAACTGTCATTCTCAATTGACATTTATCAACAAGTATGTATTTCATTTACACCGAATGTGACAACTGATATATATGAATTTATCTCCATCATCTTATTTTGTGCTTATATTCAGCTAGCTTAGTATATTTTTCTACCTTTCTAACTTAATTTTCATTGATTTTTAGATCATTTTGTTCCTCTACAGTTTGAAAGTTATTTTTATTTCCTTAGAATGCTACCCTTAATATTTGTACATGCATATATGATCAAAAATGTGTTTACCTTCCGGACAGAAAAATACAAAGATCTTAGAAAGTTCTAATTCTAGTAACTCTCCTCTGTCTTATATTATTGTCCAATATTTACTTTTTTATTTTAAAAATTTTGTTTTTAATTGACACATAAGTATCCTAACACTTAGGATACAGTGTGATGTTGCCATGTATGTATAGTATACACTGTGTAATAATCAGTAATCAAATCAAGGTATATAGCATATTCATCTCCTCGTACATTTATCATTTCTTTGTGGTAAGAACATTCAAAATTTTCTCTTCTACCTATTTGGAAATTTACAAACTAATATTGTTAATTATTGTCAATCTACTGTGCAATAAAACACCAGAACTTATTTCTCCTATCTTACTGTAACTTTGTACCTGTGGACCAATTTTGCCCACTCCCTTCTTCCCTCCACCACTCCCCAACCTCTGGCAATCACTATTCTACTCTCTATTTCTAAGAGATCAACTTTTTTAGATTTCACAAAAAGTGGGGCATTTATCTTTCTGTGGCTGGCTTATTTTACTTAACATCGTTCAGGTTCATCCATGTTGCCACAAATAACAGAATTTCATTATTTTTATGGCTGAATAGTATTCCACTATATATACATACCACATTTTATTTGTTTATATGTTGATGGACACTTAGGTTGATTTAATATCCTGACTATGGTAAATAGTTCTGTAGTAAACATGGCAGTGCAGCTATCTTTTTGATATACAGATTTTGTTTCCTTTAAATATATACCCAGTAGTGAGGTTGCTGAATCGTACAGTAGTTCTATTTTTAGTTTTTTAAGAAACCTCCGTATAGTGTTACATAATGGCTGTACTAATTCACTTTCGACTGACGGTGTATAAGAGTTCTCTTTCTCCACATCCACATCAGCACTTGTTATTTTTTTGCCTTTTTGGTAATAGCCATTCTAATTAGAGTGCAATGATATCTCGTTGTGGTTTTGATTTGCATTACCTTAATGATTAGTGATATTGAGCATTTTTTTTACATACCTGTTGGCCATTTGTACATCATCTTTTAAGAAATGTCATTTCAGTTCTTTTGCCTATATTTAGATTATTTGTTTTTATTCCTATTGAGTTGTTTGGATTTCTTATATATTCTGGTTATTAGCCCCTTTTGAAATGCATAGGCTGTAAATATTTTCTCTCATTCTGTAGATTGTTTCCTTGCTTGGCTGATTGTTTCCTTTGCTGTGCAGAAACTTTTTAGTTTGATGTACTGCAATTTGTCTACTTTTGCTTTTGTTGCTTATGCTTTTGAAGTCTTATCCAAAAACTCCTTGCCTGTACCAATGTCGTGAAGCATTTCGTTATGCTTTCTTCTAGTAGTTTTATAATTTTTGATCTTACATTTAAGCCTTTAATCCATTTTGAGGGTTTTCTTTATGTGGTGACAGGTAAGGATCTAGTGTTTTTCTTCTGCATGTAGATATCCAATTTTCTTGGCATTACTTATTGGAGAGATTATTCTTTCTCTAATTTGCGTTTTTAACACTTTTGTTGAAAATAAGTTGGATATAAGTGTGTGGATTTATTTCTATGTTCTCTTTTCTGTTCCATGGGGCTATATGTCTATTTTTGTGTCAATACTATGCTGTTTTTTTTTTTTTTTTTTTTTTTGGTTACAATAGATTTATAGTATATTTTGAAGTCAGGTAATGTGATGCCTCAAAAGAACTGTCATGGATCACGAGGTCAGGAAATCAAGACAATCCTGGCTAACATGGTGAAACCCCGTCTCTACTAAAAACACAAAAAATCAGCTGGGCGTGGTGGCGGGCGCCTGTAGTCCCAGCTACTCTGGAGGCTGAGGCAGGAGAATGGTGTGAACCCAGGAGGTGGAGCTTGCAGTAAGCCGAGATCGTGCAGCTGTATTCCAGCCTGGGCCACAGAGCGAGACTCCGAAGGAGGGGGAGGGGGAGGAGGAGGGGGAGGGAAGAAGAAGAAGAAAAAGTAAGGTTTTGTTCTTTTTGTTCAAATTGCTTTGGCTATTTGGGTACTTCTGTGGTCTCACACAAATTCTAGAGTGGTTTTTTCTATTTCTGTGAAGAATGTCATTGATATTTTTGATAGCAATTGCATTGCATCTATAGATGACCTTGTGCAGTATGGACATTTTAACAATATTATTTCTTCCAATCCTTTAACACAGGATATCTTTTCATTTATTTATGTCCTCTGCAATTTCTTTTACCGGTGTTTTATGCTTTTCCTCATAGAGATATTTCACTTTTTGGTTAAATTTATTCCTAGGTATCTTACATTTTTTCATAGCTACTGTAGATGAGATTGCTTTCTCTTTTGGACACTTTGCTATTGGTGTATGGAAATACTACTGATTTCCATATGTTGATTTTGTATCCTGAAACAACTGAATTTGTTTATTGGTGCTAACAGTTATTTTAATGGAATCTAAATGGTGTATATTTATTGTAATTCTTAAACAAGTGATTAGAAACAGCAGAAAATTCGTTATTTAAATAAATACAAGTTGAACATTGACATAATAATTCTGTACTTTTTCTTATATACTTTCCATTTTATACTTTTTTTTATTATGCCAGATGGGAGGAATTCACCCAGACTTTCTCTCTTTGCAAATGTTCTTTCTGTTACCTGACCATAATTGGTAAATAACAAATGAAACTCAGTCAAATTGTGTATTTGATTTATTAGTCCAGGTGGCTTCTTTTTAAAGGAAAATAGACATGTTGTCAGTGATCTATGGGGGTAAAAAGCACATTTCAGTGGTTACTTTAAGGTTCACTCTCTTCTTTTCTCCTTCCTGCCCTCCTTCCTGCCCTCCTTCCTTGCTTCCTTCCTTTTTTCCTTCCTTTCTTCCCCACTCCCTCTTTCTCTCTCTCTCTCTCTCTTTTGGTTGTCTTTGATTGTAGATGTGGTTTACCTTTTGTTTAAAAATACAAAACAATAAACCCTTGTGCATGTTGGGCTGGTTGATTTTCCATTTTACTCTTTAATTTGGTAAAACTACTTTAAATCTACTACAATACTTAGTATTCTAACTGCTACAAAGAAGAATATAGCAATGAAATGTTCAGATAAAAGTTCAGGAAAATGGAAAAGATATCACAAAGTATGCCAATTATACAGGAAGTGTGTCATATGGTAATTGAGTGAGGAGACCCTGCTCTCTTATTCTCTATATTTATTCCATTACTGAGACTCCATCACATAACCTCATAAATCCATTTTTGACTCGTTTTTCCCTTTTTATGTCCATGATCAGTATCTTGCTTAAGATCATCATCATTTCTCTTCTGGATCCACATTTGCCGCCTTTTCACCTCCTCTCACATTGTCATCAGTGTGACCTGACCCAAAACACACCTGACCAAGTCTCACTCCTGCCTAAAATCTCTTGTTACCTTAGCCATTTTTATATGTTGAATATTTGTCACATAGTGATTGTTAAATGTGTGTTTTTAAAAATGAGACAAAGAAGAGAAAGGAAAATGAGAAACAATGGAAACATCAGTATATTTATTCATTTGATAAATATTTAAACTCTCACTATGTGCCAGGCACTGGGCTTGGTGTTCACAGTTGTGAATAAAACATACCAGGCTCCTGTCTGCAAAGATTTTTCAGTGTCATTAATTCAGCCCACATAATTAAATAGCTAAAATTTTACCCGGCATTTACTATTTATCAGGTATTATGCTAAGTCCTTTACTGAAAGGATCTCATTTAGTCTTCACAACCATGCCAGCGAACTTGGCACTCTTAATTATTCTCATTTTATTCAAGAGAAAATGGAGGTTTGTCAAAGTTAAGACTAATAAGAGATGGAGCCAGGATTAGAAGCTAGATTGACTTCAGAGCTCTTTCCTAATTGAATCTTCAACGTACAGCCATTATCCTGTTAGGGAAACAGACCAACCATTCCTGAAGTGATGGAATAACAACATAAAGCAGAGGTATCACCAAATAGCTAGCTGCATAGAACTGTCCAGAGTCAGCCATGACCACCACCTGCACTGGACTTTTGGAGGACTCCAAACTCCTGGTACATAGTAATAGGGTGATTCATTTCTCTGCCTCTCAGCTCTCTGCCTAAAGCATGTTGACAAAATTTGTTCTCATTCTAGGATTTTCAGATCAGGAATTTATCCCACTACCTATTTTCTATGCTTTTAAAAAATCATTTTAGTTTCTGGTCTTAACAGCCTCATTATATTTGTTGTAAGTTTGTACTCTTCAAAAGTAACACTATGATCTTTAATATTTTCATGGTTTTTAAAATGTTTTAATAGTCATTATTCATCATTTTTACTTATTGTTAATGAAAGTTTTTTAATAATCTTTTAATTAAACTTTTAAAGGTATTTTGACTTTCTACTTTTCCATTTTTCCGAGTTTATTTTCACTCTCTTCAACTATCCCTAACTTCACTTAATTGTGTTCTCTTAATTGAGGTAACCGATTAAATCTGGTTAAATTGTGTGCCTTTGTAAGACTTGTAATATCAACTGTTGCATAAATAAGGAGGCATGAGTTCTGGGACCATGAGTCCCAGAACATGCTTTGGGAGATGGTTTATGGTGAGCCAATTCAGAAGGCAGAGAGCAGTGTAGGCTGGCCTGAACAGGACTTTGTGTGCAAGGTAGGGAAATGTTGATTCCTGAGAAGGTGTAACAGGAAGCCAGGCTGTAGACTAAGTTCTTTCCCCAACTGCCTTTGTGACCTTTGGCAGATCTCTTCTCTGCTCTTCTTAGCAGCAGCAGGAAGGGGCTAAAATAAATCATTTCCAAATGGATCCTTCCAGCTCTTGTATTGTATGTGCCCTCTGATTCAGATGGTAGTGGATTAGGAGAACAAAGCAGCGCCTTTTGATGGAGCCATATTAAACTGGCGTATCGAATTATCAAAACACTGCTTTTTATTACTTAGTGATGTCTACAGAAGAAATCCCTGACATATCCTCTATGCTATGAGTAAGCCCTGCCCTGTCTCTCATCCTGTGAGCCCCATCATTTTGGGGCCTTGGCACCAAAATGTCAATATCAAAATAGTATGAGCCCTTTGGAAAATGCCAAGGCTTATAGTTCTATAGAACTGGGTTTGGATTCCAGGCTCAGTTGTTTACTTATCACTTGGCCATGTGGCCTTGGGAATAAAAGTTTGTAGCCTCCATTTCCTTATCTGTAAAACTAAATTATAATATGAACTCTGAAGATGTTGTTAGATTTAGAAATGAAATGTATAAAGAGCCAATGTATGCCTTATCTTATAGGGAAAGGAAGTAAAGCTTAAAGTAGTCTAATGCTCTCAAAATAATTTCCTAAAATAGAAAATAAGCTGTGTTTCACTATAAAGATTTTACAAAATGTTTTACATGTTGGGAGAATCTTGAGTTTCCGATGGGCTAATGGCCCGATGGACTGGGAAGAGATCAAGGGCTCAAGTGGGAAGAAAAAGCAGAGATTAGACATTCAGACAGTCTGAACATGTACTGTACCACTTATCAGATGTACAAACAGCAGGGAATGTTTATGAAAAACAAGCCCCCATGTCTCTCATACTCCTATCCCTAGACCAGAGCCTTCGGTTCTGAGTCAGAGCATTTAGCAGTGATATTGCTCAACAGAGACATGTACTACTGTGATGCAGCAAAATTGCTCTCTGAGCTCTGTGGCATCTTGGCCTTGTGTGGCTGAGAGAAGTCTCAGAAAGTCTTATTTGTTGTTCTAAGTAGTAATCAAATTGGCTAAAAGGCCCAAAGATGAAGTATATGTTGTTCCAACAGGAAGTTTTGAAACACTTGGTAAACTTTTTGAGGAATAAGACAATCTTGCAAAATTGGGCTGTCTGGTTGCTGATTCCCAAGGCAGAACAAAGAAAGAGAGTGCTGGGATATGTATGTCTGTTGTGTTGTAGAGAGGGTGGGTGAAAACTGGCTGGATGATGATAATGGTAATGGTGATAATGATGGTGATGGTAATGATGGCGATAATGAAAATTTTTGCAGAATCACAAGGGGAAAGAATGCATTTAAGTTCTAGAAAATTGTCTCAATTTTCTTGCTACTATTTGATATAGTTCTTTACTCTCAGGAGAAAGTTTTGCCTAGGCGATTATCTCACTTTGAGTTTTCAAAGTGGAAATTGAATTGGGAAAAGTGCTGTGGCTCACAGAGGATGGATCAGCCAACTCTGCTGTTACAATTATTTAAAAATCTTCATAGAATACGTAATACTTCAACTGGTTCCTTAAAAATGAAGGTAATTTAGGAAGTAAAGAGGGGAGAGATTTTATTTTGTGCAAACTTGTAAAAAAGGCATAGAACCATAAATTGAAATGGAATAGAGTCATAGGCCTAATCTGAACTGGAATTTCACAAGAAGACAATGAAGGCAGGAAATTAAGATATGGGATAGAGTGAAAGTAGACAGGTAAATCTAGAAAGGCACTTAGATGCCAGCTGTGATGCCGAGCTGGAGAGTTTGGATTTTATCTGTAAAATCTAGGATGGTCAAGAAGAAGTGTAGTTTGCATTTCGTTTTACTTTATTAACCTGGGATAGGACGTAGTGACTTTGTTTTTAAAATATAACTTTGATGGAAGAAAGATGTTTAATCAATTGCACTGGGGACTAGTGGCCGGAAGACCATTTTGTAAGCTATTGCATCCCTTCAAGTTAACAGTCTGGTCCTAAAAGAAGAGAGAAGCAATGGAGTCAGACAAAAGGAGCTAGAGTCCAGTCTTCTTGCTGAGATGGAATAGTGTACACTAGATGACAGATCAGACCTAAGGATTTGGAATAAAATAGAGAATCTGTTGATGGCACCCAAGCTTCTCCTTTTGAAGGCAGGATACATGGCGACACCATGAATAGATGCAAAAACTAACCTCATTTCTTTCTACATAAGTATTCTATTTACATGCTTTTGCTTATTCAAGCAGAAAAGAGACTTATATGCCTGCTTTTTAAATGTGGGCCAAGATGTTTTGCTTCAAGAGGATAAGGTAAGATCTGGTTCCAGCCTGCTCAGCTCATGTGCCACAGACCACTCGCTGCTTATCAAAATTCATGGCCTCCTCTACTTCCTGGGCACACAACTAGACTGCATGTTCTGGCTTCTGTTACAGTAAGGACTGGCCCTGTGGTTGAGTTCCAGTCACTGGAATGTGAGCAGAAACGATGTGCACTGATTGGAAGCTTGACCATAAACTCCATGAGGCATTCCTCCATGCTGTACTTTCTCCTCTGGCTTCTTGGAATGGAGATAACCTCTGGGACATTAATCAAAGCCACAAAGTAAAGATGACAGAACCTCCAATAGTCTGAATCTCTGCGTGACTATGCAGAGGAGGCTTTCAGCTGACACGTATTCTTACGCAAATGAAAAATAAGCATCAATTTGAGTCTGTTTATTACAGAGATTATCCTAACTATACATCAGTTTCTCCCATTTATTTGTTAATGTAATGAACATTTATTGAGCACTTATTATGCTCCTGGCACTACATTAGATGCTGAGAATGTAGTGTGGAACAAAACATATAAGCTTCTTGCCCTCATAGAGCTTATAGCTTAAGGGATAGCATAAATTTTATGTTTCTGCTCAGTGTGCCTCAATGTACTATTTTATTACATTAAAGTACTATTTGTGTGCTTAAAACTTTCCCTTACTTCATACAATATTGGTTTTTAGAAACATGGCAATTATTACCACCACTTTGAGATAATTCTTATAATCACCAAGAACTAGCAAGGTGCAGAGAGCTGATGTGTGAGCTTTTTCCAAGTTACCTTAGAATTTTATATTTTATTAGTGTAATTGCATAGCTTATAGTTGTCTACAAATATAATTTATGTTATCAACATCACCAGCATGATACTTGAGCTTATTTTTCATGAATAGAAAAAGCACTATTTTATGATAATAATAATGAGAATTAACAGTCACTTGTATGAACTTTTGCTTGTAAGAAAATATCTTAAAACTAGATATGTTTCTACATTAGTAGATGAGTATATCAGAGTGGAACAAGTTTGTGGAAGGGGGATGTGAAATGGGTAAGTTGCATATAATGAGTTCTGTTTTGGACAGGTTACATTTGTGGTACCCACAAGATAAACATTAAGGAGGATCCATGCCTAGTCTCAAGCTGAGTTTTTCAGTTTGGGGTCTATTCATAGGCTGAGAAAGAAAAAAAAAGAATTTGTAGTGAGGAACAGATTAAAAACATAAAAAGAAGGGACTGCTGAAATGGGATGACTTTGAAAGGGATGTGAGAATTAAGCAATAGCGCTTCAGGGAAGGAATTAATGGCAGGGGAGGGTTGGGGGGTGGGGGAAGAGAGATAACCTTTTCTTTGAGACAGGACAGAAGAGGGAAGAATTGTGTTCGTGCTAATGAATCTAAACGTGGAGCCAGTAAAGCCAAGAGTGTTCTCATTGTGAGGCAGAAAATATAGTACCTCAGAGTTAAGACTCTGGAGTCAGACAGACCTAGGCTCAAATCATGTCAATAGGTGTGTGACTTTTAGCAAGTCTCATTTTCAATATCTGCAAAGTGGTACCAATAATAATATTTAATATCCTGTTGTGAGTATTAAAAGACACAATGCAAAATTCCTGATAAGATAGTGTTCAACATTAGCCATTAATAGTACAATATTAGCAAATGGCTAGTAGAAGCTAACTACCAAACGTTTGGAGTTTTACCAGTCCATGCTAATTGAATTTCTTCAGAAACAGCAGCATTGGTAGTCTGTTGGGTGGTGCCATCAGAAGACAAGAGAATGAAGGAATTGCCAGGTCCCAGTGATAATGTGGTTGAAGAAATCATTTGCTTTGGGGTTGGTGTTAAGTCATTCCATGCAGGGGCTGATGGATTGAAAGAATAAGCCAATATCTCAATGAAGATAAAACACTGGTTAAGTGGAGACAGTAAAGGAAGGAAAAAGGTAGGAGACTTAGAGGTTGTCGATGGAGCACTGATGAACAAATGTACCAAGACAGAGATGTCTCAGAGCACCTAAAGTGATGCTCTCTGAAACACAGCAATCTGGAGATTGGGGCAGGGGGCTGGCTGGGAAATACTTAGGGGACTTCACCACATATGAGGTTTCCACAGTGGAAGAAGCATGGGATTTGTGAAACAGCCAAGTGGGAGGCAGCAGATCTGAAAGAAAAACAAGTGAGGCAGAAGCTCATGAGATGGTGAACAGCCACCACCCCGCAAAATAATTCCCTTTTGTGTCAGCCTCAAACCTACAGCAAATGTACCAAAATTATAGTAAGCTTAGCAGGTTTGATTTCTTGTAAGGGCCAAAGAAGAGATAAAAGTGGCCCACATCAGAGACTCTCTACCTGGGTACAGTTAAGAACATCCCAGGGAGCTTTTACAAAATGTCTATGTGTGGACCCCATCATTGACCAATGGAGTCACAATCTATGGGGATCAAGATCCTTTCTCAGTGTCTTTGAGAAGTTCCTCAGGGATTCTGTTTTGTAGCAAAGGTTACAAACTGTCACTGTAAGGGACTGCAGGGACCCAGGGAACTGAGAAGTAAGGTGGAAACCCTCAGAGGCCACAGGGAGGGAGGAGCAGTCAAATGTGAAGTAAAATTGGAGATCTCACCAGATTTACATATATTTCTGAAGGCAGAAAGCATGTGTCCTCTAAGCTATATAAATTTAAATTTTTAGAGGACTGCAGGGGTAGAGTGGAGGTAAAGGCCATTGGCATAGAGGGCCCAGGACATGGGATGGTACCTAAGGAGACATCAGAGGGCAAGGAGAAGTTTTCTCTCTCACCAGGAAGAAAAGTCTTGTGGGTTTCTTGGTTAATCTTGCCCCTTTCTTCAACACTTGGTGAGTTCATAGCTGTATTATGAGTGCTATACTCTTGCATAACAAATGACCACAAATTTAATAGCTTAAAACAACACTCATCTATGATCTAACAGTTCCTGTGGGGCAGGAGTCCATATATATATATATATATATATATGTGTGTGTGTGTATATATATATATATATATATATTTTTTTTTTTTGAAACGGAGTCTCGCTCTGTCGCCCAGGCTGGAGTGCAGTGGCGTGATCTCGGCTCACTGCAAGCTCCGCCTCCCAGGTTCACACCATTCTCCTGCCTCAGCCTCCCGAGTAGCTGGGACTACAGGTGCCTGCCACCATGCCCAGCTAGTTTTTTGTATTTTTTCAGTAGAGACGGGGTTTCACCATGTTAGCCAGGATGGTCTCGATCTCCTGACCTCGTGATCCGCCCATCTCGGCCTCCCAAAAGGAGTCCATCTTTGTACAGTGTCATTGGGCCTCTCTACTCAGGGTCTCAGAAGACTGCAGTCGAGGTGTTAGCTTGGGCTGCAGTCTTATCTGAGTCTCCATCTCCTGATCCCACTAGTCGTTGGCAGAATTCAGTTCCTGATTAGGTCAGGCCCACCCAGGATAACTTCTCTTTATTAACTTAGGGACTTTAGTCACGTCTGTAAACTACCATCACTTTTGCCACATAACACAGCCTAACATGGGAGGAGGGCGTGGTGCCCCATCATTTTCACAGGTCTTGCTCACTCTCAAGTGGAGTTAATTATACAGGTGTGTACACCAAGAAATGAGGATCCTGGAGATCATCTAAGAATTTTGCCTACCACAATAGCCATGGGTATATTCATTCATTTAACAAGTGTTTATTGAGCACCTACTATCTACAAGGCATTATGATGATATATTTGAAGGCAGTAAATGCTGTGAAAAAATAGAGCAGAGTAGGCAGGATTTGGATGGTAGGGGGTGACATGGGAAGTTGCTGTTTTAAGTGGGGTGTCAAGTGTTGGCTTCATGGAGAAGGTAACATGTAGGAAAGACTCCATACGATAACCGCAGCTTTCCCTTTTCCTGTATCCAGAATTCTTTCGATGTTTTTCTCAGTTGATTGTCGCTTAATGTTTAACTTTGTTTTTGCAGAAATAATGAAGCAAAGGAAATTCTACATTGGATCTATTACATGTGAATTAAGACTCTCTAAATCATAATGATCCAGAAGGCAAAATCTTACAACCAAAAGAAAACCAGAGAAACTGCGGATATTTCACAGTAGCCCCAAATACAGAAAGCCCAGGTGCAGTAGCTCACGCCTATAATCCCAACATTTTGAGAAGCCAAGATGGGAGGATTTCTTGAGCCCAGGACATTGAGACTAGCCAGAGCAACATAGTGAGATCCCATCTCTACAAAAAATAGAAAATTAGCCAGTCATGGTGGTGCACACCTGTAGTCCCAGCTACGAAGGAGGCTGAGGTGGGAGGATTGCTTGAGCCCAGGAGGTTGAGACTTCAGTAGCTGTGATCACGCCAGTGCACTCCAACCTGGGTGATAGAGTAAGACCCTGTCTCAAACATAAATAAAAACAAAAAGCAACCACTACCAAAATGCAGAAGTCTGCTAAGCAAAAAAGAATACAACACTCTCATACTGTGATCCTATAAATAAATCAGTATGGTACTGGGCCTGTCCAAAGCACATGGCTTATTGATTGATTTCATTTATTCACTCACTCATTTCATATGACAGACTCTGAACTTATGTGTTAGGCTTTGCAGTAAGCATGGAGATTTCAAAGACAAATAACATATGGTCTCTGATTTTGAAGAATTTATACTTGATTGGGACAGATGGACTCATGTATAGATAATTTGAAATATGGCATCCTATCAGGAACATCAACAGCCAGTTCTTATGGTGAATGAAAATAACCTCCCTAGGGTATCTTAGTGAAGACATTAAATCAAACTCTTTACGAATGTCTAGAAAAGCCTTCTGATATGTGGCCTAAGATAATTTTGACAGTTGTATAGTATTCTACAGACCCACGTTGGTGCTGATGAAATAATCATCTGTTTGGCCACAAGTGACTCCCTTGAGCTGAGCCAGGGAGAGTAAAGGGTAAGCCAATGTTGAGACTTGATCAGAGGACACAGGAGAGAAAAGCAGTCAGAGCATTAAATATTGATAGGGTATGGATTTACCTAGCTGTGAAAAACACGGCTGTACAAAAGATTCTACTGGTGGAAAGCCAGGAAAACAGCAGCCTCATATGCTGGCCGGGGGGTCATCTGCCAAAGGTACTACATCGTAATGGTACTGTTGCAGCTCTTCTCTGCCCTTGATCTTTATGCACCAACCCCTGAAGATTGACATGGCTGATGTGGCTGCATAGATTCAGGGATTATGCTGCTCAAGTGACCTCTGTATCCATTAGCTATTGCTGGGGAACAAACCATCCTAAACTTTAGCATCTTAAAACAATAACCCTTTGCTTGGCTCACAGTTCTGCAGATTGAGCTTAGTGTGATCATTCTTGTCTTGGTCAGGCTTGGAGGGCCTCAACTGGCCTTATTCATAGACTGGCAGTGAACTGATGGGACAGCTGGGGCCAGCTGGCTTATGATAACTTTGTCTGGGACAGCTAGGATGACTAAGCCTTCCTTCACATGGTCTCTCATTTTCCAAGGGGTTATTCTGGGCTTATTTGCATGATAGTAAAAGGATCCCAGCTGCAACAGCAGGCAAGCCCCATGCCACAAGCACTTATGGCACAATCGTTAATGTTCCATTGGCCCAAAGGAAGTCTTACAACTAGGCAGTGTTTTCCACATATGTTGGTGTTGTGCACCCTTTCCCTGCTGATATGATTTGTGTATTCGCCTCCTCCAAATCTCATGTTGAAATGTGATCTCCAGTGTTAGAAGTGGGGCCTGGTGGGAGGTGTTTGGGTCATGGGGGTAGATCCCTCATGAATGGGTTGGTACCCTCCCTATGGTAATGAGTGAGTTCTCACTCTGAGTTAATGTGAGGGCTGGTTTTTAAAAACAACCTGGCACCTCCCCCTCTCTTTCTCCCTCTCTCACCATGTGACATGCTTGTGCCCCCTTCATTTTCCACTATGAGTAAAAGCTTCCTGAGGCCTCGCCAGAAACTGAGTAAATGCTGATGCCATGCTTTTACAGCCTGCAGAACCATGAGTCAGATAAACCTCCTTTCTTTATAAATTATCCAGTATCAGGTATTCCTTTATAGCAATACAAAATGGACTAATACATCAGCCTAAAGAGTTTTGAAAGTCTCTATCTTTAGCTTTCCCTTTGACTGATGCTCCCCTACCACCCCCACCAGCCCTTGTGAGATTTACTTATACAGGTTGAGTAATAATCTCATATAAAAGGTCAATCTCCATAAAAGTCACAGGTCAATCTTAGACAGCAGACATTGTTCATCTTATCAATAGCTGGGGTATTTAAAAGCAGGAAGATTCTTGGTGGTGTCAATTGATAGAAGCACAGAACTGACTAAAACCAACATTGTAGATTAAGTGAATATAGAAAATTTCCTTCTATCCCCAGGAGTCTAAGTTCCACGGAAACTAGGGGAAAGGCATTTTTTTTTTAAGAGACACTACTATACCAGGCAAAGGAATCTAGATTTTAGAGAAGAGAATAAATATTTCTAGAAGAAAGGTTTCCTTGACTAGACAGCACGTTCCATGTTTTCTTGGCCTTCATCTTCACCCACTAATCCAGTCTGCTGAGAAAAATATCCACCAAACCTTGGATACCACTGGGTGTTGCCAGGTTTGTGAGCATTTCTCCTGGGACTCACCTACCTCTACGGTGCACCTCTCTCCCTTCGTGGCCACTTGGCCCACATTGGCAGAGTGCTGAGGAGCTTTTAGCCGGACGAGGCATTTACTGTGGGGTTTCTCTGGGGATTTTTCATTTTTCCTTAATTTAAAAAACTTCAAGAATAATGTAATCATGCTCATGATACTTTAAAAAATAGAGAAATGGCAACAAAAAAATTATCCAACTTTCTGTGTTAACGATTCATTTATTTGCTTCCTGTAACATTATATATGCATGTGCCCTCAGTTTTTTCCTAAAGCTCTGGAGACCCCATTTGGAAGGTTCCAGCTCAGCTATAGGATTGCCGTATGACCTAATGGACCTCAGGGGCCACAATTTTCTGTGTGGTCTGAGTTAAAGCCCTTTAAAGAGTAGAGGCTCCAGAATAAGAAGTCTTCTGCATGGAGCCAGCTTTGCAGTGGGTCAAGTGGGAGATGCTTGGAGGATATAAAGCTTAGTGCTATCCAACCCGCCAGACATCTAGTCAATAAGTTGATTCTAAAGCACGCAACTGTTGCAGAATCCTTGCTTCCTCTTAGTCTGCCTTGTGTTTTCTACTCTTCTACCCTCAGTTTTGGCCTAGACTAGAGGGTGGTAAAGACAGGCAGAGAAGCTTCTACACTTCCTGTGACAGAAGGAGAAATGAACACATAAATCAATGGATAAATCAATAAATCATGAATGATTAAAGAGAAGAAACCCCAAGAATCAAATTAGATCCTTTCTACCAGTTTATTAAAAAAAAAAAAAAAAGATGTGGAAGAATTCTTGGGGATAAATGGGACTATAATGATTATGTATTACACATATAATTTAAAATTATATATAGAAAGTGTTATAATATTATTATCAGTAGATTTTAACTCTGGATTACTTGAGATAAATGAGAATTTGATGTAATGTTTGGCAATTTCAAGGAGCTCCTAAATTATACCCCCTTTCCCTATAAAGCAAAATACTGTATTTACCAGAAAATACCATCCAGATGTTGTTTTGTTCAATGGTAATTTGTTCAACAAGTGTTTACTGAATACCCCTGTGGTGGGCACTGTGTTGTGAGTTTGGGAGACAGACATAGTCTCTGACCTCATAGAATTGATAGTCTCCTAGAAGATCCATTGAACAAGAATAAAATTATCATGATTGTCATGAAAACCTAAGTGGCTGTGAGAACATAAGACAGGGGGATGTCACTGATTCTCAGGAAATTGGGGAAGGCTCCCTGAGGAACCGTTGTTTCATGTGAGACTTCGTCAGGTGAAGGGGCAGGGGCAGTGGGAAGCAGTGTTCCCTGCAGAAGGAGCATATACAAACACCAGTCAGGATGAAGTCAAAGTACTAAAAGAAACTTGGTTGGAGTGAAGAGAAAGCCAGGAGGGCAATACATAGAGATGGGTGGCAGCCCATAATCCATAGGGAGGGTTTTAGTGAAGTTACTACTATTATTGTCATTGTTAATAAATTATTTTTTCATCATTGGCAAATAAGTCATTTTTCAAAGAGGTTTTCAATCTTTTTCTGTTTCTAACACACCTAGGTGTATCTGTGTGTCCTCAGGTACACCTATTTCCCTGTCTCTGGCCCCAGTCCCTGTCACCTGTCGATGTAGCACCATAAATGTATTTCTTGATAGCACAGCCTCCTCCCCCTTTTTGAGTATCTTATAAGAGCTCTGGATTCCACATTGGATCCTGGGAAACCTCACCCTGCACTCAATTTGTTGCCTCTTTCAGCAGCTTTCAATTCATATGACTATTTTTTTTTCTGAAGCTATTTGAATTAATTGTGAAAGCAAAATTTCAAGAGATGATACATTGAATGTTTCACTCAGATACAAACATCTAAAATTTATAGCATCCTATTAAAAAAAGCCAAAGCAAAGAAAAGCTGAACTAACCTAAACAGATCCCTCTGGCTGGTTTTCACTATTCATTCCCATTAAATGCAAAACGTGTGTTACTCCAGATGGCCATAGCTCTCCTCTCCCCGGGTAAAGGAACTATAAACAAAAGAAAGCAGATGATTGACTTCCATGGTGGTTTTCATTTTCTGAAGCATTTAGTTGGCTTCCTGTTGTTATTTCTGATGCTGCTAGTTTCTAGTAATAGTTCCTGGTATTTGCTAAAGAGTATCATATAGTAGAAATGACCTGGGCTTAGAAGCCTTGGTTCCACATCCTGGTTTTACTCCTCTGTTTGCTGGTTTGTGATCTTCCTCTGCTACAGTGTACCCATCACCCATAGATGGTTGATGGTTCTGGATAGAACTATCACAGTGGTTCCATACAGCTTTAGGGGATTAAAAAGTCTTTTTCTTTCTGTTCTCCTAGACTCCCTGGCTGGGGCCTTTTAAAACTAATCTGACAAAAGGCAGACTGACAAGAGAAAAACAAACAGAAGTTTATTAGCATGTGCATCACACATACCCATGAGAGTACTCAACGATGAGTAACTCGAAGAACTGGTTAGAATTTGGGGTGTAGATACCTAACAGTAGGGGAAAGGGACTGGGAGAAAGGGCACTTATGGAACAGTAAATGGCTTTTCAGAAAGATAAATGGGCCCTTGGGAGAATAGGTGGGTGATGGTTTAAGACACTTTCTGTCTGGGTGTGCTGTGGACTTCTAGAGAGATTACAGTTGTTCCTGGGGAGGGGATTTATGACAATTGAGTTGTTTTGGGAGCCTCTGCTTCCTGGCAGATGAAGGATTTCAAGAACTCACATGCCTTCAGCTCAAAATAATTCTTATGTCAAAGTGGCATATTTTGGAGTAGCATACCCTGCTTCCCTTCATAGCCCTAAAATAATAGCTACTTTATGATCTAATCCACTGGCTCACTTAAATTTATCCCCTTCTATATTGAAGGCTCTGTCCGAGTGTTGAGCACTCTGATTAGCTTTGTTGATGAATAACGATGACCAGTTTGACATCGACACTTTAGGTTGCCTAATATCTGTCCACAAATAAATGTTCACCTCTGTCAGGATCTATGAAAAGCTTTACCTGTAAAGAGTGTACACTTCAGTGCTATGGACTAAGAGGGAATAGGAACTTTGCTTTTCTCTGGTTTGAATCAAATTGTGTGTTGAAAGATGATGCCAGTCACTCAATTTACCTCGAATGGCGCAATCCAGCCAGTACCAGGAGATAGACTTTACTAGGAAGGCACAGGATTATTCAGAAAATAATTTACTAACTGGAAGCAAAAGGAGAAGAAATGATGATGGAAGTCAAACAACTTTCTTTCTTTCTTTCTCTTTCTTTCTTTCTTTCTTTTTTTCTTTTTTCTTTCCTCCTTTCTTCCTTCCTTCCTTCCTTCCTTCCTTCCTTCCTTCCTTCCTTCCTTCCTTCCTTCCTTCCTTCCTTCCTTCCTTCCTTCCTTCCTTCCTTCCCTTCTTTCCTTCTTTCCTTCTTTCCTCCTTTCTTTTTCTTTCTCTCTCTCTCTTTTCTTTTCTTTTCTTTTCTTTTCTTTCTTGAGACAAGAGTCTTACTCTCTTGCCCAGGATGAAGTGCAGTGAGATCTTGGTTCTCTGCAACCTCTGCCTCCTGGGTTCAAGCAATTCTCATGCCTCAGCCTCCCGAGTAGCTGGGATTACAGGTGTATGCCACCACACCCAGCTATTTTTTATATTTTTTAGTAGAAACAAGGTTTCACTGTGTTGGCCAGGCTGGTCTCGAACTCCAGGCCTCAGAAAATGATCCACCCACCTCCACCTTCCAAAGTGCTGGGATTACAGGCATGAGCCACTGCACCCAGTCATAAATTTCTTTTTTGTCTTTTAGTATCCAACTGAATGTTCATCCAAACCATAATAATGTTTACCACAGAACTATTCAGAGCCATTTTGCCTGTTTCGATGCTGGCTTCTTTGAGATAGAAAGTTAGTCCTGAAGAAGAGGGAAGGCTATCTTGTTACAACTGAAGCTGGAAAAACCTCTTTGTATCCAGATACAGTGCTGCATAATTGTTCTTATTAAAGTTCACTATGAAATATATTTCATTGTATTCTTCAACTATGAATAAAAGTAATTAAACTATTTTAAAAGGCAAAGGAAACTAGACAGAACCAAAAATATCTTTATATTTGAGAGTGATTTCATTCTTCTTAGGAGACATAAGGTGATATATTTTGATGTATGCAATTTACATTCAAATGGTTCAATTAAAATATGTAAATATATTATGTATGTGTGTATATACATGCGTATATATGTGTATGTGTGTGCATATGGTGGGCACCTAGATCTGTTTGGGAAATTTTAGGGATGGGCATTGTTTGCAATGCCTCTGTCTCAAGCATGTTAACTAGAAAGAAGCTGTCATCACAGGCCGGGTATGGTGGCTCCACCTGTAATCTCAGCACTTTGGGAGGCTGAGGTGGGTGAATCACTGGAGGCCAGGAGTTCAAGACCAGCCGGCCAACATGGTGAAACCTTGTCTCTACTAAAAATACAAAAATTATCTGGGTGTGGTGGTGGCAGATGCCTGTAGTCCCAGCTACTCAGAAGGCTGAGGCAAAGAATAGCTTGAACCCAGGAGGCAGAAGTTGCAGTGAGTGGAGATTGCGCCACTGCACTGCAATTTGGGCAACAGAGAGAGAGACTGAAAAAAAAAAAAGAACGAAGAAGCAGCAGCTATCATCATCTTGCATACATCAGCAATTCACAGAAAGTGAATCTTAAAAATAAGAATTGACACAGCAACAGGATTAATAGATCAGCTAATTTAAGGGACTCCTTTAGTCACAGACTTTGAACAGAATTAAATACATGTTAAGAACCATTCGGGGAAGAAATATGAAAGCTATCTAGTTAGAAAATGTTTCTTCTGAGTTCAGCAAAATAAGGATTAGAAAGAGACTGGTAGGCTTTAGTGTATACCTAGTGGAGATTTCTTTCCAGCCTAAAACAAGTCAAACTTTGTAATGAGCTCTGGGGTGGGTCCAGGTTTAGTGAACTTTACAGTTAGTACTACAGAATAGAAAGCAGGGAGACTGCTGAGCTTCCACCCACTGACCTTGACCAGAGGAGACAAATAGAGTAGAAGGTACTATATGGCTAAGTTCTTTACATTCTTTTGAACGACATCTCTCTGCAGAAAAATAGGGGCAAGAAACTTAAAGGTAGAATATGCTTTTAAAAAATCTTTGCCGTTTTGTACCCACACTGATTTCTCTCTTATTTAATTAAATAATTTGGCATTCTAAGGTGTTTATTGGCATATACACACTTCCGTTTCTGATCGGCTGGAAAATAGGATATTCTCAGAAGATCTGGCACAACTTTGGGTAGATTGCTTGCATGCTTTTAATTGAATTCTCATTTTATTTTTAACTTCTGGAACAGATGGAGGCTGGGTCTAAAATAACTTTTCAGTAAGTATTTGAAAATGAGGGGTTGACCAATCCCATCAGTCATTCGATCAGTTTACATCACCTACTGTGTGCCACGTGTCCGGGTTGGGGGATGTTTCTGTGTAACTGTTGTGGGATTAGCGCTTTAAAAGTTTCACCGGACATCAATGATGGTCAGTCGTAAATTATAAATAGGTAAATTATAAATTGGCTTAGGTATGGGATATGATGTTCAGGTCGAGAGGAAGGGAAAAGTACTCAAGGAAAACAGCAGGGAATGATGAATTGACCACAGCTGAATAAGATTTACTAAGGCCACTTAATGGATTCAGTAGAGAAGAGTACCCTTATCTATTAGAGATATTGTCGGGGCATGATAGGAAGGAACTACAGAAGGAACGCATTGTGGTGTTCCCTGCTGTGAAGCAAATGGAATGGAGAGAGGGAGAGATAGAAAGTTACAGGCAGAAGACAGGCTCTATAGAAGAGGTGGAAAGGGGAACTAAGAAGGTGGATCCAAAGTTATTTCATCTGAGTAACAGCTCCAATACCAACAACAGCAGATGACAAGTAATAAGGATTCTTCCGGTTTTTAAATTGAAATTTAAAACTTTGTAATTGACAAGTAATAATTGCATATATTTATGGAGTACAATATGATGTTTTGATATATGTTTACAAGGTGAAATTATTAAATTGGGCTTTTCTTTTTTTTGAGATGGTGTCTCGCTCTGTCGCCCAGGGTGGAGTGCAGTGGCGTGATCTTAGCTCACTTCAACCTCTGCCTCCCGGTTTCAAGTGATTATCGGACCTCAGCCTCCTGAGTAGCTGGGACCACAGGTGTGTGCCACCTCATCTGGCTAATTTTTGTATGTTTGGTACAGACAGGGTTTCGCCGTGTTGGCCAGGTTGCTTCTTGAACTCCTGACCTCAGGTGATACGCCTGCCTTGGCCTCCCAAAGTGTTAGGATTACAGGTGTCAGCTACCACACCTGACCTAAATCAGGCTATTAACGAATCCATTACCTCACATGCCTATCACTTTTTGTGGTAAAAACATTTAAAATCCACTGTTTTTGAGGTTTGAAATATATAACGCATTGTTACTTATTACAGTCACCATTCTGTGCAATAGATCAGTAAAGGTTATTCCTCCTGTCTAACTGAAACTTTGCATGCTTTGATCAACATCTCCCCTTTCCCTCTCCATCCCCTCCCCTCCCCCAGCCTCTGGTAACCATCGATCTACTCTCTACTTCTATGAGTTCAAATTTCAGATTCCACATGTAAGTGAGATAGTGTGGTATTTGTCTTTCTATGCCTCACTTATTTCACTTAGCCTAATGTCCTCTAGGTTTGTTCATCTGTTACTGCAGATGACAGAATTTTCTGATATTTCAATGCTGAATGGCATTCCACTGTGTATATATACCACTTTTTCTTCATCCATTCATCTGATGATGGACACCTAGGTTGTTTCTGTATCTTGGCTATTGTGAATAATGTTGCAGTGAACGTGGGAGTGAAAGTAGCTCTTTGGCATATTGATTTCAATTCCTTTGGATGCATACCCAGAAATGAGGTAACTGGATAATATGGTAATTCTACTTTTAGTTTTCTGAGGAATCGATATCCTGTTTTCCATAAAGGTTGCACTAATTTCCATTCCTAACAGTACGCATGAATTCCCTTTTCTCCACACTCTGGCCAACACTTAGTTTCTTTCACCTTTTTGTTAATATCCACTCTCACAGGTGTAAGGTGATATTTCACTGTGGTTTTAATTTGCATTTCCCTGATGATCAGTGGTAATGAGCATTTTTTTGTGTATCTGTTGACATTTGCATGTCTTCTTTTGAGAAAGCACAGTTTTTGATTAGGTTGTTTGTTTGCTGCTATTGAGTCGTCTGTGTTCCTTACACATTTTGGATATTAACTCCTTATCAGATGTATGGTTTGCAAATATTTTCTCCCAATCTGTGGATGTCTTTTCTGTAACCAGGATTCTTATAGCAGGAACAGCCATTCAGCAAGTATTTATTGGACACCTATCTGGTTGACAAAGAAAGTGACTACAAAAGTAGAAGAGTATTTATGGAGCTCAAACAGATTAGAACGTCTCTCATATGGACAATAAAAAGAATGGCTCAGGCTTGCTCTAGGAGTAGCTTAGGGGCCAAGGGATGATCTGAGAACTGGAGGGATTTATCAACTTGGGCTGCTTAAAATCACCTTAGAATCTCAGTCTTGCAAACTGAGTAATAAGGTGTGCAGCCCTCTAAGCCCTTACCTACCCAGTTTATGGTCTTTTACTGTGATATATGCCATCCCCCTCCTCATCGCACATTGCCTTATGGGCCATTGCTTCAGATAGTGCTGGCTATGGGCAGGTCTGGGGGTCCTCAACACCCAACTCAGCTGCCCTCTGCTGTACCTCACGGCTCTGCGTGAGAGTGACTTCAGCACATTGAATGGGCCTACTTTTGAACAAGCATTCCTCAGCACTCTATGTGCCAAGCACTGATGGTTCTAAACATTTTACAAATAATAACTCATTTAATTGGTTTTCTTAAAAATTCTATGAGGTAGGTTTATTATCCCAATTATACAAAGGAGGAAACTGAGGCACAGTGAGGTTAAATAGCTTGTCTAAGATCCACAAATGGCCCACTACCTTCTATAGAATGGGCTTGGCCTCATAGATCCTGGCAGCCCCTCAAGGCAGTGCAGCCCCTACTCTGGCTTCCAGAGGAAGTGGCAGACTTCTAGGCAGACACTCCTCATTAGCAGCTTGTGCTAGGTCAGCATGGCCTCCAAAATTCACATGCTCCTGCCTCAGACGTCTCCTACCATCTTTCTTTTTGACTGTGACCAATTTTCCCTTCCCTTTCTCCTCCTCTACTTTCTTTTAAAATGAGATTTTTGTTGGTGGTTATTATTTGTAGGAGAAGGATCCCTTGGAACAGAAAATTGTCACCAAGAGAACGATCCTGGGAGCAGCAAGCGCTTTGCCCTGTGTTTTGGGAGGCCGTGGTAGTAGGTGCTATTAATATTTTGACTTAGTTATCTTAGATATTGCTATCAATGCTAATAGATATGCAGAAGCTTAATGCAAAACTTGTTTGTTCTTCGATGAAATTATTCAGTTAAGCTCAGTGTGGAAAGGAGAATCTGTCCTTTCCCTTACCCATGGGGCAAAAGAGTCACCATCAATATGTGTCTTAGAGTCTAGGTTATTCATCTGGTATAATCTGTGAAAACGGGGGTTGCAGGGTCATGGAGTTGGAGAATGAGGGCTTCAGCAGAACAGTTCATGTAACATTCCCTTGAGATCGCTCCACTCCGTTAAATGCAAGAGACACCTTCTCCTTCTCCCTGCAGTATTCTGGGCTTCTGTGGGTATCTCCAGAGAGGATATGTACGCACTGCCACCAGGCACACACACTTGCGTGGACTCTCACACTCAGGAATTTTGATGGAATAGGAAAGAGAAACACAACATTACCCCCATGGCCCACCCCATCCCCTTAGAGGGAACATTCTAAGAAGCAAAAAAAGTGTTTACTTTCCACCCCCAAGGGCCTAACAGCCCAGTACAAAGTCCCACCTAGCAGTGATATCTCCTTTCACTACAGAAACACTAAGAAAAATTAGAAAAGATGAAACTAAAGAATATTTTTAAAAATCTCAGGTCAGAGCTAATTCTTAGGCAAAATACCCATCTCATTGAATTTCTATATGAGAATGGCTTTTGGTATAAGAGTTATCATCCTCTCTCCAGAGCAAACCCCCAAAAGGGCAGAGGAAAGGAAGGAGGATTTATTTTTCTAAGTATACTTGTTTCTCTCCTGTTCTAACTAACGTATGAAATAATGGAGGGCAGGGGCTGTGCTTATCTCACCCACAGCTGAATCTCTAGTTCCCGGTGCATTTCAGGCACTTGATCGATGTCTGCTGATGTTTTTCATATAAATAACCAGGGAAACCCACAGGTATCCTGGTACAACAGCCAGATATATTCCCTCCCTTCTCAAATTCCTTTATAAAGAGGCAGCTCAGAATTGCCTGGGTAACTCCCTTAAGAGTGGTTCCTCCTAACCTGTGTAGGTAGGGATTGCCACTGGGGCTCAAAGAGAACCACAAGACAAGGAAGTCATCATTACAACAAATCACAGATTCAGGTCAAAGACATACTCAGAAACTGCAACCACCAAATAAATGCCCTATAACCAATAAATTGAGAAGCCAGTCCCAGTTCACAAGCAGAAAGCATAAAGTAGTTAGTCAATTCAGGACACAGAATTCAAAGCTGAGATGTGGGGCCTAAGCAGAGATCAAAGGTATGCAGGGTACATGGAAGGTGTCCAAAGTTAATCTTATCGCATCAAATATATTTAAAACATAACTCATCTATGGGTGAGTGGGTGCACCTAGTTTATGGTCTTTTATTGTGATATATGCCATTCCCCTCCTCATCACACATTGTTTAAACATTTCTAAACTTTATCCAGTAAAAATAAAAAATTTCCCTTTATGGGAAAAGAGAAAAAAATGTTAGTTTTTATTCTCAAAACATGCTCCTCAGCCTCAACAACTCGCCATCTCAGCAGCTCCCTCATACATTCAATTACTTGCATGAGAAGCCGGGAACCATTCTTGACTCCTCACCAAGTTCCATTGATTTTCCCTATGAAATGTTCCTAGAATATGTCACTTACTGTACACTTGCTAAGTGTTTCTGGAACATGCCCCTTCTTTTGGACTTGCTAAATGTTTTTTGGAATATGCCTGATATAGTTTGGATGTGTGTCCCTGCCTAAATCTCATATTGAAATATAATTCTCAATGTTAGAGGTGGGACCTGGTGGGAAGCGATTGGATCATGGGGGATAATTTCTCATGAATGGTTTAGCACCATCCTCCTTGTTACTGTCCTCAAGATAGTGAATTCTTGTGAGATCTGGTCACTTAAAAGTGTGTAGCACCCCCCTACCGGTCTCACTCTCTTGCTTCTGCTTTAGCCATGTGACATGCCTACTCCCCCTTTGCCTTCCGCCACTATTGGAAAATTCCTGAGGCCTCCCCATTATGCTTCCTGTATAGCCTGCAGAATTGTGAGCCAATTAAAACTCTTTTCCTTATATATTACTCAGTCTCGGGCATTTATTTACAGCAATGTGAGAACAGACTAATACAATGCCTCTTCTTCTAGACTTGCTAAATGTTTCTGGAATCTGTTCCTTCTTCTGTACTTACTGCTGTATTCTGTGCCCTAGTTAAAGACAATTTTCTCTCATCTGGGTTATAGCAACAACTTCCTAATTGGTCTCCCATCCTCCAGGCCTGCCCTACCCACCTCGGCTCGCCTGTCTAGACAGGATGATCTTTCTGACATGTATTTTCCTCTCTCCCTTAAATAGAACCCAATCATATAGAGACCACAGCCTTGTACTGTGCTAACCTTCCCAGCCCCATCTTACATCCGCATCCTCGATGCTCTAATAATGCTTCACAATTTGTAGTCGCAGCAGATGTGTGGCCATTCACGCGTCTGTGACTTTGCTCTTCTTCTCTCCTCCAGCCTTCTCACATTCTTCTTTTAAATATTTTTGTACATTTAATTTTTATATTTACTAAAGTGCTAAGTGAACAGAGTTTTAAAAATAAAATAACCAACTTCTGTTTCTGGCAAAATGTTAAGCTCTGGATCCCAGAAAACTGTGTGATGAAAAACAACTAGAGACAGAGTGAAAGCTAACTTTGTTTTCTTCTTTGGCCATAAAGGGAAAATTTTTAATTTTTACTGCATAAAGTTGAGAAATGTTTAAACAGCAAGAATAATATCCTGAACAAACTAACAAAAGTGAGAAAAAGATTGTGAATTAAGAAACAAAGGATTGCTCTAAAGTGATCTATGAAGTTAGGTAGGGCTAAACACATAAAAGTTTACTGCATTTAGCTGAGATGCTGTTATTGTTGTTTAGGGGTGTGTGTGTGTGATTAAACCAATCAAAATTTATTCAGGTGAGTGATGGTGAAGTAGGAGATACTAGCCTTCATCCCCTCCACAAAAAAATAAATGTAGATCACTATTCACAAAACAAAATATCTCAGAGAAGGCTCAGAGGCTCATTAAAGAATAGCAGCAACACAGTGGTGGAAAAAAATGAAGAATTGCCACATAGAAAGGGTTTCTGGTGAGACCGGCATACCTGAGATGCCAGGGCATCCTAAGAACAAAGAAGAAAGGAGGAGGCTATTGGCCAAGTGAGAGGAATCAACATGGTCCCAGGGCCTGTTACCCAGAGGACAGTGGCATCTCTCGACACTGAGGTAACCAACAGTCATTCCCACAAGGTAACCCCTTCCTTCCATAAGAAGTGGATGCTGTTGAGTTGCTTTGAGAAAGAAGCCACTACCTCTCCCAACCCAATGCATGCCACGACCCTGGAGCTGCAGTCACGCCACAAGAACCCACATTTCAGACTCAGGCTCTGTGGCTGTAATGGGTCTCTACCCACATCTGAGACACTAAAGCCATTGCCATGGTGAGCTAGTTCTCACTTTGGACCTGGGAGCCAAGCTCTTGCTGTGTCTGCCTGTGCTCCAAGCTCCAGCTCAGCCAATATAGAGAGGTGGACCCCACCACAACCCTTCAGTGATGGTTTAAGTGAGGGTGAGTGAGGGGTGGACTTCTTTCTTCAGCCAGAATACACTACTTTTAAGCTATCTAACTTTATAATTCCAATGAAATGTAAATAATATATTCATAAGAATTATATCAAAACTGTATTCTGAAAACACTGTTAGGAATTATAATTCTATCAAACTTCAGTAAGAGCAAATGTAGCATCAACTAAGTAACAGCAGTTAAACTAAAAAGAGAGAAATCGAAATCACTTCTAAGGAGAGAAAACACAGGAGAATGTTCTGCTGTGAGGATGGAAGCTGAATCAAACCTACATGTGAACCTGGATTCTTGAGCCCTCATACGTAACCCTCCTCCTTCCTCCTTCCTGCAGGCCTGGTTGGCCCAGGAGCTGCCCTCATCCTCTCAGCCTCTGCCCAGCACTGTTTGTTGAATAGTAGCAGCAAAAACACCCTTTGTGAACAGCTGGTCTAGGAGTCCAGCAAGACAGGCCAGGAGGAAATGGTGGAGCCTGCATGTGCAATGATTACACAAGCAACCTGGAGCAGTGCAGTGACCAGTGGCCTCAGAGACATTCATGAGGTTGAGATGGTTATGTTTCCTCCATCTGTTTTAGTTGTAAGCTCTAGTTGTGACCTCCCCATCAGTACTCATGTCTTTCCAACTGGAATGTTTTCCAGGGCTTGCTTATGCCTCTGAGCCTGTTGTAACCACCATTCCCACAAGGGTGTCTGGACTCTGGGCAGATGCAACCTAGAACCTTTGCATCTGAAAATTAAGCTCCCATTTTCTGACCAGACTTGTGGTGAGAATTGTGCAAACTTTTACAAGGTTAAACAGTTCCGTTTGTTCAATGGCCCTGGACTGCAGAGTGTTCTCTAGACTTTTCCAAACCCCAGAGACTTACCTAAATTATCTAACTTGTGAGAACAAGATCGCTCATGAGAGAAAAGTGCTTTCTCTTTCAGAATGAGCTTTAGAATCAAGAACTCACTTTCTAAGGGCAAGTTTGTGCTTTAACTTTTGGCTGCAGACTCAACCAAGGAATGAAGAGAAACAAAAATTTGTCAATGTTGGAAGCTCAGTAAATGTTTCGAGTTGGGATTAATTCATTGGTTAAATGAGTCTGACAGAGATGACATATCTCAGTAGATGTGGAAGTGAGGTTCTTTCTGTTAACTGGGGCATGAGCTTTCAGTGTACTGGTACTAACTTTTCAAGGCCTATTGTACATCGTGGGCCTTGAAAAGGCACCTGGGTTATAGCAGCCAGGGTTTTGCCTTGGGGTCTTGGGATTTGGGGAGCACTGTTTGGAAACATCTGTATGGGATCTTATGTTTGGAAATTGCCTCCCTGTCACTTTTCCTTTACTACAGCACTGGAAATATGAGCTCCACAGTTTAGCTCAATGACAGGAACTCTCTATAGAAATCTGCAGCTGCTCAGACCTCTCTCATGGTGTCTCATGGAGTGCAAATTTGGCAAAAGTTCCCCAGAGCACTTATCTCAGAATCTACTAGGGCCAGTTGTGACGTTTCAGCCTCTGTTCTTCCCCTTCCCTAGTACTTCAGGCGTAAAGTACCAGTGAGTCAAAGAAAGAGGCGTGTAATTAAAACCACCTTATTGAAAAGCTGTAATGGGTTCTGCCACCTCCCCTCATCCCAGAGCTTTCTAACATCCTTCCTGCCACCCTCCCTCCATGCATTCACTTTCATTCATTCAGTGAGCATTTATGGACCGCATATTAGGGACAAGTCTCTGTGGTCAGTTCTGTGGGACACACCCCTCTCTGGGCCTTCCTGTATTGTCCCTAGAATCTTCTTTACCTCCACTTTTCCCCTCTTTGGTTAATCACACAGATTTTGCTGAGAATTGTGCCTTTACACAAACAAAGATTGAGCCACCTTGGAGAGGGTAGAACTGTGTGAAAGATCCCAAGCTGTGCTCAGTAGAAATGTTCCATTAAATATCTCAGTCTTTATCATGAGGACATCACAAGCTGTTCTCATCATACACTGTCCAACCAGGCTGAATGGTGGCAGAAGCATGGGGCCCGTCTGACACCCCCTGCCTGCTTCCTCCATTTGGAGCTAGACCTTAAGGAGTGAACAATGTCACTCTCACCTCACAGTGGATTTGCCCTGCAGCAGGGGACTGGTGTTTCTGCTTTCCAACAAGTAAAACATGCTTTAGAGCCCTGTTCATCCATTTTGTTCCAGGGAGGACAATAATTTTTACAGGTGCTAAAAAATGCAAAAATGTGAAAGCTAGTGTTCTTAATAATACTTAGATTAAGTTTTGTGATGTTGTCTCAGAATACATAATTCAAATGCCCATGACCTCTGTTTTTTTTTTATTTTTAAATCAAAGTGAAGATATTAATTTACATTAGGAATTATCTAAACTTGCTTGATACAATACTTGGCACTTTATGGATGCTCAAAGAATATATTTATTGTATGAATAATTTGATCGGGACATGAAATATGATACCTGAGAGGAGGAATGTATGTTGGAGGTGAGAGCATGGCTTCACTTTTAACTCTGGACATAGATTAGAAATGCCTAAGGAACAGCCAGCATAGGTGACCAGTTGATCATTAGAAACGTGAGACTACCAATCAAGAGAAGAATCAAGAGCATTCCCTCCTCTGGGGAGCCATCTTGTGGTTCAGCCTCCCAAGCCCAGTATGATGTACTTGTGCGTTTCTCTCACAGTTGTTACCTGTGATGATTTTTATTTAGCTCCATCATTAGAGTATTGGCTCCGTGAGGCCATAGACTATATGTTGTTGATCAGTTTTATCCCCAGAACCTAGTGTGGTCCCTGGCACAAAGCAGACACTTAATGTTTGTTGACTGAATTATCAAACGAGTGATAATTTTTTTAAAAAGCAAATTGACTTTCTCAAATCTTCGACACTGTTCTTGACCCACCCTTTCCCTTGACAGCCCAAGTGTAACAGAGTCATTCCATTCTGCCTCTTTCTCCAGGGCTCATGAAGCTCACCCGGACTATGACAGTAGCCTTCTTTTATTTATTATTTTTTGAGATGGAGTTTCGCTCTTTCACCCAGACTGGAGTTAAGTGGTGCAATCTCAGATCACTGCAACTCCACCCCCTGGGTTCAAGTGATTCTCCTGCCTCAGCCTCCTGAGTAGCTGGGATTACAAGAGTGCACCACCATGCCCAGCTAATTTTTGTATTTTTAGTAGAGACAAGGTTTTTCCATGTTGGCCAGCTGGTCTAGAACTCCTGACCTTAGGTGACCCATCTGCCTCGGCCTCCAAAAGTGTTAGGATTACAGGCGTGAGCCACCGTGCCTGGCTGACAGTAGCTTTCTAATGGAGCCATCTGCTTCCAGTCTTACCTCTCAACCCCCAATTCATCCTGGACTCCTTGCCATAAGTGACCTTGCTAAATGGAGATCTGCCTCAGGTAACTTCTCTGCTTAGAAGCCTAGAGTAGCTCCTCATTTCTTTCAAGATAAAACTCAACCCCTTTCCTAAGGCATGTAAGACCCTCTAGAATCCTGCTTCTGCTTGCTGCCCCAACCTTCTTTCTTGCACGTCTCCATTATCGAGGCTCTGGAGCCAGAGAAACTTAGGTTTCCAGATCAACTGCTTATTCACAAAAGTTCAAGGGCAAGTGTTTTCATCTGTACTTCAATATTACCAACTACACAATGGGTAAGCTACTGCTACCTATTTCTGTGATTATTTCTGAGGATCAGACTAAAAACAAACGTGAGGTGCTTATCTTGGTAACTGCTATATAGTGAGGGCTAAATAAATGTTAGCCATTACTTTTGTTATTATGAGCATCCTTTTTCAAATGTTACTTGCTCACTCTCTCTTTTTTGTGTCCTATTCAAATACTATTTCTTATGTCTTCTCTTCTTTGTCCAATTAATTCCTCAATATTAAAGACTCAGCTCTGATTTCATTTAACCAAGGAGGTCTTTCTTGAGCCTACTGTTGTCTACCTCTATTTATCTCAGTGTTTTATGGATACTTATTTTATACATGGTTATTTCAGAAACAGCTTTTAAATGAATGGAAATGAATTATTGAACTCATCTACTTGTTCCACTATAGTATGAGCTCCTCAAAGGCAAAAGGTCATTTAATATGGTCTCTAGAAAACAGCAAGTATTCAATTAATGCTTCATGGAGGAAAGAAGGAAAGAAGGACGGAAGGAGGGAAGGAAGGAAGGAAGCTTTAAGAGAGGTAGGAAATTCAAGAGTTAAGTAGGTCTTAGCAAGAAGATAATGCTCAATTTTAGAGACTGATATGGTTTGACTGTATCCCCACCTAAATCTCATCTTGCATTGCCATGTGTTGTGGGAGGGACCCAGTAAGAGGTAATTGAATCATGGGGATGGTCTTTCCCATGCTGTTCTTGTGATAGTGAATAAGTCTCACAAGATCTGATGGTTTTGAAGAATGGGAGTCTCCCTGCACAAGCTCTCTGCCTGCTGCAATCCATGTAAGACATGACTTGCTCCTCCTTGCCTTCCACCATGATTGTGAGGCTTCCCCAGCCATGTGGAACTGTAAGTCCAATTCAACCTCTTTCTTTATAAATTGCCCGGTCTCAGATATGTCTTTATCAGCAGCATGAAAATGAACTGAAACAGAGATACTGAAGTGACTAGAAAACACTTCCGAAAGTATCTTGGTCTAGAGCCGAAGAGAAAGACTAGGGGCAAAGACGTAGACTTGGCAGATGCAGCATATGAGTGGTGGTTTAAGGCATGGGAGTAGATGTAATTATCTTGGTAGGATGTTCAGAAAGAGGAGAAGTCAAGGAAGGATTGACTCCTGAGAGACACCAATATTTAAAGGGCAAGCAAAAGTACACCTAGCAAATGACAATCTGTTTCCTTCCTTGAACCTAGGTATGGTTTCAAAATCCCTCACTTGTGACCCAAATTGCTATTTCAAGATGCAGAACATTCCATCTCTCCTTCAAGAGGCAAGGAACTAGGTTAAGTAAATGTTATTGGGTCATATGCCAAACAGCTGTGTCCTTCTCCAGCCCTATTTCTCACCACTGTTCTGCAAGAAACTTTGGCTTTTGCCAAGTCTCTCCTCCCTCCCCAATTACATACTCTGTTTTCCACCTCCTCCTCCACCCCTACACTTCCATCCTGCAGCCTTTGCTTATGCTGATCCTCCTATCTGTACTGTCCTCTCCCTTCTTTATCTACCTGAGGTCCATTTGGTCTCCAATGCTTCTTCTAAGATCCATCACTTGCATGCAGTCTTCCTCAGTTATTCCAATCCACACTGACATCCCTGTCCTCTGATGTCTATGAATTTGTGGCACCCTCACTTATATTGCCTCTTGGTTTGCTTGGTTATTCTCAAATTGACCTCCCAGCGAGAGGGGTGCTCCTTGAGCAAAGGAATTATGGACTGAGAAGCTATGGCCTAAACACTGGTGTCTTAGCTCCCAAAATTCATAATGAGTTTATGCATACTCTTATGTCCCCTCCCCTGAGCACCTCTTCCCCACTCTCTTCTTAGAGACTTCCTGGCTGGTGGAAGAGCCAAGCTTTAGCTTTGGCCTGGGTGGTCCGGCTTTATCTAGATGAGCAGGACAGCTACTAAACACTGAAAGGTCTCCTGTGGCTTGAAAGAGTTAAAATACCTCCTGGAGGGTCCAATTTCCAGAGAGCTAACTCTTTCAAAGCCAAAATTGGCAAAGATAATCTACTCCCAAGCTGGAAAATTTAGTTAAAAAGTCAGTGGAGGATAGGGCAAGGAAAAGATATTGGTAAAGAAAATGCCTTTTCTTTCAAATGGGTTGAGTTGGTAACTTGAAGACACAGACTTAGACAACAGGACTCTTAATCCTGAAAACTTTGGAATGTGATTGTAGCGTCTGGGGTATTTGGGACGAAGGTGCTTCTGGGCTAGGGAAGGGCAGGCTGGGGAAGGGCCAGGCGAGGCCATTGTATCTGGTCATTGAGAAGACTGGTGTGTGAGAAATGAGGCCTCTTGGCTGCAGCTGTCCCCCTGGGGCCCATTAGGGCATTCATACTATGTGACGACTGAGAGCAGGCAGGTCCCTATGCCAAGACCCAGGCCCAGGCCCGGGTTCATAGAATTCTGGGTGTTCCTAGAGTTTGATAGAAGCCAAATGTTTTCATTTCTTATGAAAATTCCTTTCAGAATAACCTATTTAAGACAAACTCAGTCGGTGCTAGTTCTGCTTTGCATAGGAAAGTCTTTAATGCCAAACAGGATGTTTTCAAGAAAGAGGGGATAATAGCAATATTACTAAATAGACCGTTTAGAGTCACTTCCATGTGCCAGGCAAAGCGTGAAGGCATTTATAAACACTACCACTCCCATGGAAGATGGGTGCCTTTATCTCCATGTTGCAGATTAGCTAACTAGAGTTGAGGAAGGTGAAATAGAATAGTGGTTAAAAACCTTGATGCAACATAGATTTGTTTTCAGATCCCAACTCCATCATGCCTTTCATTGAAATCTTTCCTGAGGGCCTATTGTGTGTGCATGGATCTGAGGATGTCACATCACTGAAGACAGACAAGGTGCCTGCCATCATTGAGTTTACATTTTGTCTTGGAGTGGGAAGGGAAGAGAGGAGTGGAACTGATAGAGCAAACACTCAACAAGATTATTTCAAATGGAGATACTGTGAATAAAAACAAAGTAATGTGAGCAGGAGGGGAGTGGATAGCCAGATGCAATTTCAGATAGTGATGTATCCTAGGTCACATGGCACTTATGTGCTGGTTAAAAACTACTTAACCTCTCTGGGCCTCCGTTTTTTCATCCATAGAGTGAGTATGCCAGTAGCCCTCACCTCATAATCACCCCCAGGATTATGTAAACTGTGAAGTTCCCGGCACACAGTAGGTGCTTAATAAGTGCCAGCTCATTGGTATTATCAGGCAAATTACTCCCATTTACAGGCCACCACCCTCCTGTGAACACACTTGTCCTTCATTATACATTATCTTGTTTGTTTCCAAGTTACTGCTGTAGAGGTTTGGATAGTTGCAGAGCTTTCTCTTATTTTTACAAACTCATCTGTATTCCCTCTCCCTCTGCCTCCTGAGCCCCTGGGTTGACAGGGACTGAACAAAAAGCTTGAGAAAGTGCTGCTGACTGGGGTGATGTTCTAAGGGAAGAGAGATGGAGAGAGACAGGGAGGGAGGGAAAGGGAGCATTCAGTGAACACCCACTAATGAGGTAAGTTTATAGGTCCCTTTGTCCTAGATTCTCTCTTTTATTCCTCCACCCCAACCTGCCACCTGGAATTCTCACTAACTACTACATCCATTCTGCACAGATTTTCGGTCTCCAGGGAACAGAGCTTTATTAAATATAAGCATCTCAACTAAGAAAAGTGGGGGCATCTATTACTCAATCCACAGAGGTGAGTCCATCAGGTTACTTCACCAAGTGTTGAATCTGAAGGAATGAACCACAGGTAGGTTTGCTTAGTCCAGGGCTGAGGATACCAGGCAAGTGGAAGCAAGCCTGTGCGGGTCAGGGGGTATGGAAGAAGGAGCCAGAAGTTCTAAAAAAAAAAAAATGTGGTCTCTCTCTCTCTCTGAACTCCCCAAAACCCACTGAGAAGCCCCTGAAGAACAGTGCCTAGGAACAGAGGAGAGACTGCTGGTGGTGGTAGCCCGAGGCTCTCACCTCAGCATTTGCTGGCAACAAAGGCTGCCTTTTTCTTTTTACTTTTAGGCTTGAAAAAAAAAAAAACACACAGGCTTTGGGGCCAAATAGATTTGAGTTTAAATCTAGCTCCCCTGCTTACTACTATTTTGGCCTTAGGAGGTTACTAAGCATTACAGAACCTCTTTTTCTTATCTTTGAGAGGGTATTACTACTACCTACCTTCCAAAACTATTATATGGATTATTCATTCATTAACATTTATTGAGTGCTCACCAGGTACTATGCAATTCAGTGTTCTATAAATACGTTTCCTCATTCCTTTAGATATGGAGGCCGCAAGACTAGCATAGCCCAGATTTAAATAATTTGGCCTCCTGTGAATTCAAAACACGGATATCGTACCAATGGCCTGTGAGACATTTAAAGAGCAGGATGGCAAGGCTGGATAATGCCATTGAGCATGATGTTCATTCATTTGATATACATTTGCCAAGTGTCCTTTGTGTCTGTATCTGGGGATGCCAAGATGACCAGAGCTCAGTCCTTGCCCTGTAAACCTCATGGTCTAGTGAATAAAGCAGACTTAAGAACAACGGTGACAACAACTGAATCAGGGCTATGTTAGAGATGTAAGAGAGATACCATGGGTGCACAGAAGAAACCTATGCTGAATTCTGTCTAGAGAGGCAAGGGAAGGATTTTTGGAGGGGGTTACATTTGAGCTGAAAGATAAAGTTTTCCAAGCTGAATGGAGTGCTGCAGAAAGGAGATACTCTAGGAAGAAACAGCATGTACCAAGGCCATGAGACAAGTAAAAGCAGTTCAGCATGTTCCAACCCAGGGCAAGGTAGAAGAGTGATAATGAAGGGAGATGGGGCTGAAAATACACGTCATCTGTGATGGTTAATACTGAGTGTTAACTTGATTGGACTGAAGGATGGAAAGTACTGATCCTGGGTGTGTCTGTGAGGGTGTTGCCAAAGGAGACTAACATTTGAGTCAGTGGGCTGGGAAAGGCAGACCTACCCTTAACCTGGATGGGCACCATCTAATCAGCTGCCAGTGCAGCTAGAATATAAAGCAAGCAGAAAAACCATGAAAAGACTAGACTGGCCTAGCCTCCCAGCCTACATCTCTCTCCCATGTCAGATGCTTCCTGCCCTCGAACATTGGACTCCACCTTCTTCAGTTTTGGGAATCAGACTGGCTCTCCTTGCTCCTCAGCTTGCAAATGGCCTATATATATATATATATATACACACATATATATCTTATTAGTTTTGTCCTTCTAGAGAACTCTAATACATCACCCAAGGAACAGGGTCTTCACCCATGGTGAAGCCGCTGTGTGACCTGAAGGGCTCCCCACACTATCATGAGAACCACTATACTATGAAGAATAAATGTGAATAAATGATGAATGAGTAAATGAATGAATAATCTATATGATGCCTGACAGTTCACAAAGTGCTCTTATAATATATTGCTTCACTTAAAAGATAGGGGAAATTATTGTGCTTCACTAAGTCAGTTTTAAAAATTCTTTGCACATGACATCACCCATGGATCATGGCACCACAGTCCTATGGCACACTGTGAGGTTGGTACCCAGGTGCATGAGGGCATCTGATTGACTGTCCACAAAATCCTGCCTGTATCTTGTTCATGAAAGGCCCCCATCTTCATTGGTAGTTAGGACCTATGAGGTTTGTGGTCTCCAAATCTGGATCACAACAGAGAATCCATATATGCCTGCACAGTGGCTGAATTTCCTCCTCTGGAGTCAGCCTCTTTTCGGTCTAAATCCACAGACACCACTTATCAGCTGTGTGACTTTGGGCAAATTACCTAAACTCTCTGAATCTTTCTTTCCATATGTGCAGAGTGCTCTCATGTCCCAAGTTGCCAAGGATAGCCCAGAATTATGCCTCTTGCTCTGATGTTATCACTGACAAGGCCTCCTTTTACTCTCCGAAGAATTCCAGTCTAGATGATAAATTATGTGACCACTCTACTCATGTGCCCTCACCTCTCTTCCAGGGTTGCTGTTCAGCTGAAATGCATTAATGTGGCTTTAGTTAGGACAATTGATATGGCAAGTATCATAAAATGCAACTAACTAATGTAAACAGTACAGGAAGTATGTGGCTCACATAACTGGAAATAATTATTTTAAATTCAAATCCAGGGCTATGGAGCTCGTTTTACTATTATTATTATTGGTAGTAGGCATAGTACTGTTATTAGTATTAGTATTAGTATTAGTATTATTCCTCTTCCTTTTGAAGGCTGGTGGAATCAAAGGAACATAAGACTTGGAACCAGAGACTTACTAACCGACACTAAACTTCCTTGGACATAAGCTCCTTTGACACACACACATTGCTGCACTTCTTTAAGGAGCAGATGAGATTCCATATGTGGAAATGCTCTGTAAATACAGGAGGGTGAACAAGGGTAAAGGACTTCTTCAGCAGCTCATAACAAAAGATGACTTTGTTTCAAGCATGCTTAAGACTGACCTCTGATCTTAGTCTCCTATAGGGGCCAGAAGAATAAATACAACTGGAGTTCAGAAATGGGAAGAGTTGTAGAGCATGATAGGATACTCCCAGAAGGTGAACTTGGAGGGGAAGAGAGAAGATCAACATATATCTTAGGATTACTGAAACAATATATGTGGTAATCATGATGATAAAGAATTCTCAATTATTAGGTGCCTGGAGTGGTAGTAGAGAAGAGTATTTAAGGAATGTGGACTTTAGATTGCAATAGCTTGGATTTGAGGATTACATAGGATAATGAAATAAGGTGCTTAACACGATGCCTGGCATATAGAAAGTGATTGGCTAATGGAAGCTATTATTGTGATTACTATTAGTGTCTGATATATCAGACACCATCCTGGGGGTGCCTCCACCAGCTTCTCATTTCCCAAATGCTAAGTGACCGGGGATTGGGTCCTCATCTTCATTCCTCAGTTATTGATCCGAACAAGTGAGGATCTGAACACCTAAGCAACAAGTGATGGCAACAGAGGATTCAGTAAGAGCCAGGGTCAGATTATTAGACCAGACACAGTTGGTTTGCCTTGTATATTGCTCATATGGAAAAACCTTTCACCATGATGAGAGATTTTTCTTTGGAATCTCAAGGTATTAGGAGCATAAAGGTCTCTGGATGAAAGGGGCAAGGGAGGAAGTCCTGCTACTTCCTGTGCTGCCAGAGGTGCTACTCTGGGTTTTTGACATCTGTTCTCTTATTCAAACTGCTAATGTCAGAGGAGTGCTGAACATGTTCACTAGACACACTTTGGGAGGCAAAATCTGCCCCAGAACCCCAGTGATGGCTGTGCAATACTGTGGGTGATGTCCAGATGACACAATGGGTGTTGGTGGCTGTCACTTGAGGATTTGCTGCAGCTGCCAATTGCCCTTTCAAAAATGGGCCAGTCCCTTGGCCGGGCACGGTGGCTCAAGCGTGTAATCCCAGCACTTTTGGAGGCCGAGACGGGCGGATCACAAGGTCAGGAGATCAAGACCATCCTGGCTAACACGGTGAAACCCCGTCTCTACTAAAAAAATACAAAAAACTAGCTGGGTGAGGTGTCGGGCGCCTGTAGTCCCAGCTACTCAGGAGGCTGAGGCAGGAGAATGGCCTAAACCCGGGAGGCGGAGCTTGCAGTGAGCTGAGATCCGGCCACTGCACTCCAGCCTGGGCGACAGAGCGAGACTCCGTCTCAAAAAAAAAAAAAAAGGGCCAGTCCCACAAAGGGGCAGCACGAGGGAGTTCCTTGGTGGTGATGAACAGTTCCACCTGTGGGATGGTGGTGGTTACATGACTCTATACATGTCATTAAATTGCACAAAGCTATCATACACACACACAGATACAGTTGACCTTTGAACAACATGGGTTTGAACTTCGTGGGTTCACTTACATGCAAATTTTCTTCTACCTCTGCCACCCCTGAGAAAACAAAACCAACTCCCTCTCTTCCTCCTCCTTCTTAGCCTACTCAACATGAAGATGATGAGGATGAAGATCTTTATGATGACCTATTCCCACTTATTAAACAGTAAATACATTTTCTCTTCTTTATTATTTTCTTAATAACATTTTCTTTTCTCTAGCATACTTTATTGTAAGAATACAGTGTATAATACATTAGCATACAAAATACATGCCAATCAACTGCTTATGTCATTGGCAAGGCTTCCAGACATCAAGGAGTGCAGTTAAGTTTTTGATGAGTTAAAAGTTCTATGAGAATTTTTGACTGCCTAGGGGTGGACAATCCTAATCCCCACATTGTTCAAGGGTCAACTGTATGCATACAAATTCGTGACACCTGAGTAAGATCTACAGCTTGTACCAATGTCAACTTCCTGGTTTGGTATTGTCCTACATTTCTGTAAAATGCTGCCATTGAGGAAAGCTGGGAGAAGGGCGCATGGGACCTCTCTGTACTGTTTTTGCAACTCTCTGTGAGTCTATAATTATGTCAAAATTAAAATTCTTTTTTAAAATGGGTTAGCCTCAAAATGAGGTAATTTCCTTATGTGTTCCATTGTTTACATTTGGGTGAGTTGATGGGAGAATTAAATTAGTTAATACATATAAGAGCACCTTAGAACAATGCCTGGCAGAATAAAAAACAATACATGTTGCCTACTTCTAGTACCCTCAGACTCACTTAGCCTATTTCTTAGATGTTTCTTTGTAACAATCAGCATGGTTCTTCTACTGAAGTCTTTGGAGGTCTGCCCCATCTCATAATGACCTAGCCACCCCTAATGTGCCTGAGAACAGTGTTTCTCCATCTTTTTTTTGCATGCACCTATGTGTCCTGTTAAAAACTGTAGGTTCTGCTGTGCTTAGTCAGTTGGTCAATATATAAGAGTTTCTGGCCTAGTGCAATGGCTCACATCTATAATCCCAACACTTTGGGAGGCCGAGGTGGATGGATCACTTGAGTCCAGGAGTTTGAGACCAGCCTGGCCAACGTGGTGAAACTTTGTCTCTACTAAAAATACAAAAATTAGCTGGGTATGGTGGCACAAGCCTGTCGTCCCAGCTGCTCAGGAGGCTGAAGCAGAGAATGGCTTGAACTCAGGAGTGCAGTAAACCAAGATTGTGCCACTGCACTCCAGCCTGGGTGACAGAGTGAGACCCTGTCACAAAAAAAAAAGAAAAAAGAAAAAAGAAATTAGAGTTTGTGGCCACAGGAGCTTTAGTCAACAAGAAATGATATGATGACGACGATGATGATGATGATGATTACGCAGGCCTCTTTCATAAATGCTTCCACAGCCCAGATGGAGAGGGAGGGTTTGGGGAGCCCCATGGAAGATGGCAAAACACCAGGTGAGTGAGGCAATGCCCACTTTCCCAAGCAGAAAAGGCATGGAAGAGGTGGGCTCCATTGCTTCGCTCATATTTCCCCATTAATTCTCATTTATGCACTCCATTATTGTATATGTTGACACGACGCTGGACTCCGAGAAATTAAAAAAGAGTAAGATTATTTACCCTGCCCTCAACAAGCATGATGAGTGGTATGTAATTCCTGGCATATAATTAAAATACAGCGTCCTGTGCACTGAGAGGAATGCAGATGTGCTCTGGAAGCATGGGAAAAGAGGGCTTCAATCAAGGAAGGTGACTTTCACATGGAATCTTAAAGAAATAATAGGAATGAGCAAGGTAGGCAGGGAGGAGCGGGTGCAGCCTCCTGTGGAGCAGGGGAAACACACAGGCACGAGCCGTGACAACTTGTCCTCAGAACTACCCAGAATTAGGTGTGGCCAGCCCAGGTCTATTTTTTGGAGAGTGGCAACAGATGGTTAATAAGTTAGTGGTCTAATTGGGTTGGGAAATTCTAGGCTAAGTAAAATTGGACAAATTTTTTGCTGCAAGGCATGTCAGAGCCTTGGGTATGTTCCCCCATATTGTCAGTCTCCCAGAAGGGTTATCATGGACAGCATTTCCCAGCCTCATGGTACAGAAACCCTTTGTTTCAAGACATCTTGTGGGGCATGATTTCTCTTGCACATACTCAAGAAACATTGGGCTGTTCAGACAGGTTCTGACCAATGTTGATGCTTAACAGACAATAAAGATATTTTGAGGGGGATCCAGAATAATGGGCAATTCTTACTTTTTCTAGAACTTCATGGCTAGCTATTGGATCATGTCCTGTTAGACTAAATTAGTTCTTCCCAGGAAGTGGGTGGCTGTGAGAAGGAATCTAGAGGTCAGCAGTTTAGCATTATGCTAGCACGAGGGCTCTGCCTGGCCTCCAGGCTGGCTTAGTGCTCAGCCTCTTCCTTGGCCACCAACTGACCTTCCAGGATATTTTGCAAAATTAGAGACAGATAAAGCATCTTGTGCTGTAAGAGAAAAAGTTGCAGTGGATAATTTTACAGTGATTACACAAAAAGAGAACAATGAAGAATCAAAAATTAATCAAACCTTGAAATATAACAAAAGCTAAGGAATTTGTGAAAATGTATTTCATTTTCACAGGCTAAGTGCAGGACTGATAATTTTATTTTATATATATATAAAATGCTGGAGTGGGCAGAGGACGCTCTGAAGTAAATTAAAGTCCTAAAAACAAGTATCATAATAAATCATGCACTCAATCCTTCACTCCTCATCTCCTCTACCCCCACAGTACTCATAAATTCTTTCAACCAAGAAAAATATTTCTCATATGCCTTAGAGGAGAATTTACTGCCTCTGTTCTCCATCAGCCTTTCCTCGATTATCAGCTCACTAAATATTTATGGGGCTTTTTCAAGGTACAAGTGCTCTGAGTTCAGTCCCCAGGGCCACTGCACCAATGAAGTGTGTGACATTCAGACTCCATGTCACTTGCTTCCTCGCTACCATTTATGAGCCATCTTTTCCTATATGGACTTAGGCTTTTTATAAGGTCTTCATTCTTTCAAAGAAATGATGAATGCTGATGAGTTCTAGCAAAGTATTGATAGCACCTGGAATATAGAAAAAGGAGATTCCTCAAAGAATTCAGAATGTGCCCTAAGTTTTAAAGTACTAAATCATAGGCGATGGGCTCTAAGTGGTCATTAGAACTTTAAAAGTCCACAAGCATGAACACTGATAAGATGGATAAAGTGGGGAAGGGTCACCCCTGCAATCGACCTGGCTGAGAGGAGGTTGTATTCTTTGATTTCCTTAACTTGAAAATGGAAATAATTTCTGTTCTCTACCCTCTCATAAATTGGGCAGTCACCTGATACGCTGGGCTCCTGCCATCTTTGAAGAACTTTGAGTTTGGGAAAGTAACGAGCCAATAGAGTGTGACCGTAAAGTTGAGGCCTAAAAAACCCTTTTCCACTGCAGTGGGTGTGGTGGAAGTGACCAGAGGCTCGACACCTGCCACGCTCTCTTTGAGGCCTTCTGGATCTCTGTTATTTGTCAGGCCCTTCATCTCCTTCAGCCACTGCCATGAAATTCTCCAAATCTGAATTATCTTTGGGACCACTAGATAGAAACAGGCAAGATCATCTTTATGTGTTTAGAAAGCCCCCACCTTTCCTTTCATTATTTAAGGATAATATTTGTGGCAAAAGAATAAGAACACACATTCTTTCTCTTTCTCTCTCTCTCCCCCAACGCACACACACACGCACACACACACACATACACATACACACACTGCCTCTAAGCCTTTTCTTTTTATAAGCTGTAGCACATCTGCTCACTGAAAGTCTGCAGAAACCTAATACCTGAAATGTTGATGAAAACAGATATGTTTTACTCTATATGCTAAAAGAAAAATTAACAAGACAAATATTGTTTCTACAGCCAACTTGGGATGGAGAAAGTGACAGCCTCCATCCATTTCATGAGACAAGAAGTGAGGCTGGAGAACAAAGACGTCTAATTTTAAATTCCTTTGAGAGAAAAATTGCAGTTGTATTTGGTTAGCAGCTCTTTGGAGGGCTGTGGTAAAGGATTCCAGAAATAAATGTGATTCCTCTGTGAATGAATGTGAGTGTACGTGCTCACCCGAGGTCTAGGCCCTTCCCCAGGCCCTGTCCCCAAGTGCTGGGTCAGAGAGTGGTGCATAAGGCCAATGAGGCAGTTTCCACAGGATACCTGCAACAAAGTCATCAGGTTCATTAGTTAAGGAAGACCCAGGGTGGGAAGAGGCTGGGCAGACATCCAGGTAGGAGCTTTATAGGGTTAAACTTCTGATCGTTGCCTGGAAGTCAGGTCAAGTAGTAGTGTGAAGGTATGAAGTTTCCTTACGCCATAGAAAATTAGCCTTTGACCTCTAACATCTGGACTAAGCCTGTGGACTGGTGATAGGGGAAAGAAACAAGCTACGTAGCCTGCCAAGCATGGGGTCACAGCAGAAAAGGGAAAGAGAATCCAGATCTGGATGGATGAAGCACTTGGGGGTCTGACTCCAGGTCCACGGAAGACCATTGCTCCAGGAATGGGAATGTGACTGTTCTCCCAGGAAAGACCTCCTGTTCCTACCTCTCTAAGCCCCCCATGTGTGTGAGTGGCCCTACAGAGAATGACTCCAGCTTGGAGGAAATGGGCAGGCAGGGGTGACAATGCTGCAGCTGCAGATGTGAACATGTTACTGCAAGCAGGAGAGAAGGAGCTGGGCTTGGGCCAGCACATTGTGGGAGTGGGCGCTGGGGGAATGCTGATGGGTGATGGTGGGTGCCAGAGACTAACTTAACAGCATTCAACATTTAGCATGAGAACACCAGGGGCAAGAGGCATTGTTTGGGTGGAGTCGTCCATTTATTTATTAACTATGTACTGATGATGGGAACTGCAAAGAGACTGCAGCTCTGGGCGGAAGCCCTCCCCCAAAACTTTCAAACAACAGAGGGGCTAGTGGGTCTTTGAGGACTAGAATACTTATCTCCTGACACTTTTCCCCCAGTTTCTTCCAGCCACTCCCCTTTGTAACCAGGGAACATCTGTGCCCTAATGCAAGGCCAGAACTGAACTGATTAATTTACTGAGTCTTTAAAATCAGCTCCAGCTCCCAGAGTAAGAAATCAAACAATAACAAATCACCTCTTTTTTTTTTAATGGAAGGATGAAGGGGGAAAAAATGTCCTGAGCACTATTATATTTGTCCTTCATCTTACAGAGAGTCCTTACCTTCTTAAACCAAACTTCCCCAAATGCTTTGATGCTCTTTGGAATTCTGCCCGTTCTAAGTCTAAGGATCACCTACCTAAATGCCTTGTCATTCTCTTGAACGTCACTGGAAGTTCTCCCAGGGAGTTTAAAAATCCTCCACTGGTTCAAGTCAAGCCTACATCTGGCTGAAGAGTCTTCGTCATGACAACATGAGCCACCAAGACATCTGTCATGCCAACGACTGCAGCACCAAAGCGTGCAGGACCTGCTGAGTTATTGGGGCATTTCCCCCAAGAATAGCCCAGTTAAATAAGAAAGAACCAAATCTATAAAATGCATTCAATACTCAATTGCTCCTACTCTTGAGAATTGGAGAAAGTACAGCCCGAGACAATTTCAAAGGGTCTCCTGGCACTATGGAGCTTGTTAAATTCATAGATCATAGAGCTAGAGGGCTTAAGGGGATTTTCAGCCATACTCCCATTATTCTCTCTGTCCCCCTAAGTAAGGTAGTCACTTTAATTAATCTTTGCACAAAAGATAAGACCATGGGAGAGGAGATTGTGCAGCCAATGTGACCCTGATCTCACCCGGTCATCCTGCTTCCTCCCTCACCATTCCTATCCACATGACCCCAGGTTTCATGGGTTTCCTGTCCTCAGTGAGGATTCCTGTGCTTCACTCGAACCCTCCAGGTATTGGGAAAGCCTGCAATAAGTCTTATGTCTCCTCTTTTCCTTTGCCACCACCTCTCTCCCTTTCTAGAGGAGAAACAATTCTATTATCATTATTTTCCTCATAATTCCACTCTACTAGTCTTTTGCTTCGTCTATGCTGAGCTTAGAATCAGGCGACTGAGCAGGAAACCTGGCTCGGTCTTTCACTGGCTGTTTCACCTTGAGCAAATTCCCACTGATCCCTCATTAATTGCCCCAGGGTCTGGGAACAACTGTCTCAAGCTCATAATAAAGGAAGAGCTGCCCTAGGACTCATGAGACCTGGGTTCTAGTTTCAGTGCTAGACTAGCAGATGGTAGAGGCTTAGGAAAATTCCTTAATTCCTATGACCCTCACCTCCCTCAACTCTAAGGGGAAATAAGTATCCATGTTACAGGGTGGTCAGGAAGGTTAAAAATGATCATGGAAATGTTTTGATTTTGTAAAGCACTAAAGCCATGCAAAGTATTAACTTTAGTATCATTCTACTCTCTTGTTGAGATCCCTAACATAGACCCTGGGTAAGTTGTCCTGCATGAGACAATGCCCAATTTATGACCTCCTTTTCTGAGGATTGTCCTCCTTTAAAGAGTAGGTCTGGAGAACAATATTTGTCTTGAACAATCCTTTACTCTCAGTAATAATTTATTGGACAGGCACAGTCATCTGACCTAAACAGGTGGATCATATTCTGTCTCCAAGGAATTTAGAGTTAAAATTTAGAGACTGTTATTAATTTTTAGTGCTCACTTAAACTGAGAACACAAAAGTTTGGGAGATAATAAGTGGTTATATTTGGTTCATACACAAAGCAGCAGAAAAAGAGAGCTGTAAAAAGTAGCCACTGACATTCATTTCCTTTCCCATTTGAGATATGGCGATAGAACAACAAATGCTATAGCAGAAGATAAACCAATGGGCCGCACATATGCTACTCAGATCAAATGTGGGCCTGTGCTCTCAGGGAAGGAAGAGCACACATCATGACAGCCAGGCTGGCCTGGTACTGTTAGTGAGACCTTGGGGTTCTCCTAGACTACACCATAAACAATTTCATAGAACATTGATATCAGACAAGGTCACCCTGTGACCACAACAGATGAAGACAGAAACAAGATCACAGACCACTCCATAGTCATGCCTGAATACAGACAAAACATGAACATTGTCCAACCACAGAAATGACCAAACATCCTCCCATTCTGCTAGTATGAGTGACTGCTACTTCTTTCCCAATGACAGCTTTAGCCTGGATCTAGTCTTCCCTTCCCTATTCCTAAATAAGGTTTATTAAGATGGCTACTCATTAAAATACTCACATCCCTTGACAGTATCTAATTGAAGCAAAGCTCCACTCCTTAAACTCCCCAAAATTACCTAACGCTAGCCTGAATTCTACAATAAGTTCTAAGAACTTCTTATTGAGATGTGCCGTAGTTTCCGATGATATCCGTTGTTCCTCTCTACAGTGAGTAGCAAACACTACATGCAACTATGATTGTGCCCCTTCCTGATGCTCTTTGGCTGGAAGTCATTGACACGGGCCACGGTGTCTCTCATACCTTTCAATTGCTGCCACACCTTACTGCCTGTGCCCCTCATTTGAGATTCCGGTGACAGATGCCAATAGCCAGCCACTACGTATTTATTGAAAGCCTATCATTGGTAAGGCTTTGTGCAGGTCACCCGGCCTGCCCATCAACACATTACAGAATGCTAACATCAGAAGGCACCCAAAAGACAGTGTAGGCTTCCATTTTACAGCTTAAGAACTAGAGCACCCAAAAGGTTAAGTGACTTGTCTGAGGTCACACAGCAGTACAGCAATTTTTTTTTCAGAGTTAGGACTAGAACCTTGGTCTTCTGACTCCTGTTCCAGTCCACTTTCTACATTGTGCTGTTCTTAAACCTTGTTAATCACGTGTTTTTAAATGTGTTCATTTAGTACATATGTAGACTAGACCATAAGATCCTGAAGGGATGATTTTACAAGTATCATAGTGGTGAGCATGACACTGCCTCGCTATGTGTTGACTTTTTTTTTTCAGACAGAGTCTCACTCTGATCGCCCAGGCTAGAGTGCAGTGGTGCAGTATCAGCTCACTGCAACCTCCACCTCCCAGGCTCAAGTGATCCTCCCACCTCAGCCTCCCAAGTAGCTGGGACCACAGACATGCACCACCACGCCCAGCGAATTTTTTTTTTTTTTTTTTTTTTTTGGTAAAGATGGGGTTTTGCCATGTTGCCCAGGCTGGTCTTGAACTCCTGAGCTCAAGCAATCTGCCCATCTCGGCTTCCCAAAGTGCTATGCGTTGATTTTTTGATAGAGAATAGAAATGACTGTACCTGAGTATATCCCACAGTCCATGTATTTCAAACAGCTTTTAAATGGTGGCAGGTTCTCCCCACAGATGACTCTGAGCATTTTCTGGAATATCACTGAGAAGGATTTGAAGGGCACAAGGGGAGCCATTTCTATACTCTCCATACTCCTCGGCCTTTATCTTTCTGCATAGTAGCCTCTCTGCTTAAATGTCTGTAACGAAGTGTCCATTCATATGTCTCGAAGTTTCTAAGTAGAACAGTAATGAGAGTCCTGGTGCCCTGCTTATTGTCACAAGAGAATATTTGGGTCTTTTGGGATACTCAAAACATTCTTCTCACTGTTACAATATATTCCCTTTTGTACCTTGATGAAAAAAATAATTTTTGTATAAAAATCAATATTGATCCTTTTTCTGCATATCCAAACAACAGTATTCCCTTTGGCAAAAGAAAGAAAAATCTTTCTTCAAAACAATGAAAGAATTTAATAATGGTTGATGTGTTTGACTTTATCAAACTCAGAAGAGTTTTCTAGAATCAGGTACTTTTTAATTGAAATCTCTCTTCTGTTCAAGTTGGCATTCATCAATTTTGATGACAACAAATTCTTTCTATTTAAGATTTAAGCAAACCTTCTCTAATCTCTGGAGCGCAATAATGGGACCCTCATTTTTAGGTTTTGGGATGTTGGTATCTTTTCTGAAATAAGAAAGATACAGTTTAAGAGGCAGAATTTATTCATTGTCTCACTTCTTCTGTGTTGGAATCCTAGAGAGAGAGGCAGACTCTGAGCTCCCAGCCCCAAATCAAAAGCTGCTTTTGTTTTACTTTTTTTTTTTTACTTTTGTTTTACTGTTTTACTTTTGGGGGATCATAAGATTTTATTTTAAAAGATGCTTTCTTATCCATAGCAATGAGCATACCTAGTCCCCGGATCCTGGATTTTAAATATCATTTCCCTCAAAAAGAAATCAAGTCTCTTTAAAAACATATATAACTATATGACTGATTCACAGACTGAGAAGTGAAAGTAGAAGGTAAGCCTATAATATTTTGTTGTATCAGAAAGCAAGGAAGTGCTTGAAGACTAATAGGTTCATGCCAAAACACACACACACACACACACACACACACACACACACACACACACACGTTTGCAAAAACCCACATCAGCCAAATAAAAGAAAAAATCCTTATGTCCAGGGTGATATTCAACACAGAGAAAAAGAGAGAGAGAGAGAGTCAGTGGATGGGCAGGAAAGCCTTTCTTTCTAGAAGAATGCCAGCTAATAAAAGTGGAATGACAGATAGAATTAGAAATGTGCTATTTTATAACTTTCAACATGCAGCTGTTTTAGGCAAAGAACATGGACACTAAAATGCTGTGCTGAGAGACTGCTGGGGAGCAGAATATTTGCTCACTACTAAAGCACCAATCCACATTTTAATTACTAATTACAAAAAGGAGCATAGGTCTTTGTAATTGAATGATTTGGTAGCCACCACCTTAACCAAGGGACCAGACATGGCATCATTTGCAGTAGGACAGTCTGACACCATGTGCCTAGTGATGGTACACAACACGAAATACAAAACAGCACCTAGGAAATGTTCTTGTCAGAAGTGCTGGCTCTGAATCTAATCAAGCCTTCAGAAGGTGCTTTAGATCTCAGGAAATACAGACCATATATGAAAAAGTAAAGTGGCACGTAAGAAGCAGTCAGACAATCTAGGATGGAACATTCTACAAGAAAACTGGCCTGACTTCTCAAAAACTTGCCCCCCTCCCCAAAAAATTCTAGATTAAAAGAAACTGAAGACTCATAACAACCCAACACAGTTTATGAACCTTGATTGAATCCTGGCTCAAAAGTAAACAGCTGTAGAACACATTTTTGGACTACTGTGTAAATTTGAACATGAATTAATGCCAGAGAGTTATTGTTAATCTCCTTAGATATGATCATGATAATGGTGGTATGATTTTGAGGAAAATGTCCTTATTCTTAGGAAATACACATACCAGTATTTAGAGGTAAAGTGTCATGCCCTTTGCAACTTACTTTTAAAATGGAAGGAGGGGAAAGAAGGAGATTGAGAGAGAGGAGGCAACAACTCTGGCAAAATGTTAAGAATTGTCAAATCTAGGTGGCGGGCTTATGAGTGCTCACTGTATTATTCTCTCCACTTTTCTATTGCTGAAAGTCACTTTCTCCAGGAAGCCAATTCGGAGATGGTGATTAATTTGCAGGTTTATTAGGGAATGCTCTCAGGATCAATATGGTTGGGGGAAGAAGGGGATCAGGATTGGGCAGAGGAAGAAGTTGGACTGTGCTGCAAATACAGGGGCTCAGCTGGGCTGTTCCATGGAGGCTTTTGGGCTGGGCGGGCCCTTCTTTGTTGGCCTATGTTAGGGTGAGAGGATAGGTTCTCTGCAACTTCCAGTCCTGGGTGTCAAACATCACTGGATAGGGACTGCCCTGGGAAGACAGTATGACCTTGAGTAAGGCAATGGTGACAACACCCAGCAGCTGGGAGAAGAAACCCTTCAGTTTTCAATGGGCAATCTGGGTGACACAGCACAACACCCATTGCAGCCTTAAAATTTTTCACAATAAAAATTAGGGGTTGGGAAATGTAAAATGAGATTGTTTTGCCCTGAAAATATTGACTAGTGGCCTACATGCATTTCAACCTTATAAAACGGTGTAAATACTGTAAGTTTAATTGACATCTCCTTTTTAGAGATGAGGAAATTGAGGTAAAGCAAAGTCCAACATCACTGGTAGGGCTGGAATTCAAATCCAGTCTGTCTACGGCAGGTTTCTTTAAGCCCCTATGCTATGCTATGCTATGCTATGCTATGCTATGCTATGCTATGCTATACTTCCCTTTGAAAATCTTTTCTTCAGGGCTCCCCTTCTTCCTGTCTGGTCCACCTGCCTTGTTGCCCGAGTTGCGTGAGGAATGGTTCCCATTCAGTTCCCCGCTCCATTAATAATGATTTCATATCTTCCTCCACAGAAATCAATGTCTTCCCCATTTCAAATCTGTTCCCATCTCATGTAATAAGGAAGGGGCCTAACGGTGCCATTTTGCCTCCATGTGTCTTTTCTTAGACCAAGGAGAGAAAGGGTGAGTGGCCAATAGATGTGTTTTTAAACACTGAGTGTCACTGGCACAAAATAGCAGTAGTCCTTGCAGAGGCTTTTTGGGTTCTTTTGAATGGAAGTTCTTGAAATTAAACAAAAACATCTTCACCTTTCCTGCAGAGACCAGTGGTGCTAAGAACTTCATAACTGTTTACTATCAATTTTATTCATGGCTATATATATATAGTCTGGCTCTGTCACCCAGGTTAGAGTGCAGTCGCGCGATCTCAGCTCACTGCAACCTCTGCCTCCTGTGTTCAAGCAATTCTCCTGCCTCAGCCTCCCGAGTAGCTGGGATTACAGGCACCTGCCACCATGCCCAGATAATTTTTGTATTTTAGTAGAGATGGGGCTTCACCATGTTGGCCAGGCTGGTCTCGAACTCTTGACCTCAAGCAGTCCACCCACCTCGGCCTCCCAAAATGCTAGGATTACAGGTGTGACATGACATAATGTTTGAAAGCTGCTTTCTTTTATTGTCCCTCAAGTGCACGTGTGTGTGTGTATCTTTTTATCTACTCATTCTAGCTTGTAAGCTGTTTGGAGAGAGGACTGGTCAATCTTTAATGATACAATTCCAGCATATGGCCATGTTTAATCAACATTAAATTGAAGTTGCCGTAGCTGTCAGCTTAGAAAACTGCTCAGGGAGCAACCATTAGCTAATGAGCAAACAGCTCAGGGATCAACTACATGCCATTATCTACGGCTGTGTCTCCAAACAACCTGGCATTTTAATTATTTGGCAGAGTTGGTTTTTGGAGTGGTAACAGAACTCAGTGGTTGGTCCTAAAATTTTTTAGCCTGATAGCTTTTAATGTAAGCAGTATGCCCAAGGATCTTGGCTACACAAGCAGTCCTTCCCCTCTCCTCCACCCCTTCAGGACTCTGTCACTTTCTCCTGGTATCTTTGTCTCTGGCTGCGTGCCGTGCTCTCCTATGAGCTTTGGTTTGCACCTTGCTCTATGACATCAGAGGAGAGATGAGTGGCTTCAACCTTAGAAAAGATGGGGAGCAAAGGGATCTGATTCCTAGGCAGTGGCAGGCAGACAAGTTGGGGGGGTGGGGAGGAGAGAGACAGATGGAATTATTACTGTTGACTGCTCACCATGTGCCAGGCATTACATACATTATTTCACTTACCATCCCTGCCCCCCATAACCTGATGTATTGTCCTCAGTTTACAGAGAAGGAACTGAGGTTCCAGTTTCCAAGGTCACACAACTAAGATGTGACAGAACACAAGGTCCACACTCTTTCTATGATACCAGGATGGGTGCCCTGATTCTTCTGATGACTCAATTCTCACAGGAGGTACAGCCTCAAATAAGTTCATTAAATAAAACGTGTTGAGTTTTTATTCTCAATCTCTTAGAAAAAAATGTATTGAAAACAGACACTCATTAATTTTCACACTATGGGGATATATCCAATATGATAATCATTCTTCTATTAATAAATCACACAATTTATATGTCTCTCTACACAGAAAGAAAGTAGGCTATCACATCTCCAAGTAAGATAGCTATGCTATCTCTATTTCATCTCAAATTTGGTGAGAGAATAATTTTCCCTCAACCCCACTCCTGGCCAAAAGTTTTAGTTAAGAATCACTTGGTTGCAAGTTACTAAAAACAAACCAAACAATCAAAGATTTTTAAAAAATCACTCAAACCTATTTATACAAAAGGAAGTTCTTAGAAGTGTCTTATGGAATTCATAGTTAGAAAGTTTCATCAGTCCTCATAAGGAACTGGAGCCAGGAATTGAAGAATTGAAGAGGCAATGGGAAGTGAAGAAGGATTCTCTCTCTCTCTCTCTCTCTCTCTCTCTCTCTCTCTCTCTCTCTCTCTCTCTCTCTCTCCCCCCCTTTCTCTCTTTCTCTCTTTCTCTCTCTCTCTCTCTCCCTCTCTCTTTCTCTCTCTCCCTCTCTCTCTCTTTCTCTCTTTCTCTCTCTCTCTTTCTGTCTCTTTCTCCCCTGACTTGGCTTCATTCTCTGTACTCTCTGTGCAGTCTGACCTTCACTGTTTCTCTGTTTTGGTAAGTATTTGGCTCACATACAAGGCCCTTCCTCAGCTGCACACTGCTTATCAGTTTCAGCACTTCACATGGTCCTCATCCCACCTCAAGGTCCCAATTCTCATTCTCAGAAGGAAAAATCTGATTGGTCAGCTTGGATCACGTGTCCACTACAATTCAATCAGTGGTGACTACAGGGATAGGTAACTTGTTCCATTGATCTCTGCTGTCTGAGAAAGTGGTATGTACAGATCCTTAACAGGGTGTGAGAATAAGGAGACATACTTAGAAGAGGGAATGATGGGTCTCTGGTATAGCATGAAATACAAGGAGGCCTATGAGAATTGTCAGTGATAGCTGAAAAGCCCAGAAACCATGGGGGAACAACAAGAGGGTCCCTATTAGCACAGCAACAAACAACCCATGACTGTAGAGAAACTATTGGGACAATGACCACTTTAAGCCAAAGTTATGTTTCTTTGCCTTTTTGACTCTTTGATTCCATCCCTTCCTGTCAAAATTCAACTCATTATGTAATAAAATCCTGGGAATGATCTGAATGTCTATCACTATGGAAATGGTACACCAAATCCTGGAAGATTCATTCTAAGCAACACTGCGAATCTATTAGAAGGAATGAATTGAATCAGTGTGTATTAAGCTGAGAAAATATTCGGGATTCTACAAAATGAAAAATAAATTGCAGAAAAGTATATATGATATACCATTTGGGTTAAAAAATACCCACAAGCAGTAACAGCAGCAGCAGAGTTCGAGACAGTGGTATATGTATGAGGGAGGAAGGATATACCTGACAATTGACATTGATTATTTTGGTTTGGGAGAGGTAGACTTGGAGAGAGGAAAAGGTAGACAGTCAATATTTTCTTTATATACTTCTGTATTAGTCAGGGTTCTCTAGAGGAACAGAACTAATAGGATAGATAGATAGATAGATAGATAGATAGATAGATAGATAGATATAGATATAGATATAGATATATATGGGGAGTTTATTAAGTATTAATTCACATGATCACAAGGTCCCACAATAGGCTGTCTGCCAGCTGAGGAACAAGGAGAGCCAGTCTGAGTCCCAAAACTGAAGAACTTGAAGTCCAATGTTTGAGGGCAGGAAGCATCCAGCATGGGATAAAGATGTAGGCTGGGAGGCTAGGCCCGTCTAGTCTTCACGGTTTTCTGCCTGCTTTATATTCTAGCCATGCTGGCAGCTGATGAGATAGATGGTGCCCATCCAGATTAAGGGTGGGTCTGTCTTTTTCAGCCCACTGACTCAGATGTTAATTTCCTTTGGCAACACCCTCACAGACACACCCAGGATCAACACTTTGCATCCTTCAATCCAATCTAGTTGATTCTCAGTATTAACCATCACAACTTCTGACTGATTTAACTTATCAGGAAACGTGCATGTTATAGTTGTGATTTTTTAGGTTTATAAATAAAGTGGAAAGCCGTTACACAGTCTATATTTAAAAAGCTCTTCTTGAACACTAACACTTCTGGCCTTTCACTTACAGTTGAACTCTGTGGACAAACCCCCATAGAATGTAGACCTCTCATGATTCTGATATTCTGCCTGAAATTATAGATGTTGACTGTTTCTTTTATCCTTATCCTTATGCTTACACTATAAACTCCATAAGAGAGCTATTTTTGGACTCCCTACAACATCTAAAACAATGCCTTATACAGAAGAGGTACCAATTAAATCTTTATTGAATAGGTTGAACTCAATACTCAGCAGTTTTTCCAACAAGTCCTGTACGCTGTCTTCAAAAAGGCAGATTTTCTCTAAGAATTTGCCTTGCCTTGTAAATACAACAATATCCATTCATTTTATTTTTCTATTATAATGGCATATTATTTTCTGGCCATTTCAAGGTAATTTATATTTTTTTCCTAATTTGAGGGGAAATAAACTGAGTAATTAAAAATATATATTGTGAGCTAACTCGGTGAACTCCAAGCAGCCATGTGTCTTTAAAATTAATTTGGGACACCCTAACTGACCTTGGCAGGCACAGTCCAGCAAGTCCGGGTCTTGGAAAACTAAAGCTGTGATTAACCCTGTCAGAGATGAAATGGCTGATGTCAAACTCTTCCAAATTACACCCATGGTTGACCTGCCCTTCTTCTGAATGCACCTCATTACTGAGAAACCATCATTCAGGGGACATATACTTAAACATTTAATAAATCTGTGATCAAAATCCTGGTGCATAATTAAGCCTTTGATAAAAGTGAAAGAGAACAAAAGAGATTGGGAGCAGAAGCAAGGTGGAACACAGAACAAAGGGAAGAGTAGGATGGGGAAGATGTTTGTGCTGAGTCTGAGGTCAGAAATTCTGAGCCATTCAATTGTCTTTTAGACCATGATTTCACTTGGATCTGGTGACAGCAAATTTATAAAGGACTAAAGACCAATTGCAACAAACACTTAAAAAGCTTCCAAGGAGTTAGACCAAAGCACTTTCAATAATGCTAGCAATGGCTGCTGACCTTGAATTCACCCATCACCATATAGCAAAAATAATTTGTCTCAGTGCAATAAAGGCATAATGAATAAAATACATACCTGTAAAAATTACTGAAATGGAGAAGGCTTGGCAGGAGGTACCACATAGTATATACGAAATAGGGTAAATAGCTGGGTGATGTAGTGACAGGCAGCAAGACCTAGTGAGAAAACAAGGGGTCAGGGGTTAAAAGACTTGCTTTCTGGTCCAATTTTTACCACTAAAATGGCTATGTGGTCTTGAACTCATCATTTTGCCTCTTAAGAGTTGTGGATTCCCCATCTTAATACTATAAATCACAGGAATGTCTTTTGCTTCTCAAGCTGCAATGTGCAAAAGAATCACCTGGGAATCTTGTTAGAATGCAAATTCTGATTTATTAGATTTATGGTAAAACTGGAGATTCTGAATTTTTTACAAGCCCTGGGTGATCCACAGACCACACTTTGAGAAGCAAGGAATTCGATAATTTCCAAATTCCCTTCCAGTTCAGAGGTTCTGATTGCTAAATCAGAATCTCTACTTGCTCATGTAAGCCCTTCTGAGTTTCCCTCCTCTTCTGGCTTAGGCTGGCCTCTGTCTTTAGACACAGCCTGCCTGCCTTCCCAATTTAACGGTGCCACAATTCCCGTGTCACCTGGGATTTTCCTCCTCAACTAGGTGAAGGAAAATGGAAGCTGGAAAACCTGTCCTTTCCCATCTTCTGAGCTTGGAGGCAAACATAGAGGCTCTTTTCTCTTTAAAAGGTTTTACTGCTTATCATTTGGAAAATAGACAAGAGGAAGTTATAAAAGCTTCAGAAAATGTGTTAATATCCTGGACTTTTTTGCCAAGGCTTCTTGCTATACATATACACAGAAATATGTTTTATGGAAATGGGAATTACAGTAAGTAAGATATATATGTTTTATATATATTAAGTAATATAAGTTTTGTTCACTACAAAATTATAATTTTTCTCATTTCATTAAAAATTCTTTAAAAATGTGATTTTAATGTCTTCATAGGTACTCCATACAGATATTGTTCATTATTTATATAGCAATTGGAGGACATTTGTTTGTTGCCATTTTAAACAATACTAAGATAAACATCCTCATGACCTTTTTAGCTACCATTTATTAAGCATTTACTATATGCCAGACATTATAGTAATATACTATACCAACACCATCATCTTATTTCATCCTCACAGTCATCATATTTCAAGCTGAGCATCATTGTGATTTTCCTTCTATTGAGAAGGAAACTGAGATGCAGAAAAATCAAACAACTTACTCAGGATCACACAGCTGAGTCCGTGGCAGAGAAGAAACCACTCTCGGCTCTTAACTCCAAAGTCACGCTCATAACCACTACCTGACAGTGTCTCCTTGTACATAAGTCCCCAGGTACCTCTCTGATTTTTTCATTAGGATACAGGTTTTGTTTTGTTTTGTTTTGTTTTTTATCTGCCTGTGTGTGAATTTTAAAATTTAATGACAAAAGTCATACAGCTTCTTGGAAACAATTCAAGCCATGTGGGAATGTAAAAGAAAAGTGAGAATTCTTCCTTTCTTTCCTTCTATAATTTCTTGAGGTATATTTTCTTTCTATGCATTTTCTTAGCTTAAATAGTACATAGGAAAATGAGAATCATATGTTCTTTACTACTTAATCTCTAGTGCCTGGCACAGAGCTAGCTAGGCCTTAATAAACATTTCCCATTACTGGGTATATACCCAAAGGATTATAAGTCATGCTGCTATAAAGACACATGCACACATATGTTTATTGCAGCACTATTCACAATAGCAAAGACTTGGAATCAACCCAAATGTCCATTAGTGACAGACTGGATTAAGAAAATGTGGCACATATACACAATGGAATACTATGCAGCCATAAAAAAGGATGAGTTTGTGTCCTTTGTAGGGACATGGATGCAGCTGGAAACCATCATTCTTAGCAAACTATCACAAGAACAGAAAACCAAACCGCATGTTCTCACTCATAGGTGGGAACTGAACAATGAGATCACTTGGACTCAGGAAGGGGAACATCACACACCAGGGCCTATCATGGGGAGGGGGGAGGGGGAGGGATTGCATTGGGAGTTATACCTGATGTAAATGATGAGTTGATGGGTGCTGACGAGTTGATGGGTGCAGCACACCAACATGGCACAAGTATACATATGTAACAAACCTGCACGTTATGCACATGTACCCTAGAACTTAAAAGTATAAAAAAAAAAAAAAAAAAGAGTGAAACATTGAATGGTTTTTATTTTTAGCAAAAATGTAGTCTTAACAATACTAGTTTATCTGAAATTATTTTCACTGAAGATATATCAAGCAATGTTCCAGGGCAAAAGATATAGCACTAATTCTTTTTAAATAACTGTGTAATAGTTCATAATATGAATGTACCATAATTTGTTAAGTTGTATCCCATAAATAGAAATACATGTTTATAAGTTTGGGGAGTTTCTAAGTTTCTAATAATGTTGCATTAAACATCCACATGTGCCTTTATGTGCTGATGTTTTTTAATTCTTTAAGGTAGTCCTGAGAATTGGGATTATTTGTCCAAAGGGGAGGTATATTTTTAATTTTAATATATTATGCCAGGTGATTTTCCTGAAATGCTGGGCCAGTTCACATTCAAAGAAGCAGTATGTTAAAATGCCCATATCCCCACACCCTTAACCACCTTATCAGCCTTTTACATTTCTCCCAATCCAGTGCTTTAAAAAAATATCTTGGTGTTTTGATTTGCATTTTCTTTACTACTAGCGAGGTTGAGTGCCTTTTAAAATTTCTTTCTTTTTTCCCCTGTGAATTGCAGGAAACTTGCTCTAAAGAAAAATTGCTGGATTAAGGGATGTGAATATTTTAGCAGTGCTTGACACTTAGCCAAATTGCCTTCCAGAGGTGATGAAACAACTTACCCTCCCACAGGCAGCTCATGAAACCTCCTGTCTCACCAAACTAGGTATTGGAATTCTAAAAAGAAAATAAAGCTCTTTGCCAATTTGAGAGTCTCTGTTGATTTACTTGGGCATTTCTCACCTTCCTGTCAGAGGGCCAGGTGGGAGCTCCTGGTTAGGAGGAAGGAGGGGCTTCAGGCACCAGGCCTTGGAAGGGCAGCCAGGAGCTATAGTGGGAGGAGGCAAAACACATTTCCAAGACTACAGCTGAACAGAAGAATGAGCACTCCTCTGTGTCCAAAAGAATTGAGTGAGCTGGCCCAGGGGTAGGGGTGAGTTTATATGGGAGTCTGCTGCCAGGACATGGCCAGGGTGCTGGGGGGCTGTGGGAAGGGAGGGGTGAACGTTGCACTATTGCATGAGCTCAGTTTCTCCTGTCACATTCCAGAAGAGCTGGCCACAAATGGGCATAACCAAACTGAACAGAACTGAAGTGAAATGAACAACTACTGCTCAACAATGGCCATAAGCAGAGCTTCAGCCTAGTGAATGGATTCTTGCGCTGTGAACTATATAATCAAGTAGAGGATATGTAGAGGCTGTTCTCACAAATCCTAAAGCAGAGTAAGGCATGAGTTGCTTGAGAGGCACATTGAGCTATGGTGAGTTGAAATAGAAAGAGGCTACCTGCAAGTAGTAGAAATAGGAAATTCTTTCTGGATAGGGGTCAGGAGGTTCAAGAGGTCCTCAGTCCTACAGAAAGAGGTGTCCTATTACCCCTGGCACTCCCCACACCCCAGAACTTCAGGCAGCCAGTTGGAAGCCCTCACCAATCCATAGGTAGCCCTCACAGATCCACTGGTGGCTCTCATACCAGTTCAAGATCTATAGGCTGATCAGAGTGAAACAGGTGATTTAGACCACCCCTCTTCTCCACACTAAAGTTCGGAGGCTCAGTTCAAATTGTCTTTGGGTGCCCCCAGCTAGGTCAAGCTGGGATTCAATGTAGCTGTTTAAGAAAAATCTAGTTGGTGACCTCGCTGGATTTAGATATGCCTGGGTCTTTGTGGTTTTCTGCTGAAGAAAGGGGAAGGGATTTTACACAAGAGAGGGTGAGTGAAAGAGAAAAAGCAGTAAGAAATGGGTGGTTTGGTTGTGACGTGATCCCTGCGCCCTTGGACCTCAGGGTCCTGAGGGATTGGTTTTGAGGCCCGTAGGAGAGAGCCATCCAAACCAAAGCAGAAGGATTTGCCAGTCCTGAAAATCTGTGTCTGGACTAAGGCAGGGTGGCCTCAGACTGAGGTGAGCCCTCCAGACTTGAGAAGCCAGTTTTCCTCCCTGGCCCCTAGACTCTTAGGGTCATTAACCTGAGGGCAGCTTTGCTGCTCTGACAGCCCAGGACAGTGAGAGCAAAGGAGGCAGTCTTCAAGAGATTTGCCTCCTCATGAAGGCCATCGGTGAAAGCAGCTGGACTGTACCAGTGAGAACTGGGGAATAATTGGGGAAGACTAGGGGAGGGCGGATGTGGAAGTCCTTCATGGGGCAATGTGGCCTAAAAGTCACCAGGATCCGGGTATTATTGTCAACAAAATTCATTTGTACTATACTTTCCTGGCACCTGGGGACAATTTAGTTGCACAAAGAATGGTATATGAGATCCTGGCTGGTGTGCCGTAAAGCTAACCAGTGCTCATCGCTTTGGAGAAAATGCACTTAAAACTTCTTCATAAAAAAAGGTGCCCAGTCACTTTAGATGAAGCCCTCCAGACAAAGCTGAAAGAGCATCTTAGAATCCCATAGCCTATTCTGACGTGTTGTTCACTAGGTTCCGTGGAATTCCCAAAATTAGAATGTGCATTTTTTGATGACTTCTAGGGAGGCCAGAGTTGCTTTAATTGATTTAAGTTCCCATTACATAGTATTTATTATCTATATATTAGCCCTGAACATGGGAGATGTTTAACACTTATTAATTTGGTTTGATACATCAATCTAATGCATATAGTTTATTTTTCAAAGTTATATTAAACCTGGAAGTTTGCATTAACTATGGTCCCATTATAATATATTCAACCCTGAAGTTTGCATTAGCTGGTCCCATAAGGACCAGTGACATCCTCTCTCTCTAAACACTTTGATACCTCTCCAACTATTTACAGCATCAAGAGAACCTCTCGCCTGTTTACCTACGATGAGGCCCCATGATTCACCTATAAAGGCTTTGAGTAGGGAGGAGGGATAAAGGGCATGAAACTCCCTCTGAAGTCCATAAAACTACAAGAAATAGAAGCCCTTTGCTTCTCTAGGGGCTCTACTCCAAATTTCTCGTTTGGCAAATGCCATGTTTCTGTGACTGACTTCCCATTTGAAAAGACAAACTGGTTTCAGGACAAAATTAACACAGGCTCTTTATTCATAAACTTGCAGCAAGGGAATCCATCTGCTATCACTTTCATTTCAGCAGGGCTTCGAGGGTGTACAGAAGAGGAAGTTTTGGACTGTAAGGAGAAATGCTGGGCCAAGAATCTGATTGTCCGGCTTTCTGCTAAGGTGGGATGGAGAAGCAGGGGAGACTTATTGATCTTGGGGTACTTTTAGCAATTCTTGGTCTGCTGCAAAGCAGCAAGCAAGCATTTCATTTCAAACAAGGAATGAACTTTGTTTGGTGTCAGGAGCAGAGGTTTTTCGGTGGCTGGCCACTTTGCAGAACAAGTAGAGATCAATCAGGTGCTTTTTTCAGGGGTTTTATGTGAAGCTGACCACCATGGCAGGAAGTTTCTCACATCCAAAGCCAGTAATGGTAGAGTAGTTTTTAAAAAACCTTTTGCTGGAAGATAATTAACTACCATCTTGATTCTAGACTGGAGTTAATACTTGGGAAATCAATTAAAAGTAGCTTATACTTGCTTCCATCCACTTGATTACATAAAGCCCAGTGTTTATCAGAATGTCCTTCCTATCTTTTGGGCTCCCTGGAGCAGGTGAACATGTCCCTTTCAGTCCACCCAGTTGTCAGTTGTCATGAGCTGCTCAGGCTCTGGAATGCTGCCCTCTGCTTCCCACGAACATCTATGCACTCCCCTCCTGCCTCTGGAGACCAGCTTCTCTCTGGCCTCAGTTACTTTCACCTGTTTCCCTTGGGCCTTCCCTTAGACTCATTTACCCACAAGGAAAGTGGAGAGTAGGCTGCAATTCTTTGAAAACCTTCACCGAAAGTCAGGGATGGCAGAAGGAAAGCACAAAACAGACTAACTGTAGTGTGATGTTCACAGCTGCTGGGCCCAGGAGGTCCTGAGCAAGTTCTTCCTGACTTTCAGCTGACCACCATCTTGAAGGAATCGTCTTTCTTCTCTCCAGGGAAAATACCCAACAGTGTGTCTCCTAAAGAAAGGCTTAAGACGAACCTCCACCTCCACAAAGGAAGAAGTACCGCCTGCAATCCTTGCCCAGCTCCACAGTCTTGATTTCCTGTCCCAGGATTGACCTAGCTTTCACCAAGAGTAGACGTCAGCTGTGATTTCCATTTCCCTCAGAGAAGCTCCACCTCCACTCTCAGGGGTGTGGTCTTACCCTCTGGCTTCCATCAAGACAACTAAATTACCCAAGAACCCAGCAGCGTAGCTCAGAACATTCCAGGCTAATCAGTCTTAAGAAAGACAAAGGGTTTGTTCTCAGCCAAGATACCATGGTATAGGAACTGTAATGAGCAATGATTTATACACATTATTTTGATCCTGCTAACTGCATGGCAAGGTTGAAGATAGTAAAACGCATTTTACACACGAGGGAACCAAAGTTCAGAAAGGTTAAAGAACAGGCCCAGGATCGCTCAGCTGGAAAGAAGTGGAATCAGAATGTGAACTCAACTCAGCTTGAGATGTGACTTAAAATAGCCATTGTCTCTCCCTACTGTTACCTACCAGATACTCCACTGTCTGATTCCTTTGACTGTCCATTCTACATTGATACTTCTTTCCTTTCACCTCTATCTCCCTTTATCTAGCTGGAGTTTTCATTGTCAGAATCCTTCTCTTCTCTCCTTTCCACCTGCTCCCTCTTTATCATCTTTCCTTCTCCTCTCCCTTGTCCTCCTTCATCTCCTAAATTTAGAACAAAGATGGTATTTTCCTATCCATTTAGCAGTCTTACTTGTGAGAAGTGACTGGCAGTTTGATTAACAAGTAAGTGACTTGACTTTTCCCGGGAGCATTTTTGCTTTCCAAGGAGACCATTGTGGTTGTCACTGATCCCAGATCTCTAGCACAGCGTAATTTCTTCTAAAAATGTCAGAGTGCAAGGGCTGTGTCCATATAAATACTAAAATTGAGCAGAAGTTACAGGTCCTTGGAGAAGAAAAGTTGCCTAATTGTGTGGCTGGTTTCCAAAATTCCCCTTGGTAATCCTTCCTCATGACTGTTTCTCTTTTACAAAAATACTTTCCAGAAGAGTTTGGAATTTGCCTTAAGAGGTGTCAGAGCACCTATCCCAAAACACACTCCAATAGCAAAGTTATCTGAAGCAAATTATTACTGGAAGCAGTGAGTGCAGGGCCTGTATTCAAATGCTAAGAATGTGCTAACTTTGGTGGTCCTTCAAAGCCTCACCGGAGAATGTTAACTTTCCATATCTTTCAAAGTTACATTATGTTTTTTTGTTGTTGTTTTCAAATCAACTTGAAGACTAATTGTACAAGTAAAACAAAACAAAGAGTTGAAAAAAATATATCCGGATAATTGGGTTAAAAACCCTACTACTGGAAGAAAAAAGGACCGGCACAGCCTCCACCAGACTGGCTCTTACTACAGATAAAATTTGAGAAAGATAACTTATTTTTTCCCTATCCTGTTACATCTGGCACATTACTTAACCCTTCTGTGTCCTTCCTGTGCCCAAAATGATACCACTTACAATTCAGTGAGACAAGAATGCTTGGCAAATATCCTGAAAGGAAAGGCTCCTCCTGCTAGGACTTGCAAGTCTGGCCCCACTGCTTCTTTGTTCTGGCACCCTGGGAAGAGGTGGAGGAGAGAGGGTTTCTGTTTTGATTTCTAGAGTATTTGCCACTGATTTGGACCCATTGTTGACAGGTTGCTTATGGCTTCTTTTGCTTGAAGTTGAGGCCTGGACATTCTGAAATGAGGAGACAAAGAAGGATGTATGCAGAAAGTAAGGAGTTAGGTGATTTGTAGGAATTATTATCATTGATTCTCTGAGCATGAGTCCTGTACCAGTAGGTGACTTGTGGTTTTATACTCAAGTATTTGTATATCCCTTGGCCACAGAGAAATTGTTATCCATTTGCCCCAGCTACACTCTAGTCTTATATCTAGATTGATCTTTACATTTGCAGAGACAGGTCTTGATTGTGACAGTATAGGCCTTAACAGAAAGAAAAAATGCCTGGATTGTAAGAAATTCTCACTATAAAGGCAAATATAATCAATTTTTTTTCAACTGTATTGAGGTATAATTGAAAAACAAAAATTGTATATATTCAAGGTAAACAACATAATGTTTTGATATATGTATACATTGTGAAATGATTTCCACACTCAAGCTATTTAGCATACACAAAACCTTACATAGTTACTTTTTGTGTGTGTAGTGCAAATACTTAAGATCTACTCTCTTAGTATACAATAGATTATTATTGACTATAGGCACCATGCTGAGCATTAGGTCTCTAGAACTTACTTATTTTATTTTATTTTACTTTATTTTGAGACAGAGTCTAGCTCTGCCACCCAGACTGGAGTGCAGTAGCATGATCTTGGCTCATTGCAACCTCTGCCTCCCAGGTTCAAGGGATCCTCATGCCTCAGCCTCCTAAGTAGCTGGGACTTCATGTGTGTGCCACTACATCCAGCTAATTTTTTGTATTTTTTTTTTTTTTTTTTTTTTTTTTTAGTAGAGACAGGGTTTTACCATGTTGGCCAGGATGGTCTTGAACTCCTGGTCTCAAGTGATCCACCCACCTTGACCTCCCAAAGTGCTGGGATTACAGGCATGAGCCACTGCACCCAGCTGAACTTACTCATTTCATAACTGCAAGTTTGTACCCTTTGAACAACATCTGCCCATTTCCCCCAACCCCAACCCCTGGTAACTACCCTTCTACTTTCTATTTCTATTAATTCAACTTTTTTTTTTTTTTTTTTTGAGAAAAAGTCTCACTCTGTCACCCAGGCTGGAGTGCAGTGTCATGATCTTGACTCACTACAACCTCCGCCTCCCAGGTTCAAGCAATTCTCCTTTCTCAGCCTCCCAAGTAACTGGGACTACAGGCATGTGCTACCATGCCCAGCTAATTTTTGTATTTTTAGTAGAGACGGGGTTTCACTGTGTTGGCCAGGATGGTCTTGATCTCTTGACCACATGATCTGCCTGCCTCGGCCTCCCAAAGTGCTGGGATTACAGGCATGAGCCACAGCACCCAGCCTCCTAAGAGTTCAACTTTTTAAGATTCCATATGCAAGTGAGATCATGCAGTGTTTGTCTCTTCTGTGTCTAGCTTATTTCACTTAGCTTAATGTCCTCCAGTTTTATCCACGTTGTTGCCAATGGCAGAATTTCCTTCTTGTTTTAAGGTTGAATAATATTCTATTGCATATATTTATATACACCACATTTTTTAAAAAATTTATTTTGGATTCTGGGGGAGAATCTAAATGTGCATGCTTGTTACATGGATATACTGCATATTGGTGAAGATTGGTCTTCTACTCTACCCATTAACCAAATGGTAAACATTGTACCTGATAAAAAATATTCAACCCTGGTCCCCCTTTAAGCCCCCCCCCACTTTTTGGAATCCCCAGTGTCTCTTATCTCCATCTTTTTGTCATGTATACTCATTGTTTAGCCCTGATTTATAAGTGAGAACATGCAACATTTGGTTTTCTGCTTCTGAGTTACTTCACTTAGGATACTGACCTCCGGCTTCATCCATCTTGCTACAAAGCTCATTATTTCATTCTTTTTTATGGCTGCGCAGTATTCCTGTATACCACAATTTCTTTATTCATCTGTTGACAGACACTTAGATTGTTTATATATCTTAGAAACTGTAAATAACACTGCAGTAAACATGGGAGTTCAGCTAGCTCTTCAACATACTGATCTCATATCCTTTGGAAATATACCCAGTTGGGATTGCCGAATCATATGGTAGCTTTATTTTTATTTTTTGAGGAACCTCCATATTGTTTTCCATAATTGCCATACCAATTTACATTCCCACCAGCAATGCATGAGGATTACCTTCCCTTACATCCTCACTAACACTTGTTGCCTTTTGACTTCTTGATAATAGCTGTCTTAATAAGTGTGAGGTGATATAATTTTGTGATTTTAATTTGCATTTCTCTGATGATTAGTGATGTTGAGCACCTGTTTATATACCTGCTTGCCATTTTTATGAAATACAGCCATCTTAATTGCAGGGGTAGAAATAAAATTCCACCTCTAAAAACTGATCCCTAATTAGAAAGATAAAGTTTGCCAGATACAAGATCAACTCACAAAAAATCAATAGCATTTCTCTTTAGCAGAAAAATCTGATCATAAAATATATCAGAAATTGGCATTCACCATAACAACAAAAGTTATAAAGTATATAGCACAAAATGAAGAATGACTAAGGCCTCTCTATTCTGTTAAAGGATATAAAAAATTTCTGATCTAATGGAGAGAGAGTTCCTTCTCTTGCATGGGACAACTTTGTTTTATAAAAATGGTCAATTCTTGCCAAAATTAAGCCTAAACTTAATGCAATACCATTAAAATTCTAGTTGTATTTCTATGAGAAAGTGTGACAAAGTTATTTTACAATGCATATGGAAGAATATATTCTTCCAGGAATAGCTAAGACAACTTGGTTAAAAAGAAGATTAAGAGAAGAAAGAGGAATCACCATACTGTTTTCCACAATGGTTGAACCAGTTTACAATCCCACCAACAGTATAAAAGCGTTCCTATTTCTCCATATCCTCCTTTAGCTCTGAGAAGTTTGAAAACCAAACACCACATGTTCTCACTCATGGGTGGGAATTGAACAATGAGATCACTCGGACTCTGGATGGGGAACATCACATACCGGGGCCTATTATGGGGAGGGGGGAGGAGGGAGGAATGGCACTGGGAGTTATACCTGATGTAAATGACGAGTTGATGGGTGCTGACAAGTTGGTGGGTGCAGCACACCAACATGGCACAGGTATACATATGTAACAAACCTGCACGTTGTACACATGTACCCTAGAACTTAAAGTATAATAATAAAAAAAAAGACTAAAAAAAAAAAAAAAAAAAAAGAGAAGAAAGAAAACTTGTCCTGTCAGCTATGATCATACTACAAAGCCTAGTAACAAAAACAGTATAGTACTGGAGCAAAGGCAAACAAATAGACCAATGAAATAATTATAGTGCTTGGAGGTGCACCTATATATGTATATGAACCTAATAGATGATAAATGTGTTATCACAAAACAATGGGGCTAACAAACACCAATTAGTGAAGCAATGGTGTTGAGAAAGAACTATTGGGAGTGAGGGGAGAGAGATGCTTAGCAGATAAAGACCAGAGAGAAAAGGAAAAACTATGAATACTGCCACATTTGTGGTTTTTGCCCCATCTATGTAAAATGAGACAATTTTTTTTTTTTTTGAGTATGTGACATTTCTTTGAAGAGGATTAAGTGTTGTGCTTTCCTTGGTGTGTTCGTAGTGTGAGGGAACCAGTGTAGTGGTATTGCTGGCTGTTTGGGTGGATAGAGAAAAAAAACTTATGTATGGCCTGACGTGTTGCTGTTTCTGGCATGTGGTTAGGATATACCTACATAAGCTGGCGTGATGTTCCTACCTTCGAGCTGGACACTGCCCAGAAGAGAAAGAGTGAATTCAAAGGGCAGGGTGAGGGCAGAGTTGACCTAAAAGCAGACATTGAGTTTATTGGCATATGCTGAACATGTGGATGAAGCTGGCCTGAAGGTACTTGGGTCAGTGTAGATTTTCCCTATTCCAATTAAGTTTTAGGCATTGTTTTTAAACAGGGCTTCTGGGATTGGCCATTTTAACAGAATTGATTTGTCAGTGTGTTCAAAAAGTTGGGCCAACTTTTGTCCTTGAGTTGATTAAACTCTCCAGCTGTTTTGGTCCAGCTGCCAATGCCTCAAATCACATTGCACAGGCCCAGTGCATTCTGGCAGGATGGAAAGGGCCTTGGGACCACAGGCCAGCAGAAGGCATTTGCCCCTCATGGCCCCTGAAGCTCCACTGGCCCAGATGGAGGGTTCAGAGTTGTTCTTTCTGACACGGATGCAACAGCAATACTTCGAACTCTAGACATTGTCAACTTCTGTTGCACTGAAGGGCTATTAGGTTGAAAATGGAAAAGAAGTTGGTTAATGAGTACAAAAATACAGTTAGAAGGAATAGAACAATAGGGAAATTATAGTTAACAATAATTTATTGTATATTTCAAAATAGCTGGAAGAATTAGAATGTTGCCAACACAAAGAAATATATTTGGGGTAGATGGATATCCCAGTCACCCTGACTTGATCATTATACATTGTATACAGGTATCAAAATACCACATGTATCCCCAAAATATGTACAGCTGTGACATATCGATTAAAAACGCAAAATAAAATAAAATTTCCCAGAGAAAAAAAATTCTTTGAAATAAGTGGGTCATCAATTGCAACTATTTTCAGGACTATCGCAACTATTTTAAAAGAATGTGGTTTTGGAATTGGATTTTTTTACTCATCAGAGGGTAGTTTTTTGTTTTTTTTTTTTTCTTTTCTTAACTTAAATTGTCTGATTAATTTTCTCTGCTTTATCAGTTTTCCAACAAAGGCCAAGGCTACTAAGTCTTCCAAAAGTGACTGTTCCTAAAGTATTATGTTTCATGTGACCTGAAAATCTCTTTTGCCCTTCTTGGAGGCAATATGATGTAATAAAAAGCACCTGGGTTTTGGAATCAGACAGGCTCTGGGACTGGCCCGCCTCTGTCTCTTTCCAGCGGTGATCTAGGGCAAATTATTTGATCTCTCTGTTCCTTAGCTACTTCTATAAAATGGGAAAATAATATCTCTCCCATGATGGTATTGTGAGGATTAAATTACATAATAAAGGTAAAAGTGCTTAGTGCCTTGTAAATATTAAATGCTCAAAGATAGTTCTCGTAATTTGTTTGTTTGTCTATTCTGTGTTCTGTGGCCCTGGGCAAGATGTCAAAGTTAATCACATTCCATTAAGGGGACATGCAGGCCAATTGGCTGATCTGTAAAATTATCTTTTGTATAAAAGAGCAAATATTTCCCTTACAAGCAACTTTCGTGTGTGTCGTAGGTGTGTTAGGTTTGGCTTGTGTTTTTAAGTGGGAGTTCAGTAGGCACCTTGAGTCCTGCAGCCCAATCAAGATGCTTAGGCCACTCCTTGCCCGATACATGTGCTGGCAGGTAAATGGCATGCAGTTCCAATTCTGTAAGGCAGTGCTTCAGACTGTGACAGCAGAAAGTGCAGGATGCCCCCAGCTAGTGGTCTATAGGCAGCTGCTATTGAAGCACTCAGCACCTTACTCTGCAGCGTGCATTTAGAAAGGGATTATTTCACTGCACCGCAAAAAAACCTTGAAAATATGTTCTCTCCCCTGAGCCTCAAACACATTCCTTCCAGAAAATCAAGAGAGCTCAAATGTTCCTCTTCTACTTCTTCAGATATCCCTGGTTCAGACTAGCCCTGGTGGATCTAAAAATATACTTTGAGTTCATTTTGACCATCTAAAGGCACTTTTCAGTGCCTTTCTCTGCCGTGCCCTCGTAAAATGGTCCTCAGCCAGTTAGCAAGCCTCGCAGCAGCCCTTAATTAGTTGTAGCAGACACTAGTCAGGATTGCCATGGCATTATTGGGCTGCAGAGAGAGGACACATGCCACCAGAGCTTTTGGGCTTCCACACCAGCTTCCTAACTGATTCTGACACGTCTCTTGAGTGAGGTCTGGCCCACCAGGCAGACCCAGGGGCAGGTGCTTTTATAAGGGGGGATCCATCTTTCTTGACTCCACACTCTGGAGGGCGAGCCGTTGCCCTCTCTGTTAAACTCTTTTGCCATGTTTCTAGAATTCATTTGGTTCTCTCTCATCTCTGGACTTTTACACAGGTTCTAAACTGTTCCTGAAATATTTTTCCCAAATCTCTCCTCCATATCCCTTCTTTTCTTCCTCTAGTGAAATCCCATTTGTCCTTTCAGTCTTAGCTTAGACATGTTGCCTCCTCGAGGAAGCCTTCCCTCTCTCCTCTGCACCAGCAGGTGAGGGTTGGGGGATCTTCCTCTGGGCCCCAGGACATGCCGAGCTTCTCCTTTCAGGGCACTCACCCTGGTATGCAATAACCGCACGATCACCTGTCTGCATACCCCACTAGAGGATGAGGTCTGGGCAACTAGGACCCGTCTGTACTGTTTGCCATGGCATCCTCAGAACACGAGCTCAGCGCCGTCCTCATGCAAGTGCTCATTGACATGGGCAAGGTTTTATTTGCTCTGTACAGATGTTCCCAATTATTTTTGGTCTCTTCCATCGCAAAAGCTGGACCCTTGAAAATGAACTGATGTCTTAAAAGAAAGAAAAAAAAAAAAAAGAAAAAAGAAAACAAAAGATACTGCAGTAAAAGTTCCAGCCTACTCTGCTTCTCGGTAGTTTTAGGCAAGTAAATTAACATCCCTAGACCCCAGATACCTTGTTTGTTAAAAGGGAGTAGTAATACCTTTAAAATGTAAAGATGGGAAGCCCTTTTGCGTTTCTTTCCGAGAGATCTGGGATTTGATTTCCTGGACCTGTATCATTATCAGAGGGAAGGAAGAGGAATTGCTGGGAAGAAATCTAAGGAAGGGGAAAAATCCCAGCTGGGTTCTTTGGTGTCCTGCTGTCCTGGTGTTTCTGATGCAGTTAACATGTGAAGAATAACAATTACATTACAAATTTTACGATCTGTTTTCTTTAAGCAGGTTACAGTCTTAAATCAAATTCATGTCTTTTAGACTCGGACATCACTCGTATTGGCAAGTAGTTTGGGATTAGGGGAAAATAGGCTGGGATTAAAAAGACAAAAGGCATCTCAGACCCCAAGAAGTTTCTGGCATGTGCTATTTTGACGATGTTAAGGTAAACAGATTAGGGATCTGTGGATTGTATTCCCTATGAATTATGGAGATTTTGAAATTAAAGGGGAAAGTTCTCTGGGCAAAATGTGTTTTGCATTTGACTGAACCAAAACCATACGAAGAGACCTAAAAAATGGTTAATTTGAAAGAAGCTGCTTTTCCCTCCTGCCCCTATTTAAACTTCTTTGTCTTTTTAAAATTTTGTGGGAAAAGTATGAGTTTTGAAATGAAAGAGAACGAGATTCAAACAATCTGAACGAAATAAGCCATTGGTCTAGTTGCTTAATGATTGTAAACCTGGGTGTGCTCATTTTCAAAAAGACCATGACAAACTTTACCTGGCGGGTAAATTTGCAAAAAGTAAATAAGTTGATATTAATAGTACCTAGCCAGTCCGGTGCCTGAAGTGTGTAGTAGCTGCTTGGTGTTATAATATTTTTGCTAAGAAGTATTTCTTTTGTAACACACACACACACACACACACACACACACACACACACACACACACTGCTTGTTTCAAAAACATACTAATTTCAAATCAGATTATATTCTAGGAGCACAGATGGTCTCTCAGTAAGCTTCTTACCCCTACTTACCTTCTCTAAAGGACATTCTCAGTATTTTTGCTGGAGTTTGCCTTAAGAAGTATCAGTTATCAGTAAACATAACTTATTTGTTCATAAGGAAACGAACCTTAGAAACTTAACTGGCTAAAAACAAAATGTCTGGGGAAATCACAGTGAAAACAACTCACAAAATCAAAGGAAAATCTAGAGAGCCAAATGTCAGCAAGGACTAAAAGCAAATCAGCTCTAACTTTGCTAGGACCAGGAACTACCTGTCAGTCGGGAGAAGTATGTGATTCATAGTCCAAAAAGCTTAAAAACGTTGCTGTGGATTAGCGTTTCACTGTTTACGATCACATCTTAATATCCTGACTGAGTTATTTCAAGGACACGATTATCCTCCCACTGGCTGGGAATAGCCCTCACTTTTTTGCTTCAAAGTGTGATGGTTCTAATATTCGGGGGTGGAAACTGCTAGAGGAAATGCCTGTTTATTAAATTTTAATATTCTGCGCTTGGGGCTCACTTGCCTGCTGTTGAATTATTAAGAATATGCAAACTCTAAACACTGTTTAAAAATGATGCTTTTTCCTAGTTACAGGTCTGGAAGATAAATTTGTTTTATTTTAAATACTATTGACTATAAATTTGGCATAGATTGCCTGGGTCAAAAGACTAGATGGGCTTTTAAAAATTATTTTTGAGTAGATGAAGGACATAGTCAAATCAGCAATTGGATGAATTTAGAGAAGAAAAATCAGCAAATACAAAACTTTTAGTAGACTGAGTAAGTATAATGCCACTTGAAGGGCAGCCTTTGATTTCTGGCCTATGTTATCCCTGTTAGCACCTGTCTCTGGTATTTGTGGGCTGCCTGGGTGCTCTGATGCTCAGACTCTGGAATGGTTTCCAAGGAGATGTTATAACAAATTCTGTCAACGTTGAATGGGAGTTAGGCTTCTTAGTAAGCAATGGTGAATCACCTCCTCTCTAAGCTGGGTTGATGCCTTAGCTTAGAGGAAAAGGGCTTATTATAGCAAAACTGAATTCATAAAAAATTGAGCAGGCTCTGTATCTGAGCCATATCTGACTGACGGCCTTTGGTAACATGAGGACAGTCAACATATCAGACGACAGTCACCATGTCAGAGGCCAGGTCCTCCCTGGGCACCATCAGGGCCCTTAGAGGTTGCTGGGAGTGTTAGTGCCACAGCCTGTGTTCCTGGAGTGGAACCATCTTTGTACACAGCTTTAGGTCTCTTTAGCCCCTCTACTTCCTGTCCCTGACAAGGCAACCACTTCCAGGCAAGTTTCAACCAGCTTTGTGGAGGTGCCACCTGACATCAACTACTTCCGGCCCTTTCATGCTTGCTACCTGCCCCAGAGCCTCTCTGGAATTGCAGGGACACAGGGAACCAGAGTTGATAGGCAATTGCTACTCCCTTTCATTTCTTGGGTAATTGTAGACCCCTCAGATAGTCTCATGGGATGGGGCATAATGGTGGCCAATTCAACATCCATCCTTCTTTTTATTTTCCTCCTTCCCTGTTTTGCTCCCTTGTCCCTTCCTCTTGCTCCCTGAAATTTCCTTCTAATTCAACTCCCTGCACACATGCCTCTGCCATGGTCTGCTTTGGGGAGAACCCAGTCTCAGACAACTTCTTAGGACTGTCATCCAAAATAAGCCTACCTTTTCTTGCTAAGGTCCCTAAGTAGGGTCGTATTTTCTTTCATAAGACTTAACTTTCAAGCAAAGATTAGAATTATTCTGTTTTCTCACAAGATAATAAAACATTTGCATGTGTACCCAAAATCATATCACTTTCCTATAAATGGCACTTTACGATTTCAGAGCTTGACTGTTTTCTTAAGCACTTAAAGTTGAGTTCTTATTGCTTGTAACCTCAGCACAACCTTTCCCTGGAATCTATAGCCCACTTGGCAGACAGCCTGGACAGATGAGTTGGCTGAGCAACCTCATGAATAAGGTGATAGAACTGAAAGTAAGGCAGCAATGACTAGCTTCTCATTACAAAAACATAGGGACCTTGTGATTTAGAAGTTTGAGCAGGGAGGAAGAAGTGGTTTGTGGCTAGGATGAGGAAGAGGATCTTGTTAAAGAGATTATGGCCCCATGTAATACTAGATTGCACTCTTGGTATGTTTTGTTTGAAGACTTGCTGTCATTTACATTCCATGCTCCCGTAATATACCCACTAATTGTGTGCACTATGCTATGCCCTGTAGGGTAGACAAATAATAAATGTTTTCAGTCATTAGAGGACTTGCAACTGAGTTGGGGAAAAGATAATTAGGGAACAATATTTGACGGTAAATAGAACCAAGGTAGAGAAAGGAGACTTCTATATGAATTAATATTAAGAACACAATGAACGGGGATAGGATTTTGCCCAGAAAGACCTTGAAGAAGACACATGCGTTAAGTTAGGAAATAGCTAGTTTGGGATGGTAGAAAAGTTTTGGTTATCCCAGACAGTGGTAAGAACATGAACAAAGTTATAAAAAAAAATTATTCATTTGGTCATTTGCATCCACTTTGTGCTAAGCGTCATATCTTGTACTGGGAATATAATAATGAGTAAGACACGTTGGAATTCGCCTCACTGAGCTTGTAGCCTACAGCTAGGGGACGTGTAAATGAGCTTTTCTGCACTGAGCCAACTGCCGTGGAGCAAGTGCTATTCTGAGTAGCCCCCTTGAAAGACAAAAATAATTAATAATTTTATGAGAAAAAAAAGTGTTTAGATTTTTATTTCTGAAGTGTAAAACATTTGTATCATAGATGTCACTTTTATCATTATCTTAACAGTTCAAATTGTATAATACATGTTTCTTTCTCTGGGGAGCTGAGAGGTTTCATTAGCAGACAGCTGTCTCTTTGATTAATAAGTGTGTGTGTGTATATATATATATTTTTTCTTTTTCTTTCCAGAAAAATAAATGAGGACAACATTCTATGTTGATATCCAGGACTTCTTATTTATTGCTTTCCTAATCAGAGTCATGGCAGACACATATTTCTAGATACTAAGAAATAGACCGTTTTCTACAAGAGTCGGGCTTTAGGCTTTAGATAAATATCAATTTAGAAGATTCTCAAGCAAACTTATGCTCAGATTCTCTCTGATTACTGTAATTTGCCAACCTTTTCTTTAAAATTGGAGATAAAAGGAAGCAATCAGTTATGAAGTGACAAAAACTACTTAAGGATATCATAGGAACTAAGCCTATTTCTTTTGTTTGTTTGTTTTCTAAGCCTATTTCTTATCGTCTATCAAACTAGACTTTGGACAAATACCTGGGGAATAAAGGAGTGTCATTGGAAACAGTGTCCAAGCACTACCTCTTCTCAGTTGAGTAGGGAAATCCACCCTTGCTTCCTCAAATGCCTGCATTGCTATATGTTTCAAAGATAGGAGGCAATCACAGAACTGACCTGGTAGCAGTTGTTTTATGGTGATGAATATTGTTTCTTTTTGAAGAGCAGAGAGAAATTTGTGAGGATTGTGGCTCCCTGACTCCTGATCGCAAGATGCAGAGAGCTGTCTGTGCGGAAAGAAAATTGATTTAAAAGCAGTTGGTGGCTTACCTGACACAAATTTGATGAGTGAAAAGAAAAGAAGCTCTGACAATGTCAAGGTAGATTTTAAAATGTTGACAGCATGAAGGCCTTGGAGAAACTTCCTTTTGATTTGATGGCCCTGGCACCGCATCTGTTTTCTGTTCGCCAGCCTCATTCTCTGGTTTGCAACCTGGAATTTTTATTGCATGGACTGCAGTGATAGTCATTAGCCATGCATGATTCCTCAACACCATTGCTAGTTAATATCAGCTTTGACGAATCTTTTAAAAAGTGAAATCTCTTGCCTGTTTCACAATGTTTTTCCTCATTCCCTCAAAGAAAGAAAAGGGAAGTGGTAAGGCAGGATTGGTTGGTTTGGGGCAAAAGTAGCTTTATGTGGAGAGTTGGAAAGAGCAAGTCTGCAAGTATGGCCTTCACCCCTGGTTCTGAGGTGCTTGGACTCAGAGGTCTTGTCACGCAATCTTTCCTTTCCTTGTGCGGGTTTCTAGAATCTTGGAATAAGTAGCATCAACCTATTAGCCCTCAAAAAATTTCTAGAATGAGGCTCTCTTGACATCATACCAAGAGTTATTTTGGTTCCCTATATTTCTACTCAGTGCTCAACATCAAAGTATAGAAATCCAAAGAATTTTGACTTGGACTATGGAATTACACTCAAACCATGAAAGGAGACTATATTTGCCTCTACAATGAACGGGTATGTAGGATGTTCCTGGATGGCAAGTAGATAGTCCAAAAACCAATACAAATTAACAAAGCTTTACAGCCTATAACTTCCTTTCCTAAAATGTTACCTGTGTCACAAAAAGTCACAAAGACCTGGGAAGTTGATACTGATATCCATTCTATAAATAATGGAGTCTGTTCCAGTTGGACCACTTATTAGTGAATGAGCCAAGCTGAGACTTCTATCTATTCTACCCCAGGATTCTGTCCACTATGGCGTGCAACCCCCTTGAGTAAGTAAATTACTTTGAATGCAACTGAGATGACTTAGCTAGGTATCTTTATTGCACCTGAGCAGTGAGAAATTTTTACTGATAAAAAGTATCTCTTGAGAAATCAGGTGAATGAAGGTGTGAAAACAATTCTGCCAAGGTAGAAATTGGATTTCAATGGTGGTATTCAAGATGATCATTTCATTCACTACTGCAAAGTGATAGAGCGTGAAGCAAAGAGCCAGGAAAAGGGTTTTCAATCATTACTGTTTGCTTGGGCTATAGGAATATCTGCCAATTGTAAATTTAACTTAGTGGGATTCCTTTTTCTTTTCAAAATGAAAACTTCTCTTTGAGGACAAAACTAAGATTTTTAACTGAGAGTAAATTGATTTCCCCAGAAGTCTAGCTATTTGGTTACACCAGTTACATTAGGAGCTGGTAAAGCACCAAGGTAAATGAAACATAATTTGCAGAAGCCAACCATGGGGCTTCCCATAATTCCCAGTGTCATGCTGTTGTCCCACTTTATTTATGGCTCCCCTCTCTGCACACAGCCCTTGGCTGGTGCTTAAACACATTCTGTCATATAAGCTTCATAGTAATCCTGCCAGAGAGGTTAGATGATGTGCCTGTGGCTAGATAGCTAGTAAGTCTGGGAGCTAGTATTGACACTGGGGGCCATGTTGCTACAAACCCTCAGTACTGGAGTTTTTAAACTTTGTCTTTTGGAGGTGCCTTGGGATGCTGGAGGTGCTATGAGCCACAGGTCAAGGCTATTGCCCTCTGCTTGTGCAGAGCATCCCCTATCTTTATCTTTCACATATGGTGGGGTTCCTGAAGTCTAGAGCTCACCAAATTTATAACACAACTCAGATACACAAGGAGAGTATAGTTTCTTTATTTGGTCTATAGCTGATCCTGATGAAGAGGCCTCATCTGATGACAAGCTGGGAAAAGAAAGTTAAGTAGCTATCCAGAGTAGTTTACATTTAGTTTACTCTAAACCTTTAAGGGTCCTCTTGTAAAAAGTAAGGTCTTTCAGAGGGCCACCTCACCCACACTTTCTGTCTTCAGAAGGCAGAAGACATAACCCAGAGGGCATATGAGGGAGGGATGTTTGCCTTTCCTGTTCTCTTCTGTCACGATGATCCTAGCCCGCCTGGGTACCAGGCACCCAGACGCTCAATGCTGAAGTAACTGGGGGTCTATCCTTTTAGCTCCAGCAGGCTGCTGGCAAAGCTCACAGGCTGAATGGCCTCCTTCCCCTGTTACGACTCTGACTCTTCTAAGCACTGGCTGTGACTCATTTGTCACTAGTCCAAACAGCCAGCCCTGCGATCTTTATTGACTAAGAGATACCTTACTCCTTAGAAGTGGCCGCCCTATGGCTAAACCGGCTCCTTCTACTAAACTAGACAGTAAGAATTTCCTGCTGGTCTTAACAAATCTATCATCAACTCCGAAAAATTGTAAGCAGATTTAGTTACACATGAAATAGGAATGATTGCTTTTCCTCAATCAATATACCAGTGATTTGACAGCATTTGTAATCAATGAGAATCAAAAAATGCAGAATGTTAATCCTGGAAAGCCCTGTAAAGGCTGTTCACACCTCCTCCCCCCATCTTAAAGAATGAGAAACCCGGAACCCAGAGAGATGAAGCAGTTGGCCTGTTCACAGTCCCAGTTTACAGTGGAGTTAGACCTTGGCCCATCCCCTGACTTTCAAGTCCTGTATTTCAGTGCCCACGCCACACAGCCCATCAATCATAAATCCGTATCAGTCAGAATGGTTGAGGGCTGTCCTCAGTGCCTGGGCACCAAAACTACAGGCATGTTACACTTTTACCAAGTTAACCTATCAGAAAGAATAACTGTAATTGCTTTGGCACACACCAGTTTTCTACGAAATCCTTTGAGCTCAAGGAGGTCAAGCACATTTCTCTTCAAGTGATGTGCCCATAAGTCTCTTATGTATTTGAAAGATGTACAAGAGACCAAGGTTGAGAAGAAAATAGAAGTTGCACAAACCAACTCAGAAAAACTTTTTATTTTATCAACAATTCTTTATCTCTACTCACTCTAGCTTCAAAATAATGCTACCTTGGGGGAAGCATAATAGAAAATTTTCAGCAGAAAATATATTCAGTAATGAGAAACAAGAAAAAGCTCCACAATGAATACTAATGTGCTGCCTAAATATTTTATCTTCAATTTTCCATTCAGTGTGAACCATCCAAAATAAAATGTAAAAATGATGATTTTGGAGATGTGATACTATCCCTAAGGGGATGATGGGGTGGGGATTTTCAAGAAGATATAAAATGGCTTTTAAAAACAGAAGAAAATGTGGTTGATTAGAAGTGCCCTTCCCCCTATACTGCAGACGACTGATTTGGGGTAGGACGGAGGGACTTTTTAGGAAGCTCACGTGGTTGTTTTAGTCTCCAGAAGCACACACTGGCCTGGCTTTGGAGACCATGTGATTCTTCAATGACTCCTGTTGCTTCCAAGGCCACAAAGTCAGAGATCTCCAATTTCAGGCCTCCCTCTGTCAGAATCTGTCTCCTCGCCCCCAATCTTACCCCACCGCCCCAGAGTATAGGCAACTCCTCATTTCTTCTGGGCTGGGTCATGGCCTCTTCAGGCAGCCTCTGGGGAAGCTTTGGTAGTAACTTGGTCCTGTGATAGACAGGTGTGAGAGTTTCTCATTGGTGACTGTTCTAGGCTGGGTTGTGTCTCTCTAAGTTTTATATACTGAAGTACTAACTCCTAGTACCTCAGAATGTGGCCTTATTTGGAAATAAAGATGTGATTAGATGTGACTGTAGATGTGATTATTGAAGATGAGGTCATACTGGAGAAGAATAAGTCTCTAATCCAACATCACCGGGGTCTGCATAAAAAGGGGAAATTGGGACACCGACATGCATAGAGGAAAGACAGTATAAAGAGACAGGCCAAGGAATGCCTGCAGCTACCAGAAGCTAGGGGAGAGGCTTAGAACAGATTCTCTCTCACAGCCATTAGATGGAACCAACCCTGCCTACATTTCGATCTTGGACTTCTAGCCTCCAGAACCAGGAGACGATAAATTTCTGCTGTGCAAACCATCTAGGTTGTGTTACCTTGTTAGTTTGTTAAGAAATGAACGCAGGGAACTTCTCTCCTATTCCAATCCCATGGAATCCCTTTCCAAGTCTTCCTCCACTATTGCCTAAATCTTCCCCTTCTAAAACTGGGCTGTCCTTAAAGGACCATATTTGTACTTAGCTCAGGCCTCATCTCTCTCCTAAGGCGATCTGCATAGAAATTTTATATGTGGTTGTGAAATGTGGAGTCTTGTCCCCTGTTTTGGAAGCAATAAAACATGGAGGTCAAAAGCATAGGCTTGACAGTCAGAAAGCACAGTGTTTAATAGTTTCCTGGCTGTTCGGGTTTGAGAAGTTAAAGCAGCAAGAACTCATCTGTTAAATGGGGCACAAATGCTCCTCAACTTGTATGATTAGATGAGATTGTAAAAGGAAGGCACTTAGCACAATTCCTGACACATAAGCACCTCCATTAATGAGAACTATTAAAAATAGTACCTATTAGGGGGAGCTTCAGGCATGGAGAAACAGGGGTGGGGGTGTGTGCATGGAGTCTTTTCAGCTCTCTGAAATTAGACTAGACAGCTGCCTACTCAGTTATGTAACTCTTGAGTCACATTTATAGTCTCCATTAAGCCGAATAACCACATGACCCCTGTATGTCTTAGAGAATCTAAGAAAATATGGATTTTAACATGAAAATAAAAGAGTTTGCTGAGCCACAAGATGCAAGTGATATCCAGAACCAAGTAATGCTGTCCCCTGCTTCTTCTAGCAGGGCGAGAGCAGTCAGCACATACAGGTCAGGTACCTAGAGTCAGTCAAACCCAACCCTGAGGTGAGAAAACATAGCCCCCCTTCTCTTCACCTGCATGACCATGTGCCACTGTCTTAGTCTCTCTGAGCTTTAAGTCCCTTCCTGTAAGGGGTCATGGAGGATAGTGTGGTTGTTCACAAATATTTCCTGCTCTTCTTAGGGGATGTTACAATCCCAGACCCCAATCATATTACAGTTGTCCCTATGACTTGCTTTGACCAGTGAAAAAGGAGGGAACATGATGGTTATGCCCTCAGGCCTCTTCTTATCTCTGTTATCATGGAAGCACCTGTCAAGATGGCACCACTATTAGCCTGGTCCTGAGTGTATACAATAAGTAAGTCACTGTCGTGAACTATGACCACAAGCAATAAACCAACTTTGCTGCTTTAAGACCCTGAGATATTAGAGTTGTTTCCACAGCACAATCTAGCTCATTTGGATTGATATGGGTAGGAAGTCAGACATATACTTCATGGGGCTCTGGGAAAAGGCTTTTCAAATATGAAGTGCCTTACAATTATAGGCCAATACTTGAGAGAAAAAGAAATTTTAATTCCCATGAATTATCCCCTACTCCTACAAAAAATTATGATTAATAATTAAATATTAGTTGAGGAAAAAACAAACAAAAAATCCCCACTGATCAGGCAAACTCCTTTCTCTCAAAGTAGACAGAGGAAAAAAGGAGATATGAAGCAGAATTATTCACAACAGACTTAAAAAGAAGCACCTTGGAGGCTTGCTTAAATCAGGCCGTCCTCCCACTGACTGTCTCAAGTCTCTTACCTTCTGATTTTTGCCTTTTTGTGCATACTTCAAATGTCTAAAAGAGCCACTTGAAAATTGTATTTTTCTTTTTATTTGAGAGGAAACCCATCAAATATGCACATAAAGTCATAATGTTCGAGGTCATAGAAAGAAAGAAAAAGACAGAAATCAATTATTTAGAAGGCACTCATTTGTTTCCTGCAAAGCTTGTAATATGCATTATATACTGTACAGAGAGAGCAACAAGGGCTTTCTTGTTCACATGACAAATTCACCAGTGACCCTAGAGGAAACTTCCATTTTGTTGTCCTCAATGTAGAAAGTCTTAGCATAGGTCATCAAAGAAAAGAAAGAAGATAATGCCCAAAACACAGTTGCCATAGTATTTCACTTTCATATTTATATTTGAATAGGTGAATGACAAAAATTCTGCTAATTTTCTTCAATCAGATTAATTAAATCACACAGAAGACTTTACCCAGAGGTATCCAACCAAGATCCTCATTCCACTCCTTATTTGGTTACTTCCTGCTCCATTGCAAATGAACAACATTAACTCAGTGATTATCATTTTTCTTAAAGTCCCTGAGAAAACAGAATTGCCTTTTCTCTTTTGAAAAATTCCTTCTATTTGGTTTGCACCTTTCTGGGACCAAGGTATTTGTTTTAAAATAGAGGCAACCTCAAGCCTCCTTTCCTCCCAATTCTTGCTGAGCTATATGGTGAAATTGAAAAGAAATAAATGGTAATAATGTTAGCCAAGGAGGCTGCCATTACAGGGAAATTGGAACAAGAGAGATCTGGGGTGAAAAGGCTGAAGAAAGTACAGCTTAGAGCTGATCTGTTTTAGGACATCAGTCAGACCTGGCCAAAGCATCTGGAAATGTGCTACTTCTGGAATGAATAAGCCAGGACTTGTGGGGAGGTGTGGGAATTTATTGATTTGAGTCCTTGGGCCACCATCATTTTTCTTAAATTACTTTTTTGAGGTATTGACCTTCTTGACTCAGACATGAAAGATGTCTCCTCTCATTTAAGTCAGAATGTAAAATTGGGAATTGGTCCCACATCTTGCGTCTAGGAAAAGAACACTTGAATACAGAAAAACAACTGACAGGAGCTCCTTCTCCTCTTGGAGATCTTCTGTAAGAGGCCATCATAATGCTTCTCTCAACCAGTCTCCAGAAAGTGCACCTAAAGAACTTGAACAAGAAGACAAAAAAACGCACCATCTCAAAAGAATGAGAAGACAAGCTACAGACTGGGAGAAAATATTTGCAAAAGACCTATGTCATAAAATACTGTTCTCCAAAATGTACAAAGAACTCTTACAACTCAACAATTAAAAAAAAAAAATTTAAACATGGGCAAGCAAAAGATCCAAACAGACACTTCATCAAAGGAGATATAGATGGTAAATAAGGATATGAAAAGATGCACAACATTATGTCATTAGGGAATTGCAAATTAATAAAACAATATTACTATACATCTATAAGAATGGCCTGAATCCAAAACACCAAATGTCGGCAAAAATGTGGAGCAACAGGAACTCTCATTCATTACTAGTGGGAATGCAAAATGGTACAGCCACTGTGGAAGATGGTTGGGCAATTTCTTACAAAACTATTATAACACTCTTACCATACAAATCCAGGAGTCATGCTCCTTGATATTTAACCAAATGACTTGAAAACTTATGTCCACACAAAAACCTGCACATGTATGTTTATAGCAATTTTATTCATGATTACCCAAACCTGAAATTGACCAAGGTTTCATTCAGTAGGTGAATCGATAAACTGTGTTACATCCAGACAATGGAATATTATTCAGTGCTAAAAAGAAATGAGCTATCAAGCCATGAAAAATCATGGAGGAAATTTAAATGCATATTACTAAGTGAAAGAAGCCAATCTGAAAAGTCACATATTGTATGATTTCACCTATATGACATTCTGGAAAGACAAAACTATGGAAACATTAAAAAAGCTAGCAGTTGCCAGGAGTTAGCAGGGAGGGACGGATAAAGAGGTGAAGCACAGTTGATTTTTAAGCCAGTGGAAACACTCAGAATGATATTATTATGGTGGATACATGTCATTACACATTTGCCGAAGCCCATAGAGTGTTTAACACCAAGAGTGAATCCTAATGTAAACTATGGATTTGGGTAGTGAATCCTAATACAAACTATGGACTTGGGTAATCATGGGTGTCAATGTAGGCTCATCAATTGTAACAAATATACCACTGTTGATAATTGGGGAGGCTTTGCATGTATGCGAGTAGGGGGTATAGGGGAACTCTCTGTACCTTTCTCTCAATTTTCCTATGAACCTTAAACTGCTCTAAAAAAATTAAGTCTTTTTAAAAAAGAATGTACACACATGCACGCGCGCACACACACACACACACACATAAAATAAATAAGTCAGGGAGCAGTTTGATTCCACAGACCTTTGGGGAGTTGATTCAGATCTGACACACATGAGCTAGAATGAATTGGTTAAGGTGCCATCTTGGATTATGAGCTGCCTTTGAGAAATCTTTGTGTCTAAAAATTAGGTTCTCTAACCTTCAACTATTCTCTACCATTAGCTTCATACATTTCAAAACATACTAGCAAATCAACCCAAGAATTGTTTTTTGGCTTTTTAAAGAAATATGAAATATTTAAGTGCCCATAATGGGGTAGGTGTTGTGTGAAGCCACAGTAATACTGTTTCATTGACACATACTGCTTTTTGCTTTACATTTTAAGATAAAAATTTGTATTTCTCTTAAAATAGATGTCCATCTTATACTTTGAAGTATTTTTTCTTCCTTGGTAGTATATAAAATGATTCACCTTATAATCAGCATCTTAGATCTTACGAAATATGACAATGTGGGAAACAAAAGAAAATGTGGATCTTCAGCCCAGTAGGGAGAGAATTAAATGAACCATCATGCAAATGAAATTATAACTGTGATTAGTGCTTTGAAAGGATGGTACATGGTGCTGTGAAAGACATCTGGGGAACCAGGAAATACTTCATGGAGAAGGTGTCAATAGCCTGAGAACTAACAATACAGGAAGAGTAAGAGTTACTTCAGTAAAGGGTAAGAGGATGAGTACTCCAGGTGGAGGAGACTACAGGTCCAGTAGCTTCGGAGCAGGGGAGAATTTGAGGTGTAGAAAGATCAGTGTGAAGGACAGCCAGAGCAAGGGGAGAGTGTGATGTGAGGTGAGTCTGGGAAGGTAGAAAGGTTCCTTTGAGGCACCCACATGGAAATGCCAAGTAAGTAGTGGACTATTTGGGTCAGGAGCTCACAGGAAGTTTCTGAGATGGAGAAAAAAACTGTCAAGTCATCTGGATCAAGATAGTAATTAAACCCCCGAGTGAGAATAGCTTAACTAAAGGATCTGATTCTCAACTTTGGCTGAATTCTAGAATATCCTGGGAGCCTTTTGGAAATCCCAATGACAGCCATTCCATTATGTATACATATTCAAAACAACATCTTATACACAACACATACAATTTTTGTCAATTTGAAAAATAAGTTTTTCAAATGAAAAGTAAAATTTAGAGAGATAATTTTATTGAGAAAAAAATCCTAATAATCAGGCTCCCCACAAAACCAATTAGTAAAAACTCTCTAGGGATAGGAATTAATATTTTTAAGAGTCCTGGATGATTCACCAGGTACAGCTATGTTTGAGTACCACTGGCCTAGAGAGATAATACAGAGTAGAAAACAACGAGACACTAGAAGGAAGAATTGGGAACTCTAATACCTAATGGCCTGATGGAGGAGGAGAAACTTGGAAAGGAACCAAAGACGAAATGGCCAGAGAGATCAGTGAGAAATTAGGACAATGCAGGGTTACAGAAGTCAAGAGGAAAATGAAAAAGTTGTCACCAGTGCAACTTAGAGTGATGCTAAGGGTTAAAACATGAAAGGACAAAACATCCATTGCAGCTAATCACAGAGGGTCAATGATGACTCAATGGCATCTGTCTCTTGGTGTGATGGTGTCAGAAGCAGCCAGATCAGGCTGAAAGGGCTGGGGTGGAATTGAGAACACCAAGTATTTGGGCCTCTTTTTACAAGTTTGGCTGCAAAGAAAAGTCAATTGAAGAGATCACGGGGTAGAGAAAGTTTTATTTCTTTATGTATTAATATTTGTAAGTGAGAACTATCTGAGCCTGTTTGAGAGTTAAAAGAGAACAACCACTTTAATATACAAGATGATAGCATACATTTCCTGAGAAATTGGAGGGGAAAAAAAAAAAACCTAAATTCAGGTGAAGGGACTAGATTTTAACAGGAAGAAGGAATGGCTCCTTTACTGTAACAGGGTGATGTGGTTTAACTCTGTGCCCCTTCCCCAAATCTTGTCTCGAATTGTAATCCCTATCATCCCCATGTGTTGAGGGAGGGACCTGGTGGGAGGTGATTGAATCACGGTGGTGGTTTCCCCATTGCTGTTCTCCTGATGGTGAGTTCTCAGGAGATCTGATGGTTTTATAAGTGTTTGACAGTTCCTCCTTCACAGGCTCTCTGCCTTTCCTGCTGCCTTCCTACTTTCTTCTCCTTAACTAGCTGCCATGATTGTAAGTTTCCTGAGGCCTCCACAGCCATGCAGAACTGTGAGCCAATTAAACCTCTTTTGTTTATAAATTACCCAGTTTCGGGTAGTATCTTTATAGCAGTGTGAAAATGGACTAACACACAGGGTGAAGGAGAAATCAGTTGAAGTAGAGGTAGATTTCCATGTGCAGTAGCGGGAAGAGGAAAGAGTTCTTGTGCAAGTTTCATCTTGCACATGAAAGTAGCTCAAACTGATTTTATTAACACATGTCCCTGGTTTGGCTTCAGAAGTTGTTTCTCCTATGGACAATCTCATCCATGTGGCTTATCCATGGGCTGCTATCCATGTATGATAATTATCTTGTTGGCTGGAATTTCCTTCAAAGTTTCTGCTGATATATATACCATTAATACATTAATCCATCTAAGCAGGAGTTATTCCTTAGCTGACTAATTAGGGATTGTATCCCTGATATTAAAGTACATACACTCATGCAAAAAAAAGGTTTGCCTGAGGCCAACTCTGTGTCAAGTATTGCATTAACTACAGAAAATAAAAATAAAAAAGTGAATAAGATGGAGAATTTGAAATTCCTTCTTATCCTGCTCTTACCAACACACTCATGATCTAGATAGAAGACTAATGACTAGTAAGTAATTTTTAATGATTAAAGAGTTAAATCACTGCACACATACTCAAAATGCTAAATTTGTTGTTTCAATGGCATTCTTGCAGTATAAGCTTGGCTTTGGTAGCTTTTCAAGACACAGTAGTTTTTTGAGCATAAGATGACTTCTAAGGGAAGCACTACAAGCACCAAAAGCCTTCGTTATTGATGCCTACTGGAAAAAAAAGGCAATAATTTTATGCTTCTTTTAAAAAATTAGATGAAAAAGTACTTATTATTTAAATTACAAAATCTGCTGATTTAGGAGTATCCTTAAAGGTAATCTTTTCCAACCTCCAATCTAAAGCTTGAGGCTCCTCTGGTTTGAAGACAGAGGAGCTGTCATCAGCTGGTTGGGGGCTGATGAAGGGAGGCTGGGGGCAGAGGTGTAGGGACCTCAAAGAGGAAAGGTAGACGGGGAGAGTATGCTCCTAGTGCACAGACCCCTCCCACTCCATGCACACAAATACACAAAGGGCTCCCATTCTTTTTTCTTTTTTAGCCCAATTAGGACAGGAATCAATAGAAAACGAGTAAAAAGCAGACAAATACATGCATTTTCCTGTATTGTACTTGAGTGCTTTGCATATAATAATATTTATACATGCATAAAATAGTAACCTGAATGACCTTCTCTGCCAGCTGATAAGTGGACTTCTAGCATGTTAATACAATATATATATAAACTTCTTCATGCCCTCTTATTGACTAGGACAGTTCACACAATGAGCTTAATACTATGTGTCATGTATTGTGCTAGAGGATGCAAAGATAAATATGATAATGCCTGCCCTTGGAAGCTCATGGTCTACTAAAGCTGTAGAGACCAAATATTTGCAACACAGAGGCCAGAGCTACCCTAGATATCTGAGTGTGATTATGCTCCCCTGAAGGAATGAGGCGGGAATGACCCAGCAATGTGGGTAACCACAGGTCCCATGCTGGCCACAGGAGCATAGATAAAGTGTTAAGACCGGGAGAAGTGCAAAGATTAGTTGGGTGAGAGACCTATGTTGGTAAGCCAGAGAAGAGTCTAGATTGGCAATGACAAGGAGGGCCAGAGGTAGATGCCAGGAACTAGAGCATAGGCTGAAAAACCAACATCCAGAAAAATGAGACCTGGGCACTACAGTTAAATTAAAAAGCAGGAAAAATAATCTGGGTGAATACTTAAACCAGGAGGGCTTCTGCCCACTTGTGGCTTTCTGACGTTTCCCAGTGTTTGACACGTGCAGAATTGGCTCCAGATAAAATAGTAGAGTAGCCAGAAGAGAAGAGTATTCAGAAGTAAGAGCAAGTAAGGGATTCAGGAAAACTTCCTGGTGGACTTTGATGAAGCAGCTATCATAGAACTTTAGAAGGACTAGGGCTGTGCTCTTTAGGAAGATGACTCTATGCATGGTTACCACCGCAAAAGCCCGATATGCTGTGTAGCGTGTGGTCTGCGTGGAAAGATGTTTCAAGGGTCTTTGACTCTGCAGCTAGGACCCAGTTATGAACTAATCCACATGTATTCACTATACACTGTTGGCCATGAATACGCCAGATTATGAATACACATAATGAAGTTATACCAGCCTCCACCTTGAGAGGGATAGAGGGCAGGAAACTTCATTTGGGATACAGTCTGGTTCTCTCCTATTTTTACTTTGTCCCTTAATAACTCGATAGTCTTTTTGATGAGCTGGATACACATATATCCGCAAAAAGAAACAGAAATTAGATTCTCTTAGATGCAGATGACACGGCTTTATCATCACGAGATACCATTGTTTTAAATAGATTATTTAAACATTTAATTATCATTTAACATTTAATTATCAGCATTCAGAGAGGCTTTGGATCAACTACGCTAAAATCAAAGGTAGCACTTTAGGAAGACGCCTCACAGAATTACTAGTGGCACTGCTGTTTGCAGATGGGTGTTTCACATCCACTTCATCTTGAAGACTATCCCAGGAAGCTAAATTTACCAAATGTAAATCTTCTGCGGATGCTTTCATCTAGGTTCAAATTATTATAGCCATGCTTTATGGCAAAGAATTGTAGAGTCTCAATTTTCCATTTTTCCATGAATTGTAGCAGACTTAAAATTATCTTCTGAGTAAAACCTTGGCCCTGGCTGCAGGCGCTTTCTCAGCTCTCCTCATTCAAAATTGGAAATGGCCTTCTATTCATACCCACAGTCTTTTATGATGCCTCAATTTTTACAGAAAAGGGATGACCCTCTCTCATCAATGATCCTCTCTCATCCCTGGCAACTGAGAACAGGGCCACCCCAGGTGCATGTCAGAGAGCTAATCTTGAACTTACTGTCAGGAAACCTTTCAAAAGCTCAGGTAAGAGACAGCATATTCCTCTGGGGAAATAGTCGGCAACCCTCTTCCTCCAGATTCTGTGAAATCTAATCTTAACCCAAACCAAACAAGCTAAAAGAATGTGCTCCGGCACAGTGCCAGCAGGACCGTTGCAAGAAATAGCTTTGAGGGAAGAACATGCTAGGCTTACTATAAAGTTGATATTGATCAGTATTTGATATTCATTATAGTGCATAGTGTCTTCTGTAGGGAAATCCACCAAAGATTTCTCTCCTTAGGAATAGTTGTGCATGTGTGTCATTGAAAAATTGTTTAATTGGAGAGTATAATTTACTGTAAAGTGCATAAAATAGAACAGTTTGACAAATGAGCAGCCTTGTGAAGGCCCTCCTATGTCAAGCAGCCCCTTCCCTTCTCCCTTCTCAATCTTCTCCCTGCCGCCTGAAATTAAGCCTTACCTTAATTCATATTGCAATCACTTTCTTGCTTTTCATTATGTTTTCCTCAGCAATATAGTTTTTAAACTGTTTGTATTGTGTGTATATATATATATTAAATATACATATGGAATCACTCTATATATATATCCTTATCTGTCTATTTTGTTCAATATTAAAATCCATTTAGTATTCCTGAATGTAGCTGTAGTTTGTTCCTTTTCTTTGCTGTATATTATTCCAGTGTACCAAAGTATCCCGATTTATCCATCCATTCTACATTTGGCAGATATTTAAGTAATTTCCTTTTAGGTGTTATTGGAAACAATGATGCTCTTAACATTCTTGTGATGCACATGAAATAATTTATCTCGAATATGTACTTTATACTTTCTGGGAACTGAAATAAATATTTCTACATGTACATTATATGTATATATTTACTTATTTATATTTTTAGGAAAAGCATATATTTCTAAAGGACTAGTATTCAGAATAGGCTTCTATTGTCCTTCTCTCCATCAGTGGATTGGTTTTACTCTTGTAAACAGTGATGAGTCCCTCTTTGCATTGGTTGCCAGAAAGGTAAAAGCTGCACATGTTGCCAGACTGTGCTCCATAGAGCATCACAGACATAGGGGCTGGGTGGATAGGGCGGCTCTGGACCTGCTGAAGAAAGAAGGTAGGAGGAGGGTGCTTCCCCCTCATCTTGTAACATCCAAGCAGAACAGCTTTTACTATTATGAAATATTATTGGCATACAGGCAAGTATAGAGGATAATAACAAACTTGTTTTCATCCAGTATACATATTAGTTTTCTGAATATGTATTTAAGAAAAGCTTCTATAGCTTTTACAAATGTAAACATCAGACCTAGCTCTCACAGAGAAAAAGTACAGAGGATCAGGGGACCTGACTTTGTTGATCTGGGTCTGGTGTGAGTCATTTCATCTGACTCTTCTTATTCCTTTTATTCCTTAGTGTTGTACGGCTCAAATGACTGGATGATGTGATTATTCCAAAAACTTCAATGAAGAATCCTTAGTAAAATACTAAAAAATATTCACAATAACATAGAGGTAACTATCCGAGACTCCTATGGCCTAGACTTTGGGGGTCTACACCAACGCAGTTATAATGTAGAGATTATGTACAGTATTTAGGATTCTTTACATTATTATTTGACCCAGAGATTTTGCTCTTATATTTGGGGACATCTTAGTCTATAACATAGATACATTGTTTTCTGCTTAAATCTATGTCATTCAGATTAACTTTTATGCAGTACTTAAGAGTATCGTCTTTGAAGTCAAATAAACTCAGTTCAAGTTAACCTGGGGAAACTTGCACAAGTCAGTCAACATCTCTGAGGCTCAAGTTCCTTGTTCATGAAAGAAGTTAATCATAATAGCTATTATGTTTGGTAGTCGTAAAGATTAAAGGAGACCCTGCAAGTAAAATGTTCAGCATAGCATATGGCACAGTAGCAAGTCAATAAATACTAGCTGGCATCAGATTACTCAGGTTCATAGCTTACTCTTGTCCATAGCTCCTGTCATCGCCTTGGATGACACTAATGTATATGACACATTATATGTAAATGATATGTATATATACATATCATATAATATCCATATCATATGTATATAATATCCATATCATATGTATATGATATACATATGTATATAATATATGATATGATGTGTATATTCTATACATATCATGATACATATATCATATCATATCCATGTATATCATATACATGTAATATATTATACACATGTATATAACATTCAACACCCTAACTTCCCAGGTTCTTGATCTTTTCCTTTCTAGTAACATTTGCCTCTTCTACACTTCAGCTACACAGCAACTCCCTAGACCTTGTTAGAAATGGCATCACCTCTGGAATATCACACTTAAGAATCACCATTTGCCTTCCATTTTGTTTAAACAGCTATGTTAGTTTAGGAACACTGGCTGCTGCAACAGACAAAACACAAAATCCCAGTGCAGTATGAATTTACTTCTCACAATATAAATTTTATATTTCTCACAACATAAACATATTTCTTAACCTCTTAAAATCTAAACTAGGTGCTCCTGATTAGTGGGCAGCTCTCATCCCAGCAGCAGTTCAAAGATGCAGGTTCTTTTTGTCCTGTGACTCTACCATCTTCAACATGTGGCTTCCAAGGGCCAAAGAAGGGAAAGGGCATAGAGAATTGCACATGGAAATTTTTATGGGCCAAGCCTAGAATTGGCACACAACACTTCTATCTGTAGTCCACTGGCCAGAACTCAGACACATGTTCACAACAGACAGGAAAAAGAAAGAATAAACAGGTAAACAGGGTTTAGTGATTATCTAGCCAGTCTCTTCCACTCTATTATCCCATCTAATCTTCAATTTTCAGCCTTATTGAGATATCTGATCCTTTTATCCTTTTCCTTCCTTTCATCTGCTCTTTCCTGGTTCCTGTCCTCCTATTCCAGTCTATTCCTCGTGACGAAGCACCTGAACTACCCTCTTTCAATGCCATCAACTCCCATCTTCCCATTATTTTATTATACATGTTTAGAAAAATACCAACCAAAAGTACTTAGAAAAGTACCACTCAGAAAAGTGGTTAGTGATAGATCAATCTAACCACTCTCATTTCAGCTCTTCTAACTACATTGCTGATTGCTTCCAGGAAAATATACACACACTGTAGATTGCTTCCACCAACACTCCATATTTTTCAGCAGCCAGCCACCTGATGTTGCTGAGTAATACTCCTGCATCTTTCTAATCAGTCCTCTTTTTCTTTCCCGACAGCAACTATATCAAATCTCTAATCTCACTGAACTGTTATCTGTTTACTTCGTTAAGTTTTAGTTTATAACTTCACTTTGAATATTATAGGGAAAATAGAAGCCAGTATCCCTGGCCTACAGAAAACAGTCACTACAGTGCTTTTAAAAGATGCAAGTGATTCCCTAACCGGTGTATTTCATAATGGCTTGCTGAAGGGAGTGTCTTCTGGACACTTCCCCCTCCCCAGGGACACACAGTTAGATGAATCTGTTGTAACATTGCTATCTTCCCAGGTCTTTAAATTCTTTTGCCATTATTGCAGGCACTTCTGGCAACTTATTTTCATTTAGCATGGTCCACGGTTGTGTCCAGATTTTATGCAATCAAGCAAACAGGTAAAATCTATTGAGCCAATATATTGAATTCAGAATCTCAGGTTGGTTCATGCATGTTAATACATTTGCAAACAATTTCTTCAAATCTGTAGGTTGTCTCTTTATTAATTGTTTCTTTTGCTTTATAGAAGCTTTTTAGTTTCGTGCAATACTTTTCATCTATTTTTGCATTTGTTACCTTTGCCTTTGGGGTCGTAGCCAAGAAATCAGTGTCCAGCCAATGTCATAGAGCTTTTTACCTGTTTTCTTATAGTAGTTTGATAGTTTCAGACCTTATGTTTAAGTCTTTAATCTATTTTGAGTCGGTTCATATATAAGGGTTGAGATAAAGGTTCATTTTAGTTCTTTATGTGAAGATCCAGTTTTTCCAACATTTACTGAAGAGACAGTCCTTGACCCCATTATGTGTTTTTGGAACTTTTGTCAAAAATCAATTGACTGTAGGTGTGTGGGTTTATTGCTGGGCTCTCTGTCTTATTACATTGGATAGGATCTGTTGATTTGTCCATTTTTATGCCAAAATATATGGCATAACATATATTTTGTAATATAGTTCGTAATATATTTCGAAATCCAGTAGTGTGATGCCTTAAGTTTTTTTGGTGGTTTTTTTTTTTTTTTTTTTTTTTTGGTTAAAATTCCTTTGGTTATTTGGGGTCTCTTGTGGTTCCATTATAAATTTTAGGATTTTTTTTTCTGTTTCTGTAAAGTCTAACATTGGAACATTGGAATTCTGATAGGGATTGCATTGAATCTATAGATCTCTTTGAATAGCATGGACATTTTAACAATATCAATTCAGTAGAAGCTGTTCTGAATCTTCTGTGTGACTGTCAGGGTGGCAAGGGCCAACTGGCAATGCAGCCACCCTGGGGTCACCTTCACTGTGCACAACAATGTGGGGCAGAATCTACTCTGCTCTGGGCCCTGCCCAGGTGCCCACAGTGGACTATGCTGGGAACAATGGGTCAGTCTCATGGACTGACTTCCACTGAGCCTTTGCAGTCCCCAAAGAGAGATCAGCATTGCCATTTTGCTCCGCATCCTTGGGAAGCCACCAATGACCCCCTCTACCTCCATCCAGTGCCCCCTTCACACTCCTATCCAGAATCTCAGCACCTTCATCTCTTTATAGTGCTCCTGAGCCTGTCTTACATACATGACTTTATTTTGATTTTTGATCTTTACAACACTTCTGAGAGGCAGCTGGGGGAGTATACAATTACTCCTATTGTACAGGTGAGGAAAGGAAAGCTCAGGGAAGTTAATTCCCTGTGGTCATGGTCAATAAGTTGTGAATGCACAAATCAGCTGCTAGTTCTAACACTCTTGGGCCCTGAAAGATTTATGATATTGGGTGAAAGTGACAATCTCTGAATATCATTGCCCACAATTGTATGACATAATTTTGAGGACTGGAAATGTTCTTGGAGATTATCTGTCTTATTTTTAATAATGAAGAGACCAAGGTATTGAGAAAGATTAGCCTAGCAAATTGGTGGTCATGGGACCAGGGCCTAGAACCCAGGGCTGTGGATGCCCGTTTTGGTGCCCTTTGCTCTCTCTCTCTCCTCACAGTGCCTCCACTTCGGAGACTTTTGTTTCCGACTTCATTCTCTTTTTTACTAGGGGAAAGTAATTAAGGTCATGAGAAGCCACTCCTGATTTTCAAGCCCTTCAATTTAAAGCCATGGGGAGGAAATAATTAAATCGAATCAAAGTCACAGCATTTAAAATGCTGTATATACACCAGGGTTTCCCCGCCCCCTACCTTTCTTTCTCAGTGTGGTTATGAACAGAATTAATCATGAACACTTTCACCTTGGCAACCCACTGAGCTGGAGTCAGAATGAAACATTTTGTGCAGCAAGAATCCATATTCAAATAGAGGCTAACAGACTAAAAATATTCCATCTAAATACATTTAATATGTGCTCTATGAAGATCATAGATTTAATCATTCCATACATTCTTGGGAACACTCAGTCTAGCTACTTAGACAGGAGAAACTGCATCGAGAGCAGTTTATGAAATTGAGCCAATTCTACACTTGGGGTTTTAAAAATGTTTGTGAGAGATCAGTATTCACTGGCCAAATTGAGCTCTTTGACCTTGTTTTCTATTTTAAACTGTCTGACCCTCTCCTTTCTGTTGATATAAGCATCTGCTGTTGCCTTGGAGAATAAGCACGTTGCTTTTGGATATCTGACCTGGCAGGAAGGATATCAGATGGAGGAGCTTATTTTGCTGGCCAGGTTTAATTCAGAGGAAACCCGCTTGGATGCTTCACCTTCTCTGGCATTGCTGCTTTTACCGACAATTACAGGATATCCAAAGCTTCAAAATCTACTTCTAGACGATAAACAATGGCCACAGGAGGGTGGAGGTAGAGAGAATGGAAATGAAAATATAGCTTTTTATATGTTAGTCATTGAGTTCTTCCAACAGTCCCAGGAAGTAACTGATGTTGTCTCCACTTTACAACTGAAGAAACTGAGATTTATGTGGTTTATAAAAGGTCAAAAAGCTAAACACAGGACAGAGTCAGGCTTGAATTCTAAGACTTTTTCTGCCATGTGACATAAGTTAATATCCTTATTGATGGAATGAAAGTGTGATGATTTGTCCTTTTCTAGATGCTGACTGGTGTTCTGGGGATCAACTGAGGGTACAAGAGATAAGTCAAGAGACCCAGTGGACACAGAGCCAGACTCCGTCCCAGAGCCTAAGATTTCAGTGCCAAACCTAGTGACCACTATACCCATGGACAATAAGACTGGGTGAGGGCCTGACTGTAAGACCCAGCCATGTAAACCTGCTGCCTGGATCTGAGAACCAACTCCAAGCATCTGCCTTCAATGCTGATGACCTGATTACTTTTCTCTCTGTTCTGCAAAAACGTTCTGTGCTTTCCCACCACGGTGTCCAGATGTTCCCCATCTCCTGCAGATGATGTCGTGCCTCCAACCTTCTGCATATGTCACTTTCCCCTTTTTCAAGGCCTGGCTCCAGTGCCCTCTGCTTGAGCAGCGTATCCCCTATTGTCTCAGCTGTCCGCATTGACTCTCTCATCAAAACAGCGATCGCACTTCCAGTGCTAGATGCCTTCCCTGTGCCATCTCAATCCTCGAACCTGCTTTGACAGCACTGAAGCACAATTTCAAAAATGAATTCAGACGATGAAATGCCTTTACTTACCACTTTACAATTGCGGTTCCTGACCACATCTCCAACCTCATCCTCTACCAGGCTCCAAAGATACTGGCCTCCTCCCTGATCCCTGAATACAGCTAGCTTGCTCCTGCGTTAGAGCCTTTGTACTTCTATTCCTTTGGCCTAAATCCTTCCGCACACCCACTCCATACCACCACAGCCATCAGTCTTCCTATGTCAGAATCTTCCTTATCCTTCATATCTCAGCTCAAATCTCCCCCACTAGCAGACGGACCCTGACCACACTAAGTCTTTTCCATACTGAAGTGCTCACAACCACTTTCTAACCCAGTTCCTTGTTCTGATTTCTTCATGGCTCCTATCACTGCTGGACGCCACCTCTACATTGGTTTGGTTGTTTGCTGATCATCTGTGTATCCCCATATTGGATGTGAGTTCCAGGAACGTAAGGATCTTGTTTTCTTGTTGCTCGCTGGCTCCTCAGTGCCCAGGTCAGCTCAAGAATTATTTCCCAATGGGTGAAAGAGGAAAGGAGAGAGGGAGGGATAGAAGAGAAAGTAGAAAACGCATGGTATTGGTGTCTTTATACAGTGCTCCATAATCTTCGAAGCCCTTTCAAATGTTTTATTTTAATTCTCACAACAAAATCAAGACATAAGTTCTGTAATACCCATTTACAGACACAAATTGTGAATACTTGTTGATTACTCTTCCAGTGCTTTTTATAAAGTGAAATTAAATGATAAGTGAAAAAAAAGAAAACATATGTTGCCACAGAATGGCATAGTAAGTTGCAGAGGCAAGATTTGAACTCAGATCATCTGGCTCCAGAGCCTGGCTCTTTACTAGCCCATGAAGTCCACAGATTCAAAGTTAAGTCCCTTACACGATAAAGGACTAGGATTTTGACTCAATTTTGAGTATTGAACTCTAGACCATTGCTGTTCTTGCTTTTCCTTCTGCACCACCAAGGACCTAGGAGTGGGAAGTAGGGGGCAGTGGAAGGAAAGAGGGTTTGTGAAGATGGGATGAGCCAACGTCCAATTTCTGGCTGGATGTGGTGGCTCACGCCTGTAATCCCAGCACTTTGGGAGGCTGAGGCGGGCAGATTGCTTGAGCACAGGAGTTTGAGACCAGCCTAGGCAACATGATGAAACCCTGTCTCTCTCTCTCTATATGTGTATATATGTGTGTATAATATACACACACACACACACACACATACATACACACACACACAAATCAGCTGGGTGTGGTGGCACATGCCTGTAGTCCCAGCTACTCTGAGGCAAGAGAATCGCTTGAACCTGGGAGGTGGAGGTTGCAGTGAGCTGAGATCATGCCACTGCACTCTAGCCTGGGTGACAAAGTGAGACTTCATCTCAATAAAAAAAAAAAAAAGATACAACTTCCTTCACACTGCCACCTTTCCTATGCTCCCTCCAATCCACTCTCCCCGCTGTTCCATCCTATTCTGGGCCCTGGAAGACTGACCTGCAAGGATTTCGCCAAAGAGCTGTCTTTCCCTCTTGCCTCCTGTTGAGTTCCCCCATCAGAAAACATTGGTAAGAGAGAGGAAGATGACAGGGATGGGAAGCAAAGTTATTTAATCCCTCCACTCCTTCCTGGGGAGGGCATAGTTCACATCTCCTTCTGTAGGGCAGCCTTCTCCTCACAGACTCCTGGCCCTTCAGCCTGGGGGTAATAGCCAGGTCCCATTGTGACTAGCCCCAGGCTACTACAGCATCCACTTTCTGGGGTTTCCCTATGCATGGCCCACCTTTGAACCCTGTCCTTGTATTCAAGGCTGTGCAAGTTACTCAATGTGTATGCCATTATTTCTGTCCTGTCCAAACTCTGACTTACACATTACACTCAGTTTTGCCAGTGAGGCCAACTGGGAGACATTAGTTGAAAAGTCTTTTGTTCTGTGGACCCAGAGTAATTGAGTAGCCTCTAGTGTTTCTCAAGAGACAGGCATATTCCATTCACAGACAGGCTCTCCCATTCGTATTCCTTTGTTTGCAAGATAGATTAGATAGCCTTTGAGTGTTTCCTTTCTGATTCAGGTGATTTCAATATCAAGAGACTGGCCTTTCCTAAACTCTCACCTTTTAAAGGTCAAGTAACTGATCCTTTTCCTTCTATGTACTTCATTTTCAACATATGTTTTTGTTACTCCTGCAACTGTTACAGTGACTATATGTATGTGTGTGTGTGTGTGTGTGTGTGTATGTGTGTATTTTGTATATAGTTGACCTTTGAAGAAACTACACTCTACTAGTATGTGCTATTGTCAAATTGTCAAAATAATTTTCACCCCCCATCTTCATTTTATCTTGGGAGCAAACTACGATTTTAATTAAAATTAAGGAAAACCAGAAAATGAGACACCCCTAGTGCAAACACTATTTTCAAATCTCTGTAACACTTTCCAGTCCTCATCCACATAGGCGTTTTTATTTTTACATGTTACATATGTAATTTTGTATTTTGTATTTTCCCCTAATGTTATATCATAAGCATGCGTCTCCATAATTATTGCTTCTAATGATGACATGATATTCCATGAGATAGACACACCATAATTTGCACAGCCATTTCTATTTTCTGAATAACATGGTGGAAAGCACCCTGGTTTGGAATCAGACAACCAGAAGCAAATCCTGGCTCTCTCAGTCACTAGCTGTATGACTTTCTTTGAGTTACTCAATTATTTTTGCACCTCAGTTTTTCATCTTTCAAATGGGAATTCTAATAAAATATGCCCTTTATATGTTGCAGACTTTGTAAAGACCAACTGAGATAATGGATATGAAAATGTTTCTGAACTCTATAATTGAATGATACTTGTTCAGTATCTTATGCCCCCTTGTTTAATGTTCTTCATAATGCTTATCTCTATCTGAAATTATATTGTTTTATCATTATTTCCTACTTGTCTTCCCCCATCAGACTGTCAGTGTTGTAACAGCTGACCATTGCCCATCCTATTCACCTCTCAATCTCCAGAACCTGGTACATAGTAGCTTCAAGAAATATTTGTTCATAAATTGAGAGACTTAAGTGTGTTTCATTTAAGGATTGAGGAAAAGTGGTTATGCTACCAAGATTCCATTTCTTTAGGCTACTGCAACAGTCATGTAATTTATACCACCCTGGGAAAATATAACAAATAAGCATTGAGTAGACCCATGAAAAGGCTGGTAGGCATTTCCAAAAGCTTTCATTCATATGAAGTAAGTTAGAGCTGTTCTCAGTGCCAGCTGTGCTTCTGAATGAGGCAACCCAACCTAGGATGGGAGAAACAACTGAAAGAAGGTTTTGAACCCTGAATCTTAGTCTGTCACTCCAGCACACAGGGGCTTCTGAGTGAACTATGTTCAAGTTCAATAAAGAACAAGGGTTGAAAGTGATCTAAACTTGGCTTGCGGTTCTTGTTGCACAACTCTGTCACTATACCAAAAACTATTGAATGGTGCACTTAACTTGGGTGAATTTTATGATATGTGAGTTATATTTCCGTAACATTTTGTTTTAAGAAAAAGAATGAGAGGAATCCAGTAAACCTGGATATTGACTGCCTTACAGTGTGGCACATCTGTTATTAGTAACACGAAGCAATTCATTCTAACACTGCATATTGAAGTCAGAAGAATATAGGTAGTATGTTAGCAAAAGGAAAAATATATTAAACAGACTGAGCAGGAAGCACACTTAGAGGTCATAGTCCAAATCCTTAATGTGTGTGGATTTTTGTTGTTGTCGTTGTTGTTTCAAGACAGAGTCTGTCTCTCTGTCACCCAGACTGGAGTTGCACTGGTGCAATCTTGGCTCACTCCAACCTTCACTTCCTGGTTTCAAGTGATTCTCATGCCTCACCCTCTCTAGTAGCTGGGAGTATAGGTACGTGCCACCATGCCAAGTTAATGTTTGTATTTTTAGTAGAGATGGGGGGTTTAGCCATGTTGGCCAGGCTGGTCTTGAACTCCTGGCCTCAAGTGATCTGCCTGCCTCAGCCTCCCACAGTGCTAGGATTACAGGCGTGAGCCACCATGCCTGGCCCAAACCCTTAATTTTTACAAACAAGTCAAGCAAGTTGCTCAAGGTTATACAACTAGCTAAGAGCAAATCTGGTCTGAAACCATGACCTCTCGACTGCTGGTGCATTGTTCTTCCCCTGCACCAGTGGTAATAGACAATGGTGAAACATAGACAATTTTATTGTAGGAGTCACAAAGAGAAGAGAAATAAATTCCAAAAATTCCATATTGAATGTAGAGCATTCAATATGACATCAATTTGAATCCAAATCTAGAATAACTTTTAAAGTATATGGTGTGTGAACTTTTAGAAAAGAAAGAATTATTCCATGAAGTCAGCATGGATTATGAAGAAAGGGTCTCAGAAAATTGTTCTATTTGTGTTGTTGAAAAGATTCCAGTAGATTGAGGGAATGATGTAATGTTTCTTGATTCAGCTGAAGCATTTGAGAAAGTCTTTCATATATTTTTGCAATCAAGATAAAGAAATGTGACCTGAATAATAGGGAGGTTTGGAATATACGTTGCTTATTGAACAACTATATCCACAAAGTGTTTGGAGGCTTCTTCTAGTAGTAAATGAAAGAATTCTGTCCTTAGTTCTAAACTTCTTCACTGTTAATAGGATAGCAGACACAGACACAGTAGCTGTTCATGTGAAAATGATATGTTAATGTTCATTGAAACATTAATATAATCTTGAACTGCATTCGTCTATTAATAGCAATATAAACACTGTATTCTGTGTTGTCAGACCACACCCTGAAGAGTTAAGACAAACATTGACACAATGGAATGTCTTTATAAGAAGGTACACAGTGTGGTGAGGATGGGGGTGGCTCTGAAAAACATGACATGGTTCATATTAAGAACAGTTGAAAGGACTAGGATCATTTGCACAGGAGAAGAAAAGACTGGGGGAATTACGGTCACCACTTCAAATACTTAAAGGTTGCTATGTGAAAATGGATAATACTTAGCCAATGGGGCTCCAGAGAGACAACCAGGTGGAAAGTTAAATGATGGTAAAAGAGGAATGGGAAGAAATCAGAGCAACATTAATTGACGTAACTGAAGTCACTCTATACAGCCGAGCCTAAAGCCTAAGTACTCTTAAATTAATCTCTAGATCAAGAGTGGTAATCCAAAGGCTAATTACTTGAATGACATGGTTTTGGACCCTTGCAAAATTACATTCACATCATTTCTATCATATTTTCATCTTATACAAAAGACAATCTATTTAAAAACCTACTATACATTGACTGAAAAAAATATTGAAGACATATCCCACACATAAGTTATTGTACTCTACATGAAGAACACCTACAGAATTGCCTTTATGACCCAAGTTCCAGGATAAACTTTGCTTTCCCTGAAGAATCAAGGAGCTCATTATCTTTCCCTTAGAACAAGATCAACTTCCTCCATCTCCTGTCTCACTTAATGGTAACAACATCAATTTTTTACCTACCATGCACTCTAGACTGTCCCCATTTCTTCACTAACAAATCCTGACAGTTCTACCTCTACAGTACATTCACTCATGCATATTCTCCTAGGGCTACCACTTCGGTTACAGTAGAGTAAATGATATATATGACAGACAGGTTGAAGGTCAGTTCCTTCAAGTCTTCATTCAAATATCACAATTACCTCAAAAATACCTTCTCAATGAATACTACACTGGCCACCCTTCTTAATAGTTCAGCTTGCCTCCACCCCCCGCCTGGATATGCCTTACCATGGTCTGCTTTTTATATTTTTCCATATGACTCACTATCTTCCAATACACTATATAATTTACTTATGTATTGTATTTATTACTTATTTATTTCCTGCTGTCTGAAGGTAAGCTTCATGAGCTCAGAAATCTTTTTCTCTTTTTTTCGATGTTGCATTATCTAGAACAGTGCACTGAAACTACACACACAACAAACACTGGTGGAATAACTGAATAAATAGTGCAAATAGCACATTAAGGAAATGGTGAGCAATATGACCTGGCTAAAGATGTGGGATATGGCAAAAAGAGCTTACAAGCCAGAATCCTCCTCCAGCTGCAAACAAATTGAGAAAAAAAAAAAAATGATTAATAGTCAAATGTGCAAACTCTAGGAAAAAAAAAACTTCAAAGGAATAGTCATGCTTTTAAAAAAGACAGAGAATTCCTTCTGCCAAAAATGAAGGAGCTCAAAGCTGGAAAACTGGAGAATTAAGAGGCTCTGATGCTGCTATAGCTCTAGGGGTAATAAACAAACATTATTTGCCCTAGGGACTGAGGTCTAGGGCTTTAACACCTAAGAAAGAACAGGGAACATGGCCTTGGGCCCACCCAAGTGGAGAGGATCTTGGACAGAAACCCCTTCATAAAACCTGAGCCTCAAACGGCTTCACTGACTATGAAAAGAAAACTAATAAAACTCTACCCACCAGCCAAAGCAAGGAAAAAGAAGACTTTCTGCCCACCAAGACAATGCACAGGTGGAAAATAGTCATCCCCAAGAATAATTCTGGGCTTCATGAATAGATGCAGTGCAAACTGATAATCCTCCCCATTCAGCCATAACACCGAGCAAATCAGTTAGCATAAAAGCTTGTCCTAGACCGAAATCCCCCAAAACACTGGCAGAAGCCAACATACAACTATTTTGAAGGATGTGTTTACAACCCAGCTTATATGGGGCTCTCACAGAGAAAAACACCCCTGCTGAAAATGAGCACATAATACAAAATTACAAACTATAGGCTAAAACAAACTACCAAAATAAAATATCGAAATAACACGATGAAACAAATGAGTTTACAAAAATAATAAAACTTTTCAAAATGAAAGAGTAAAGTCATTTAAACTAGAATTTAAGAGGTGGAAGGAAGTGCCCAAGAGATGAGGAGTCTGAGACCAGAGGATAACAGACTTTATATAATATCTAAGAAAGCCTGACCTTGATTCAGTAGTTATTGAGAAGTCTGGAGAGGTGTTTAAGTAAAGTAGTGATATTGTCACATTTATGATTTAGGAAGAAGCCACTGGCAACCTTGTAGTGGAAGATGGGGTAGAAAATTAAAATCAGGAAGACCAAATAACAAGTTATAATATTTAGGTGTCATTCATTTACAGATAACAGGAATAGCCATTCAAACTGGCCTTAGTAGAAAAATATTTATTGACTCATTTAGTTGAAAAATCCCAGCTACTTTATGGCTTGTGAAATGAAGCCTTGATCAACAATTTCAAATTACATGATCAGAAAGATGTCTCCATCTAAGATCTGCTTTTCTATGTTGAATTCATTCCCAGGCAGATTTTTCAAAGGTGGTAATCCACAGAGTTCTAAGTCCTGCAGAAAATGAGGGTTTCTCCTCACAGATCATTCCAGCAAATGTCTCAAGATCAGTTCTCACTGGCCCAGTCAAGATCCAGGAAGAGGGGCCAGGATAATTAAACTGCGTGGACTGAGATGGGAAGGGGTGCTTGCCAAAGGGAGGTTGACCAGCCAATGAGTGCTTTGTGGGTAGGAATTAAACTCAGACTAAGAGTAGCTTAAACTTATTTCTCTATCTCCTAACAGGAGAAATTTTCAGGTCCTAATTTTTAATAAGCTAAATGTAGAAGCAGAGGTCAACACAATTGAAACCCTTCTGCCTATCCCTCATGATATCTTACAGGGTGCCAGATCCATGGCATACATGAGCAAATCATTGTCTCTGTGTTTTGTTTCTTCTAACCAGGCCTTCTATAGAATCCTTCTATGGCAGTCATACCTCTGCGTTACAGGATGTGTTTATACTCTCTAAATGCTCTCTACGAATCTTCCACCTTGACATCTATGCTAATATATCAGGGTAAATCTTCTGTCTTTATTGTCGTCTCCTGTCCATGAGCTGTAGCTCTTCTGAACAAAGTGTCCTTCCTGGCTGTGTCCCGGGCATGTGGACCATCACACCAAGCCTTGCTGACAGGCCTGTGGGCTTGTGTCACTCTTTATTTCCTTCTGCATGGTTACACTTCAGGTTCACTTTGTTTGTGGCCGTATACTCTATGTGGATACACACAGAGACATCTACGTCACAAGTGTTGTTCCAGACTCTCTTTGCTATTGTTCATTTACATGGATTTTGTAGTAGCTTCTTTATTCTTCAACTCAATTTGTAACACAATGTCCACTTTAACAATTGGTCTGGACATTCTGAAATTCTCTCCCCTATCTTCAGTGGCCTAGTGTGACCCTGGTGCCTCCCGTGCCCCTCCAATCCTTCCTTCCTTCCCCAGTAGGGGTGCCACTCACAGGTTTCACTTGACTCTCTCATCTTCTCTATGATCTCCTCAACTCCAATAGCATCCACCAACCCCTTTATGCAGATGTATCCAAATCTGTATTTCCCATCTTTTTCTGACGTTCAGACCTGTTGTTCTACTGGAGTGTCTGGCCCATACTTCAAACTCACTATGCCCCAAAATGAACATATTGTTATGTTTCTATTTTGTAAACCAGCTCTTCTTCCTCTCCTATGTGTTTTCCATGCCTTCCTTTGTGTTTATTAATGGAAACATCATTTCCCAGGCCACACGGGATACAAGTCTAAGTGCCACTTCTGACTCCTTCCTCCCCTGTAGGTTCCACACTTCATCACCAAGTCCCGGCCAGCCCTAGCATGGCTTTATCTGGATTTACTGCAGCCATGGATTGGCTTCTGTGCAGCTCAGAATGGGGAGGAGGAGGGCGAGCTCAGACAGAGAGAGCTTTGACCTGAATAGTGACTGAGAAAGAGATGAAATGGTCTTGGGGAACCTAAACAGTGACTGAGGTATAATAACACTAGCCTAATTAGACTGGATAAATGCACTCAACTGGGTTGAAGGTACATAAATAGCATAAAATAAGTTATTTGCTCTAGGCAGACCTGAAGGCTTAGAGTCAGGAAAAGTACTTGTAGTTATAAATTAAAATTCCATTTTTGCATTCTCTTGATATGTGGCCAACTTGTCTTCTGTGCCTGATCTGTAGAATTTGTGAGTAGACAGTGTGACCTATTACAACGGCTCAGACAGATGACCCTCTGAGTAGCTGTGGGTTTCCAGATGGAGGAGTAAATCATAGCAAGGACCTCAGAAAGGGACACCTCAGGGACAGACATGAGAGTGGAAGAACTTTCCAGGTTCTCAGCCATCCTGAGCAAGATGGGAAATCCTCACAGGTCTGGGAAGTCATATGTAACAGCTGTGGGACTGATGTTGTTTTATGTTGATTAAAGTTGTCAATGCAAGTCTGTGAAGAGAATCCTCATGCTATTTCAGATCTTCCCGGAAGTGCTAGTAGAGAGAGTGGGGTATGCTCACCAAGCCTTCCTCGCATTCTAACACATTATGTGTTCATGGCTTTTCTCCTCTCTGGAATTGCTGATGCCACAACAGAGATGTTTCCTTGTCTGTGAGGAAATGCTTCATAGACAGTGCGTCACACTCAGCTCTCAATAAATGTAGGTTCACAGAGTAAGAGCATCAGTCCATCTTCACTTCATAGGTTCTTGTTTTTCCAATTCACCCCACCCCATGCTGGATGAGAGACCCTCTCCATTGATCAGTCTACTTGAGCTTGCAAATACGATAAGAACTAAAACACAGAAGACCCTTAATTCAGGCTGGCCGCTCTGCTGCTCCACACTCATCAGCGACAGGACCAGCTGAAGAAACATACACTGGAAATCCCAGCTCCAGAATGCCTGGCCCTGCCCTGCCCTCTAGGATAAAGCCTCTCTGAGAATAAAAAAGAAAAGCAACCCAAGTTGTGCTGACTTGTACGCATTCTAAAACATCCAAGAGATAGAAAAAGAAAGGGTGAAGTAACATTTGTCAACTTAAAAATAACTGCCATTGGTGGAAACAGAATTATCTTCTCTGAATGTCCTAGAAAATGTTTCAAGCTTAATACATATTAACTAAATCACTGAATAGTGAAAAACGTTATCATCTGCTTATACAACATTTGATAACAAAAAAACACAGTTCTAAAGAAACCTTGAATCTGCATTATGAATGTAGCATTTAGCACTGTCTGAGATAGTTGAAGGGCAGTCAACACAAACTGGGAGGAAGGGAGGAAGGCAGGGAGAGAAGGAGGGAGGGAGGGAAGCTGTGTAGGGAGGCAGGGAGGGAAGGAAGAAAGGAAGGAAGGAAGGAAGGAAGGAAGGGAGGGAGGGAGGGAGGGGTAAGGATATGTTATTATAATTATGTGCAGTTTCAAAACATTTTACTATAGAATAAGTGTTCCTCAAATTGTGTGTTGTTCTTTGCTACTTTAGAGAAGAGCTTTACTAATATAAACATAAATTAATTCCAACTCAATCTGATCTGGCTCCAGTGAAATACTAATTTCTACCACTATTCATAACCTGATGAAAGAACTTGGGTTTTAAAGTCAGACAGGGTTCAAGTCCCACCTTAGCCAGTCACTGACCATATGAACACCACCCTCTTCATCTGGACTATCTTCATGCTGTAGAGATAGTAGTGTATGAAGTTCATTGTACAAGCTCTGATACTAGACCCCTTGGGTTAGGCTGGAATATGAGTTCTGTCATTTACTAGCTATGTGAACAGGGCAAGCTAATTCTCCTTTCTGTGCCTCAGTTTCCTCAGATGTAAACTGGGTATGGATAATAGTCCTTCCCTTGTGAGGTTTTAAAATAATTAAATGAAATAATGCATGTTAAACACATAGAAAAAAAGCTGTAATATGTTTATTGAATAAACATTGGCATTATCATTATATCCTCAAGAAGGTAAGCTTTTGGAGAGAAGGAAGTTCGTGGGGTTTGTTAACAACTGTATTCTCGGTGGAAGCCTAACATATAGTTAAGGTTCATTAACCATTTGGTAAGTAAAGAAATAATATAAGCCTTTCAGGGTTGTTTTGTGGAGGGATGAACTTGTCCAAACACATGACATACCTGATGAAGAATAGTCACTCAATAAATACTGATTATATTCTCTTTCCCTGATCTCTTTTGCATAATAATCCATGTCTCCTTTTCAAATGTTCTCTTTCCCTTGAGAAAAAAATACATCTTTCTCCTTAAGATAACCTAATATATTGGTATGTAAATGAGTAGCATTTACAATGTTATATGCTGGCCTGGGCTCTTTCTAGACTGGGGGAAACTGGTTCTTTTCTTTTCTTTTCTTTTCTTTTCTTCTTTTCTTTTTTTTTCTGAGATGAAGTCTTGCTCTGTCTCCTAGCCTAAAGTGCAGCGGCCTGATCTCAGCTCACTGAAACCTCTGCCTCTGAGTTGAAGCGATTCTCCTACCTCAGCCTCCTGAGTAGCTGGGATTACAGGCACATGCCACCACACCCAGCTAATTTTGGTATTTTTAGTAAAGACATGGTTTCTCCATGTTGGCCAGACTGATCTCAAACTCCCGACTTCAGGTGATCCGCCCACATGAGCTAGAGGAATTATCCTTTATGGTGCCCATGAGCGAAGCACCTCTTTGTTCAGAGTTTTCCACAAGTACTGCCCACGTAGGGCTCCGGACAGTAGAGGAAAAGGAAGGATACTGTGCCAACTTGTCACTAACTCATCAATCATGCAAGGATATTATAGGCTTTTCAGATTGTTACTTCATCAGAAATCCAAATACGACTACTCCTTGGCTTTGTGGAGATCATGAGCCCTACATTCTCCTCCACAGAGGCCAACAAATAAAACTAAGAACCCCAGAGAATTAGAAAAAAAGAAACTTCCTCTCTTTTAATAATTCCACAAACATGAATATAGTAAAACAAAATGAAGCAACAAATAGTAATCTTTCCTGTCACTCTCCCTTTCTGAATTCTCAATAGAAATCATCTTATGTCAAAAGAATACTGGAAAACCAAACTGGTAGAATTGGAAGAAACTTCACTGTCAGAGGGTGCAGGGTGTGTCTGGATGTGGGGGTAAGATGGGGATGACTTTGGACTAGGAACCAAGGAGTATCTAAGACCTACTGTTTAGCAGCCACTCCCTGTGAGATCCCTAAAGGACATAGACCCAGCCCTGGCATTCTTGACAGGGCCAGCAGAGGCCAACCTGAGGACCTGTCTTGTAGAAGCAACAATTAGAAAGGACTAGAGGAGGCCAAGGAGAAAGAGAAATGGCTGGTGCTTCTCTCAGGAAGAGCTTCCCCAGGTCTCCCTCAATTCAGCTTTAGAGAGGGAAGAAACAGAAGGACTGTTCTCATTGCATCCCGCTTTTAGCACCCACAAACATTGGCCAGTACATGTCCTTGCATTTGAGTGCCACTCCTCCTTCTTGGTAATAGAGGGGAATTAAATGTTGTGACCTAGGCCTGAGAGAGGACAGAGATCGAGGCCATGGTTTGGAAATTTCCTGGGCATGCCAGCACCTACTATGGTGAAAAACAAAGGATTCAGAGTCAGAAAGACTTGGGCCCACTCCTCGTTCCTCCATTTACTAATTATATGCCCTTATAAAAGTCACTTAGCTTCTCTAAGCCTGAAACTTCTCATATGAAAATCGATCACTGCTACCACATGGAGTTGTTATAAAAATTAAGAGGTCATGTTGGGAAAGTCCTTAGCATAGCGTCTGTTGCAGGGTAAGTGTTAAATCAATGGTAGCTACTGTTGTCATCACATAAAATCCAGGAGTTACTTGTGCAGCATCTTTGATAAATTCTTATGTATTTTTTGGTTTGAGTATCTCTGGTGACAATGTGCTCATTACGTCACCAGGGAACCTGTTTTATTACTGGATAGCTGTAGAAAATTATTTTTCTTTATCTGAGATGGACTTCTTACTCCTTCTTCCCCTGGAATGAGATAAAATAAGCAAGCTGTCTTCTATGGGACAGTTCCCTATGTATTCAAAGGCAGCTGTCATGCTCCCCTGAGTCTTATCTTCACCAGCACCAACATCCTTCGTATTCTCAGCCATTTTATGTGGATTAGTTTCTGTGCCTTTCACCACACAGATTGTTGTCCATCATCCTGAAAACTACGTAGTTTTGCTAATTCATCCCTCCAACAAATGTTGATTGAGCACCTATAGAAAAATCAGGTAACTTGGTAGGTGCTTGAGACACTGAGATGAACAAGAAAGACACTGACTTGGCCCCCAGGGATCTTACAGTTTGTGTGGGAGACCCATGACAGCTATGCAGGCAACTAGACTGACAATGACACTGAGAATGAACGTGCTGAGAGGCAGGGAAAAGAGAAAGACTGTGAGCTCCTTGAGGGCAGGGTTCCACTTCCTCATTCTCCCTTGTCCACATTCCATGCAATCTTATTCCCATACTATGCATTTCCCCCATAACACGTTTCCTCCATAATGTCTCCTAACCTGCTCATGTTTTGTAAAATTGTAAATCAGATTATACAATTTCTCTGCTTTAAAATCCCCAGAGCAGCTTAGCTTTCTAAGGCATATTGTGAAGTGAAAAAAGCAAGGTTCAGAATGACATCTGCAATAACATATCATCTATGCAATAGCAAACAAACAATACATTTCAATGTATTATATGGCAATGATAGATAGACAGACGGGTGATTGATAAATAGACAGGATAAATAGACAATGCTTTTAAAAATCCTCAGTGGCTTTCCAATGCACTTAAAGTCAAGCGTTGTTCCCTTGCCTATGAGACCCCAAATGTCTCTCCCTACCTCTCCAACCTTTGTTGTTCTCTCTCCCTGTCACTGTGTTCCAGCTGCAAAGGCTCACATTTTCCTTGAGCATGCCAAAGCCTTTCCTGATACAGAGCTTTATCCTAGCTGTTCCTCTGTGTGGAATCCTCTGCTCCCTGATATTCCAAGGACTTACTAGTTCAGACCTCAGCACAGGGGTCATTGCCTCCAAGAAGCCCCCACTACCACTCAAACTAAAGTCATCACCATGTTATTATGTCATCACCTGACCTAAAGTTCTTTATTTAGCACTTTTTCTACATTACTTTCAAATACCCATTGTTTATATGCTTATTTTTCTCCTCCATCAGAATGTAAATTCCATGAATACAGAATCCTCTGTCTTATTCACCAGTGTGTAGAACTTTGTGGGCATATAATAGATATTCAGTAAATAATTGTCAAATGATTTAATGAATTGTTGATGACTCAATACTTACTATAGTGCCTCCGCACCTAGAGACATAGAAAGAATGAGTGAATTGGGACAAAGGAGAAAGCAGCAAAAGTTCACTGAGTCCATGGAAGGTGGAAATGGACAAAAAGCCCAAACTTCCCATCCAGCATGGTTTGGTTTTGTATCACCCCTGCCTGCCACTCACAGTCATTCCTTTCATTCCTACACACATGGAAGTGAATTTGTTATGGAACTTAATGTCTCCTAACCAGCTCTGGCGCCTTCTCTACACTGTTGAGAGTCAGAGAGTCAAGTAAGTAATCTCAGGGTTGTAGACCTGGGCTCCATCCATGGCCCAGAAACACCACAGATGTTTGCTTTGTATCAGCTTTGCAGATGTCATCTGCTGCCTGGCTACTGTCCTGCGTGGGCTGCCACACTCTCTGAAGACCTCATGCCACCTTCCTGCCTAGCCTCCCTCCATCTACCTCTGTGCTTACAACTGGGACATCTCCATCACATTCCCAACCACCAGCACCTTCTTCAACAGTAGGCTATCCTAAAATTCAAAACTTTGGGGGATAACACGGTGAAACTCCATCTTTACTAAAAATACAAAAAATTAGCCGGGCATGGTGGCACGTGCCTGTAGTTCCAGCTACTCGGGAGGCTAAGGCAAGAGAATCACTTGAATGCAGGAGGCAGAGTCGCAGTGGGCCGAGATCACGCCACTGCATTCCACCCTGGGCAACAGAGTGAGGCTCTATCTCAAAAAAAAACCAAAAACCAAAAAAAAACAAAAAAAAAACTTTAACAGAAGGGGAACATACATTTTTTTTTCTCCAAAAGTAATAGTTAAATATTACCATTATAAAGTTCATCTTTAAATAATAATTATTATGAAATAATCAGCCTTTCATAAATAACACTGGGAATCTTTGAATAAATATAAAGGATAAAAAATTAATTATTTAAAAATAGAAACCTCCATCCCCTACTGAACAGTGAAGGCCTGATTATTAGAATATGGAAATATATGAGCCAGTTTTTTTAAAATGATAATTTTTGTATTGTTGCTCTAAATTCCATTGAACATTAGAAAAATGCTTTTGCAAAGAGTGGATCTTTACAAAATTTTACCTCCATGTTACAAAGGTAGAGTATGCACTAAAAAAGAAAAGATCTTAAAATTGCATGTATGTTTCAGTAGCATCTGCTACTCTCTATTAATGCAGACCCGTTAACCTCACTAACCTCATTGCTCAGTATTTCAACCTGTGTTTCCATCTGACTTAGCCAGTAGCAACATCATCTGACCACACTGAATGGAATGGAGAGTTCTTGTTCTATTCAATTAACTATAAGCCTGCACATGACTTCCCCAATGCCCATCTTTACAGCTTATATTGGTACACTCCAAGCACACAGTTCCTCATTCACCATCTCAAATGCACCCTGCTCTCTCTCCTTTCCAAGACTTTGGCACGGCAGCCCCCTTCTGATGAAGCACTCATCCCTTCCCTCTTTGTCGTGCTAACCTGTACACATCTCCAGGTAGCAGCTCAGATGAAGCTCCTTTAGGGAAGAATGTGCTCACCTTTCTGCTGTTACTCTCATAACACCCATTTCCTTCTATCTTAACCCTCTTCACATAGTTATTTAATGTTGGGTTTCTCCTCTAGATTAGACTCTAAGCCCCATGAAAGCAGGGACAGTGCCTGTTACTATACCATTGTATTCTTGACACATAGTAGATGCTTAATAAACATTTGTTTGATGAATAAGCAAGTGAAGAGGCAAATGAATCAATAAATTCCCTGGAGCCATTTTGGTATCAATTAGAATTTCCTGAAGCTCATTTATAGAAGGAACCAGAGTTTTCATTTTATTCCCTGTCTTAACTCAAACTTAATTTATACTAATAAAAATAATTACTTTCCCATGAGGAATTAACACAATATAATTTGTCACCAGTATAATCCAGTCAAATGATGAATCTGTCTATCCATCCATGTGCAGCAGCACAAAGGCTGGGCAGTAGGTTTCATAAATTACAAGGTCTAGAAAATTCCTCCTTCATATGAAGAAGTTAGTGGAAGTGAAAATAATGGCGTATAATCAACACTTGAAAAGGCAGCATGGTCAGGAACAGATGTTTGTTGATAGTGAAGTTCTGACCATGTTCATAAAATGGCCTTTCACACCTTTGACCACAGATCCCTTTGAGGGCAGACGGAAGAGTGAGGTGGTTGGGAACTCAAGCTTAGCTCTGGATTCAGTCCTGGCTCTTCCAGTTCTACTCCTGGGACTAGTTCTTCTGGTTGTTGCCCAGGTCCATTTCCTCCTCTGAACAGAACCAATCGCCTTCCCAGTGTGCCTGTCTGTATGACCAAGGCCAGAAAACTAAGATACATTTTCGTGGCTCCCTTCTCGCAAAGGTTGCTGTGGTAATTTAGGTTCTGCCAGTCAAGACTGGCATTTGGAACTGAGTTTAGTAAGGAGAGGGGAGGCAGCACCTAAGACATCCACTTTGGTCCTGCACATTTGGCACCTGGCCTGGTCCCCAAGGCATAGGTGATGGGGCGTATTCCTGGGACCAAGTTTCAGCAGCAGCTTCCCGATTCCTCTATGACAGTTAAAGAGAAGCATCTTGAAGTCTGCAATCCTCAGAGTAGCTTCTCAATTGTGGCAGAGTTAGAAGTTCCTGGTTGGATGGTCAGTTCTGTGGAATTTTTCTGGAAGACTAGCCTAGAGCCTGCATCTCTAACACTCGATAATTACGGTAGGCACCTCATTTTCCTGTATTAAATCCTTTCTTAAAATGGGTGGCTTATGTGATCTACAACTAAACCTTAACTGATACACCCGCCACACAACTTTGTTGTGTAAATGAAATTAATAATGTGAATAAAGCTCCTGGTGTGGGACCTGGCAAAATTAAGCATTTAGTAAATGCTGGGTTTTTTGTTGTTTTTCCATTGAGCATCTATCTCTTGGATATATTTTCGGCAGAACACTTGAGGTTTTAGTCATCATGAGAAGGAGACCTTGTCGTGCCAGACCCATACTCATTTCAATAGGGAAGGCACCAGGTTTAAGAGGCCAAGAAATAGACCCAGAGCCACCAAACAAGATATAGGATGTTTTGAGGGGAACTTAAATACAGAGAGCAGTTTAGTGACAGGCTGGACAGGAGAACCTCCCTGCCTGAAAAAAGCAGGCAGTTTATATTGCACCTTCACTTAGCAACCTCTACCTGGCAATCTTCATTTAACCTAAAACAAAGGGCCTTGATTCCTTATAAGGCCCATGTTCCATAGGATGGGACAGGGCTCAGATGTTCTTCATAGATAAGGAATGAATCTCCGGTTGGCCATGCTCAGAACTCTGAACACACATTCTGCCATAAAAGGTTGTTCTCAGAGTGCATCTACCATACAGACCCACCTTTTTCTCCAACACGTCGGGGACAAAAAGAATTATGCAGAGATGGAGCCCTTGAGGTAAGGAAAAGGTAGTTAAGGACATTTGTTTTGAATAGTTTTCATCTGCCTTCAGATACTGAGCATGAGAATCTCCAAATCATAACAGTGCCATGTGTGAGATAATTATTACAATCAGAAAAGCCGTTCCATTGACAAGGATAAAAGTTATGACCAGATTTTAAGGCTCCAGGTAGAGAAGATGCTCCATTATGCTTCCCAGTATAGCTCAAGATCATAGCCCTGCTGAGTAACAGACACTGAATGAGCATTTCAAGTGCAGCAGATCTGGGCAACAAGGACAGGAGCAAATGGGAGCCTGAGTGGCCTCAGCCTGGACAGCGAGCGTTCATGGGCCCTCCTTTGCTCTGACTCTGGGTAATTGCCCTTCAGAAGCAATTGCCAGCCCTGCCTGTGAACCCTTTCACCTGTGGCTGGGCTCACGGATGCTATCCCTCTGCCTTTATCCAACTCCCTAGCTTTTCTTGTCCCTGCCTAACTTTGAATACATGGCCTATACCCCACAGGGTCTGCCCAGTAATGACCCTTAACGGCAAGGCTCAGAAAACCCAAGCCCCTGTGCCCACTGGCCCAGGTACAATGTGAGTGAGGCAGGAGGAAGGCAGCCAGAGACAAGCTGTGCCTTCTTTGCTATTTTGCCTGAAGCACTGATGGCAGCTGCAAACAATCATGCCTGGTGTGGGGAAGCTAATTCCAGAACCAGTGAATTTTTCCCCATGGGGCATGGGGTTGAATTCTACGAGGTACTGTGTTATTTTTTATGCTTTCAAACCTAACCATGTTAGGTCAGGTTTTTAGGAATGACCTCAGACTTTCAGCTGGAACAAAATTATTATGGCAGCATACTGTTTAAATATCCCCAAATTTTGTTATAAAACACAAGTACAGACAAATAAACTAGAATAGCAAGATAAAATAAATAAATAAATAAAAATAAAAAAGATGGCATCTTCAAAAAAATAAGATGACAAGGGTTTTTCCTGAAGCCCTGAAGACTCCAGAGTACAAATGGTCAGAGCTAAACCACCATCGACAGCAGAACTTACTCAGGACACGCACAGGGTGGCCACTTGTAGAAGCAGTAGAGAGGATAGAAGAGAGTCTTGGTGTTCTAAGAGCTTTGAAACACAGAAATTGCCATCAAATGTTTGTGCCTAAAAAGAGATGACTTTACCGGGAGTGAAACCCTTGACAGACAAACCTAGAAATAACCCATTGATAAACTGTTGTAAAGCCCCACAGACTCTAGTGTGCAGATGAGTACAAATAAGACATAGTAAGCACCCGCGAGAAAATCAGAAGGTTCTAGGCAGCTGACATTCTCAGGAACCAAAGAGTTATCTAGCCAGATCTTCACCTCTGTAAAGACGGACTCTTCCTGTGAGAACAAATGGATATGCATACAGAAATCGAGTGTTTAGAAACAATGGTGGAAACTGGAGAGAAGGCTTGAATACTAGGAGGAGCAGAGTTGAGGGGAAGCATGCTTGTTGACCTGGGAAGCTGAAATTTTTAATACTTCCAGGTCACAATAGAGGAGGGAGCCTTAGAGACATTCCTCTAGGAAAACTACCTTAGTCTTTCTCCATAGGAATCTCCTTCTAAAAGAATAACCGGGGGCGGGGGGTGGGGGTGGGGGGTTTGGGCGGGGTGGGTGGGGAATGACATCTTAAAGAAATAAGAGAAAATGAAAAAGCTGACCTTGTATGGAAAAAAAAAGAGGAACATTAAAGTAACCATTAATGAAGCATATCAGAAACGTATGACCACAAAACTGATGAAAACTATAGTTTAATATTATAAAAGGAGCTAAGATAAATTAAGAACAGAATGGAAGCAATGAAAATTTAGCATAACTAAGGAGCAGAACGTCTCAGAAATTACCTGGTTGAAAGCCAGTAGATGTGAAAAAGTTCTGTCAGAGTTTGGGAAATAAATTGAGAAAAAAAAAATCGGAAGGAAGGCTAAACTAGAAGAAACATGAAAGACTAGACAACAGAGTCTGAACAAAAAGAGAAGCAGATGACATAAAGGAGATTTAAGTTCACCCAATTATAAGAAAAACAGAGATTGCTTAACTTTGAAGGAAAATAAAGGCTAGAACACAGTAACAACGCATTAGAGTAAATAACCCTAGCACTCACATCGTCATCTCTAAATACAATTTCCTACTAAAAGGAACAAGGTTTGTTGGGAGAAATAGCTGATTTCAGATGTAGGGCAAGAAATGCCTAAAATGAGCCCAAGCTATCTTGCTTTGCCAGGGATAAGAAATCTATCAAAAGGACACAGAAGTCTGCATTTCAGTCATTATGATAACACTGGAGAAAGAAATGCAGCTTTTGACAATGTAACATCTTTCTGAATGCTTGTGATGCACTCAAGAGTTTTCTCCCTTAGAAATGGTGATTCTTTGAAGCAGAGTCATGCGTATTTCAAACAAAAATTGTAACATTTTCTCTGCTTTTTCTGTTTCAAAAGATATACAGAAAACGCATCTGGTTCCTCTATGTCTTCTAACGTTTTTATGCTATTACAGAATGGATAAGCCATTCGATTATATAAAAGAGGTGTGACACCATTTGGTTAGGAAATTTATAATAGAAAACGGGAATCCTTGAAAATTGGACAAGCCAATTCAAGTTTTTGTGATCAAGTGGAATTAAAACTATTTAATGCATTCTACTATATTTTTAATCTTTGACCTTTCTTCCTCCCTCCCTACACAAATACATATACAGAACCACAGTGGCAGAAAAACCAAATAATTTTATTAGTAAAAATAATGTAATTTTTCTCGTTTGTAGTTGCTTTATTATCATCAATTGGATAATTTCATATGTCATAGGTCACCAGTAAACTTTTACTATCGGTGATGTTGATATAAAACAAAATGCCAACCAATATCTCTGACATTTATGATATTATAGTGTGTAGCTCATTGATGGTCCTCAAAAACACATTTTCTGTTAATAGATCAAACATTACAAAATAAATAACAAAAAGACATTTGTAGCGGGTTGAATGGTGCCCCTGCTAACATTTCCACATCATAATCCCCAGAACCTTTGAATGTGATATTATTTGGAAAAAGGGTCTTTGTAGATGTAATTACATTAAAGGTCTTATGATAAGCTCATCCTGGATTATCTGGTGGGCCCTAAATCCGTCATGGGTGACCATATGACAAGAGATACATAGAAAAGGGAACACATAGGAAAAGAGAAGGCCATGTAAAGACAGAAGCCTATACAGTCTCTTGAGTAATGCATCCACAAGCCCAAGAATGCTGACACCACCAGAAGCTAAGAAAGGCAAGGAAAAAATCTCCCCTAGAGCTTATGGAGGTAGTGTAGCTGTGCCAACATGTTGATTTAGAAACTGTGAGAATATCAATTTCTATTGTTTTAAGCCACACACAAAAAGACACAGGAGCTAACATAAAGAAGTATCATTTATATAAGATGGAATAATGTAAGAAACACAAGGAATAATGTTTGCAATAAATTGATATACCATGTGTGTACGTGTTTTAAACATTTTATATTTATGGATTTGTGTGTGTATATATGTATATATGTGTGTGTGTATACACGCACAGTCTCATAGATTCAAAATAACCTTTCTTAAAATCTCATTGATCACTATTGAGGATCTCTAGTGAACTAAGTTAAAAAGGAAAAAAAATTAAGCATGTATTCTCCATTTCCAATATGAACTGTATTTCAAGGTAAACAAATAGCTAATGAGGGAAAGTCTTTACAGAAGAATCCTAGCTAATAAATGCAGAAGCAATAATAGAATTTAAATATCCCCATTTTACAAATCTCATTAAATAAATAATGGGTTTAGGAAACAATCATCAATGGAATTTGTAAAACAGTAGATATAAGATTAATAGGAAATTTGATCATGGAGACATGAGGCTGACAGTGCCTGAGCCCACTGATCAATCTTAGCATCACTAAAAGTGGGGCACCAAGAAACATGACTCGTCTCATGATATGATGTAATTGGAAGTATATAGTACCAACTTTGAATTATTTCCTAAAAGTTTGAATCTAAATCTAATTAAACCTTGTATCAGTTTACAGGAAAGTAAGGAAACACCTTGAAGGATACAACAAGGAAGCGGTTAGTCAAAACTTTTGTCTCTCAACAAATCAATAGCATTAATCCAAAAGGATGGGAGAAGGTTTATAGAATAAATAGACATAGCTACTAAGTGTGATGTGTGGATCTCACTGGGATTATCATTTGAACGAGCTGTCTTTGTCTGTGACTGCCTGGATATTTTCCATTTGCTTTTCCAGAACCACTTGAAACCCTACTTGACTCTCTCTGTGCCCCAGGAGGCTGGTCTTTACAAACTAAAAGGGATTGGCCGATAATGGCCTGTAGGCCACATCTGCCCAGTGGCCAGTTTACACACAGTCTGTGAACTAAAAATGATTTTTACATTTTTGAAAAGTTATTAGAAAAAAAGAAGAAGAAAATGGGACAGAAACTGTATATGGCCCCAAAACTGAAAATATGAATGGTCTGGCCCTTTACAGAAAAAGTTTTCAACACCTGAGCTAAATTACCTGGCATTCCTTGTCCTTTAGATTCAGATTGGGAGGGAGGAAGAGGAGCTCTGAGGGTGAAAGGAGAGTGATAAAATTGTTTATTCTCCCAGCTCCTTTCTTCTTATCAGGCTAATGACTCCAATTCCCAGCTTGCCTCTTCCCTTTGCTTCTTAGGCCATGGATGGTAACAGCTTTTCATGATTATGAGCTTCCGGGTACTGCACTATCTCTGGTTAATTTCATTTTATCCTGGCCACACCTTTGTAAACAGTCCCTTTATTTAAAAAATCTTCAGTTACCTCTTGGAATATGTCATCTGTTTCCTACCAGGACCTTGCCCCCTGCAGAAGAGATATTAGACGTAACTTTGTTGAGTGTGATAACGGTATGGTGGCTATGTTGGAAAAGTCTCCACATAGAGATATATCCTGAAATATTCATGGATAGCATGACACGATGGCTTAAATTTTCCCTAAATACTCCTGAAAAAAGATATGGAGAGAAACAAGTGGGATAGGTAGGGGATTATATACAATTGTGTGTATATGGAGATTAATTACACTATTCTCTCTAGTTTTGGGTACATTTGAAAAAAAATACAAAGAAAAAAATTTTTCTCTAACCTTACATTAGCAGTTAAATTAACTAAAGAAATAGATAATTATATTGCATAAACTATATTTGAAGGGCCAACAAAGATTAGGATTAACAGCACAAACTTTGGTGATGAAAACCTGGGTTTAAATCTCACTTTGGACACTAAGCAAATGAAAAAAGCTGTCTAATTACTACTCAATATCATTTTCTAATATGTAAAATGTGGATAATATTTATAATCTTGGACTACAATTAAAAATTAAATAAAATAATGCATATAACCTGCCAGGTACCAAGTAGATGCTTAATAAATTATAGTTGACACTGCTATTACTAGTAATTACAATACTCTGTATTTAGAGAACAGAATGGAATTGAGTTTGGGGTAATAAGGAGGGAAAAGAAGAATGATGGTAGCTACTAAGAATATTTTAATAAATATCTATGTTCTCTGATATAGATTAGATATGTTGTGAGATTTCTTTGTCACTAGAGACATACAATTTGTTACAGGCTAATTGAATTGTATAATTTGAGATAAAAAGTGCAGTCAAAGCTATTTAAATAGCATGTAGTAATTAGGAAACTAGTTTAGTGGAGAAAATCTCAAAGGGAACCAATTTTTTTCCCTATTTGACAGAATGAATGTTTTAACACCTTAATAGGAGCACCATATTGGTTCATGCCTTTGAATTGGAATGATTTTCATTCTAATTACATGGAAAATGAAAATCACATTATATTAAAACCATGAAGAAGCACAGATGTTTTGCAATTTGACTTTCTGCCTATCTCTCTGAATGGTTCAAAGAAAAGATATAGTGATGTGTTATGGCGCCCATTTGTTTTAATATTTGGCTAGAGGTTCTTGATAAATTATGAACTGATCAACATGATGTCGTGTGAAAAGGCTATAAAACAAAATTATGTCTCCACTGAGAAAAGTGAGTGGCAAACATGTTCTCATTAGCACGGTCTACACATGAACGAAGAATAACAAATTGAAACAATTCTCCGAGTAACCTCAAGTCCAAAAGTATCTCCAACCTGATATATTCACTTGATTGAGGAAGAATTGCCTGAGGCTCTAAAATGTCTAAGTAATTGTCCATATTTTCTCCCTCACATTAGTTTAACTGTGTCTGCAGGCACAGATGATCTGCCCTTTGTTTTACCTTCACTGACTTGGTTGTTTAAGCTTGCCACTTCACTGGGACAAAACAAACTCCCTCAAGGGTTCCTTGGGTCTCTATGAAGAGACAGACACCCTCTTAGGTGGCTGTAGCAGGTCTGTCCCCAGTACCCGCCTGTTCCTTGCTTTGCTACATAGTCCTCTAATGTCCTGTTTTGGGTCTCATGCTAAGATTGTTAAAGAATAATGAATTTAAATTTCTATCTGCTCCAGTGAGGTCAGAATTTCAACAGGAATCCAAATCTCAAGTGTAAAGAGGGTGAAGCTCTAACAAGTGAAATTGGGAACTGAGCATATGTCTGAGGTGAGAGAATGTGGACAAATGGAGGGAGTTCGGGTTTGGAGACATTTGGTGAAATCATCAGAAGGCAGTCTCTAGCCAGCCCACATCTGCCCATGATGCATTTGCTATAAGGGAGCAAAGGCCAGCAAAGGCCTCTCCACTCTGTCGCTGCAATGCACCTTGAATGAGGTACAGAACAAACAAGCAAAACCTGAATCCAGCCTAGACAAGAATTTTACATGCTGTCTTCTTATATAACATCTAGAGGACATTTATCTTAGTGGTACCAAAACGCTTCCATTCACTCTGCGGCCGATTTTCTAACTGACTCTGAGCCATTTACTCTCTTAGCCTCTGGGTTTTGTTTTGTTTTGTTTTGTTTTTAATAAGGGAGGGGGAAAATTTAATGAGAGAATAATTATCACCATAAATGTCACTTGAGACAATAAGCTATACTGTTTACGTGCCTCGGGCTCTTTAGAGCAGAGATGCCCAAGAAGCTATTCCTTTAAGACGTTGCTCTTGGCAATTCAACAACTTCTCTTCTTGGAGGCAATAAATACCCAGGTTGTATGTTTATATTCAACAGAAATCTTCTGGAGACAGCATTTCCTAAAGCATTGCTCTTCAGTATGTTGTTGCCAGATATGTCAATAGGTATGCCTAGGAAAGGCCTCCGTGGTTCAAGAGGTTTAGTGAATGCTGAAATCCATAACTTCTTAGTGACATAAAATGTGTGTCAGCAATTAGAGGCTCTGAGAAGTCTTGCAATAAAGAGAACGATTTGACTTTGAATAACCGAGCTGTTTCTAAACATTTTTTTGAGCACTTATTTTGTACCCTGTGGAACAGTGTCCCAGAGAACACAAGCTTATAAAATGCTGCTTAACTTAGTGGCCTCAATCAGTGGATCATAAATCTTGGTGATAAAGCGTGGGGTACGTGTGGTGGGAGAGAGGGGAGAAAGAATGCAGAACTAGAGATCCATGAAGCCATATGTTTACCAACCACTGTTTCTAGACTTAATAAATAATATAGCTCATAAATACATGGGTGGCTATTTTTCTAACATATGAAGATATTATTATATTAGATATGAATCCATATAAAAGCACAACAAAAATTTTTAGTAGTTGTTTACATCTTTTTGAATCATCAGAAACTAAAACTATAACTGTGATGTGGCAGATTTGTAAAGTGTTTTGATGTTAAAAGGGTTTTTTTGTACTAAAGGAGAAAAAAAAAAAAAGCAGAAATCATCCTCTTAACCCACAGGAGTGAATCTAATGGTTGGAAATTCAGGCATGGTGCCAGCAGATGAGGAAATTCTGAGAACACTAGTTCTGGTTCTTCTCAAATCATAACATGCCGTGTCACCTGGTCACCCATGAGTAACCTGGGTGTGTAGGACCCAGTGCTGTGGATGGAGCTCTTCACATCTCCTTGAGGCCAGGGCTCTGTGGGGTGTTAGCACAGCATGCACAGCGAAACTGATGTTTCTGGATCCCAGCTGTATAAATGAGCTACAATGGCCAGATGTGACCGTCCTGACCCTGTTTGTGTGCAGCATGGACATGCAGCCTCCATGACTCCCCAGGGACCTTGCTGGCTCTGGGATTCTATGACAGCAGACTTCGGCAAGTTGCTCATCAAAAAGTCAGCAGAACTCCCATGTAAAAGAAAAATTGTATTCACAGATGCTGCTCTCTCCAAAGAGAGGGCAAATGTGGGTCTATCTGATGAAAGCAAACTCGACAATGTCCTTAATCACAAGGATGATCAGCCTGGTCAGCTGAAAGGGTATGGCTAGCATGATCCAACCTCATCATTACTCTGGAATCATTACAACCCTGATGGTGAGATGATCATGGTGATTATCATAGCATGTAGTTATGCTACTAGCATATTATGTGGCTTGGATCGTATTTTCCCTAGTCCAGCTGATAGACAACATTTAATTTTGTTCTTGGTATAAAAAAACCATCATTGGTCTGCAGCATTTGGTCTTTTGCAAACACTCTGGATTAACTGAACTTTAAGAAACATTCACATTTAAATCATACTCCCTCACTCTGAGGTTGAGAATGCAAACTGACCAGGAACACAGCCAGATACAGCGAGATTTGACTTCTGCTCTCCATGCTGGTGTCCACGCCCTGCGGAGGTGGCTAAGCCAGCGCACTAACTTCATCTGGGGAATGGAGGCCTGTCACAGGGAATCACTAACTCTTGGACTCTCAGTTTTCTTAATGACTCAGTGATTGTTAACCTGGAGGAAATCCAGCCCAATAGAGCAACAGTTTCTCTAATTCCTAATTTTATTCTTAGCTGCAAGTTTTTGACATTTTTACCTGGGACTCTGGCTCAGAATTCTTTGACATCTGTCTTTGTCAGGTCATTTCGCCCCTTCATGTTTTTAAATTGCTCGTTTTAGTTTAGTTTCAGGTGACTTTTCTATGCTGCATACTCCAAACTGTGGTTCCCCATTTTCACTTTTGAATCTTGTTTGAGGGTGCCTTGAGAAATATAACTTTAGATGTATGTGGTTAAGAGTGAAAAGATCAAGGAGTATAAAACAGAAATTTGCATGCTTTAGTGGATTTTAACTTCGAAATTCTTTCAGGAGGAGCATGGATGGCTATTCTTTCTTGGTTTTACCAAGTTTCCATTTTACTCATCTGCCAAAAAAGATAATTAACATTTATAACTAAATGTCTTTGGCATGGAGCCAACTAACAATAAGATGGCCTACATCATATAAAGCACCCAGATTAGTACAATATAAACTGGAGAAGTTAAAGAAATGAAAGGAAGGAACTAGTCAATGATTCAAAATTCTTGGCTACATCTGTGCAGTGCTAGACATTTGGAAGGAAAGTGAGCATTCCCGTTAGAACTTAAGATATCTTCAAATATTTAGATTGATTGTAAACAAGTTTTTTAGTTTTAAGTGCTAGGTATTTAGTGGACAATAGTCTTTCATAAAAAAGTTATTATTCACAATCTTGGGAATTACTAATTCATTATTCATGGGGCCATTTACCCAAGAGTGACATCATTTTAGATGTAGACCATGTGTACATGATACCAAATACTTTCTAAAGGAATTGACTAATTCATTTGGCTTTGTCACCATGTGGGGTCTCATGAAAATGTGTGCTCAAGCAGAGAGTTCTGCTGCACTAAGTAGAAGTTTTCAGATGAAAATAATGGTGTTTGACTCTCTGGGGATCTGAATAAACCAGTTAAGCTTTTATTAATCCATGCCTTATTTTGTTATTTGTTTCAAAATATGCAGAAATGGAGAAGAAATGATCTCTTTTAGGCATTACCAAGAGAGATGCCTGGAGTGATGAATAAGGAATTACTGGAAGGAGAGAAAATAGGATTATATATGTCCCCTTTAAAACGTACTTAGAAACTAAGTGAAGAAGAAAGGAGAGCTGGCCCTAGGGGCATTCAAGGATGGTTGAGGAACAGCCTGGCTGAGTACAGTGTCTCCTACACTTACGTTCCACAGACTGTTCTCCTCTGGGTGTTGACGGATGTGCTAAGGAAAAAGTCCCCTGTGCTCAAGAAAGTCTGGAAACTGCTGGATTGCATTGAATGAAACAGGTTTCTTTTTTTGCAGTACTTCTCAGAGCCTTTAGTATGCTTATGTGCATTGTAAATTTTTTAGAGAAGAATGTGGTATCAAGTTTTCAAAGGTAACTTAACCATAGCACAGTCTTTTATAGACATGCTTATTTCTATCTCCTCATATGGTGTTCAAAGAAAACCATTTTAGAAAATTATGGTGTAGTCGAAAGAGTCCTGGCTTTAAAAGCAAATGCGTCAGAAAGTAAATCCCAGCTCTATCACCTACAAGCTGTGTGAACTTAGGCAGATATCCTCCTAGTGTGAGTCTCAGGTTTATTGGCATTAAAATGTAGGCTGCGCAGATTTCAGGTTATAAAGTATAATATTTTTAATATCTGTGCTGTGCTAATCAGAAAGTATAGGATAAAATTAACAATGTTTATAAAGTAGACATGTTTTTTTCCAAGTAAATTGTAACAGCAAGGAGGCATTATTTATTCTGTGTCTATGCTTCAGAATTCTTTCATTTTCATTGTAGGGAAATAGAAACAGATAAATATAAATACATTTTTGTAATAAAAATGTTAATGATAGGGTTAAAAGCCCCAATTTTTAACTGAGTTGACAAAAGTATATTAAAAGTATATATTTAATGGCCAAAAAATGTAGGTTTTGATCTGTGCAGTATCAAATTTTCATGAGAATTAATTACTAAATAACAAATATAAACTAAAATTATAAACAATGAAATACAAAATAAATGTTAATTTATATTCTTATGAATTCAGACAATGAATTATAGGTGTAATCTTCAGATATTTATATTAACAAATTTTCAGTTTGGAAGCTTTGATTCCTGTTTTAAGGACATTTCTGATAAAGTTGATATTTAACTGAAAAGATGCACTCATACTTGTCCACATTCTGCAAAACAGTTCACTTTTGATGAGCCCAAAACAGTTAGCAGAGTAGTCTCAAAGGAGTACCCCCCATTTTATTAAAAAAATAGTTGGAAAAAGTCTGCCCAATCTTACCCACAAAAATGTTGCCACCAACTCCCTGAGTGTTTGGAAGGGACACAGCTAGTTTAGGATTTATGTCTGGTCTTTAAACTCTGAAATAAGCTGAATTGTGTAAACATTTTGGCACAGTATGCAGGGAGTTAAATGCATTACTCTTGGCATTATTAACAGGTGGTGTGGGAATAAGTTGCTATGGAAAGTTCATGCTGCAATGTCAGCAGAAGAAAATGTATTTTATAGGCTTCCAGAGATGGAGGGAGGGGGCACCAAAGGGTCTATAGGGTCTAAGGCATGAAGATGGCTGAAAAATACTTTCCAGCTGTCACAACTGCACATGGGCTTGGACGATTTCTTGTAGTGTTATGAATGTAAACGTTATTCAATTAACTGTTTCGAAAGCAGAAGGATTGTTTCTAAAAGAGAGCAATTTCTAGGCACCTGAAATGCTTGAAACCCCTATTATTTTTCATGTTGCTCAGTCTCTTGAGAGAGATCACCTCCCTTCAAACGAAGGCTTCCTAGTGCTCTAAGGATATAAAAATAGACATAGAAAGAATACATTCTTTTGAATAAGCAGAGCAGCTGTCAACTTCTAAAAAGCTGAGCTTGAATCAGGATTCAATCGATCCACACAGCACCCCCTCTGTTCTCTAGCTACTTCCTTTTCCCATGTAGTTGGTTTCCAAATAATAATGCAAGTAGGACAAGAGGGAAAGAGCCTAAACAAATTTAGGACAAATTTAGGTTGGAACTTAGAAAAAACTTCTGTTGACCACAGCATGAAAGACCAAAGAAAAGGAGAGAAACTCCTGTTCTGAAGAGTCTAAGGTAATAGGACCCAATCCAAGATAATTAAAGGATCCCTGCAAGACTCTTTTTCTTTCCCTCCCTCCCTCCCTCCCTCCCTCCCTCTCTTTCTTTCTTTCTTTCTTTCTTTCTTTCTTTCTTTCTTTCTTTCTTTCTTTCTTTCTTTCTCTTTCTCTCTCTCCCTCCCTCCCTCCCTTCCTCCCTTCCTTCCTTCCTTCCTTCCTTCCTTCCTTCCTTCCTTCCTTTCTTTCTTTCTTTCTTTCTTTCTTTCTTTCTTTCTTTCTTTCTTTCTTTCTCTTTCTCTCTCTCCCTCCCTCCCTCCCTTCCTTCCTCTTTCTTTCTTTCTCTCTCTCTTTCTTTTTTCTTTTCTTTTCTTTTTTTCTTTCTTTTTCTTTCTTTCTTTCTTTCTTTCTTTTCTTTTTCTTTCTTTCTTTCTGTCTGTCTCTCTCTTCTCTCTCTCTCTCTTTCCTTCCTTCCTTCTTTTAGAATGAGCAAAAGTAAACAATGAGTTGCCAGAAAGAGAGAACCAAATACTCTATATGGAATCTAGGTAGGAATAGAATCCAACACTGTGCCTGACAGTAAGCAAAGCAACAAGCAACTATTAAGAAATAACATACACTGGGCATGAGTGAGTCTGTGTGGTGAGCTAGCCAGTCCTGAAGCCAGGCTCTGGTTGGTGAGCTCGTGAGCCTTCTTGAACTCCAAATCACCTAAGGTTTACTCCAGCTAACTCTGTGAGAATTTTTGCCAAGCACAAGATGAGTTTTCATAGCTCATGATGTTCCATTGTCCCTGTATGAAAGATGAAAGGGAATCTTTTTATTAAGCTGACACAGCTCACCCACTCAAGAAGCCACAAGGTCCTGTTCCAAAAATCTGTCTCCCAGCACCGAGAAATATCCAAAGGCCCTTGTGTTATTTGCCATCCTCAGGGTTACAATGCTCCATACCCACTGGGCTGTAGGTTTAGGGCAATTCAGCCTAGGGTTAAGAATGTTGGCTCTGGCATCTAAGTAACTTGAGTTCAGGTTTAAGTCTCAGTTCTGTCACTTACCTAGCCGTGTGATGTTGGACAAGGTACTTAATTTTCTTCACCTGTTTCCTCATCTGTAATACAGTGATAACCACAGTGCTCTCCTTAATGGGATTTTTTGGGAGGATTAGATGAGATAATCCAGGTAAAGCACAGTGGCTGGCACTTAACAAATAATCAATTGCAGCTTTAGTTCTTATCATTCTTGGACTACTGAGAAATGCTTGCTTTGGGTATTTCCCATGGTTTTATGAAGACACCCAGGCTCCATCCTATGGGAGAACGAAGTTATCTGACATATCTATTCTCACTGCTACAGAAATTAGAAGGAGAGAAGGGATGCAACAAAGTAGCAACACTTCTGCTCCAACTTCCAAAATCTCTATTCCCATAACTGTTCTGTCACCTACATCCAAGAAAATTATGATCCAAGGCCTGGACCAAGCACTCGGATGTTGTTAGCATTTACAACAGCTGAGCTGGGCAAGGACTCATGCTTTCATCAGGTAATTTAAATAACTATATTTGAGTCTGTGACTATATGTTTTGGGATTGCACGGGACCTGCCAACACACATCTGTGTTTTTAGAATGAGATTTATTCAGTTGGCAGAAAAAACACCCGAGCCCTTGTAACCAGGAAATATATGATTACGGCATTTGAAATTGTCATTTAATTTGTTTTAGTATTCAGCCTGCTCTTCTACGTCCAGAAATTCTACACTGAAGCAATAAGCAAATGAGGTCAATTTCTGTTTATTGCAGTTTCACTGGATGTTTAGTATCTACTGGGGCTCCTTCGGGCATTGAGTTGGCCCATGAGAAGACTGGACATGACTGATTTAACCAAAAACAGGAAATCAGGGCCTCCCTCAGATCCCTGCTTATTGCCACATAGCTAGCCTGTCTTCTAGTACCCAGATCTTTGCATGTCACATGTTTACAAACATGGGGAACTGGGCTCCTGCAGTAACAAGGAAGACTGAAGTTGGTGCTATGCAACATCACAGCCACCCATCTAATTGAACAAGGATACCAAGTTGCATTTCTTACACGATGTTAAGCAGTTATGTGATTTTGCTTCTCATTTAGTTGACAGATTTAGAGGCTATTAGACAGAACTCAAATCCCAAGTCTCTTAATTCCTGATTTGTAACAACTAAACAATGTGAGGCTTATTATTCTTTTTTTTTTTTTTTTTGAGAAGGAGTCTCGCCCTGTTGCCCAGGCTGGAGTGCAATGATGTGATCTCAGCTTGCTACAACCTCCGCCTCCCGGGTTCAAAAGATTCTCCTGCCTCAGCCTTCTGAGTAGCTGGGATTACAGGCTCCTGCCCCCATGCCCAGCTAATTTTTGTATTTTTAGTAGAGACAGGGTTTTACCATGCTGGCCAGGCTGGTCTTGAACTCCTGACCTCGTGATCCGCCTTCCTTGGCCTACCAAAGTTTTGGGATCACAGGCGTGACCCACCATGCCCTGCCCGAGGCTTAGTAATCTTATGGCCCCTTCCTTTATGCTTCCCAGTGCCAAAAAATTTGGCACTTAAAACTACTATTAAAACCCCTCAAATATGGTGCTTGTAGTAACATAGAAGAAACAAGTGGCTAACTCAATTTTTCCCTTTTAAAACGGCCTGCAGTTTATCCCATGTGATACTGCACCACCTAGTTAAACTAAGCCTTTACAAAAATACTTAGCCCTCCTCCTAACACAGCCAGCCAATTCCCTCCCCACATGCAACCACCACCTTCATCCTTCTGTGCTCTCTCACGTTTGGTTCATTTCAGTTCAGTCTTTATCCATCCCTTATCCTGTATAGCAATGTGCTAAAGCTAAGGTCTACACCGACGGACTAGTCGATTTGGGAAAAACCACTTTCCTGGACCCACATGACAGATACTGAATTGAGACACTAGACAGCCAAAATGTACTCAGTGCCTGTTAGTGACAAACACTTCATATGCATTATCTGACCAGGTCCTCACGATAACCTTATGAGGATAAGACCAGCTTACCTCACATCACTCTGGCTAGAAGCAGACACAGGCCCACCTCTAAACCAATCCCTGGAAAAGGCACAATTGACTTATGAGGTAACTAGAATCTACCCACAGGTACTTAGAAGGGAGCCAACTTCCTTCTCCTGAAACCCAGAATCATGTGGAGAAGGAATGCATTTTTTTTAGATGGGATCTCACTCTGTTGCCCAGGCTGAAGTGCAGTGGCGTGATCTCGGCTCACCGCAAGCTCTGCCTCCCAGATTCCAGTGATTAGGAGCACATTTCTAAACAAAATTGAGAAATTGTTGGGAATAAGAAGAGAAGAAAATAAGTGCTGGATCTGCTATACTCATCCCACACTGCCAATTTCTGCCTGTTCTATTTCTTAGTGTTTCTTATGTGTATTCTCTTCTTCCCATGCTCCAACTGAATTAAACCCTTTGTATTTTTTCCCTAGGTCACTATATTAGCATCAGAAGTAGGTTCTCTATCTTCAATTTGCCCTTCAATTGTACCAAAGGAAACTTCCTAAGGTGCACTGTGATCAGCTGCCCTTTTTCCTCCACAACCTGCAGCGACACCCTAGCAGACCATTAAAGGCCTTCTAAGATTCACATACAATTTAGCTTTCCAGTTTTATCTTGTACAAATACTCAATCACCAATCAAAAGGATGACACAACTGGACTACTCTGAACAAGTCAGGGGATAATTGTTTCACAGGGTAAGTTGAAAGCCAAAAGAGCTGAGAGAGGCATTGCCTCTATTTGTAAGCCCTGTGTCAGGTCACAGGGCCCCAGTGTGGAGAGATGAGGATGATTCCTATACTAGTACTGCTTTGTATAATGACTATGCCCATTTGACCTGGCTTTAGAGTGGGACATTCTCAGGGACAACTTCCACCTGAAGTTGGATGACCTGACACTCTTTCAGACATCCATGATCCCAGAGCTTCTCAGATCCATCCTGCCGCCCATGAGAGACACCTATTCTTTTTACTAATGCAAGCTCATCAGACACCCAGTGACTCTTCTGAGGAGCATGATTTGGAGAGATAAGTGATATATTTCATTAGAGGAGCCACTAGTCTTGTCCCTTGTTTTTGGATTATATCTAACATTGGTGTAAAAAACTATCTGCTGCAAAGGTAAGTTAAGATACCTTGATTCGTTTAAATTCTATTCAAATCCATTCATTTACTCTCGTGGGATCTTGCATTCTCTTTCTTATTCTCTCTCACACACACACACGGACACACACACACACACACACACAGAGCTGTGACTCAGGATGATGGAATAACATAAAGAATACAGATATCAATCTGGCAACAAGAATCCTCAGGAATTTTGCTGATCTCATGATTCCCACCAAACGTCAGAGAACACACAATGTAATATCTCTAGCCCAGGCATATAAGAATTATGCTTTTATTTACTTTCCACAACCCCTCCCAGTCTGGCCCCATCACTACCCTATCTCACAATCTCTACAAAAACCCCGTGTCTCATGGAAAGCTGCTGAGGGATATCAGGGGAGATGAGATGATTGAGTCTCCATATGTGACCCTTACCACAGATTAGAAGAGTTCGTTCTGGGGCAGGAGAGGAGGTTTCCTTCAGAGTCCTCTTTTGAGGGTGGAGCTAATACATCATCTCCTATTAGGATCAAGGCACACCAACTTCTTGGAAAAAGGGGTCAACATTCACAACAATTAGTTTCTCTCCTGATACTAAGAATCAGTAGATAAAGCCTACATAGCAAACAGCGGAGAGGTAGAGAACTCCAATCTAAGGTAAAAGGGCATACAGGTTATACCAGTCCCAAGTATATTTATTTATTTATTTTAAAAAAGAATTTCTCACACCCAAGAAGAGTTGTCAGTTAATGATTGAATGGATTTTCAAACCGACTGAAACCTGGGGCATCTACCATCCCCTATTTTCTCCCCCTACCCACACCTCTGTTGCATCCAAGCATGCAATTCCAGAATATCTATAATGAGTGACAGAAGAAACATGTACTGACAGTGAAATTAGGTGAAGAATGAAAGAAGTTTTCCCCCTTAGTAACAGGGATTTAATACCAAACACAAACCTGTAAGGTTCAGACTGTTTGCTGACAGTTATAATTAATTCTTCAGAATTTGCCAGGCAGAATGATATGCCACATGAGATGTCTGGCTCTAGAACTAATCAGTTCTACCTGCTTCTAGCTGCTCCATTTTTAAGTTCTTGTCAAAATGGAGTCCCTCCGTTGTTTGAACTGTGTGGGCTGATGTGTGATAGAAACAGTGTCATGTAGAGGTTAAGTTCAAGGTTGGAGAGCCAAACAGAGCTGGGTTTAAGTTCCAGGTTTGGCACTTAGCAGTTAACTGCATAGCCTTGGACAAGTCATTTATCCTTAGTCTCTTGATCTGTAAATTGGATATAAGCTAGTATACCATGGGGATAAATGAGATAGTACCTGCAAAGCACTTAGTACTATCCCAGACACATACGCTCCATAAACATAGGCATTCTCAAAAAATATATTATAGGATTCTTTAAAATCCACTTGACATAAAATCATTACTGATATACTGGCCATAGCTTCATTCTGTCTCACTTTCATTCTCCTTTGAATGAAATAAGTTTTCCACGCATCTCATACAGGAGAGCTCTGGCTGGCATCTGGCAGGTGCCCCTCTGGGATGAAGCTTCCAGAGGAAAGATCAGGCAGTAATCTTTGCTGTTCTGCAGCCTCTGCTGGTAATACCCAGGCAAATAGGGCCAGGAGTGGACCTCCAGCAAACTCCAGCAGACTCGCAGCAGAGGGGACTGACTGTCAGAAGGAAAACTAACAAACAGAAAGGATTAGCACATCCACTCAAAGACCCCATCTGAAAGTCACCAACATCAAAGACCAAAGGTAGATACATCCACAAAGATGGGGAGAAACCAATGCAAAAAGGCTGAAAATTCAAAAAATCAGAATAGCCCTTCTCTTCCACAGGATCACAACTCCTCGCCAGCAAGAGAACAAAACTGGACAGAGAATGGTCTGACGAAGACGGAAGTAGGCTTCACAAGATGGATAATAACGAACTCCTCTGAGCTAAAGCAGCATGTTCTAACTCAGTGCAAGGAACCTAAGAATCTTGAGAAAAGATTAGATGAGTTGCTAACTAGAATAACCAGTGCAGAGAAGAACGTAAATGACCTGATGGAGCTGAAAAACACAGCATGAGAACTTCATGAAGCATACACAAGTAACAATAGCCTAATTGATCGAGAAGAAGAAAGGACATCAGTGATTGAAGATCACCTTAATGAAATAAAGAGGGAAGACAAGATTAGAGAAAAAATAATAAAAGGAATGAACAAAGCCCCTAAGAAATATGGGACTAAGTGAAAAGACAAAATCTAGGTTTGCTTGGTGTACCTGAAAGTGATAGGGAGAATGGAACCAAGTTGGAAAACACTCTTCAGGATATTATCCAGGAGAATATCCCCAACCTAGCAAGACAGGCCAACATTCAAACTCAGAAAATACACAGGACACCACAAAGATACTCCTCGAGAAGAGCAAACCCAAGACACATAGTCGTCAGATTCACCAAGGCTGAAATGAAGGAAAAAATGTTAAGGGCAGCCAGAGAGAAAGGTCCCCATCAGACTAATGGCGGATCTCTCTGCAGAAACCCTACAAGCCAGAAGAGAGTGGGGGCCAATATTCAACATTCTTAAAGAAAAGAATTTTAAACCCAGAATTTAATATCCAGCCAATCTAAACTTCATAAGCGAAGAAGAAATAAAATCCTTTACAGACAAGCAAATGCTGAGAGATTTTGTCACCACCAGGCCTGCCTTACAAGAGCTCCTGAAGGAAGCACTAAACATGGAAAGGAACAACTGGTACCAGCCACTGGAAAAGCATACCAAATTGTAGAGAACATTGCCATTATGGAAGAAACTACATCAACTAACAGGCAAAATAACCAGCTAGCATCATAATGACAGGATTAAATTTACACATAATAATATTAACCTTTAATGTAAATGGGGTAATTGGCCAAATTAAAAGACACAGACTGGCAAATTGGATAAAGAGTCAAGATCCATCAGCGTGCTGTATTCAGGAGACCCATCTCACGTGCAAAGACACACATAGGCTCAAAATAAAGGAATGGAGGAAGATTTACCAAGCAAATGGAAAGCAAAAAAAAAAAAAAAAGTAGTCTCTGATAAAACAGGCTTTCAACCAACAAAGATCAAAAGAGACAAAGAAGGCCATTACATAATGGTAAAGGGATCAATGCAGCAAGAAGAGCTAACTATCCTAAATACATATGCACCCAATACAGGAGCACCCAGATTTATAAAGCAAGTCCTTAGAGACCTACAAAGAGACTTAGACTCCCACACAATAATAGTAGGAGACTTTAACACCCCACTGTCAATATTAGATCAACGAGACAGAAAATTAACAAGGATATTCAGGACTTGAACTCAGCTCTGGACCAAGCAGACCTAATAGACATCTGCAGAACTCTCCACTACAAATCAACAGAATATACATTCATCTCAGCACCTCATCACACTTATTCTAAAATTGCCCACATAATTGGAAGTGAAACACTCCTCAGCAAATGCCAAATAATGGAAATCGTAACAGTCTCTCAGACCACAGTGCAATCAAATTAGAACTCAGGATTAAGACATTCACTTAAAACCACACAACTACATGGAAACTGAACAGCCTGTTCCTGAATGACTAGTGAGTAAATAACAAAATGAAGGCAGAAATAAAGACGTTCTTTGAAACCAATGAGAATGAAGACACAACGTACCAGAATCTCTGGGACACATTTAAAGCGGTGTGTAGAGGGAAATTTATAGCACTAAATGCCCACAAGAGAAAGGAGGAAAAAGCTAAAATTGACACCCTAACATTAAAATTAAAAGAACTAGAGAAGCAACAGCAAACAGATTCAAAATCTAGCAGAAGACAAGAAATAACTAAGATCAGAGCAAAACTAAAGGAGATAGAGACACAAAAAACCCTTCAAAAATTAACGAATCCAGGAACTGGTATTTTGAAAAGATCCACAAAATAGACCACTAGTCAGACTAATAAAGAAGAAAAGAGAGAAGAATCAGATAGACACAATGAAAAATGATATGGGGGATATCACCACTGATCCCATAGAAATACAAACTACCATCAGAGAATACTTTTTTTGTTTTTTTTAAAACACGGGCATAATTTTGCTTTTGATGTCTCTTAGGTTCAGACCTAGTGCTATTAAGAGGTGGTTTCGCAGTAATGGGATTGCTGGGTCAAATGGTATTTCTGGTTCTAGATCCTTGAGTAATTGCCACACTGTCTTCCACAATGGTTGAACTAATTTACACTCCTACCAACAATGTAAAAGCATTCCTATTTCTCTACATCCTCTCCAGCATCTGTTGTTTCCTGACTTTTTAATGCCACTCTAACTGGCAGATAAATCATTCTACTATAAAGACTCATGCACATGTATGTTTATTTCAGCACTGTTAACAATAGCAAAGACTTGGAACCAACCCCAATGTCCATCAATGATAGACTGATTAAAGAAAATGTGGCACATATACACCATGGAATACTATGCAGCCATAAAAAGGGATGAGTTCATATCCTTTGCAGGGACATGGATGAAACTGGAAACTATCATTCTCAGCAAACTATCACAAGGACCGAAAACCAAACACTACATGTTCTCACTCATAAGTGGGAGCTGAACAATGAGAACACATGGACACAGGGAAGGGAACGTTACACACTGAGGCCTGTCAGGGGTTGGGGGGCTAGAGGAGGGATAGTATTAGGAGAAATACCTAATGTAGATGACGGGTTGATGGGTGCAGCAAAGCACCATGGCACGTGTATACCTATGTAACAAACCTGCACATTCTACACATGTGTCTCAGAAATTAAAGTATAATAATTATAAAAAAAGAGGTGGTTTCTACTAAAAGAAGATAAAAGGAGAGAAATGTTGGTGTAAATCCTGGAGTGAATTCTGGTAGATCACTATGGAAAAACCTGGGAATGGTAGAAATGCACTGCAGAGGCTCAAACAGCCTGGACCTTGACAATACGGTCAGCGCCACATGTGGGCCAACTAAGGGTGGCAACAATTTCTTACTCAAGCACTTAACCACTGACATGATTTTGCAGAGGATGGGAGTAGAATCAGAAGAGAAAGATGAAGTTGCAGGAAACATAGTGGCTGAGGGCAGTTGAGAATTAAGAGATAAGAAGGATCAAGTGTCAGGATTTCGCTCCTGTTTTGTTACCTAAGAAGTTATCCATAACGGAGACTATGTGTTGGTGGGGTAGGGGATAGGTCCCTGGCTTAATAAGCAAGTTATCTTTCCTATACCCACAGACAAGTAGACACACATTGTGTGCTCAGTTTTAATAAATAATTGTAACATTAAATAATATCAAACAACAGGTCAAAAGGAATGAGGGAAAAATAACATAAGAGAGATGAATACTAAGAATTTATTTAAAATGCATTCAAGACAAAAACATACTTAATGAGTTAACAAAAATCTTTCTTCAAAGAAAAGGAGAGCTCAGATGGTTTGACAAGTTAGTTATATATACCATAATGGCATAACCTCAATACCAAAACTTGACAAAGATATGTATAAAAAAGGAAAATTGCAGACCAATCTATCTCATGAATGCAGGTATAAAAATCCTAAATAAAATAGTAAAAACAGAATGCAGAAAAAATATATAAAAGCTAATGCATTCTTAAGACCAAGGTGGGTTTATCTCAGGAGTGAAAGTTTATTTAATGTTAGAAAATTAGCTAATGTTATTCACTTCACATTCACCAGCAAAAGAAAAGGACAATCATATGATCATCCCAGTAGATTCAGAAAAAGCATTCACTAACAGTCATTCATGGTTATTTTTAAACTCTTAGCAAATTGGGCATAGAAGAGAAACTACTAAAGGGATTTCTACCAAGGAAAATACTTCATAAAGCATCATACTTGATGGTAAAAAAAAAAAAAAAAAAAAAAAAAAAAAACTTTAGCTTTGAGATTTGGAGCAAGGCAAAGATATCTGCTATTATCACTTTTATTCAACATTGTATTAGAGATTCTAGCCAGAGCAGTTAGAAAGAAAAAGAAATAAGGTCAAAATAGAAAAAAAAAGAAACAAAAGTATTATTGCTCACAGATTACTTGGCTCAGTGTGTAGAAAATCCAAAACAGACTATAGATAAATTATTAGAATTAATAAGAGAATTTATCAAAGTTGCCAAATATAAAATCAACATAGTAAAATGAATTACATTTCTATATATCAGAAGCAAATAGAAAGTTAAATTTTGTATTTCATATGTTTGGCAATGTCGTCAAACATATGAAGTACTTTGGAATAAATCTAAGATGGTTAGGAGAGTGTGAAAGTTGACTGAAAGATACTCTGGTATTCACAGTTGTGTCTGTTTCGCCTCTTCTGAATACCTCCTGCTCTTGGCATGATCAATGAGATTTCCTGTGAGCAATGAAACACAAGTGGAAGCTTTAAGAACTAATGTGCTGTTCAGCTCTCTTTCCAACTGCCACTTTACCAGCAAAGGTGTAGATGGTGGATGCTCCATCAGCCCAGGTTTCAGAGTTAACACTTAAGGAGTTAACAAAAATCTTTCTTCAAAGAAAAGGCAAGCTCAGATTTCAGAGTGAGGATAACACAGAGCAGACCCTCAGATGACCCACAGTGGACATGTGGCATAGGCAGAAAATAAACCTTAATGTATTACACCACTGAGCTTTTGAGATTGTCAGTAACCACAGCATAACCTGGCCTATCATGTCTGTTATAGAAATTAAAGAATCCACAAATAAATGAGAGATAGACAAAACTCAAGGATTACAAAACTCAGTAATATAAAACACACCAATTCTTCCAAAATACTTTAAATAGAACTTGATGATCTGGTTCTAATAGTTCAAAAGGGCAAGAAAGGCAAGTCACTCAACAATGAAGATGGGAAACTTGTTATTCCAGACATCAAAGCATATTATAGTTACCATATTTAAGACAGTGGTGAATTGGAGCAGGCATAGACAGAGTGATGGAATGCAATAGAGAGCCCAGAATCAGACTCACATATGTATGTACACTTAACATATGACAGAGGTCAAAGTACTGAGGACAGGACAGACTTCTCAGCTTTGGTTACCCACAGGAGAAAAGTAAAATTAGATCCTATCATCCACAAAAATCAATTCCAAGTGGATTAAAGATATACCCATAAAAACCAAAACTACAAACTTTTCAGAAAATAATACAGTGAAATATTTTCATGACTTCAGGTTGGAAGGATGTTTTAAATAAGAGAAAACACAAATAGGATAAGATTAGGAAATTTAACAACATTAAAATTAAGATCATCTATTTTTGAGAAGACACCATAAAGAGAGTGAAAGGTAAACCAAAAACTGAGAGAAGATCTGCAATACATATAAACAAGAATGTACTCACATCTGAGAAACATTAAATCTTTCAAATCAATAAGAAAGAGCCAAAAACCCAGTACAAAAAATGGACAAAGGACTTGAGCAGACGCTTCATAGAAGAAAAATTCAAACCACCAATAAATTATTGAAAAGATGCTCAATTTTGTTACAAACAAGCTGAATGCACTGTTCACAATAGCAAAGACATGGAATCAACCCAAATGCCCATCAATGGTAGACCGGATTTTAAAAATGTGGTACATACACACCATGGAATACTATACAGCCATAAAAAGGGATGAGATCATGTCCTTTGCAGGGACATGGGTGGAGCTGGAGGCCATTATCCTTAGCAAACTAACACAGTAACAGAAAACCAAATACTACATGTTCTCACTTATAAGTGGGAGCTAAATGATGAGAATACATGAACAGGTAGAGGGAAATAACACACACTGAGGCCTATCAGAAGGTGGAGGGTGGGAAAAGGAAGGGGATCAGGAGAAATAACTAGTTGGTACCAGGCTTAATACCTGCGTGATGAAATAATCTGTACAACCAACCTCCATGACCTACATTTACCTATGTAACAAACCTGTATGTCTGTACATATACCCCTAAACTTAAAGTTAAAAAAAGCTGAATATATATGATAAAAAATATAAAAAACATTACATATTCATTATGTAGAAGAAAAAACAAGTCTGGTAATATCAAGTTTCGGTAAAGATGTAGAACAATGGGGATTCTCATACACTGTTGGTGGGAGAGTAAATTGGTACAAACTTTGAATTTCTACTACCACCTGGTAAAGTTGAATATGTGTTTATGTTATAATCCATTAATTCTACTCCTGGTTATATACTCCACAGAAACTCTTGCTTATGTGCATTCAGAAACATGGGCAGGAATATTTAAAGCACCATTGTTCCCTGAACTGAGAACAGCCCAAATGCCAATCATCAAGAGACTGGACAAATAAACTGTGGTTTATTACACTGGACTACTACACAGCACTGAAAGTAAATAAGTTACATCAATAAGATAGATGAATCTCAGGAATACAATGTTAGATTAAAAATCATAGAAAAATTCATATAATGCAGACTAATTCCACTGATGTGAACTAGTAAACATACAAAATTTTTTAGTGATGTAAATATTTGTGGTAAGTCAATAAATAAAAATTAGAATACAGTAAACATAAAAGTCAGGAAGGTGGTACCTCTGGGGAAGAGACAAGGGAATATGACTGGTAAGGGGCACATGGCATGGTGTGCGGCAGGTTTCCAGTGCAACGGGATGTCATATTTTTTTAACCAGTTTGGCAAGCACATTGGCGTTCACTTTTAGCCACGCATGTTCTTTTAATATTCTCTTCTGGGTGTGTATTTCGCAATTTTTTAAAAAATTGTTTTGAAATTATTAGAGTCACAGGAAGTTGCAAAAATAATAGAGAGGTCCTTTGCATTTCATAATTTTTAAAAATGATTCTATCCCCCATTAAAAAATACTATCATAAAAAAAAAAGCTAGTGAGGAAATGAGTTTTGTAGAATATGAACTTTGCTGAGCAATAGCATGGGAAAAGACTGATAAACTGCAGAGTGGTTTTTTACTTGTCATATTTTTCATCTTAGGGATATAAGTGTCAGGGAGCTACAGGAAACTCTGTTTAGGTTAAAAGAAATGAAACAAGCCTGCAGAGATTGTATTAGAGTGTTAAGTTTAAGTAGTTGAGAACTGATATAATCCAAGGTGACCTAAGGTCAATCTAAGTGTTCTTTCTAAAAAGGCAAGGGAACTCTCATTTTGAGGTTGTACAGGGACAATTTCTTCTGAAATTGGAAAATGACATTAAGTTAGATGGAAACACTCAGTGCACATCCAAGATATCCTTATATGGTCTAAGAACCTCAAGCTTGTTTGGGTTTTAGATGTGGAAAATTAGATTGGCCTTGAGATGAAGCCCCCAACTCCCTCAATCAAAAATTGAGGATGTTACTAAAATTAGATTTGCTGTTAACCAGAAACATTTACTTAAATCAAGAGCAACAAGTACTTGAGCACTTATAGTCCAGCCTGGGAGGAAGTATTGCTGATGTCCTCTGCAGAACCCCACCAAGCGACTCCAGAGACAAATAGACCTGACTGAAAGCCTGGCTTGGCCACTTACTAGCTCTGCAAGTTAACTCCTCTAAGCCTCTGTTTCATTATAGGTAAAATATGAATAAGACACCTACCTCAAAAAAGTCATTGCAACTCCTAGAGTGCATAGTACTTAGTGCTCAAAAAGTGTTAGCTGTCATTATAACTTTTATTGAGGGCTTGCTACTGTCATTGAGATGCAAAAATAAACCTGTCTGTTAAGAACTATCCTCTTACCAGCGTGACATGATCAATGGAGTCCCTGTCCTTAGTGTTTCACCTTTGGGCCTTCTAAAGGCTTGAAAGTTCCATGGGGTGTCAGGGGAGGATAACAAGCTGAATTATTTTATGTTTTCTAGATATTTCGATAGTGCATTAGCATAAGTTGCCCTCTAGCAACAACTGAGGCCCTGAGAATGAAAATCAAAGTAGATGCATTTCAATGGGGAGAAGAGAGTCAAGAACAATTCCAAGTTCACTACTTCATAGTGGAAGGTCACTGGCGGATCATCACAAATATATTCATGGTGATCAAGACAGAAGATGGCAGAGCCAGGTTTACAGCAGAAGAATTTGCCTGATAGTCTCCCCTTCAGCCAGGCCAACATGCCTCCATACTTCTGAAAACTTAGTTCCATCTACCTGCATCTGTCTTCCCCGTCTCCACCTGGCCTACTCTCCCCTGGATTCCAATAAACAATGAAGCCATGGCTGATTTCTTCCCTAAGCACCTCCCATTTCTAGTCCCAAGATACTGTAAGGTGCTCCATCCCTGGTGTTGCCATTGGAGCCTGTGTGTGTCTATTTGGTCTTATCGTGTTCCATTATAATCACTGTAGGTGAATCTATGTATCTGCTTTTCTTTACCTATTTGCAAAGATGCCCAACAGGATGGGAACCAGCCCCCTCTCCTGCAGAGGCCACATCAGTCTCCCTGAAGATGAGACGCTGGCAAACACACGTATCCCTCTTCTCCTCAGCACTACCTGCCCCACCATCGGGAACATTCCTTCATAGTCAGCCACTGTTACTGACAGAAGGCGTAATATGATGCTGGTGTGCTGGGGCAGAGCAAATGTTGAAACCCATGGTCTAAACCAGTGTTTCACAAAGTTTGATGGCCTTGCTACCTACGTTTGAATCACCTGATCTCCTGCCCCCACCACTGCCAAATCACTGTCTAACTTCTAGCACATACTACCCACCATAGCATCTGACACACATATAAGGCATGAGATAAAATACATTATCTCTCTGCTCCATTGTTCTCTAATATAGGCAGTTATGTTCTTTACCTCCATGGTTGGGAGGGTTCCATATCTAAGCAATCTTTGCTCTGTGTATGCTAAACCAATTTCTCACTACCCTTGCAAGACCTTGAACCTGGACATCCCAATTGCTAGGCATTCTGCTAAACATTTTGTGTCTACTTGCAGTAGCACTATGAGTAAAGTATCATTGTCCCCGTTGTATAAATGAGACAATTGAGGCAAGGATTGGTTAATTAATTTGCCCTAGGTCACACAGTGAATTATAAAAGCAGGATTATAACCTAAGCAATCTCATTCCAGGGTTCATATGCTTAACTATTCTGCCATACTGCTTTCCAATGTTTTTTGAGTACCTACTATGCTGTAGAACTCCGCGCGAGGCACTCTATAGATAGAGATGCACAGCCCATACATGGTTCTTGCCCTCCTATAGGATATAGCCCAGAGGGGGAAGACAGACATTAAATAAACAGATACACTGCATATTTAAAAGCATCCAGTAAGAGAAGTACTATGAGGGGAAAAAAAGAAGGACTATAACACCAGAGACCATTTAAGACTGGCACTCAGTGAAGGCTTTTACGAGAAAGTGGCCTCTAAGTAGCCTCTTCTGTGAAGAGTGTGAACAAGAGCCTTCTAGGCTGAGAAAACCACATGTGCACATGTCCTGGGATGTTTGAAGAATTAAAATTCCACATTCATGTGGAAGGGATAGGCTAGAATTAGGAAGGAACTAGACTGTAATTGTTCCAGGTTTATTCTGTGTGATTTTATTCCAAATGACATCTTTTCTGACATATAAAGTGTATTAGTGTATTTTCACACCACTATAAATAAATACCTGAGACTGGGTAATTTATAAAGGAAAGAGGTTTAATTGATTTACAGTTCCACATGGCTGGAGAGGTCTTAGGAAACTTACAATCATGGCAGAAGGGGAAGAAAGCACATCTTCACAAGGTGGCAGGACAGAGAGAGAGAGAGAGGGAGAGAGAGTAGGAGGAACTGTCAAACACTTATAAAACCATCAGATCTCATAAGAACTCACTCACTATCACAGGAACAGCATGGGGGGAAACCGTCCCCATGATCCAATCATCTCCCATCAGGTCCCTCCTCAACACATGGGGATTATGGGGATTACAATTCAATATAAGATTTGGGTGGGGACACAGAGACAAACCATATCAGAGAGAGTCAAAGCGGGAACTGGGGATTCAAACAAGCTTTTCCCATGAGGTCAAATCAATGCTCAGGATGGACCTGCAAGCAGTTTGCCAGGAGGATTCAGGAGAGGAAGATCAAAGAAGATAAAAGGGCCCTTGGAAGCAAGATACAGTGTGAGGAGAATGTTCTCTTGAGTAATGGTGCTAGGCATGTTCTGGCCAAACCCGAAGAGTTCAGAGAAAAGAAGGCTTTGAGATGGCTTTCTGCGTCTAACTGGAGAAGTACCAAAGTCCTGCCAAGGGGTACTTTGCCTCTGAAAGAACAGAGAGAAGGGAGGAGAGAGATAGACCAAGGAATTCAAATGGGTGCCCAGGACCTTCTTTTGCCTGTTTAGTACCAAAGACTGATCTAGTCCCTCTACCCCCACTTTTCCCCCATCACCACCTCAGTCCTGAAAGTCTCAAATCCAAGTGCTCAGTTCAGTCATGATCCTAATGGATGCAGGAAGGTCTAAGTCCAGCTCATCTCCAAGCAGTACCTTTGGAGACTGCACTGTCTTAGTATTGACCTTGCCTGTAATTGACAGTACAATGTGGTAACTCACACTCCACAGCAAATTATCTCTTCTCTCACTCTCTGCCCAAAATGTACCTGATTAAATAAGATGGACACAGAGAGAGGAACATCACACACTGAGGCCTGTCGGGAGGTGGGAGGTAAGGGGAGGGAGAACATTAGGACAAATACCTAATGCATGCGGGGCTTAAAACCTAAATGACAGGTTGACAGGTGCCGCAAACCACCATGGCACATGTATACCTATATAACAAACCTGCATGTTCTGCACATGTATCCCAGAACTTAAAGTAAAATAAAAAAATAATAAGATGGAGATAATTAGGATAAAGGGAGGTGGCCTAGGAGGGAGGAAAAAAGCCTTTGCCCTCTGAGCTGCTTATCAGAAATAACACATATGGGACCCAGGATAAGCTCCTATGATAAACCCACAACCTCTTTACTGATCATCAGAAGAAGCACAGGAAGCAAGTTCAGCTGTCAAGACTACGGAGATGGATTTGATGTGCAGAATGCAAAAGTCACAAGAAATATAAGTGCATAAAGAGAGGAGAGCTGGGGAAAGCACTTTTGGAGTGGAAGAGGAAGCGAGAGAGAGAGTGGGCATTTGCCTATGAATTATAAACCTTGTGTTTAAGAAAGCCTGTGTACCTCCACCTCACTCCCACTCTGAATAAAAAGTTGGCCACCATCCAGGCTGGAGCCTGGAGAGAGATAAAGGAAGCACAGAACTCCTTCTGGCCTTTTCAGCCTTTGACAAAGAGAACTTGGTAATCAAGCCTAGCCCAAGCTTCCCAGGCTTTTGGCAGATACAATTAGTACATTCCTTCTTTCCATGTTGGAAATTTACTTAAGATATTAAATATTCACCCCCTCCTTCTATCTCAGACTTGATGAAACATAAAAGTGCTGCTCTGAGGAATTAGCTTGTTCCCAGTTCCCTTACTCCATGATTATACTGGACAAAACTTCTCCTGAGGGCTCCAAGAGGCCCCCCAGGTGGAATCATAACTCTCTGACCCTTGAGGGTCATGTGAAACCTCAAGGTGTGGCACCTCAAGGCTGCCCTCTTGCTGATGGAAACTCCGAGGCCTCCATTCTGCACTGGAATTGCCGGGCTTTGTTATGGACTGAGCATTTCTTCTTTGCTAGCTCTGATTACCTTCTTGTACCACCTCTAAGGAGGAAATGTTCAGACTTAGGCAAGGACTTGTGACTGGGTCACCAAAATGCTAGAGGATGAAGATTGCAAGTCGGGCCTCCCTGTAACCAAAGTCAAAAGTGCCTGGTAACTAAGAGTCCCAGATAGTAATGCTAAGCATTTTATGTCCTAGAGTGCTCTCTGGACATCCAGCTGTGAGGAGTATAGTCATGGTGGGGATGGCCAGGGGAAGGGTTTGAGCAGAATTCAGACACTCCAGACCCTGGCCTTACTTGCCATTACTAACACTGACTCCTTGGCCTTGACTGTGTGTGCCAGAATTCTTCTAGCACACCTTCTTCAATCTTCTGATCCCAGCCCAGCATTTCCCCCTCCCTGACTTGCCTAGTCCCCAGGAGATAGCAAAAGCCTAAAGATTGACTCTTCTAGCCCAAAGGAAGTCCCACTGGAGCAAGGGGTTGTTTCCTGTGATTTCACTTAAAGTGATTAGATGTCTATTATTGTTACTAATAAAAAACATCTGTCACTTGAGAAGTTGTTTCCTGAGCATCAGATGCTGTTCTGGTCAAATAAGGGCCCTATCCACAAGGATGTTGTGTTGTAAGAAGAGACACAGATAATTAAGGCTAAATATATTTTATCTATTAATATAAGAGAGATAATTATAGATGATGAAAAGTGCTGTGAAAGAAATACACAAAGTTATATGATACATAAAGGTCAATAGATGGGCCTTTTCAGATGGAATGGTCAAAGGAGGCATGGATGGGGGTTGACTTGAGTCCTGAAGCATGAGATGGAGCTATCCATGGAAGAACAAGACGGAAAGCATCCCAGACAGTGGAACAGCTAACACAAAGGCCTTCAAGCCAGAAAGAGCTCTGTATGTTCCAGGAGGCCTGTGTGGCCAGAGGAGAGCCAAGGAAAGCTAAGAAGGGAAGGGAGGTAGGAAGGCAGGCTGGGTCAGTGCATATATTAGTCCATTCTCACGCTGCTACGAAGAAATACCTGAGACTGGGTAACTTATAAAGAAAAGAGGCTTAATTGACTCATAGTTCCATATGGCTTGGGAGACCTCAGGAAACTTACAATCATGGCAGAAGGCACCTCTTCACAGGGTAGTGAGAAACAGAATGAGTGCCAGCAGGGGAAATGCCAGAAGCTTATAAAATCATCAGATCTTTTGAGAACTCACTCATTATCACAAGAACAGCATGGGGGAAATTGCCCTCATGATTCAATTACCTCCTACTAGGTCCCTCCCATAACATCTGGGATTATGGGGATTACAATTCAAGATGAGATTTGGGTGGGGACACAGCTAAACAATATCAGTGCATGTGAGGCTTTGTAGGATTTCATTCTGGAGCCAATGAAAAGTGTTTGAAGAACTTTAAGTGTGACATTATCTGATTTATGCTTTTTTCTAAAGTCCACTTTGACTAAGAACAGATTTCAAGTGGTAACAAGTGAAGTGGCTATTCAGAAACCAGTTAAAGGAACATGGTGTGTTCTATTAGAAAGAGTGATGTTGGTGGCAGTGGAGTAAAGTGGTAACCCTCTTCGAAGTTTCATAGAAAAAGAAACTGAGGTTCAAAGAGGTTAGGGAAATTGACAAGATTGAACAGCCAATTAGTTGCAGAGTCAGGATTCAAATTTTTCTTTTTTGGATGCCAAAGTATGTTTTCTTTCCTCTGCATTTCTTTAGGTCTCCATTTTGTCATCAGTAAAGTAGTGGTTTGGGTTAGATTATCTATGAGATGACTTCTGGTTCTATGATATCAAAACCTCCCAGCTAATTCACCAAAACATGAAGAAATTCCCTCTACATAGATATGTGTTTGATATTTTTTGATTACTGTCTTATCATATGTGCACTCAGCTTGTTTTCTGTAATGCATAGTGAAGAAACATACACAGTTTACAGAACTCCCATGTGGTCTTCCATTTTCAAGAACCTTCTAGATAAGGGTGAGTAAGAGGGCAGAGCATATCTTGTCACTGTATCAGCAAGGAGTGAAGTCTTGGACTGTCTACAGAAAGCAGTCCAGCCAGTAAGAAATAGTGGTGGAGGGTAGGTGGAAAAGAACAGATGAAGGGGAACAAAGTTATGAGATAATCACCCAGAATAAATAACAAGACATCGATTTTTTTAAAAACCAAATCCATCACCTGTAAAATAGGAGTCCTTTAAAGATCAGGCTATGATTTTTTTGCTATTTTTAACACATCTGCATTATTTGAATTTTTCTATAGAATGCATATTACTTTTGTGGGTTTTTTTTTAACTAAAGATAGAAATAATAGACTTCTAAAAGTGATTATTTCAGTACCATTGCAATATGCCCTGGATATTTGGAAGAGGCATGATTTCAAATATTTTAGTGATAATGCAGAGAAAGTATGAAATTGAGAAGTGACTGACTGTAGTGGATACCAGGTCAGGTTCTGAAAGCAGACTGGCTCCCTTCAAACCCTGGCTCTACTTACTGGCTGCATTACCTTGGGCAAATTACATGATCTCCCTGGGCCTCTGAGTCCTCATCCATACAACAGAGTTAACAATCTTTAACAATTGTGGCACAGGGAAATCATAAAAACTAAATGAGGGGCCGGGTACAGTGGCCCATGCCTGTAATCCCAGCACTTTGGGAGGTCAAGGCAGGTGGACCACTTGAGGCCAGGAGTTCGAGACCACCAGCCTGGGCAACATAGTGAAACCCCGTCTCTACCAAAAATACAAAAATTAGCTGGGTGTGGTGGCGCATGCCTGTAATCCTAGCTACACAGGAAACGGAGGCACAAGAATCGCTTGAACCTGGGAGGCGGAGGTTGCAGTGAGCTGAGATTGTACCACTGCACTCCAGGCTGGGTGACAGAGTGGAACCCTGTCTCAAATAAATAAATAAATATTTATTTCACTCTAATAAAGTTCTTGCACACAGACCCAAGTTCTTTGAAGTTCACTTTCCTCTTTGTTGTGGAAAGAGGACCACTGGCAGAATGCCTCTACTCTCCTAGTCAAGGGCAGAGTTTGACCTGCCTTTTAGTATCCTGAAATCCTTTTCTTCAATCAGAAGTCTCATATAGAAGGGTAATTACCATGTTTAATCAAGGCAGCTTCTTGGAGCTTTGTTGCTTTTGGACCCTTCAGAGCCCTCTGGATCCTTCTGCCCTGAGGTTAGGCCTTGGTGTGTAGTCCACATGCTCTAGAGAAAGAATAACATGGTCCATTCTCTAATCAAAGCTCTCTGTAAATAAAAAAGAAAGCTTGGGGGCTGAGGAAAATCATGGCTTTAGAGATAAGGTACTACATAATCTTTAAGAATGAATCACCAAATGAGGCAGAAAATAATCAGCTGTTTCATCCATCAGATGGGGGTTCTTTCCAATCTGTGTGTGGCTTTTACTTAAGTGATATTCTATGAATTTCACTCTACAGAATTACATATGCGTGTGGGGAACTCCATATTCTTTCTGAGCATAGTTTCCTAGTTGAGTGTGAAGTGTGTTTAGTGAATGTTAGTATCACCTTACCTAACAGAGTTCAAAGAGGGTAAAAATGTTTTGTGTGATGCTGCCAGTACCATTAAGTCAAATGTCGGGAAGTATTATTCACACTGAGTCACTCTGATGCATCAAGGCTAACATGATTAGCTTAAGTGGAAGCCATTCTCAGAGGAAAAAAGAACCTCCAGAAACTGAATGGAAAGGGCACGTCAGGACTCTTTCTGCCTGTTTCTATAACTTTGTCAATAGTTTCTTCATGGTCTGATCATTTTTGCTTTCTAAACTCTAGTTCTTATCTTGTTACTATGAAGTTTCCATTTCCTCGTCTATAAAAGGAGGACATAAGAGAACATAATAGCAAATACCTTCTAGAGCTTTTGTGACAAACAAGATAATGCTTTTGGAGGATCAGCATGGAAATTATTAATAGCAATTTTTATTGTGTTGTTGTTAGGTCCTGACTACAGCAATCAAACCAAACCACCATCCCTGTTTGTTCCACTCCAGCCACAGCATCTTTCTTTCTAACCCCACCCCGACCCCACAACAAAGCAGCCACTCCTGTCTTAGCTCCAACACTCACAGCAAAAGGGCAAAACATCAGAGTGTACATGATGTCTTCTGAGTGGTGTCACACAGAGACCCTAAGTAATCTGGAAATGGTCAAGTGGTGATTTTTTTTCTGGTGTAATCAGTAAGTCTTGCAGGAAGACAGAAGACATAGATACAGCCAGTCCTATTCTGTCACTAACTTCTGCCTAGAATATTCTCCTCCCCACCCAGGCCTTCATATGGCTGAATGCTTCTCAACATTCACTCTCAGCGGAAATGTCACTTCCAAGAGAAGCTTTCCTCAACCACCCTAGCTAAAGTGCCTCTCGGACCTGATCACTCTCTACGCTATTTCCCCGAACTATGTGCTTCAGAGCGGTTGTCACTATCTGGAATTAGCTTATTTGTTTATCTCCATATGTGTTTAATGTCTGTCTCTCTCCCATGACAATGTGAGCCCCACGAGTACAGAGTCCTTGTCCATCTTGCTTCTGGTATATCCTCAGTGCCAAGCACACAATGCTGAGCCCAGACAGGGCACTCAATACATCTCTGTTAAATAAATAAATGAATCAATAATTCTTATATCTTCCTTTGAGGTCAAACCCTGGCAGGCCTGAGGCATCCCCCTCATGTACAATGACAACCAAAGGTCTCCATCTCTAACCCTCCCATACAAAGATCTTAGAGGGTCTTCTCCCCTGGTGGTTGCAGTGTGTGGGCAGGAAGTCACCAAGCCAAATATGTGCCTCACTCCCATTTCATAAGATTGGTTATTTATGATATAGAAATGGTCTTCCCAATTATGTATAGGGGACGTTCCTAAACTTTGGTCTTTTGAGGAACTGTGTAAAAGTGCTGAGTGATTCTGAGTGAGGAGAAAAATGTTCCTTGGCTAGCAGTGCTATGCAGGTTTAAAATCCCAACCTCTAGCCTCAAAAAGAGGGAGGAAAGAGAAAGGCCAGGAAGAATATCCATGAGTGAGTAGTTCATGGGCTTCTTGAACGGGCCCTTGAAAAATGCATGAAGGAGAATTAACTAAGACAACCTAAGGAAGGCTGAAAAAAGGATTCTGACTTTTGGGGCGAAGTTAGCAATATGAGGTTTACTTTTGTATTGTTGCTCTACAGTATGCAAGAGAATCATCATGAATGCCAAGATTCTCAGAAATTTGAGGCTCATTGAAATTAAATATATTTTGTTAATTTGCTTTTCTTTTATAATGTTTACCTCATTGCAGCAAAATACCAGCTACTTAATTTAGGAGGGAAAAATCATGCCCACACTTTGGCACCTGAAAGAAGACAGAAATTAAATGTTCTATTCGAAAAGGATAGAACATTTGGAAATGGATACATTGAGATTTTTCTGATGTTGGATTCTGATAAAAGAATAAAAGATTAGAAATGGTACTGTGAAGCGAGTCTCTGTTCTGTCACAAAAGGGCTGTGATGTTTATTTAATACATTTTTCCTGGGCACCCAAGGTAAGCCAGATCTTGTTCTAGACGTCAGGAACACCAGGGGATTGTAAAAGAAACACTACCAGCTCTCCTGGAGCTGACAGCGTGGTCGGGGAGACTGACAGGTTAACACTTGCAGTGTCCTGGGACTCTGTCATTAAGGGGTATGCAGATACAGCAAAGAGAACAGCTAACCCAAGCAGGCAGGGACAATTTCACAGAGGAGGTGTTGAAGAAACCATCATCTGTCATCTGGTGAAGGCAGCAAACTTGTGAACCTGTTTTTCTTGCCAAATGAATCAGGCAACATGAGAACAGTAAATTATTTGAGGGGACGTCTGCCGACATCACTTCTGCCTTGTTCACTGCACACGCCGACCCCCTCTTTCCCAAGGCTCCAATGACTCGCCCACCCGCTAACCCCTACTCACTTTTGGCACTCTATTGAGATGTCATTTTCTGGGAGGGAGGCCTCTCCAACTCCCATACTTCAAAATGCTCTGCTCCCATGCTTTCCATAACACCCATTTTTCTCTCCGTCGGACTAATACATATGTGCTCTATATGCACCAGGCCGTGTTCTGAGTACTTTCCATGCGTTAATTCATTCATCCTCTCCAACACCGTATACGGTATTATAATATTACTATCCCCACTTCACAGATGAGGAAACAGAGGTCCAAAGAAGTTAAGTAATTCACCCCAGGAAGTGACAGAGCCAGGATGCAAATGCAGGAATGTGGCTGGAGCCTGCCTTCTTATCCGTGCTGCGCCTCCTCTCATGGCAGGCAAAGCTACCTGTAACGCCCTGCTCTGTCTCCAACTCTAACTGCACACTCCTCAAAGGCAGCGACCATGTCTTTCTCACCGTTACAGCCGAAATGTCTAGCCCAGGCCTGGTGCATAGTAGGCATTTGATAATGTTTATTGAATAATTTTTATTTTATTTTTAAGTTCTGGGATACAAGTGCAGGACATGCAGGTTTGTTACATAAGCAAACATGTGCCATGGTGGTTTGCTGCACCTATCAACCTATCACCTAGATATTAAACCACACATGCATTAGCTATGTATCCTGATGCTCTCCCTCCCCCGCCCCACTGTGGAATGATTTTTTTTAAAAGAATGTTGGACTATCTCATGGTCTACACTATTCATCAAGAAGTCACTTCCTCTTCCTCCCAAGTAATGGATCTGCAATTGAACACAAGATTTCCTATAAGTCAGGACCAGTCTCAAATTAGGACCTCTGGAATAGAAACCCTGGATAAATATCTGGGGACTTTTGACTGAAGGCAGCTCTTTGTGAAATCCTTCTTAAGTATAACTAGCTCCAGATTGTTTCTTTTCATTAAATTTCATTTGCTAAGGTAGTTCTGGCACTCAAAGTGCTACCCACCCCCTGCCACATCTTAGATTGGGGTTTTGTTTTTGTCTCTTATTTTGGCTTGTGGTATAATTCAAAGTATAGAAGCAAATGGGATCCAACACTCTTTTATACCATTAGCTGTTATCTGCACAACAACTTCAAACAGTGATGGTGCAGCGTGCATTGTACTCTAGCTGCAGCCTTCTCTACTGTATGTCATGCCTCATTTTGCTCAGCTGCCTTCTTTTTTGTGCTTGATCTATTCATTGCTGGCCTCACCAGCGGTTCAGAATATACATCCCCATCTGGAGCTAGGCATGCTCAGTGTCTCCACAGAACCTGTGGGAATTAGACTGAGTAGATGAGATGTCTCTTGATTTTTTTTATTTGTGTGATATACCAGAGGTGATCACATTTCAAAGGCACTCAGAAAATCATATTCTGAACATATGGCAAAGGTAACAATATCAATACTAAAGCAACCCTTTAGTGTTACACATAGCATTTTTGTCTAGGAGTTTGGGAGAGATGTGGCTATCATTTCAAAAAAAGAAAAAAATCAGCTTTACTAGTATATGCAAGACTTTAAAAGGGATCAATGTAAAAATGAAATGAAGAGAACATTTAAAAGATACTATTGTGAAAATAGCAATAAATAAGCATCTATGGACCTGACATGGAGCGTAAATGGTGAGTCTTAGGTAGTTCTGATTAATCACAGACAATTAATTGAATGATATCATACAGATTATTAATCCTTAAAGAATTAAAATGGATTCAGTCATTTTAGTCTCCAAACTAGGTATCGTTTATTGTTTAATGTTTAAAAGTTAATTAATTAGTGTTATTTAATCATTCTTTGATACAGTAGGTGCTCTAGTGAGCTTTTTTAAAAATGGGGGCAGGGGGATACCATTTCTTGCTGAATGAGGCTCCAACACAGACAGGATAACTGCCCAAATCTGTTCTTATTTGCCCTGACTTTTCTCCCTTAAGTTGAGCTGACCTTGCAGTACATCATGGCCAGCACTAAATAAAAATGAGTCCTGGATGCCAATTCCCAACTTGCTGCAGGCCCCCATCCTTCCCTAGGGCTCCACCTGGACCCTGAATCCTTGCTTTGCTCTCAGCTTTCAGATATGATGCCAGGAATAGCTTTTCTGGCTGTCAATCTTCCATTCTTCTTTCAGGTCGAGTTTTGCACTAGCTTCCACTTGGGTCCACTTTTGGATAACCACCCTATTTAAAACCAGCCTTAGCCTCTAGGACCCCACCTGGTCCGGCCTCCCATAAGGAGAGCATCAAGCTTACTAACTCCACTCCCAACACATGTTAGAAGTTGTAATTTTTGTTCAGCATGATTACAAAATAGTAAGAACACAACAAAATGATTGTGAATTCAGAAGACCAAAAATATTGAAAAGAAGGTAAAGAAGAAAGAGGATAAAGCCTTCTGTGCATGAACTGGCCAGCACCAAGAAGTATTACTTGCAGAGGTTTGGCCTGATGCAGAAGATTTGTTACAGAATGTTGGTCTTCAATCAAAGGAATATTTGAGGTTCTGTAAAGATAAATTACTGTAGGGGGAAATGGAACAAATTCCCTTAGGCATGATCTTTGGTTTGGAAGAGGCAGGCTGAGGAGGTGTAAATAAAATTTCCTAGCTTTCCACTGGAAGCAAGAAATAGTGTGTGCAGGAACTGCTGTGATTCCAAACCGCAAAACACCTTCATGAAGATGTTCATGTGGAATGTGCCTGTGAACTTTATTCCCACACACAATTGATAACTTTCCAAGTTCACCTGGCTCCAGCCCTTACTAGGCACAATTTTAATGTCTCTTGTCCTTACACAGAACTTCCCTGAGTTTTCTGCAGCATTCTTCTGAGGCTGTCTTAAGGGTAGCTTCATTTTGGGCATCATCTCAACGTTGTTCAACAGCTTCAGCTCTTTCCAGCAGGACCATTTAGGACCCAAGACTGTTTATTTCACAACTAAACGTGTTCATATCCAAAAGACAGGTTTGTCATTTATCCAAACACCTCTAGCAATGCGGTTTAATATATGCTTCCATCCCTGTAGCCTTTACATGACTTTGTTATTCTTCTGCTCTGAGAGAATTGGATAGACTTCTCTCTTCTGTTTGCCCAAGTGATCGAGGGTGGCAGTAACCCTCTAAGTTTCTGTGGTCCTTGGGGATGTCATGCCATCACTTCAAGTGGTCTAAGTTGTTCCAGTATACTGGACCTTACTGAGGACAATGACCCATAATGGATTTTCCTCTGGGATTTTTGCAAATATTGTTTTTAGTATGCATGAGTTTCCTGGGGCTGCAAACTTTGTAGTGCAAAACAACAGAAATGTATTGTCTCACAGTTATGGAGGTCAGTGGTACAAAATCAAGGTGTTGGCAGGGCAGCACTCCCTCTGGAGGTTCTGGGGAGAATTCTCCCCTACCTCTTCCAGCTTCTGGGGGCTGTTGGCATTTTTTGACTTCCAATCTTTGCCTACATGGTCACATCACCACTCTTCTTCATGTATTTGTCTTCTCTTCTGTCCTTATAAGGACACTTATCATTGGATTTAGAGCCCACCCAAATAACACAGGATGATATTTTAATGTAATTAAGATTATTAATGTAACTATATCTACCAATACCCATTTTCCACATTAAGTAGCACTCACAGTGTCTGGGTATTAGACAAGGACATATTCCTTTGAAGGCCACCATTCAATCCACCATACCCTGTATTTTGATTAAAAGTCTCTACAGATAACTGACCCTCACCCCACATTATTTCCCTGTGCCATGCAAATAAGCCTTCAAGATGAATATCTGATAAGAGCTCACTCTAGATGGTATGTGTAAAAAGACTTTCATGAAAGGGCCATCTACAGAGGTGTATGTCATAGGAATAAACAAGGGCTGTGGAGGCACCCAGACACTAGCAATGGGATGAGCCATTACTACTCCTATGGCCAAAGGAGCAAGAGAATGAAAGAGTGTAACTGGAGACTCATGAGAACTGAGGAGTAGAAGAGGGGTCACTTGGCAGAAGGTGTAATCTTGGAGGGAGGTGACTACTGGTGCATACACAGTGCTAAAACAGTGAGGAGAGGAAAGACCTCTGCTCCCAACAGCTGATCTTTCTTCTGGTACCTTTCATTGACTGAACACAAGTGGAAGCTTGCAGGCAAGGGAGCCAGTTGGCAACATGGATAAGGATCAGCATCCCAGCACATGGAACAAGGCAGTGAAAGGCAGAAAATGCATCAGGGTAGAGGCAGGGCTGGTTCAAGTCAGCCCAGAAAGATAAAACATGTACATAAACAACAGATTCTAGACAAAGGAGAGAACTTTCAACTTACAGGTGATTATATGGGTTGGTATGAGCCTGGAAATCAGGGAGGGCTTCATTGAGAAGTCTATAGCTGAGCCTTGAAGAGGAGATAGGACCTAGGGATACAGAAATAGGAAAGGGGTATTTTCAGGCAGAATGAGAAATATTACAAAGGCCCTAAGGGCACATGGCCTATGTGGGATGGGGGTTAATATGCAGGGAATAACTAATGGTTCTATGTGAAACGTGAATGTAGGAAGAGGAAATAAGACTAGAAGGTAGGATGGATCCTCCAGTCAGGAGCCTGAAATGCCCTGTAAGGTAGTTTGACTTTTGTTCCTGGGACAGTGGAACACCAGCATAGTTGTCCAGAAGAGGCTTTAGAGAGATTAATTCTCTGGACAGACAGCAGAGAATATAGACCCTAATGGAAGAGAAGTAGAGGGTTCATTCATGGAAGGAGTGACTGCTGAAAGACTTTGTCCTTTTGCTTGAACTTCCACACACCAGGTCACCCCAGGAAGCTCTTAACCACATCCATTTTCCCATTGCCCTCCTTCCCTAGACCTTAAAAACCAAGCATAGGCTCAGTTAAAAATTTAAATCAACCAGAGAGTCAATTTAGCTACTACTGCAAAAACTTAAGGCACATCATTGAAAGAGCAGTAAGTACAGTGAGAAATCTAGTCATAGTGATAGACATCATGATATCACAGCCCAAACTGCTGAAAGCCTCCTGGTGCCACAGCTGTGGGTTGGCTTCTCTTCTCTTCTCTTGGAGTAAGATTGTTAAATTTGCCTGTTGTCTTCTCTACTTAGTAGTCACTGCTCTAACCTTTTTGGTAGCCACCTATCTCTCTTAGACCAGAGTGAACCATCTGTCTTTTCGAGATGGTTTGTTTCCTTATTTCATCTTTACAGAAGCTTAGAATTTGCAGCTTTTACTTGGCCATGTGGTCCAGATGCAAGTAAGCAAGACTCATCAGACACTTGTACTAAAATATGAAGCTCTCTCAATCTAGTTTCAGTTGCTGAAAGTACTAGCAGAATTTCCAGAGGAGAGAAATGGGATAAAGGATAGAGAGGCTGCAATGTGCCAAGCCCTAGCCCAGAATGTTGTCAGAAAGACTTTCATGAGTGAAGACTTGCTGCATAGCAACAGATTCCTACACAATGTCAGTGTTCACAGAGTAGTTTGTCGGCTTTAGAAACCTGTTTGGGCTTGAGATAATAGTCACTTACCCATATATTCCTTGTGTAGATACTACTGCCAAGGAGTAGTAGTTGGTGCATCTATTCATACAGAGGAGATAGAAATGCCTTATAATCCATTTTTGTTTCAGTTCTCTGTTTTGAAAATACCGTGGTTTGGTGGAGAATATTCATATTCAAATGATTATGTTTTGGGCCTTACTGGCAGTAACTCATGAGACCCAGGCTTTTAGAAAGAAGGATTTTGTAAATGAAACATTTCTATAATGCCAGTATGTATTTGGGACCATACAGGAATCTAATCTCTGAGCCTCAGATTTCTCATCTGTAACATGAGCAGAATAATGTTAATACCACATTGGGAAAATAATAATAATGTCTGTTAACATGCTTTTAAAAAGATTCTGGTACCTGTTATAAATGATAGTTTGTTATTCTTGCTACAATTTCTTGGGAATATGTCCATTTTAACTTATCTGATTAGAAATGGTGATAATTGGGTTAAGAAGTCTATAGCTATCTTTCTGTGTTTTGAATTTTGGTTTTTAGACATGTGGAAAATGATGCTATGTAATTAAATTATTCAAACATTGTCTCATTTCTTAGTTAAGGTGCTGTGGGACACACAGGTATGAGTAAATAAAGTCCTTGTACTCCTGAGCTTTACAGCAGATTGAGGAGATGATAGATAGATACATAGATAGATAGACAGACAGACAGATAGATAGATAGATACATAGATAGATACATAGATAGATACATAGATACACAGATACATAGATAGATATAGATGGATGGGTGATAGATGATTGATAGATAGATAGATACACAGATACATAGATAGATATAGATGGATGGGTGATAGATGATAGATAGATAGATAGATAGATAGATAGATAGATAGAGAGATAGATAGATAGATACACAGATACATAGATAGATATAGATGGATGGGTGATAGATGATTGATTGATTGATAGATAGATAGATAGATAGATAGATAGATAGATAGATACACAGATACATAGATAGATATAGATGGATGGGAGATAGATAGATAGATAGATAGATAGATAGATAGATAGATAGATAGATAGATAGATAGATAGGATTCAGAGATAGAGACAGAGATAGAGGGATAGATGAATAGAAGAGGGAGACAGATGAGATAGAGATGTAGAGAGATAGGGAAGGAGATGGAGATTAATAGAGAGATAGAGACGGATAAAGATGGAATGCCTTTCCTTAGATTGATTTTGCTCATGAGTGGTCTTTATAAATAGGGTTTTGCTCCTACTAATTCTGATGACAATGACCACATCTGTCTGTGAGACTGGAAAGTGAGCAGATCACCAAGAAGAATGGGTTTATCAGCAGCCATGCTTGACTAAGTAATTGCTGAGTAATTTTCCTCATGGAGTTTTGGCAAGAGTTGTAAAAACTTTACTAAAAGCAGATAGAAGATGGTTCCCTAAATGTTGATAAAGGGAACTTTTCCATTTTTTGTCCTGGTTAGTGAGGGCCTCATTATGGAATCTTGGAACTATAAATGAAAATTATCTAAAAGACCAGAGGACAGAGTCTAATGTTTTTACTTTATGAGTTTTTCCTGGGACACTTTTAAACAGTAACAACAACAGCAATAATAAAGAGGTTAATTCTTATTTTTTAGGCAGTAGCAACATTTGGAGATACGTACTTCAAGCTACTCTTTGAAAACGCAGACCTGGCTTTATGACCCTAAAAATGTCTTATTTCTTTAATAGACTGTATATACATTAAAAGAAATTCTAAAAGAATTAAAACTGGTTGAGACACCAAGGATAAAAGATTCTGCATTTGTTAAGACATCATAAGGTTGGGGGGGAGTTTTGTGTTTAGAGACAGGGTTTCACTCTATCACCCAGGCACAACCATAGCTCACTGCAGCTAAGTTTTCACTTTCTAGAAACAATTTACCAATCTGAGCTCCCACCAGCAAAGAAGAAAAGTGTTTAAGAGTGTCACATTGTTTCCTTAGCAGCTTTGAGTATTTCTACTTTTACACATCTTTGCTGGTGTTTTTATTTTACTTATTTATTTATTTTTTTGAGACAGGGTCTCACTCTGTCACCCAGGCTGGAGTGCAGTGGCATGACAGCATGACCATAGCTCATTGGAGCCTTGACCTCCCAGGCTCAAGAGAGCCTCTCATCTCAGCCAATTTGCTTTTATTTTTTCTATAAATGTATCTCATTATGTCATAAGTCATTTTTATAGCAGAGAAAAAGTTAATACAAGATAAGATTTAGATATCCTCTCTCCAGCAAGACCCAGAACTTTTATTAACTCTGCCTGGAGAATAGAAGGCTTATGAAGATGCTAAGTTATCCCAATAAGACATTATGTACTAAATGCGATTTTCGGTTCTGTAGATGAAGTTTCAGGGAATTACTCCCATTTGTATTAACATGCATGCCAAATTTTTTTTTTTTTGGACATTTTATCTTGGACTTGGGGAACTTTTGGTTGTTTTCTCTGACTGAAATAATATCTAATTTCGGAACCTGTGAGACTCCAAAATAAAATCAAACACTTAAAGAAGTAAAAGTGAGAAAAGACCATAAAGAAAAATTTATGATAAATTTAACCATTGTTTCTTACAGGAACTTTTAAAATTGCAATGGTGAACAACAAAACATGGTGAATGAATGGATAACAAAACCATGGCCACTTGTAAACACTTAGGTGCAACCCCGACCTGAGCATTGAAATAATTACACAAACTATGATGGCCGAGAGGAGGCTTAGAGGTCATCCCGTCAAAGGTATGTAAGCTTTTTTTAGTTATGGAAACTTTCCTTTAAATGAAATATCGTGTGGAAGCCCAACATGTATATAAAATAGATAAAAATGGAGCTTCTCAAGTTGAAGTAGGGGCAGGGATCATGGAGAACTCCCCCACCCTACAAGCCTATCCTCACTTCTGCAGACAATGGGACATCAAGACACACAGTTTGAAAAGCACTCATCAGAACCCATCTCCTCATGTGGTTCATGTGGCATCACGACAGTAGAAGCCCAGAGAGGTGGAGTGATGTACCCAAGACCACACTGTAAGCAGGGAGTCAGGTCTGACTGCTGCCCATGCCTCCTTTTGGTTTCTTTCTCATGCTCCACTCTGTGCCTGTCTACTCAATATTTGAGGGTTTATTTAGATTTTCTTGTGGAAATATTTCATACGTCTCAAATAAATGTTAAGCAAGCATTTGAGTGCCTGAGTCATATTTTTGAAATGTATCATCCCTTGAAGGCTCACACAACCTCTCCCCCAGGTCTCCTTGAATTTGCAAAGTTACCAGTTGCCATTTTAACAAACTTGCTGACATGGCTGTCTCCTAAATTGTGACAGCATAGGAATGGGAACTGACCTTTTGAGGTGAGGCATACTCTTCCCTTTTTCCCCTAGTAAAGAGTACCAAAAAATCCAGGTATAATCTCTAACCTCATCTAGACCAGAAAGAAGGAAAGCAGCAACATCAACTGCTTCTACTTTCCTTTCTTCCAATGCTATGCCTCATGGCCTCCTTCAAATTGAGTTGCTAGTTCATGCTAAAATAACCTGCAAGCAGGTGAGAAGCTGGAGAGACCAACATTAAAGAGCCTAAATAATTGACGAACTAGACACTCAGACCAAGATGGTCAAGAATTTTTAATTGCTTTAGCAAGTGGTTGGTTATCTGCTCTAAACTTTTCTCTACAAAATCCCTGTAAATGACCTTTCACATCAAAAAACCCAAGAAAGATTGGAAGGGGGAGGGAGATCATCATGTAATCATGTGATGGCCCCCACCAATTTAATCTGATTGACAGAAACACAGCCGCTTCTCTGGGTGCGAGAGAGGCCTCCACTGTGTGTGAAACATTGGGTCACAATGCACAGTTCGCAACATCATGACTTTATCGGAATTCCCATCTGTTGTTGCAGCCTGCACAGTAGGCCAGGAAAAACATGACAGGCGGCCTGTATTAGACAGAGCTTCTCCAGAGGAACAGAACCAATAAGATTATACACAAAGAGATTTATGATAAAGAAACTGGTTCATATGATTATGGAGGCCGAGAAGGACCAAGATCTGCTGGCTGATGGTCTGAAACTCAGGAGAGCCTATGGTGTAAATTACCGACCCAGTCAGAGTCTGAAGGGAGGGGAGAGAAGACTGTCCCAGCTAAGAGGCCAGCAGACAGAGAGCAAATTCTCTCTTGCTCAGCCTTTTGTTCTATTCAGGCCTTCAACAGATTAGATGAGGCTCACCACCACTGGGGAGAACAATCTGCTTTACTCAGTTTATAGATTCAAACGTTCAGTTAATCCAGAAACCCCTCATGGACACATCAGAATAATGTATAGTCAAATACCTGGACATTCTGTGGCCCAGTCAAGTTGACAGATTAAATTAACCATCACAACATCTGGGGAAGGAAGAAGAGCTCCAGCAAGGCTAAGCCTGAAAACTTGTCACTCCAGACACAGACTGGGGTATCTTCCCTGGTGTCCACCTGGCAGATTCCACCTTACACAGCCCATTATGCAATCTGTCATGTCTGTGGATGCAGCCACCCTGTCGACCCCTAGACTTGATTTTTGTGTTCTTCTTAAATGAAGCCATTGCCTATATGTAAAGAAATACGGCTTTTGAACACTAACACCAGTTAAGGATGAAAGAAATGTTCTCAAGCATGCATATATATATATAGTTTATATATCAAGTTTATATCAAGTTTGGGGAAATTGGAAGAGGCAAATTATGAGACACTTATGTCTCATGATAATTTAACAGGAGAATGGCATGCAGTTGACAGCTTCTTCATTTGGTTTTAGTGGCATAGTAAGAGGACAACAGTGTCATGCACTCATTTGCAAGCAAGGTCCCAGGGTGTGGAGAAGAATCAAAGACTGATCTTTCTTTAGAACAAGTTGATTATTTGATGTCAATGGAAATTCTAACCATTTTTCATAAGAAACTGCTTTAGAATATAGCCTGGAGGTGTCTATCCCCCTGCAATATTTGCAAGCAAATACAAGGCAGAAGTACTTTAATTATCATTTCTTAAAGGATTTTTGCTATCCTGGTTAGTAGAAGTTGGCTTCTTAAGCACATGATTTTGCAAAGATCAGTAATTCATTTTCGAAACCAGCTTTAAGCATTCATAATTTTCCATCAACCTAGAATTCTTCCATCCCAGGACAGACCTCAGCTCAACAGAAAATCAGTGAGGCTTAAATGAAAGCCAAATTAAAATAGTATCTGTTGGGCATGGTGGCTCACGCCTATAATCCCAGCAGGCCAAGGTGGTAGGATCACTTGAGGCCATGAGTTCAAGACCAGCCTGGGTAACATAATGACACCCTGTCTCTACAAAAAGAAAAAAAGTTAGCCAGAAATGATGGTGTGATCCTGTAGTCCCAGGTACTTGGGAGGGGAGGTAAGAGGATCTCTTGAGCCTGAGTTCGAAGTTGCAGTGTGATCACACCACTGCACTCCAGCTTGGATAATATGGTGAGAAAATATATCCCTCTAATTCTGTATTACAACGTATATTTAGACAAGGATTCTCCTTACTTAGTAAACGTTGGGTTTGGGGCATAAATCATTCCTAAGCCAACTTGTCAAGAATCTGTGGCAGGCAAATTTACTTCAACACCAGCTTAAATTGATAATGTAAAACAGAAACTGTAAAGTCAATAAAAAGTCTATTACAGGAAAACAGCAAAGTGTTTGGTTCTAAACCTGGATACAAGGGAAAATTAGAAAATGAAGTTGTCTGAAAGGATTATTCTGCATCCCTCCTCCTTCCCCAACCCAATTACTCACACAGGACTTGTGCTGGATTAAGTGTTATGGGCTCTTGGAAGAAAGGAGGTGCTGTCAGAATAGATGTTGTTCTTAACTTTGTCCATGGCCCTTGTATATTAGACCACAGTTCATGATCCTGTTTTATAGCCGGCTGACTGCTCCCTCCTTCCAATCCCTACTCCCTTATTAAACTAAAGACTGCACGTTCTGGCATGTGTTAGCAACTCACCCATGTCGCTGTCATCCAGACAGTGCTGTTATGTGGTGGAAAGTGCTCAGGGCTGGGACTTTGGAGCAGCCTTGCTACTCTGGAGTGCTTGCAGCAGGCCCTGTACAAGTCCCACCTCAGCGCTGGTATCAGAGAGGCCAGCAAAAGGCAACTAACTGGTGGGAGTTACACAGCTCCACCCACAAATGCTACAAATGCTAAAATCTCTTCTCTTCCTCTTCCTCAACTCTTTTGATCCTCACTTTTTTCCAGCTCTCTTCTTCCAACCTACTTTCTCTCTTCTTACAACTTACTTTCCTCTATTTCATCACCTCAAATTCATTCATTCCACAAATATTTATCAAGCACCTCCTATACAAGGCACCCAATCTTTGCCATACCTCAGACTGTCCTTCATCCTCATTTCTCTCTGAAGCTGCTCTGGACAATGTCATCTTTTGGTTGTTAAACCCATGGTCACCTTTCCAATGCCTTCTCTACAGCATCTGGGAGTGTTGACCTCTTCATCTGTCATAAAACATTCTCATGCACTGCCTTCCTTAATAACTCCCTTTCCAGGTTCCAATCCTTCCTCTGATGCTTTCTTCTTGGTCTTTTTCTTGTTCTGTGTCCTTTTTCTGTTCTTCAATGTTGGTATTTACCAGGGTTGGTATTCTCCTTTAATCCTACATAATCCTCTGGATTATCTCATTTCCTCTTAAGATTTCAGCTATCACTTATAATGCTGAAAACTCTGAGGGCTAAATTTTCAACCCATATATCTCTTCCAAATTCCAGACACATTTAATCAATTGTTTACATAATACAACCACCTGTTCCAGTTACTATAGCTGCATAACAAGTCATCCCAAAGCTTAGTGGCATAAAACACTGATCAGCAACCCAGACAGGGTACAGTAAGGACAGTTATTTCTGATGTATGTCTGGGTCCTCAGCTGGAAAGACTTAAAGGCTAGAGTGATTTGACAGCTAGAGATTAGAATCTGTAAATGTCTCCACGCACGTGTCTAGTGGTTGATGCTTGCTGTCGGCTGAGACTTCCATCTATGACTCTCAGCCAGAACACCTACAAATGACTTTTCCTCATGGCCCAAACTTCATAGCATAGAGGCCTCAGGGTCATTGCAGTTCTTATATGGAAGCTCAAGGCTCCAAAAGTGAGTATCCTGGCTAACAATGTAAAAGTTGCATCATGTATTATGATCTAACCTCAGAAACCACTCAGTGCCACTTCCATTGCTTTATATTAAGCACAAGCAAGTCATAAGCTCACCCATACTGAAAGGCAGAAAAATCAGATTCTATCGGGTGATGGGGCAGTGGCAAGGTTGTGGAAGGGCATACAGGACAGGAGATACTGTTGCAGTCATCTTTGGAAAGTACGGACTGTCACAACCACTCCTCTCCTGTCCTTGCCACACTTCATGTATATGGATGTTTCATAGTGTCACATACATTCACTTTCCTTCATGCTTTTGCACACACTGTTCCCTCCAACCTTTTTTCTGCCTTCTAATGCAGAATCGCCAGCTATTTATCTCTCAAGCCTCATCTCAGATGCCATTTCATTCAGATCCAAGATTGCCCTTAGGAGAGACATGGGTGTCTACCATTTCATTTGCTTTTCTCTCCATTGGTCCTACTTGCTCACCAACAGCTGGACGGGGCCAGGATGGACATCACATGCCCATACTCTATGGCCTTTATGCTGAGTTCAAAGCCTGGGTCTGTCATTCACTGGTTGTGTGAACTTGAGCAATTTGCTTGCTTCCACAAATCGTTAGTTTCTACACCTATAAAATATGGAGAGTATTATACTCACTTTGTAAAATGAGCCTTATATAGGATGGTATGAAAACATTGGTTCATAGGTGCTTCAGTAAAATTTAGCTGTTGGCATGATCCTGAGAACAACTGTATGGATCAAAGATTAAGAACTGGTATCCTGTAATCCCAGCACTTTGGGAGGCCGAGGTGGGTGGATCACGAGGTCAGGAGATTGAGACCATCTTGGCTAACGTGGTGAAACTCCATCTCTACTAAAAATACAAAAAAATTAGCCAGGCGTGGTGGTGTGCACCTGTAGTCCCAGCTACTCCGGAGGCTGAAGCAGGAGAATGGCTTGAATCTGGGAGGTGGAGCTTGTAGTGAGCAGAGATCAGCCACTGCACTCCAGCCTGGGCAACAGCGTAAGACTCCATCAAAAAAAAAAAAAAAAACAAAACAAAAAAAAAAAAAAACTGGTACGATAATGCAAAAATGTACTCTCCAGTTCTGAGAAGCTACACTGCTCAAAAAATGCAAAGAAAAAAATCACCTTCTTGAACTATGTTCAATATGCAGTCCTCCATTGTCTATATTTCTATGGTTTCATGTTTTAATGATTATAATTAATGTACATGCAGTATTTAGATAGCCATTCTTAGGTACAGGCATTTGTATAGAATGTTCTATATTAAGCATAGCTAATTATTTCTCTCCAAATGTGTGCTTTTTCTCTTACTAATGTGAAAGAATCCTTCTGCTTTTAAAAAGACACTTTCCCAGTTGTCTTTTCTATGAAGGCCGCCTTTCTTTCTTCTGCTTGAACCATGGATCCAAGCAGAGCAGCTAATTCGGCATAGTTCACTACCCAAATCTGACCTCTTTCTTTCTCTCCTTATTCTGTTAACCTCTGTGCTTGGTGCTCACCATGTGTATTAGTCCATTTTCACGCTGCTTATAAAGACATACCCGAGACTGGGCAATTTACAAAAGAAAGAGGTTTAATTGGACTTACAGTTCCATGTGGCTGAAGAAGCCTCACAATCACAGTGGAAGGCAAGGAGGAATAAGTCATGTCTCACATGGACAGCAGCAGGCAAAGAGACAATGAGGAAGATGCAAAAGCGGAAACCCCTAATAAAACCATCAGATCTCATGAGACTTATTCACTACCACGAGAACAGAATGGGGAAAATTGCCCCCATGATTCAATTATCTCCCACTGGGTCCCTCCCACAACACATGGGAATTATGAGAGTATAATTCAAGATGAGATTTAGGTGGAGACACAGAGCCAAACCATATCACCATAGCTTTGGTCAGCCCTGGGGATTAAATGCAGAGTTCACCAAAATTACACTACAGTCAGGAACAGGCCCTGCTGAAATATTTGCAGTGAAAGAAACACATTTTTATGGTGATTTGAGGGTATTTTGGGGGTTCTGGTTTTTTGTCTGTTTTTGTGTCTGTTTTTGTTTTTGTTTTTGTTTTTGGCTTCTTCACATTGAATTTTTCTACCTTGCCAGGCAGTTACTTTTTCCTGGCAAAAGTGTGATGGGGTTGTTTGTTTTATATATCACTATGCCAAGGAAAAGAAGCAGCCTTCAGTGTTGTTTAAATATCACATGTAAGATGGGCCAAAATTCCAGCTCCATACCTGTTTGAGCAGAGTACAAAAAGAAATAGGAACAATTTAGAGGACATTATGGTGAGATAACTATTGGCTTAATATATGGAAGATCTTTCTAACACAGAGCCATTCAAAAAATGGAATGGGTCACTTGCTTTAGGAGGCAGTTAACTTTCCATGTGGAAAGGAAGACTCAAAAATCAGGGAATAGTTAGATAAAGACACCTTATTCTTTCAAGAGTTCATAATAAAATGTTAAGATTCAAGAGTCCAAGAAAATCGTTAACCATCATGATTGCTAAGCAGCACCTCCAAGCTGAATCATCTGGGATCTAGAGGAAAATCTTCTGCAGTCCTAGAGGAGACATCTCTATGGATGAAAATTTTAATGTCCTTCATGTAAAGGTGAGTAATTCAAGTGTGACTGGGCCACAAACTTATCACTCTAAAAATGTTTTTGTTATTTGATTGTAGTTTGCCCCTCCCCAAGACATGTATATGTATTCACTGTAACTAGACTGTAAGCTCCATGAAAGCAGGGACCTGGCCATCTTGTTCCCTAATTCTTCATTACCTAGATTAACATCTGTTTGTTCACAAATGTTTGTTGAATGTGATCTTGACCTAGGCTACTGTCCTTGCTGGAGCACACAGGAAAGCAACTCAAAAGCCTATAGCTCTCTCTACAGAAATTCTTCTGACTTTTATCAGCTTCAGTGTTTTCCTTTGAAATCAGTTTTCTATATGTTCCTATTTATTTGACACAGGATAACTTTTTATTCAGTAACAAAGATGTCTACTTTAGCCCCTTCTATTCAATATAATACTGGAAGTCCTAGCCAGAGAAATTCGACAAGAAAAATAAATAAAAGACAAGACATCCAAATTGGAAAGGAAGAAGTAAAATTATCTCTGTTTTCAGAAAATATGATCTTATATGTAGAAAGCTGAAAAGATTATACAGAAAAAAATAAGAAATTCAGCAAAGTTATAGGATACAAAATCAACATGCAAAAATTAGTTACATTTCTATATACTAACAATGAACAATCTGACAAGAAAATAATTTCATTTATAATAGCATAAAAAAGAATCAAATACTTTTGAATAAAGTTAACCAAGGAGGCAAAAAATTTATACATTAAAAACTACAAAATGATGCTGGAAAAATATTTAAAGACACAAATAATAGAAAATTTTATCCTAAAATCTATATGGAATCTCAAGGAACCCTGAATAGCCAAAACAACCTTAGAAGAGAAGAGCAAAGTTGGCTGTCTCACACTTGTCAATTTCAGTACTTATTACAAGGCTACAGAAATCAAAATAGTGTGGAACTGGCAGAAAGACAGACATATAGACAAATGGAATTAAGTAGAGACCAGAAACCCCCAAAGTCAACCTTTACATATACGCTCAAATGTCAAATGATTTTTGACAAGGATACCAACAAAAAAGGAAGTCTCTTCAACAAATGGCTTAGTTAAAGTGGATTTCTACAGGTAAAAGAATACAGTGGGACCCTTACTTCACATCATATATAAAAATCAACTCAACATGCATCAAAAACCTCAACTTGAGAGTTACAACTATAGAACTCCTAGAAGAAAAACAAGGAAAACTTCATGACATCAAATTTGACAATGATTTTTTTTGGCTAAGACACCAAAAACATAGGCAACAAAACTTAAAATAGACAAATTGGACTTTATTAAATAAAAAACTTCTTTGTATCAAGGATAGCATCAACAGAATGAAAAGGCAACATTTGGAATGGGAGAAAATATTTGCAAGTCATATCTGATAAGACATTAACATGCAGAATATATAAAGAAATCCTATAACTCAAGAACAATAAAATAAATAATCAGATCTTAAAATAGGCATAGAATTTGAATAGACACATCTCCAATGTTTTACAAACTGCTAACAACTGTATGACATGATACCCAATATCATTAATCATTAAGGGAATGAAATAAAAACTTCAGTGGGATACTACCTGATACTCATTAGGGTGACTACATTTACAAAACAGAAAATAATAAGTTTTGACAAGGATGTAGAAAAATTGGAACTCTTGTGCACATGGAAATGTAAAATGATATAGCCACTGTGGAAAACAATATGGTGGTTCCTCAAAAAATTAAATACACAATTACCATATGATCCAGAAATCCCACTCCTGAGTATATGCCCAAAAGAATTGAAAGCATGGTCTTAAAGAGATATTTGTACACCCATCCTTATAGAAGCATTATTCATAATAGCCAAGAAGTGGAAGCAACCCAAGTGTCCATCAATAGATGAATGGATAAACAGAACATGGTACGTACATACTATGGATTATTTAGTCTTATAAAGGAAGGAAATTCTGACACATGCTACAACATGAAAGATCCTTGAGGACATTATGCCAAGTGAAATAAACCAGACACAAAAGGAGAGATATTGTATAATTCTACTTACATGAGGAACTTAGAGTAGTCAAATTCACAGAGACAGAAAGTAGAATGGTGGTTGCCAGGGGCTGGGGGAAGGGGGATAATGGGGAGTTGTTTAATGGGTATAAAGTTTCTGTTTTCAAGATGAACAAGTTCTGGATATTGTTTACCTAACAATGTGAATATACTTAACACTACTGGACTGTACACTTAAAAAGGCCAGTATGGTGGTAATCTTAACACTTTGAGAGATCAAGATAGGAAGATTGCTTGAGGTCAGGAGTTCAAGGTTGCAGTGAGCTAAGATCCGGCCACTGCACTCCAGCCCGGGCAACAGAGCCAGACTCCGTCTCAAAAAAAAAAAAAAAAAAAAAAAATTACCATGGTAAATTTTAGGTTATGTGTAATTTGCCATAATTAAAAATTTTTACTTAAAAAATTTTATCAGCCTCTAAATTCATGAGTTAAATAAGAAAAATACACAAAACAAATAATTTAGAAGTTCTTTTAATTGAAGCTTACAAAAGACATTTCTTTTAAATGGCTTCTTGGCTGAGAAGCACTTCCAGAGCAGGCTTAGAATCATTTCCACTTACACTCTAAGATTACCAGCCCTCTGGCAGCTACAAAGGACTTCTGGACATCTCTTCAAGCAAATCTCTGCATTTGCAATGAATTAAGTACAGGAGAATACACACAGGCTTACAAGACAGAAATAAATATACAGCACTGTTCAACCAAAGTTAGTGTCGAACTGAAGAGTAGCAGGTGACATGAGGAAACAAGTACCAAAAATAAGGGAACAAGTGCAAAAGCTGAAAAAAAATTATAAAAATGTGACTATTTTCCAACATATAATCTAGAATAGATGGTATGGCCAGAGCACTGCTCTGGGGGTCAGAGGACTTGCATTTTAGTTCCAACTCTTGCCACAAAACAAGTACCACATTGTGTCCTTTGTAAAGTGAGCTGAGTGGACCAAATCACTGAGACCCTACCCATTCCTTCTCACCACACAGGAAAACATTTTAAGCATCTATTTAAAGCAGAGATTCACCATCTTGTTTGTGTGTTACTGAAACCCTAAAAGAGGAAGCAAATACAATTCAGTATACTGAGCTCTGAAAAATTGCAAGAGAAATCTGACAAAAATCCATCCACTCTTGAACACCACCGTTGCTACAAATACAAATTCACTTTAAGCTCTGGGGTAGTAAACTGAACTTGCTCTCCAAAACATGATTATGCACATGTCCCGTTGCATATTCCTGTTGGGGGTAATTGTCCCCACACTCTGGGACACACAGGCTTCTTCAAACTACAGAGTGAATCACACGTAGTGGTTAGTTCTCAGGGAAATGAATTTTCACTTGGGTAATGTAATAGTCTGCTCAGGTGGTTTAAACAACATATATGTATTCTCTCACAATTCTGAAGACTGGATGTCTAGATCAAGACGTTGGCAGGTTTAGTTTCTCCTGCAGCCACAGTCCTTGGCTTGCAGACCATGGCTTTCTCACCATGTCCTAACATGGCCTTTCCTCTGTGCATGTATGCTACGGTTTGGCTCTGTCCTCACCCAAATCTCATCTTGAATTGTAGCTCCCATAATTCCCACATGTTGTGAGAGTGACCTGGTGAGAAATAATGGGACCATGGGAGCAGTTTCCCCACTACTGTTTTCATCATAGTGAATGGAAGTCTCATGAGATCTGATGGTGATATAAGAGGAAACCCGGTTGCTTGGCTCTCATTCTGTCTTTGCCGGCCACCATGTAAGACATCCCTTTGCTCTCCCTTGCTCTTTTGCCATGATTGTGAAGCCTCCCCAGCCACGTGGGAACTATGAGTCCATTAAACCTCTTTTCTTTTATAAAATTCCCAGTATCTGGTATGTCTTCATCAGCAGCATGAAAACGGACTAATACTACGCATATCCTTAGTATCTCTCCATGTATCCAAATTTCCTCTTCTTGTAAGGATACCAGTCATGTGGGATTAGGGTCCATCATAACAGCCTCATTTTAACTTAATCACTTCCTTAAAGACCCTCATCTCCAAAACAGTCTCATTCTGAGATACCAGGGTGTAAGCCTTCAATATATGAATTTTAAGGGGATGTAATTCAACCCACAGTAGGCAGTGTATCCCCAGAAGCCAGGGGAGAAAAATAACCTTAAACACCTGTAGTATATTCTGCTTCCAACATTTGCTAAAGTGAATGTACTGACAAAACATGTATTTGTAGGCCTCATTTGCCTTCATTTGCAAAATTCTTGTAATCATAGTAGCTACTCAATAGTTTTGTTGAGAAGATTGAATTTGTTTGACCACTCAATACATTGAGTTATATAAACTACTATTATTATGAAGTGATGAGTGTAGTAGGAGATATAAATGAATGTAAGACATCTCAGCATACAGAGTCATGACATCATCCAAGCCAGTCCAAACAGAGCTCAGTGTCTCCTTCCCAACCTGGTCCTCTTCTCACCACCACATCTCCCCATCACATGGAGGTCGAGGCTGCAGTGTGCCGAGATCACACCACTGCACTTTGGCTTGGGTGTCAGAGTGAGACTAAAAATCAAAACAAACAATACTCCATGGGAAGGACCCAGGAAAAAAAATGTGTATTTTTCTTTTTGATAAAAACTAATAATTAAACTTTATATCATGTTTTTTAGTTTTCAGTACACTTTTCATATGTTTATCTTATTTAATTCTCACAAAAACTGTGTGAGGTAAGCAGTATTTTTATCCCTTTTTATGGACAGAGAAACTCAGAGTTAGCAAGTTGTGTAACTTGCCTCAAATGACAGGGCTAGCAAATAGGGCATCCTGACCCGAGGTTACTAATGGGAGTTAAGAACCATCAGGTCCTTGTCTTCAGTCTGAGTATATTGTTGCTGGATCAAATCAGCATTGCTTACTGAGTGCCTATTTGAGTTTTCAGCAAATGTTCCAAGTTTGTTCTGCTATCAGAAGGACATGAGTTTGAATACCAGCTCTGTTGCCTACTTATGTTGTTCCTTGGGCCAAGTTATTCTTTTCTTTGTTCTTGCAGCAACATTGACCAAGTGCCTTCTATATTCCAGGTACTGTTCTAGGCTCTGGGAACACAGCAGTGAGCAAAATAGGCATGAACATATTCTCATGAGCTCACAACCTAGAGGCAAATAAAGATGCATTACCGAAATCGTTCCAGAGTCACAACTGCTATGCAGAAAATGACACAGGGGAAGGGATAGAGAAAGATTCTGGGAAGAAGAGAACTAATTTAAAATGGAGTGTCAGGAAAGACCCCTTTTAAGAGATGAGATTTGGCCTGCAACCTGATAGATCTACAAAATAACCACCACTCCTCGATCAGAAATCACTAAATTCTTCAGCAGAAAAGTAACATTGATAAGAAGGATCTAGACATTCAAAGATCTGGGACCAAGAGAACAGAAAATCCAGAGACTCTAAAACAAGATTTCCTTGAGGTTTCAACAGAAAGAAGGCCCTTGAGACTGAAGCATAGTGAAGGAGGGGAAGATTGGTAGGAGAGAAGCATGAGAAATAAGTTAGGCTGTATTATACAGGGTCTGAAGGCCAAGATAAGAAGGTTGAACTTTATTATAACCGCAACCAGAAACCACTAAATTTTTAAGCAGGAAAGTAACGTCATGTGATTTATGGTAACTGCTCATAAATCTAACCTCTCTAAGCTTCAGTTTCTTCATCTGCAAAATTCTTGTAATCGTGGTAGTAATTCAATAGTTTTGTTGAGAAGATTGAATTTGCTTGACAACAACTCAATACGTTGAGTTGTGTTAACTATTATTATGAATATTATGAGTGCTGTAGAAGATATAAATGAATGTAAGACATGTCCATGCACTCAACTGTTTTGCTATTCAACAGCACTAATTTAGTCTTTCTGCATTTTTGCTGCTTTTTAAAATGCAATGTAAGTTTCCCATGCAAGAATACGTTCTATATAATTTATGTAGATACTTTGCCCTCAGAGAGGTGGAGCATAATTTCCCACTGCTTAAGTGTGGACTGTGCCCAGTGACTTCCTTCCAAAGGGTACAATATGGTAAGGTATAACCAAGCACCACCTGTACCCCAAAAACCTATAGAAAAGTAAAATTTTTAAAAATCCTTAACTGGAAAAAAAAAAGATAACTTTGCAGTGGAGAAACACTACCTGAGCCAGGTGACCAAGATTAACATCAACAGTGATAAGTCATATGGAGAGTATGTACCTTAGATATGATGTCACGAGAATAGCACTTTACATCTGAGATTTGCCTCCCCAAAACACAATATCCCGATCTAAACATGAGAAAAAGTATAGACAAATCCCAACTGAGGGACATTCTACAAAATATCTGACCACCACTCCTGAAACTGTCAAGGTCATCAAAAACAAGGAAAGCCTTAGAGACCATCACAGCCCAGAGATGCCTAAGGAGACATGGTGACTAAATGTAATATGGTATCCTGGATGGAACTGTGGAGTAATAAAAGGACATTAGGTAAAACTAAGGAAAGCAAAATAATGACTTTAATGATAATGTATCAGCATTCTTTCATTAATTATAACAAATGCACCATACTAAGGTAAGACTTGAAAAATAGGGGCAATTGAGTGTGAATATATGGAACTCTGCACTATCATCTCAATTTTTCTCTAAATCTAGAAGTATTCTGAATAAAATGTTCGCTTTAAAAAATGCAATGTTGCATCTTTATGCAAATTTTGGTTAATTAATCCAACACCCCTGGAAATTATAATTATGACATTTGAACATGTTATAAGTACAACAATTAGAATACACCACATAATATCCACAACTTACATTAAAGGTATATATTGCATAAAGAAACACTGCAAAATTCACTTGCAAAATCCAGAAGTGTATACTGCTTTGTGATTCAGCTTTATTCCAGGGAGAAATAAAGAACTTAAACTGTGTTAGTAGAGGTCATCATCTTTTTCTCTTCTCTCTACTTTTTTCCTCTTTCCAGTAGTTTCTAAAAGGCCTCTCTGGTTTAGTCCTGCAATCCCCATCCATGGTTGTGGCAGAAACTGTGAGCCATTCACCAAACCATTTCCTCTTCCTCCTGGGCTCACAGCTGATTATCTTTCCCAACCATCTTTGGCCACTTAGCAGTGGCCCAAAGACTGAAGGTGAACAGGGGTGATTTGTGCCACTTCCTGGCCAGCCTAGCCCACAAAATCCTTTTATATAAGATCCTCCATGTTCTTTCTCCTTAAATTGGCCAGACATCCATGCCCAGGACCACCTCAAGAGCCACGTACCAAAGATGGCAGAACCTCCATTAATCTGAGTCCCCAACTAATTTGCAGAGTCCTCCAGATCTACCTGGAACTACCACAAACTTGTTTTTCTGTCACAACAGTAGTTTCCTCTAACTAATGCAATGGTACAATCCATTGCTGTTGGTCTTGTTATGTTAAAAATCTCCTGGCAGATGTTTGTGACCTAATTTCTGAAAACATTTGGCCCTTCACAGAAAACGTTTAATAGATACTCATGAGACTCTAAAGGATCTCCCTGGTTTCATAGCACATTCTTTGGTTTCCAGCTGCATCTGTCCTCCAGCTTCTCCTTCAGAGAGGAGCATAAAAATCTCTGCGCTGGATTACTATCTAGTTCTGTGATGGGTATCTGGAAAGTAAATACACGACCTCTATTTAGGGAGCTTTGTCCATAGATGTATCTCCTCCTTGAACTCAATTTTAGATTCTGCCTATTCTGTGCTCCCAGTGCTCTGTGCTTCCCTCGGCAAAGTACTCATCACACCATATTTTTGTTATATGTCTGCGTCCTCTGTGTAGGCTCCTGCAGGTACTTGATGTCTTGTGCAGCTTCATGCCCCCGACAACTAGCCTCTGCCTGGCCCCCAGGAGGTGCTCAGGGACTTGAATTAATTTGGGAGGAAGTGTCGTTTTCTAGATTTACTACTTTGACACAGAAATTAGACTCTTCTATAATAATAATCATTAAGCACCTTTCAACAACTACAAGCAATATCTTAAACTCCCTTTAGGAATGTTCCCAGGGCAACAGCTCTGTCACCAGCACAGCCACCCAAGCATTGCAGCAGTGCTGTGATGTTTACATCATGCACACAGTACTTCTGTATAAATCGTGAGCTCTAACTAGAGGCAGGGACAGTGGTAGCTCACCACCACATGGAGCCTGATCAACACCCTTGCGATTCCTGGCCTCCTCTCAGTGCCAACAGGAATCCAGGTGGTGCCCACCGTCCTTCCATGATACAGGGCTAGACTCTCAACATGCTGCAGGATCAACTGAAACCAAGTATTGGCCCTGTTCAAGTTTGTAAAGATGTTCTGATTTTCCAACATTGTTGTTTTATTTTTCGCAAGGCAGGAAAATCACTATGATTCTGTTTTCCACGATCGCTAGCTTGTTTATTTCTGATATGAAAATTTCGGAAAGAAGTAGTTGGGACTCGGAGAAGCAGTGGTTTAGTGGATAAGGGCAAAAGCTTGGGAGGGTGACAGATCCAAATTTGAATTCAGATGCTGTATTTACTAGCTTTGTGAATCTGGGCACATTGCTTAAACTCTCTAAGCTCAGTTTTCTCATCTCTGAAGTGGGAGCAGAAACAGTACTCATTCACTACAATGGACTGCTGATAAGGGAGATACTGTACATGGTTAGCATGGTGCTTGCTATGTAGTAAATAATCAATATGTGTTTACTATGCTTGTTATATGAGTATCTTTTTCCTTAATTTTATAGTTGAGTGAACTGTGGCCTGGAGAGATTAAGTGATTCACACAGCTAATTAGGGGCAGAGCAACTGTAATAAATTGGGTTATTCTGAGCCTCGCTGTGGGGTTCTGCCCATTACAAACTACAGTTTATTCCCATACTTCAGGTTCTGAAGATCAATGCACTGTTTCCCTGATTGGGAATATTGTGCCATTTGCTTTTTCAAGACTTTCAGTCAGATTGTAAAGAGAGACAATTGCCTTGCTTTTAAGGCACTCATAATCTAAGCACAATCTAAGACTTGTGTGTAGGTGGAAATAGAAGACACACAGATTGCATATTAAATTGGACAAACAGATGTTCTAATATGACATCCAAAGAAATGTCCACAGGAAGAAACGAGGTAATTTGGCACCTTTCTGAGAGGTTCTGGCAGATGTAGAAGGTGGACACTCAAGAGGCACAGATAAAATCGAGGGAACAGGGATTAGAGATGTTTCTACTCTCAGGGAACATTGTGTAGGAGAGCCTTCAGGAGGACAATAACCATTAGTGGAGAGGAAATTCTAAGAAGTTAGCTACTCACAAACCACAGAAGTCCCCAACTGAACCTACACTCAATGCGTCCTTATCTAAGCCCATTCTAGGCACTTCCTCACCATGCCTCATGAACATCATTGATGGCATTTCCAATCTCCTGTCACCCATTCTCAACTCCTCCTTCTCCCTCGCATCCAGCCATCACCAAATTATGTTGCTCCAATCTGAAAATTGAACCCACCTGCTATCCCCACTAGCACTGCCCTGTCAGAGCACAGGTTCACTTGCGGGAGGCACTGCTGCAGTCCCCGACTGGCTAGCAGTCTTTGGAACTGGAACCCTACAGCTGTTTTCTGCCTCACACCCTCTCTTCTAGAAATTATCAGAGCATGATAGCTGTTAGAGAAGACTGTTTGTTCTTCAGGATAACCTCAATTTGCTCATATATTTGCTTTAGTGCTTGTGTTTCAAATGGAAAAATAGACATAAATAAGGCAATTAGCCCTGTAGAGTGTGAAATCGTTAGCTACTAAATCAGTGAGAGGACCGTGTTAGTTTTATTTTGTTTTTAAGTAATAAACATCTATATCTGATCATAGAAGATGATTTTTTAAACTGAAGGGCTATTTTGTTAAGAACTCTTTAGGTCCCTCTAGGCTTAAATTATGATACAATAATGAAGACATTTAAAGACTTTTATATGGAATGAGAAGGAGTTAATGGAAAAAAGACTGCAAGAAAAATGAAACACTTAAATCGTTTATCAAGTGTTCACTCGGTGTCTGCTGTATATTGAACTCTGCCGGGTACTATAATTGTGGCAGAAGAATTTTAAGACCTGGTTCCTGCTCTGGAAGACCACGTAATCTGCTGCTGATAAAACAAATACACATGATACGACTGGAGAATGATACAAGTCACCATTGTATAGTATTGAGAAGAGGAAAAATAAATAATCTCAGAACAGGACATGAGACTAAGCCATGATTAACTTGTTCTAGTTTCACAACACTATGCCTTTCCAGAATCTTAATATTTGGTTCAGTTGCTTTGAAAATATTTGGTCAAATTTCAATTTCATTCAAATTTCTTTTGAATGAACATTTTTAAAAATTATTTCAAATTATCCCAAAAATATGCAGCACAATTTTATTAGAATTTATACTGTACTGTTTTCAAACAATTTGTTTTATTGGAGTCAGATAGAGGAAGAAACATACATCTTCAGAGTCATGAGTGTTGGCTTTACAGCAACTAATGGATCATTTGCGAATTGAATTATTTTTTAAAATTAAGTTTTACCTATTTCTATCTTTTTATTATTGTTAAAGAAACCTTCATTATGAGAAAAGACAGAAAATGCAGACAAAACAAATATAAAATATTTGGAATCATCTTTTCATTTATATTTATATACATTTCTAGCAAGAATAGGGTAATATCTCACACCATTTTGTAACCTACTGTTTTCACTTAATATATTATGAATAGTTTTCCATATCAACAAATATATTTCTGTGACATTTTAATGACTACATAATATTCCATATGATCAAATCCAGTGGTTTTTATATATTTTGGTCTCAAGACTCCTATACACTCTAAAAAATTATTGGATACTCCAAAGAGTTTTTGTTTAAGTGCATTATATCTGCCAATATTTATCATATTACAAATTAAAACTGAGAAACTATAAAATATTTTATCCATTCATTTCAACAGAATAATAAACCAATTATATATAAACAACTTTTTATGAAAAATGATATTTTCTAAAATAAAAAATTTTAGTGTGAAGAGTGGCATTGTTTTATATTTTTGGAGTGTTCTAAAACCTGGCTTAAATGAAGGCAGGTGACTCGGGCGTGGTGGCTCACTCCTTTAATCCCAGCACTTTGGGAGGCCAAGGCGCGCAGATCACAAGGTCAGGAGATTGAGGCCATCCCGGCCAATATGGTAAAGCTCTGTGTCTACTAAAAATACAAAAGTTAGCTGGGCATGGTGATGTGTGCCTGTAGGGTCCCAGCTACTTGGGAGGCTGAGGCAGGAGAATTGCTTGAACCCAGTGAGCCAAGATCGCACCACTGCACTCCAGCCTGGTGACAGAGCGAGACTCTGTCTCAAAATTAATAAATAAATAAATAAATACATAAATACATAAAAAGGCAGCTGAATATCCCCTTTTCATTCAATCTATTATGATATCACATATCATGTAGCTTCTGGAAAACTCCACTGTCTACTTACAAAACAATGAGAATAACAAAGACAAATGATGTTGTAATACTATTAAGAAAAAGTTGATCTTCCAGATCTCCTGAAAGTGTCTCAGGGACCCCATACATGAGTCCCTGGAACTCCCAGGGAGCTCTGCGCCACATTTCGAGAAATGCTGATCTAACCAATGCTCGATTTGTAAACATCTGTATTGTATATAAACTGCATCTTGTTCATAGAAATACTTTCAAGATGCTTGAGTACATTACTAATAAGCTAAGTGAAAGACTAGAATGTCATTCATTGGAATGCAGCATAAATTTTCAATAATAAAAATAACAGCCACTTATGAACTGCTTTATATATGGTAGACACTTTGTTAAGGACTTAAGAGGCATTTTCTTAAGACATTCTCACAACACTGCGAGGTAGATAATTCCGTTTTTAATTATACAAAGGACGCAGAAAAGTTCAGCAATTGCTGGTGTTTCAACTGAGGTCTTCCTCACTAGAAAGCCCATGCTAGGCTGGGCGCGGTGGCTCAAGCCTGTAATCCCAGCACTTTGGGAGGCCGAGACGGGCGGATCACGAGGTCAGGAGATCGAGACCATCCTGGCTAACACGGTGAAGCCCCGTCTCTACTAAAAAATACAAAAAACTAGCCGGGCAAGGTGGCGAGTGCCTGTAGTCCCAGCTACTGAGGAGGCTGAGGCAGGAGAATGGTGTGAACCCGGGAGGCGGAGCTTGCAGTGAGCTGAGATCCGGCCACTGCACCCCAGCCTGGGCGACAGAGCGAGACTCTATCTCAAAAAAAAAAAAAGAAAGCCCGTGCTATCAATCAAAACAGCATATACTGCCTCCCATGAGGCACAGCAGTTAGAACGGGAGCTGAGTACAGGTAAGAAGTAGAGCTGGGTGGTATATCATATCGTGATTTGTTATATATTAACTTATCAATATCTAGATAATTTCATAGAGCTTATCTACATAATTGTGAGAATTTGATTTTTCAAACAATTTTCATTTTATGTACTAGATACTTAGGTCACTGTAGATGTAGCAATATTAGATTCAAATCAAGACATTTACACAAAATCATCTACATGATGCATGTAATTTTTGTATAGATGTTTTCTGCTATATCTTCCTTGTTTTTACTTTAACCTTCCATTATTTTTATGTAGGTGCCTTTTCACACCAATGAATAGGTTCGTTGATCTGATAGCAATAAAATGTAATAGCTTCCCTTATTGAGAAGTTCCTAAATACTGACTCTGTGCTAACTGCTTTCTATGTATCATCTCTTCTTAATCCTTAAAACAACTCTATGGGGGTAGGTATTAATTACCACCACTTTACACATGAAGAAACTGATGCTTAAAGAGGAAAGAGGCAAAGCAGAGGAAAATAGGACTGAACCAAATGCTACGTCTTTAACCACCTTCTACCACCTTCATGGTGATCATATGTTCTCCATCTTTTTATGCGCTATAGCACACAGTAAATGCCAAAGGACTGCAAAGTAAGGACGTGAAATCTTACAACCAGCATCCCTACATACTGTGGTCTTTCAGCTGGAGGTTTGTGAGCCACTTCACACAGAGGATAGCAACTCAGTACTCAGATCCTATTTGACTCAGCCCAGTCTAAGATCTGGCCAGTATTTCTCCTCTGATCCACAATGATGGCAAGTCATAAAGCACAGCACACACTGCGATTACTTCTTTCTTTTAAAACAGCATCAGTCATTTCAGAAAGCTTGGATTATACAATATGCTGGAAATTCACAACATTTATTTCTGGACTTGACACTGACCATTGGCTCGGATATCTATGTCAGTTTCTGGCATTAGGCAGAAGAAGAAAAATAATTTTCTGTGAAAGCATTTGAGGGGGTATGATCATAACAACCCTATGACAATTATAGAACATAAGGATGATGCTCCTTAACGGAGGTTGAAATTTATAAAATACACTGAGTCCTCTAAAATGGCCTGAAAGGCTTTGGAAGAAAGGTTTCATGTAAAATGAAATAATATTATATATAAAGCCAGAAGAATATAGTATATAATATGCATGTATAGATAATTATTCCTATTAACAAATGAATGCAATATAGTTTACTGAGAATACATTCATAGTAATAGAATAAGATATATGCCTGTAGACCAGATGTCATCTTGAATCCCCTGAGAGATCTGGACCAACGTAACCTCAACTCCAAACCCACAGACAACTATTGAGTGTTAATTGTGTGTCGGGCTGTAGCAGAGATTTCTTGTTGCCTAAACAATAGCCATTCTCCTTTTCAGTGTTAGAACCCCAGTATCGCTTAGGATGCCAAAATGCCCAGTAAAGATATCTGCCCTCTCAGATTCCCTTACAATCAGGGGATGCCATGTCAAAAAGCTCTGGCCTCTGACACATAAGCAGAAGTCTGATAGAGATTTCCTGGTAAATTTTTGCTTTTCCTGACAAAGGCACTACCTTCTTCCTTCCTCTTTATTCTTCCTGCACTGGACAGGAGGCTGGAGGCAGAGTGGCCACTGAACACGTGTGAAAAAAGCCAAGAGCAGAAAGGTAGCAGGAGCTCAGGACCCTGGCCCCATCTGAGAGCCAAAGCATCAGTCCTGTATATTCCTCAGGACTTCCTGACATCCCAGGAAAACAAATTCCAACTTGGTTAAGCCACAAGAGTTGAAGTTCCGTGACTTGTGTCCAAGCACCTTCTGGCTCAGCCACAGGCACAGTTCATGGCCTTTAGACACATTATTTCTTTAAATCCTCAAAACAACTCTATGACATAGGCACTGTTAGGTCCCATTTTATAGATGTTAACACTGAGATTTACCTAAGAAACTATTTCCCAAATGTGAAATGGGGGCTGAAAATGAGAAAACAGAAAATCTAAATTTATGGGCAATGGCATATAATGCCCAGATATCTCATGAGTCATAATGAAGTAGCAAAAATAAATAATTCACAAGGAAAATGAACAATAATGGTCCTCTCACTTGTCTGGCAAACTCCTGCTCCTCGTTAAGTCCCAGCTGAAATGCCAACTCCCTATTAAAATCTTCGTGGACTCCCCCAGGTAGATCAACTTTGCAGTCCTCTCTCCTCACATAGCCCCCTCTAGTAGCATTTATTGTGCTTTATTATAATTGATATGTTTATGTGTCTGAACCACCAGACTGTGAGCAGTTTGAGGATAATAATCAGGTCTTATTTATTCAGATCTTTCTAGGGGTAAGCGCAATACCCAGCATAATGGATGCAGTGCATGGTTTCAATTGGCAAAGCCCTCATTAGTAACATTAAAAAAAAAAAAAAACACTGTTTTCTGGTTTTCAGATGGAGATCCACAGCAAATGATGGGATGCTACACATCAGCTCTAATAACTGAAGACAAATTACAAATATAGGAAATTAATGATTAGGAGAAACTAAAAGGGAAATAAATTACAGAAAACTGAAAAATGTAATAATGCAAATCAGGGGTTTCCCTGAATTTATGTGTAAAAGCAATGTCTACGGAATTTGCAGCAAAATGAAGCCCATCTTCTTTGGCTTTGGTTTGATTGTTAAATATCTGAGACTTTTTTTTTTCTTTTTTGCAATTGTCTTCAATAAGACTGGAGTCATGAATACCTTTTTGCTTTTGCTTTTGCTTTTTTTTATTTTTTTGGCAAAGTCTACACAAATGAGTATTTGAAAACTTTAGGACAGGTTTCAAGAGATAGGCTAGGGACCATGTAACTTGGAGGAAAACACATGTTTTCATTATTCACCTGAGAAATGCAAGGGTACAAGTGATGAGATTCCATTTGGTTGGTGTTACTATTGAACACAAGGGAAATGGGGCCCTGCCCTCAGCTCCACAAGTTAAAGGCCACACTCCGGCCTCCTTCATCCATTTCTCCCTACTAGACAAAAAGGATGTGTCCACCCAGAGCCTGCATCCCCCCTTCTGGGATCTCGGCTCACTGCAACCTCCGCCTCTGGGGTTCAAGTGATTCTCCTGCCTCAGCCTCCAAAGTAGCTGGTATTACAGGCACCCGCCACCACACCCGGCTAATTTTTGTATTTTAATAGAGATGAGTTTTCACTGCGTTGGTCAGGCTGGTCTCAAACTCCTGACCTTAAACGATCCACCCACCTCGGCCTCACAAAGTGCTGGGATTACAGGCATGAGCCGCCTTGTCTGGCAATCCTACTTCTAAGACTAATTGCAGCCTCTCTGTTGGGTCAAGGGCAGACTGGTCTAGTCCCAGAGGATGGCCAAGAAGTAGTAGAGGGCAGTGGGGAGTGGACAAAGCTCAAACACACAGGCAGGGATGGCCCCACACAAGCTCCCAAGGTTCCTCACTGTGTAGCAGGAAGTGGGCCACCGGCCAGTGCTGTCCCTCCAAACTGCCATGTCTCGGTGCACTTCTCCAAGCCAAATGACAATCACAAACTCCCACCTGGCCTTCTAAGTCCTTAGTGGGTATTTTTATCAAAGTAAGAGGATAGAACATTTTTCACTTGTTTGTGATCCTGATTTATACACTAAAAATTAAAACATGCCTTGTAACTAGACTTCCACTTACGCTCTTGCCCTGGGCACCCTTAATGTGAGGAGGCAGTAGTAACGATAGTCAGTGTATAAAACTGAGAAAGAAAAAGATAAAACTGGCTGGGCACGGTGGCTCACGCCTGTAATCCCAGCACTTTGGGAGGCTGAGGCTGGCGGATCATGAGGTCAAGAGATGGAGATCATCCTGGCCAACATGGTGAAACCCTGTCTCTACTAAAAATACAAAAACTAGCCAGGTGTGGTGGCACCTGCCTGTAGTCCCAGCCACTTGGGAGGCTGAGGCAGGAGAATTGCTTGAACCTAGGAGGCAGGGGTTGCAGTGAGCCAAGATTGCACCATTGCGCTCCAGCCTGGGAGACAGAGCAAGACTCCGTCTCAAAAAAAAAAAAAAGAAAAAAGAAAGAAAGAAAAAGATAAAACCTAAAAGACTAATAGATTAAAAGGCTTCCCTCTCCAAATTCACAGTAAATGTGAACTCTGAGATGAGAAAGATTCAGACCCTAAGAGCACGTGATACAAAATAGATGCTGATTAAACACTTGTGGAATGAATTAATGAGGAACAAGCATGTATTGCGTGTTCAGCTCAATGACAGCATTGTCTATATGACGTCATTCGGGGTATACAGGGAAGCCGAGCATGACCAGGACCACCCACCACCCCACTGGACCTCACAGAGTCCTACAAGGTCCTCAGGTGACCTTGGCATTTCCTCTCCCGGCCACTCCAGTGCCTCTGTATCCCTTCATGCTGTTCATGGGATCAGCATTTTTTTGAGTTCTCATCCTTTTGGTTTTCAGACAGATTTTCACCCTTTTTAACATCTCAGCAATTTCTTCGACCTCTCCCCTTGTTCTGTCCCACCCTCAGCCAATCAGCAGCCAACACCAGACCTCCCAATCTCTGCCCAACCCCCACTCCCAAATTCCTGCAACAATCACCCTGTACTACTTCCCCTTTTAGGGGTGCCAGTGAATCTTTCTTCCCCATTATATGTGACAACAATGTCTTACTTAATTTTGCTTTCCCACAGCACCTGGCACAGGGCTTCTCACCCAGTTGGCACTGAGGAACATTTGTGGAATATTCATTGAATGAATTTTGGATGCAGTAGAACCATTTTAAAACATTTTTATGTTTCTAAATTCCTACATGAATATTTTGCATTAAGAGCATAGGTTCTGGCGTCAGGCTGCCTAGATTCTAATCCCTGCTCTGCCACCTCCTACTTGTGTGATCTTATGCAAATCAACCTTGGTTTCCTCCTTTGTAAGATGGAAATGATGACAGCTCCTACCTCAGAGAGTTGCTGTAAAGATTCATGGAGTTAACATATGTAAAACTAAGAAGTGCTTAGAACAGTACTTGGTACATAAGCCTTTGATATGTGTTAGCTTTTGTTGTTGTTGTTTTTGAAACAGAGTCTCTGTCACCCAGGCTGGAGTGCAGTGGCACGATCTTGGCTCGCTGCGACCTTCACCTCCGGGTTCAAGCAATTCTCCTGTCTCAGCCTCCCAAGTAGCTGGGACCACTGGCATGTACCACCACGCTCAGCTAATTTTTGGTATTTTTAGTAGAGACAGGGTTTCACCATGTTGGCCAGGCTGGTCTCGAACTGCTGACCTCAAGTGATCCACCTACCTCGGCCTCCCAAAGTGTTGGGATTACAGGCGTGAGCCACTGCACCCAGTCACATGTTAGTTTTTATTTAATCTTCTCAACAAGCTTACTTGGTAGGTACTATTGTTTCCATTTTCTTTTTTTTTTTTTCTCCTATTCTGTCTTTTATTTATTTATTTATTTTTATTATACTTTATGTTCTTGCGTACATGTGCACAACATGCAGGTTTGTTACATATGTATACATGTGCCATGTTGGTGTGCCATGACCCATTAACTCATCATTTACATTAGATATATCTCCTAATGCTATCCCTCCCCTCTCCCCCCAGCCCACAACAGGTCCCGGTGTGTGATATTACCCTTCCTGTTTCCGTTTTCTAGGCGAAGAAACTTAAGGTGTTTGGAGGACTAAAGTAATGTGTCCAGCCTCACAGAGCCAGTGCTCCACAACTGAAATTCCCACCAGGATCAACCCACTCAGGCCTAGGGCTACGGACTCCTCACTACATCACTGCACTGCACAAGGCAGTCACTAATAAATGCCCTGTGACTCAGCATGACAGAAACAGTGGAGCAGACACTAGACAGGTGCAATCCCGTCAGCCAGAACTGCCCTGTGGTTTTACTCTCTGAGAATGGGGAAGCACAACGAGGGTAATTTCTCAAATCAGACAGCCCTTTTGAATCTGGCCTGGGAATCAACGTGGACTGAGTATTTTTTTCCTATGAGACTTCAGACCTGCCCCACCACCTCTCTGGCACCAGGAACACACTGTGACTGGTGAGAAGGGATGTGGTTCATAACTGCCCCACTTAGGCCATATAAAGGGCCATATGGAAGCCAGAAGGGAAAAAAAAAATGAGGTTCTACAATGCATCCCAAGATAGCGTAATATTTAATACTTTTAGAAGCACAAGACTGGCTAAAACTCCAGTAGGCACCCAATAAATACCTGGGAGCTTGTCTCCTTGATAGAACTCTCCTGAACCTGACAACTGGCCAAATCATTGCCTTTAAGAGCCATGTCTGTCCCCGACTCCCACTATATTTGCCTCTGGGTTCAAGTGATCCTCTTGTCTCAGCCTCCAGAGTAGCAGAGACCACCGGCATGCACCACCATGCCCAGCTAATTTTTTGTATTTTTAGTAGAGACAGGGTAGTAAGCCCTTAATCAAAAGGCCTATGAAAGTAGAAGCAGCAATTTTTATTCTAATATGAGATTTTAAGTTCTCCAACTCTTAAGGATTTGACATGCTAAATTTCTTTGTGTTAAGAAATTGTTTTTAAGAACATGTGCCTGGCATATCCCATGTCAGAGGAACATGCCAGAGGAACTATAGAAATAATTCCTGATGCCAGTAAAAGCAAAAACAAACAAGCAACAGAACAGATGCTGGAGTGTGCTCAAATTATTCAGTAGCTTGATGAGGTACTTTTTTCTCATATTGAGTTTTTTTGATTGCTGTTTTGTTTTGTTTTATTTTAAAGTAGTGTCTTGATACATTGCCCAGGTTGGTCTTGAACTCCTGGACCAAGCAGTCTTCCCACTCCAGCCTTCTGAATAGCTGAGACTACGGGCGCACACCACTCACCTGGTTCAGATTCGTTTTTAATCTTCTTTTCTTTTGTTTTCTTTACTTTTCTTTTCATCTTTCTGAAACTGGGTTTTGCTCTGTCACCCAGGTGCAGTGGCATGATCTTGGCTCACTGTAATGTCTGCATCCTGGGCTCCAGTGATCCTCCTACCTCAGCCTCCAAGGTGTGTGCCACCATGCCCAGCTAATTTTTGTACTTTTTTGTAGAGACAGGGTCTTAACATGTTGCCCAGGCTGATCTCGAATTTCTGGGCTCAAGGGATCCTCCCATCTTAGCCTTCCAAAGTGCTGGGATTACAGGAGTGAGCCACCATGCCCAGCATTTCAGACACTTTAAGGTCATAATTTTTACTGTAATCCCTAATTAATAATTTCCTATTTTTCAAAGGCTTTCATTAATCATTGAATTATTTCATGTTTCAGATAGGTATAAACCTATTATTTCATGTTTGGATATTTTGGTAAAACAAATTTAAGCAATTTCTTTAAATTCAGGTCTTTGGAATAGATTGTTTTTTTAAGTAGAGTAACCAAAAGCTAATTTAAGTTCATCTAAATTCAAATATTAGTATTAATCAAGAAATTTAGTTCCAATTTTCCAAAGTTGGAAAAATCTACAAAAGAAAATAACCACAAAACTTTTTTTCTCAGGGTTCAATGCTTAGGTAAATCATGCAAAATAACACAACACATGCTAATATAAGAAATTTGCTTTTAAAAATGTTTGTGAAACTACAGGTCATAATCCACTGAGATCATAAAATCAATTCAGTAAGTCACAAACAGCATCCCTTTTGAAAAGTGAAAGACAATTTTAAAAAGATAATTATCAGAATACATTGCAGCTGGTAGGTACATCTTTGCAAAATTTTTGTCTCAACTCTTTATGTGAATACACACACACACGTTTATTGGTAATGGATTGTGATAGAAATTTTTTTTTAATGTGGGTTTCCCTAAAATATGTTTGAAAGCCTTGTTCTAGAAATGTCCTTCAGTTAACACATCTTCTGCCCATGAACCATGTACATGTACAGTTTAGTACATCCAGTCAACAAAAGTTTCTTGAATGCCTATGTGAGAATTAGCATTCTTGCTCATGACCCAGCGCCCCAAACTATCTAAGACTCATTTATGTTAACCATACTCCAGTGCATTTTAGCATGGATTAAAATGAAAAAGTATTTAGGCCAATCCAAAGGTAAGCAAAAAATTAAATTAACTAAAAAGCCCCATTGTTCAAGCATACTGATGGTTGTTTGTAATAACCCTTTGGAAACTTGAAACTGAAAACTACTTCCTTGGCATTTTTTTCCTCCATCCTGTACACACACTGATAAGTTATTGTGGGCAAGAAATGTTTGGGAGGATATGAGTTAGCACAGAATTTTTCATTCAAGGGGAAAAAGTGTTATATTTATTTTGAGAAGAAATGTCATGCAAAAATTACACAGATTCATAACTTTTAAGCCACGTGTGCTTTCTAAAGTTTGACACTGTCTCTTTCAGCACAATTTCTCCATCTATTTCAGTGCTATGAATTTTATCATTATTTAAAAATTAATTTTTGAATAAAATTCCATCTCAGTTACATAGATTCACAATTATAAACTTGAAAAGATTATTCAGTTTGTAGCTTAGAGCATACCAGAATTTACTCATATTATATAATAAGATTCTGCATTCGTAGAGAAAGACTTTGCTGAAAACATTAGTGTAAATGCTAACGGTTAAGATGGTTGTTAAAATTTTTAAATCACTTTCATTTTGGGTATTTTAAGTAATTTTGGGGTGCCTTAAGTGCTTCAGTGAAATATCTCCACAGAGTAATCCTTCAAAAAGTGTTGATTAAATGATGTATTTGGAGAGTTAATAAATGAAGCAATCAAGCAGAAGCAATAAATCTATTGATAATTTTCACCACAATATGTTTATCGCCAAAAAGCACTGGTTGCTGGTGAAATCTATTGAACACTTGCTATGTGCCAGGAACTAAGTTAGGCATTTCCATGTGTTCTCTCATTTTATCCTCACAAAAATGTGGAAGTGAATACTAGCATTATGGCCATTACACAGATGAAACCACTGAGACTTAAATAACTTTTTCAATGTCCCACAACTGGTAAGTGGAAGAATAGGATCTAGGATTTGAGATGGAAAAAAAATTCAATATTGGGTCCAAATTCTAACAATCTTAAGTGAATCCTTTGGGCTGCTTTATTTTTATGAAAGAGCCTTCCGGCCGGGCAGTTACTTACACCTGTAACCCCAGCGCTTTGGGAGGGTGGGGCGGGCAGATCGCTTGAGCTCAAGAGTTCAAGACCAGCGTGGGCAACATGGAAACCCTATCTCTACCAAAAAAGATTTTATAAATTAGCCAGCTATGGTGGTGCACCTGTAGTCCCAGCTACTAGGGAGCCTAAGGTGGCAGGATCGCTTGAGCCCGGGAGGTAGAGGCTGCAGTGAGCCAAGATCACACCACTGCACTCCAGCCTGGGCAACAGAGAGACACCCTGTCTCAAAAAAACAGAAAAAAGAGCCTTCCCACTTCAGCCCTAAGACCAGAATGATTTGCCCACTTTTTGGAGCCTTCGGGAAATGGAATACATATCTGAGAGACAGACTTAATGTCTAATCTGCAGGAACAATCTTTCATGGTAGAGATGGGAGGAAGTGGGGCTGTGCAGTTGTATCTTTGGATGGCCTTTCAAGCTAAGACCTTGATCTGCTCAAAGCAATTTCTCTCCTTCATGCTCAATGAGCCCTGACACTTTGGTGTCCTGGATCTGTTACTCATATTTCTCTTATACTGGAAACCTGCAGACTCTCAGCTCTTCCCAGGAAGGCAGGGCCAGGTTGTTCGCCACAAAGCACTGGTTGCTGGTTGAATCAAGAGTAGGTGGACCGGAAACCAGTAGGTGGCTTTATTCAAAGGATCTCACCCAACAATGGCAGTAGAATGAGCTAAGCTAGCCAAGCTAAGTTCCTCTGGAATTTGGCTCAGGAAATATGGAGAAGGGAATGGAAAAGAATGTGGAGAGAAGCTGAGACAGTAAGAGAGAAACTATATGGGGCCAAAAGAGAGAGTCAAGAAGGCAGAAGGCCCCTAGAGCTGGCTTTCTGTTCCAGCTCCCATCCATACATGGCTATTCATATTTTGTTTTTATAAAAAGTTTTTAAACACCTCTTTTTTTCCTTAAGGAACCCACTGTTTCTTCTCCTAACTGATCTATTTAAATTATCACTGTGACTATGAAACATGGAATTAAAACCATAGACACTACTCCATGAGCATCTATTAGCAACGATCTCATAGTAACTCTATCACCCAGACCTTGTCAAAGGGTGAGAGAGGCCTGTGCTTTTTCCAACTGATTCCTGGCATATGTAAAAAGTCAAAACACCTATGTGCAACTTATAAAAAAGTTAAAGCTTTTAGTTTAGCTTTTTAAAGAAAAGGTGGACCTTTTCTTCCTCGGGCTTGTCAGTGGATCTCTGTGACCATGCAAAACTCGACCAGAGATTGTATCAAAACTCAGTACTTGCAGCTCTGAGTGAACATGAAGCCAAATAACCCTGTGGGCTCCCCCTCTGCTGTCCTTGATACTGCTTTAGGAAGGAGAGGCCAGGGCCAGAATTAAGGGGGAAGGGAACACAGGATAGATGCATAGGGCAGGGGTACTTTGGTTCCAAGGAAATAAAAGTTCTAAGTCTGTGGTGAAGAAGACCTTCAGTAAGCGGCTAAACGGGAGTGCCAGGAACATATGAGAAAGGTAAGATGTGGAAGAAAGAAGGAAGACCTCATAAAAGGCATGGGTGGCTGGGCGCAGTGGCTCACCCCTTTAATCCCAGCACTTTGGGAAGCCGAGGCAGGCGGATCACGAGGTTAGGAGCTCAAGACCAGCCTGGCCAACATGGTGAAACCTTGTCTCTACTAAAACAAACAAACAAACAAACGAAAAACCCCACAAAAATTAGCTGGGCGTGGTAGCGTGCACCTGTAAGCCCAGCTACTCTGAAGCTGAAGCAGGAGAAGCACTAAGCCTGGGAGGTGGTGGTTGCAGTGAGCCGAGATCGCGCTGCTGCACACTGTAGCCTGCGTGACAGAGCAAGACTCTCTCGGAAAAGAAAAAAAAAAAAAAAAAGAAGGCACGGGCTACAGGAAGAAGTCAACGGTAAAATGTTCACTTCATGCTTTTCCCTAGGGTCTTTCTCATAATACAAATACATGCATTTGCCTCGAGCTTCTGTCTCTTGATCCTGATCTTATAACATCAGCATCTGCATCGCACCTTACACTTTACACAGGGCTTTCACCCACCTTATTATACTTAATTCTTACACCACTAGGAGTGGGACAATATGCTTATTAATCTATTTTACAGATGGTAAAGTGGAGGCCGAAGCTATTAATTTTGAGCAGCACAAATCCAGGGGTCTTTTTTTCATTGCACTATTCTGGAAACAGGCAGGTAAAAAGCTTCTCTCAGACATCACCACCTCTGCCTTTGCCTGTTCATGCAAGTCTGAGATAAAAGAAAAAAGGAGAAAATCTAATTTCTCCACAATATAGAAATGTAATTCAATACTAATGGGTATTTCTGCTATAGTTATTTTATATGCAGGACTTTTTAAGGATTCACCCTCAGAAGACTCTATCCCTTCTTAGTCCTCAATTATATATATCACTTCTTATTTTGACATAAAAGATGAATATTTCATTTAGGCAGGCTTATTGGAAAGGGTAACACACTATCTTGGTTGCCCTACTTTAAAAAAGATTCTTTATGCTTACTTGGGGTTAAAAATAGCTTGATTTTACAGCAAAAGCTTGATACCGCACATCCAACACAAAGTGTACCAGATTAGGCCCCCAGGACTGGGCTCTTTCACTCTCCAATATCATATTTTTCTCAAAGTCTCCTTGCCCAACCTCAAAAGTTCTTGATATGAAACAAGTAACTTCATGCTTATTTTTAAAATCTCAGTAAATGTGAGGAACCTTTGCCATAGGAATAATGACAACAAGCATGTCCTTATGTATCAGTTCATGGTTCATAAAACATTTGTATCAATATCATATGCTAATCATCACAATACACAGAAATGACTGTTAACTTCATATAAATGTTCGTAATCAGAATCAGAAAGATTAACTTGCCCAAAGTTTCACAGCTCGTTGGTGGCAGATCTGGGACTAGAACCTAAGCACCCTGAATAACTGAATGTGGAGAGAAGACATTTATTCAGTGTCTTTTCAATATTCCATGATCATTTCTGCATCAACAGTAAATCCTAACATGATAATTTATTTATTTAACAATCAAGCAACAAAACCCTATTCATTAATTCATTCATTCAATATTATCTGAGCCCTTTCTCAGTACCTTTTCTAGGTACTGAGAATACAGCAGGGAAATAATAGACAAAAATGTTATATTTCAATTGTGATTCCAGCTAATTATTTGTGTGTGTGAATATATATATTTACATTGCATTACATTGTATTAGGTATTAAAAGTAATCTAGAGATGATTTAAAGTACACAGGAGGATGTGCATAGGTTATATGCAAATACAATTTTACATCAGGGACTTGAGCACCTGTGGATTTTTGATTTTTGACTAGTGTGTGTGTGTGTGTGCATGTGCGCGTGCACGCACATGTGCATGTGTATGCCTGTATATACGTATATACAAAACCTTGAGATGTGTTATGTATGTGTGTGGGTGCATGCACCCATAATGCTAAATAGTAAGAAATATTAAGGAGAAAAATAAAGCATAGATGGAAGTGGGAACAATTATTCATGTGCACCAGGAGAGTACACCTTGCTCATCTGCTTTAGTTTTATGGTTTCAACAGTAAAAACACTGCAAACAACCTAACTGCTCATTTTCATGAAAATGGATAAATACTGCGTGGCAGAGTTACAGAATGGAATATTATGCAACAGCAAAAATGTATGATCTATGTGTACCAGATACAATATAGTTTAATGATAAAAATATAACCTTAAGTGGGGAAAAGCAGAAAGTCACAGAAGACTACATACACTATCATGTCATTTTTTAACCAAAAAAAAAAAAACAAGCAAAACTAAATGACATACTCTTCAAGAATACATACATATGTGGTAAACATATTTTAGATGGTTAAAAATGCAAACTCTAGTAGGAAAGTAGAGGGTTGGATCAGAGAAAAACACACAGGGCTGTTTCGTTGATGTTGAGAATGGTTTAGCATCTAGGGTGGGTGGTAGGGTCATGAGTTTTCATTTTATTATTATGCTGCAAAACTTCCATATATGTTACATATATTATTGTGTATTTATCAAATATATGACAATACATAATTTAAGACATATACGAGAAGAACACTTAGAATTATGTTTTTAAATCATTTCAGATTGTTTATATCACAAAGTTGCATTTTATATTCGAGCAACAGACAGCCAAGAAGATGTGTACAGTACACTGAAGTTTACAAAGGCCTTTCTTATAATGTCTTTTTAAAATCTTGTATAGTAGTTATTATTATCCCTAGCTTTCAGATGAGTAAACCAAGGAAGAGCTTAAGTGATTTATTTAATCTCACATGACTTGCCAGTGGGAGAGATGTCTTTAATTGTCTAAAATTAATGCTCCTATAACCATTTGGAAGCACAGGGCTTTCTTGCTCAACAAAAGACCAAATAAATCCTAGAACATTAGAGCTGGAAGGAGTTTAAAGATCAACCTTTTCAATTCCTTCATTTCACAGATGGAGAAAAGAAGACCCACATACATTAAGGATTTGCCTGGCATCACACAGCTCCTTTCAATGGAAGAAAGGACAGTTGACTCGTCTTGACTCACATCTGAACCCGAGTGAAGCCCTTTTACACTCTGTCAGACTGCCTTTGAAGTAGATTGATACTATTATTTTGTAGCCACTAGGCTATAAGAAGACCAAAAACTTGAACTTAAGGCATGCCAAATATCCATCATCAAGATGAATGTTGAAGACTATTATTCATAACAGAAAAGCTACAGAGAGTCTTATTTATTAATAACATCAACTGATGTATTAAGTATCACAGCACTTTACTTATGAATGCAAGTTTGATATATGAAAAAAAAAATTCCGGTAACAAGATGAAAAACCCAACAGCTGCTTTCTGAAGAGAGATAAAGAACCTTATCATTTGAAGAGATCCTCAATCTGAGACATCCAATGAAACATCAGTGATACTGGTTCTTAAAATGGCATCAGAGTCATTAAAATGTATACAAATGAGTTGTTATATTAGTCTTTTAAGAATACTCAGAGCCTCAATAGTCTTTCCTCACACTCCTTATAATCTCCAGTTACTAAAGGTTTTTAAATTCATTTAAATAAACCCTATAGTGAATAACTATAAAAAGTAGAATGAGGAGATGTATTTGTCAGCTTACTCCTTTCTGCCCGTGGACGCCGCTGAGGACACATCATTAAAGTCTCTCTTCTCCCTGCCGTCATGTCTAAGTCAGAGTCTCCTCAAGAGCCCAAACAACAGCCGAGGAAGCTCTTCATTGGAGGGTTGAGGTTTGAAACATCAGATGAGAGCCTGAGGAGCCATTCTGAGCAATGAGGAATGCTCACAGACTGTGTGGTAATGAGAGATCCAAACACCAATCACTCCACGGGCTTTGGGTTTGTCATATACACCACTGTGGAGGAGGTAGATGCAGCCATGAATGCAAGGCCACAGAAGGTGGATGGAAGAGTTGTGGAACCAAAGACAGCTGTCTCAAGAGAAGATTCTCAAAGACCAGGTACCCACTTAACAATGAAAAAGATATTTGTTGGTGGCATTAAAGAAGACACTGAAGAACATCCCCTAAGATATTATTTTGAACAGTATGGAAAAATTGAAGTGATTCAGGACATAGGCATGGGAAAGGACTTCATGTCTAAAACACCCAAAGCAATGGCAAAAAAAGCCAAAATTGACAAGTGGGATCTAATTAAACTAAAGAGCTTCTGCACAGCAAAAGAAACTACCATCAGAGTGAACAAACAGGCAACCTACAGAATGGGAGAAAATTTTTGCAATCTACTCATCTGACAAAGGGCTAATATCCAGAACCTACAAAGAACTCAATCAAATTTACAAGAAAAAAACAAACAACCCCATCAAAAAGTGGGCAAAGGATATAAACAGACACTTCTCAAAAGAAGACATTCAGACAGCAAATAGACACATGAAAAAATGCTCATCATCACTGGTCATCAGAGAAATGCAAATCAAAACCACAATGAGATACCATCTCACACCAGTTAGAATGGCAATCATTAAAAAATCAGGAAACAACAGGTGCTGGAGAGGATGTGGAGAAGTGGGAACACTTTTACACTGTTGGTGGGACTCTAAACTAGTTCAACCATTGTGGAAAACAGTGTGGCGATTCCTCAAGGATCTAGAACCAGAAATACCATTTGACCCAGCCATTCCATTACTGGGTATATACCCAAAGGATTATAAATCATGCTGCTATAAAGACACATGCACACGTATGTTTACTGCAGCACTATTCGCAATAGCAAAGACTTGGAATCAACCCAAATGTCCATCAGTGACAGACTGGATTAAGAAAATGTGGCACATATACACCATGGAATACTATGCAGCCATAAAAAAGGATGAGTTCGTGTCCTTTGTAGGGACATGGATGCAGCTGGAAACCATCATTCTCAGCAAACTATTGCAAGAACAGAAAACCAAACACCGCATGTTCTCACTCATAGGTGGGAATTGAACAATGAGATCACTTGGACACAGGAAGGGGAACATCACACACCAGGGCCTATTGTGGGGAGGGTGGATGGGGGAGGGATAGCATTAGGAGATATACCTAATGTAAATGACAAGTTAATGGGGGCAGCACACCAACATGGCACATGTATACATATGTAACAAACCTGCACATTGTGCATATGTACCCTAGAACTTGAAGTATAATAATAATAATTAAAAAAAAAAAAAAAAGAAATCATGACTGACCAAGGCAGTGGCAAGAAAAGGGGTTTTGCCTTTGTAACCTTTGACAACCATGACTCCACATATAAGATTGCCAATTCAGAAATACCATATTGTGAATGGCCACAACTATAGAGTTAGGAAAGCCCTGTCAAAGCAAGAGATGGCTAGTGCTCCGTCCAGCCAAATAAGTCGAAGTGGTTCTGGAAACTTTGGTAATGGTCGTGGAGGTGGTTTTGGTGGGAATGACAACTTTGGTCATGGAGGAAACTTCCGTGGTCGTGTTGGCTTTGGTGGCAGCCATGGTGGTGGTGGATATGGTGGCAGTGCAGATGGCTATAATGGATTTGGTAATGATGGAAGGAATTTTGGAGGTGGTAGCAGCTACAATGATTTTGGCAATTACAACTCTCGGTCTTCAAATTTTGGGCCTATGAAGGGAGGAAACTTTGGAGGCAGAAGCTCTTGCCCCTATGATGGTGGAGGCCAATACTTAGCCAAACCATGAAACCAAAGGGGCTATGGGAGTTCCAGTAGCAACAGTAGCTATGGCAGTGGCAGAAGATTTTAATTAGGAAACAAAGCTTAGCAGGAGAGGAGAGCCAGAGAAGTGACAGGGAAGCTATAGGTTACAACAGATTTGTGAACTCAGTCAAGCACAGTGGTGGCAGGACTTAGCTGCTATGAAGAAGACATGTTTTAGACAAATTAGACAAATACTCATGTGTATGAGCAAAAAACCTCAAGGACTGTATTTGTGACTAATTGTATAACAGGTTATTTTAGTTTCTGTTCTGTGAAAAGTTAAAGAATTCCAACAAAGGGTTTTAATTTTTTTTTTTTTTTTGGCACCCATGTTGTTGATTGCTAAATGTAACAATCCGATCATGATGCTGAATAGAATAAATGCCTTTTTTTAAAAAAAGAAGTAGAATGAGGAAAGGGAAGAGTACTGGACCTTTTTTCTGGAGTCAAAAGACCTAGGTTTAAATATCAGATATGCCATTTACTTGCTTTCTGAGGTTAAACAAGTTTCTCAACCTCTCTGATCCTTGGTTAACTGATATGTAAGGTGACAATGATAATTACTACCTTACAGAATTAAGAAATATAATGTATGGGGAAGGTCTTAGTAAACAGTAATAATACAAATATCCTTGTAGCTTTTATACAAAATCCTGTGACTCATTCAATTACATAATCATCCATTCAATAAGCATATTAATCACCTACTCAATAAATGAGTGACACTGTTTTTGACACTGTGGACCATTCCAAGATACAAAAAATCTAGCTTTGGCTGTTTGGGAACCAAAGGAGATATTTTTTCCTAATATATGTAAATATTTATAATATGAACCCGTATGTAATAACGTCCGTAGAATTAGTACAGAAAAAAAGGTAAGACTACAGGGCTGGGAGAGATCAATCTGACTAGGTGATAAGGAAATGCATCTTAAAGAAGACGGCATTGGGCCAGTTTCTAAGGATGGGCAGGATTTCTAAAGGAAGATGGTGGCTTTCAAAGTGGAAGAAAAAGCATGATCAAGGACTTAGAAATGGAAGCACACCTTCCATCATCCTCTGGATCCTTATTTGTTTTTTATGTGAGCACCTGGTTTTTCACAGTGTCATTTTGTTTACTGGTGTCTCCCTTGCAAGTCCAATGTATTAGACCATTCTTGCCTGACTATGAAGGAATATCTGAAATTAGATAATTTGTAAAGAAAATAAACTGATTTGGCTCACAGCTCTGCAGGCAGTACAACCATGGTGCTGGCATTTGATCAGTTTCTGTAGAGGCCTAAGGGTGCTTTTATTCATGATAGAAGATGAAGTGGGAGTAGGTATGTCACACGGCCAGAGCAGGTGCAAGAAGGGGAGGGAGGTGCCACACACTTTTAAACAACCCAATCCTGAACTCACTCATCATCAAGGAGATGCAATTAAGCCATTCATGAGAGATCTGCCCCCATGATCCAAAAACCTCCCACCAGGCCCCACCTCCAACACTGGGGATTATATTTCAACATGAGATTTGGTGGGGACACAGATCCAAACCATATCATTCTGCCCCTGCCCCCACAAATCCCATGTTCTTCTCACATTGCAAAATATAATCATCTCCTGCCAATAGTTCCCCAAAAGTCACAATTTGTTTCAGCATCATTCAAAAGTCCAGAGTCCAAAGTCTGAAACAAGGCAAGTCCCTTACACCTATGAACCTATAAAATTAAAAAATATATATTTCTTCCAAGACACAGTGTGGGTACAGACATTGGGTATACACTCCCATTCCAAAAGAGAGAAATTGGCCAAAACAAAGGGGCTACAGGCTCTGTGCAAGTCTGAAACCCATTAAATCTTTAAGTTCCATTAAATCTTTAAGTCATTAAATCTTTAAGCTCCAAAATAATCTCCTTTGACTTCATGTCCCACATGCAAGACATAATGTAGCAAAGGTGGATTCCCAAGGCTTTGGCCAGCTCCACTCCTGTGGATTTCCGGGTTCGGCCCCAATGATTGCCCTTACTGGTTGGAATTGAGTGCCTACAGCTTTTCTAGGCTCAAGATGTAAAGCTGCCAGTAGATATACTATCCTGGGGTTGGGAGGTCAGTGGCCTCCTTCTCACAGCTCCACTAGGCAGTGCCCCAGTGGGGTCTCTGTGGGGCCTCCAACCCCAAATTTCCCCCTCAATACTACTGCCATAGTAGAGGTTCTCTGTGAGGGATTGCCCCTGCAACAGTCTTCTGCCTGGTACCCAGGCTTTCTCATACATGCTCTGAAGTCTATAGAGAGACTGCAAAGTCTCCTTTACTCTTGTACTCTGCATGCCCACAGGCTTAACACCACATGGAACTCTCCAAGGCTTATGACTTGCATCCTCTGAAGCAGCAGCTTGAGCTGTATCTGTGGCCCTTTGAGCCATGGCTGGAGCTGGAACAGCAGGGATGTGGGAGCAGTTTCCCAAGACTACACAGGACAATGGGGCCCCAGGCCTGACCCATGAAACCATTTAGCCCTCCTAGGCCTCTGAGCCTGTGATGGGAGGAGCTGCCTCAGAGATTTCTGAAATGCCTTTCAGGCCTTTTTCCCATTGTCTTGGCTATCAGCACCTGGTTCTTTCTTACCCATGCAAATATCTCTAGCAAGTGGTTGCTCCCCAGCCCACTTAGATTCTTCCCCTGAAAATGGTCTTTCTTTTTCTACCACATGGCCAGGCTGCAAATTTTCCAGATGTTTAAGCTCTGCTTCCCCTTTAAATATAAATTCCAATTTTGAGTCATTTCATTGCTCCTGCATCTGAGTATAGTATGTTAGAAGCAGCCAGGCCATATCTTAAATGCTTCACTGCATAGAAACTTCCTCCACAAGATACCCTAGGTTGTCACTCTTAATGTCAAACTTCCACAGAGCCCTAGGGCATGGACACAATACAACCACCAAGTCCTTTGCTACAGAATAACAAGGGTAACCTTTCTCTAGTTTCCAATCAGTTCCTCATTTCTATCTGAGACCTCAGCAGCCTGGACTTCACTTGTCCATATCACTATCAGCATTATGGTCACAACCATTTAAGCAGCCTATAAGAAGTTTCAAACTCTCACTCATCTTCCTGCCTTCTTCTGAGTCCTCCAGACTCCTCCAACTTCTGCCCATTGCCCAGTTCCAAAGCTGCTTCTACATTTCCAAGTATCTTTATAGCAATGTCCACTCCTAAGTCCCAATTTTCTGTGTTAGGCCCTTCTTGTATTGCTATAAAGGAATACCAGAGACTGGGTAATTTATAAAGAAAAGAGATTTAATTGTTTCATAGTTCTGCAAGTTGTACAAGCATAGCACTGGCATCTGCTTGGCTTCTGGGGAGGCCTAAGTGATCTTTTACTCATGACAGAAGGCAAAGCGAGAGCAGGCATATCACATGGCCAGAGCAGAAGCAAGAGAGTGAGGAGGGAGGTGCCACACACTTTCAAACAACCCAGACTGTCATAAACTCACTTCTCACCAAGGAGATGGCACTGTGCCATTCAAGAGAGATTGGCCACTATGATACAAACACCTCCCACCAGGCCCTACCTCCAACACTGGGGATTATATTTCAAAATGAGATTTTGCAGGGACACAGATCCAAACCACATCATCCACTAACCCCAGTTAGAATATGAGATCTTTGAGTGCCAGAATCATGTCTCGCAAAGCCTAAGGCAGTGCTGGGTCCATAGAGAGGGTTCAGTAAAAGAGCTACTGACATACTTTTATAGAAGGCTCCATGTGTGCTTTCTGAATGAAAGGACAGGGAATAGAAAAATACCTGCACAGAAAAGTGCTTTAAATTAATGACACTAATGGTATATATAAACCAGCACATTTTCCCATAAACTTGGCCATTTTCCCATAAACCCTATGTTTTGTATTTTGCAAAGCAATAGAATTATTACTTTACTTTGGGAAGAACACACACACACATACACACACACACACACACATAGACACACCAAGAAGGAGAGAGTGAGACTTAATCTCTAAAGCTTATGTGTGACTTGTGTTTTGGATGTCAATAAAGATAAAACAAATAAAGCTGGGAAATGTAGCTTTGCTTAGGGTTTTAAAGATTCTTTCTTTTTCATAAAAAACTTTTTAACTTGAGTTTATACCTATCCAAAGCAACAAGCCCAATGCCAATTTTATACATTTTGAAGGCTATGGCAATCTTTCTCTTGATTTTGGTTCTTTTTATAACTATATTCCATTATTATCAAAACATCTTTGATCTAGTCCCTGTCCTTCATGTGAGATAGTTAAGAGTGACTCCTAATATTAAATCCAGAATACATGGTTTGAATTAGAAGCTGTAGGAAGATTAATCTCTAATATAAAGTTATTTGTAGGAAAAATATTCCATGATACTCTATGTGTAAATTATTAACAAATGCATTTCCAGTGAGTCTTTTTTCTCACTCTTTGGTTCTGTGAAACAGCAGGAAAAAATATATTGCCAATTAAAATATTTTTATAACTTTATTTTTATTGCCTTTGAGATAAATCTCAGAGTACAAGTTTTTGAGAAGACCTCCAGCAACAAAGACCTATGTATATTATATATGCTAACAATTATTTTCTGGTTTGACTTTGGGAAAAAGAAGATAAAATTCATATATTATAGAGAGTTGATATTGATATTTTTGTAAAGAAAGAAATACCAAGCAATCATTCAATATTACTCTAGGGAAGTTTTCTGGCTTGAGGGTTTAAATAATATTTTTATTTATATAAAAGTACAGTGTAAGATCAATTTTGTTTCCTTTTCATTAAATAGCAGTAGGCAGTTTGTCTGCATTGCATTTGAGAGATACTTGTCTTCTTGCCTTTGGCAACTTAAGGAGATAGCAATAGATAGGAAATAAGACATCTTTTATATTTATATTATACATTGGATTCTAGAAAAAGTTGCTCTTGAAAAGGGCTCTAAATTAATTTTTGACTTTTCAAAAAGCAATTTTCAGTGTCCAAGCAAAGCGGAAGACTGAAAAATTATTCAGTAATTTGAATTCTAAGTAGCTTATTTGGATAATTGGAGGAGAAAACATTTTATCTACTCATTCCTTCATCCATTTATTCAACAAATATTTTCTGAGACTCTCTGGTTCCACGCATACATTCAGCCCTGGAGATTCGGTGGTGAACAAGATAGGTACAGCCCTGCCTACTGGAAGTTAAATAATCTTCTTAGGACTCCTGCCCTTCCCAATCATAAGAAAATCATATTCTGTTCAAGGATAAAGAGAATGTAGCCATGAAATTCAGGCAAAAATAATAATATTAACAGTAACAATTCTGTAAGGAGCCCTTGTGCTGTGTGCATCATAAAATCACTTCCATCGTTACATTAGCCAAAGAACCCTTGCCCAAAAGCTTATTGCTTCTAAATCAAGAGTTTTACAAAAACAATAAAACATTATTAAATGATAGTATCGTATCATGTACATTTGCCATTAGAATAAGTTTAAGTTTTCAAGGATAGCTTTTAGAAAATTTTCTCATATACAGAATCCCTCCTATTTGGGCAGCTGCCTGCAGGGAAAGGCAGAAGACACTGAATAGAGGATCTAACCTGCTTTTCTCCTATTGATAATATATACATAATTTAAGGAAAACTGACATACAGAGCAAGATTTAGGAAACATATGGGACATAGGTCTCTTCTATCACTAAATTTTAGTTTCTGATAAACTGTATCTCTATTCAATTCAACCCTCATCTTCCCTATTTCCCTGGCCTTATGTTTCCTTTATAAAGTAGAAGATCCTGTTTTGTACACACTGTCTGGTGATTGGGATTAAAGAGTTGCCGCTCCTATTCTCTGAGTTCCCAAACAAAAGACCCTTAATAGTAACAGCTTATCCTGGCAAGGTCCTAATCATGGTTTCCTCCACCCTGATAACTAGCCTGTGTCTTTCCACTTCCATCATCAGAAATATAAAAATAAAATTTCCATATGCATTGAAGGTTTCATTTAGAAAATGAGATTAACACTGATTCCTACTCAACACACACAGCTCTCCTGAACATAATATGAACTAATAACTAGAATGATTCTAAGTGCTTAGAATAAACAATTGGCTAACATGAGGCTTACAATCCTCCAAATTTTTTTTTCAGGGATATTTGATGTGTAGTGACTGGAATATACTAAATGCATATAACTATATTTTAAATAGTACTATCAACATTGGGTTTTTCTATTATGGCATTAATGCTAGTAAGATAGCAAATGTAATTGTTATAATATATTACATAGGTAGGAATGAAAGAGGAAAAACATTTCGTTAACACACTTCTCATATCAGTGATACATAACTTCTGATTTCAGTGATACATAAGTACAATATCACATCAATTCTAAAATCAGATTTCGTTGAGCAATGCTGATTAAAAACAGGGTGACATTTAAGTCAAGCTGGACAAATCTACTATTGATCAATTTCGTCTCAAGAAAAATTGTGTATAAAAGAAAGATTTATAGGCCTTAACTGTTGGCTCTTTTGTTTTGAATAATAATTATAATAATAATCATATAATAGTTATAGTAATAGCAACTAACATCTATAAGCAGAATATATGGAACTCACTTTCTATGCATGATATCTTTTAATCATCACAATAGCCCTATTGAAAAAAAAATACTACAATTATCTTCATTCTACATACAAGGAAGCTGAGGTGCAAATAAAGTAATTTGTCCAGTTATGTAGCAAGTAAGTAATGGATTCAGGACTCAAACGCAGGCAGTCTATTTTCATTATGTAATAGGACTAACCCCTAGAAGAACAAAAAAAAATCTGCACTACTTTGGTATTTATTGTAACTGAAAGAAGTAAGGTAACAACTAAATTTTAAAAGCTTATGATCCCTGGAAGTAGGGAAGGAATGAAATGCAGCATTTCTCAAACAACATTTATTGAATATGGATTCTTCATCAGAGAGACTCAAAATCACTCTGTGTTTAAATAGGCTTATGAAATACTGGATTAAGCCAAGTGAAAGAGTGCTTCTTGCTAGTGCATATTTTGGGGTCTTATTATGCTGATATGCACTATGAGTCTATGAAACGGAGATGTAAAAAGAAAAAGGGATTTGATCAAGAGCACTTTTCTTTTATGGGGCATGTCTGAAGAAGTGAACTAAAGTTTTTTCAACACAACTTTGAAAAAACTCATCTAAGGAACAAACTGGGATAGAAGTTGGGTGAAGAGAAGGGCAGCAGAGGCCAAGTAGAGAGCATAGGCCAAGTAGAGGGCCAGTGAACAGGTTTGCTCACAGAGTACAAGTGGACTGTATCACCTTATAACAGGCATCGCTGAAATAAATTATAATACAATATAATAGTAACACAGAAAGTCTACAGGGATCTGGAAGGTCAAGTAATCACTCTTTTGGCAGTTTCTTTCCAAAGGGGAGAAAGTGAGGATGTTTGCCCCACTTGAGCTTGATGGTGGCAGCAGCTCAACTGACAGTCTGAGAGGCAGCAGCCTGGAATGTCCCCTGCTGGAAGGGACAAAGCAGCCACTGTTCAGTAGGCTAATAGGGCTTGCCATTTTGGAGAATCCATGGAACCATTATCAGAGAAGAAGAGGCCCTGGAGGATACCAAATGGCAGTTGTGCTGGCCAATTCTAGTGGATATGCAATTGGGATGACAAAGGCCCTGTATGTGAATGTGTGCATGATTCCTCTAACGATTTCCTGAACTAGTTGAGAGGAATTTGAATATAGCTGGAGTCTCCTCAGTTCTTCAGGTGGAAACTGAGCCATAAAAATAGCACACTATGCTTGCACATAGCATATTGTGTACAGCTACCATTTATTGAGCCCTTAGCCAGGTGCTACATACCATGTTAATGATTTTATATTATTTAATCCCCAGACACCTCTACGATGTAAATACTATTATTATTCCTGTTTTGCAGTTTGAGAAACTAAAACACAGATAGTTCAGTTTACTTGAGCAAGGTTAAAGAACTAGAAAGCCAGGGGCAAATAGAACTCAAATTAAGTTTTAAAATACCATGGAGCTTTCTTTTGGCTGAGAAAAGTTTAATGAATTCCAAAATCTATTTGTGATTAAAAAAGAATTTGGCACATCAGTAGTAAAAGGAAACTTCCAAAGACTTAACAACAAAAAAGAGTGTCAACAAAAGATCTAGTTTAAATATCAAATTTAGTAGTGTAATTACCAGTCCAATATCCAATATCCAGCCTAGAATAAGATTAACATTTAGTATTGGAATTAAGGTTAAAGCTTCCATTTTTGATGAAGATTAAAAAAAAATTCCTGATAATACCACTTCCATTAAACATTTAACCAGAAACCCTAGATAATGGGGTAAAACAGGAAAACTAAATAAAAAACAATATACAATTCTTATTAAAATGGAAACAGGCAAACTATCATTATTTACATATAATTTTCACATTGTAGCTTGTATAAGCTCTACACCTTCTGCTTAAGCCCTCCCATGATTTCTCATCCATATCAAGCCAAACTATTCTGGGTCAAGGTCAGAGTAGCCTTGCTACAGTCTCTCTCTCTCTCTCTCTCTCTCTCTCTCTCTCCTGGAAATCGTTTGCTAAGAAACAAACTACCCCCAAAATTGAGTGGCTTAAAACAATAACCATTGAATTGTATCACATGATTTTGTCTATGTTAGGACTTTGGGCAAGGCTCAGCTAGATGGTTCTTCTGTCTCATGTGGCCTTTACTGGAGTCACGTGGTGGTATTAAGTTTGTGGCTAAGCTGGTCCAAGACAATATCACTCACTTGTCTGGCACCTTGGCAGGGGCAGCTGAAAGGTTGGGCTCAGTTGAGGCCTTCTTTTCTTCACGTGTTCTCAGGGCCTGACTATGTGGCCCTGCAGCAGGTTTTCAGCCTTCTTACATGTCAGTTTAGGGCCACAGAGGACAAAGATAAAAGCTGCCAGTCATCTTAAAGACTAGGCTCAGGATGGGCACCACATCACTTCTGCCATGCTGTAGTGGTCACAATAGTCAGAGGCCAGCCCAGATTCAAGAAGAGGGGAAATAGACCCACATGTCTATGGGAGGCATCTTTAAGAGTGGGGGGCCATCTCTCATCTATCACATTCTCCAGCCTTTTCTCATACTACTCTCCCCTCACTCACCACATGTACTTTCTTTTTGTTCCTCAGATAGGCCAAGATTATTCCTCTTCCAGGATTTTGTGTGTGCCAGGAGTGTTCCTATCCTGACTGGCTCTTTCATGTGATTAAGCTCCCAGCTTAAATGTAATCTCTTCACAGAAGCCTCCTCCTCACCATTTTGTGAAGGCCTTCCCTGGTCACCCAACCTAACTCTCTGATTTATTTCCATAGTATTATTACCATCACTGCCACACAATCTCTCTGGTTTTGTTTTTGTTTGTTTTTCATAGCTCTTCCAATTAGAATGTAACAGCAGGAGAGCAGGGACCCTGACTATCTTGCTCACTTCCTCATTCTCAGCACTTAGAACGAGGCCTGGCACAAAATCGGTCCTTAGTAAACATTTGTCAAGTGAAATATGAAGTGGTGGACTGAGATTCGAAACTAGATGTGACTGACTCCAGAGCCAAAACCAAACTGTCCTTGTAACCCTTTGTATTCTAGGCAGATACGGTCTACCTAGAACCTAGGGCAAAGATACTATACAAAGAAAACAACTCGCAGACACCACAAAGAAGGGATTAGCTAGTATGGAAGCTGCAGCCAGGCCAACCTATATAGAAAATTAAAAGAGAAGTTTCCATTCCAGCAAAGTCCAACATTTCTTTGCCTGACTTCGTTTCAGCCATTGTTGTTTTGACTCTTGGTGATGAAAGATCTCCAGGGTGTGGTGTTGCCTCAAGGCCATTTGCAGCTTGGGTCTTGTTTCTGGTTAGCCCCCTCTGACACTCAGTTTTGCTGGGGACACACCAGTGAGTGTTGCCTCGTCCAATCTGGAATTGGGCCACAGCCGTGTTTGTACTGAGGCATTAGGGAAACATGGTTTATAAATGCTTGTTTCCTCTGAGTCACTGCAGGGACTTGTTCCTTCAGTACAAACTTTCTGTTTGGTTTTATAACTGGGGAAGGAGGGGGTGGGAGCCAAGACTAACCGGATCAGGTTTGAAAGGAAAGGGGAAGTAAGAAAATTTAAATAGATTTTTCTATATTAGTGAGAACGACAAAGGAACCCTTATCTGGGTCTCAGATGCATGCACAGAGTTCCATCTTTATTTGTTTATTTGCCTTAATAAGAAAAGGAAAAATTCACAGACTAATTTTTTCCCCTCAGGTTTCCATAAAAATGCTGGAGACGTGACAACAGTTTTACAAAAACAGTTTAAGAACAATTACAACACATATAACCCTTTTTTAAAGTTTATATTAAATGGTCTTTATTAAATAAAAAGGAATTTTGCTTCTAATTTCCAGGCAATGTTGACTGTATTTTCTCAATGACCAACTATTAGCTTTTATCATTACTGTAACTTTTCTGTGAGTTACATTTTCCAGATAAAAAGATTTAACTCTTTATTTTCAGTCTTTTAAATATATCATGACTTACTGCCAGGCTTCTCATCTGTAGAATTCAGCTTATAATAACAATTCTTGCTCATAATAACCCATAAAGTTATTATGAAACTCAAGTATAATTAAAGCATAGATATAAAAGTATGATTCCTAATTCATTCATTAACAGTTGACTTTGTGTAAATTATCATCATAATTATCAAGCTCAAACATTTAAGGAGCATCAGTTAGGTGTAGGGCCCTGTGTCTAGCATTGGGAACATAAGAGGTACCAGCCAATCCCTGATCTCAAGGGGATTACAACTCAGTACAGAACTAGATATGAGCTCTCTGAGCCATGGGTTCATCATCGTTAACTAGAGGAAAATACTTAATTTTGTGCCTGGCATAGAGTTCAAATACCACAGGTAAGTTTATTTTAAGTTCCAGGGTACATGTGCAGGATGTGCAGGTTTGTCACATAGGTAAACGTGTGCAATAGTGGTTTGCTGCACCTATCAATCTGTCACCTAGGTATTAAGCCTGACATGCATTAGCTATTTATCCTGATGCTCTCCCCTCTCCTCACCCTCCCCTGACAGGCCCCAGTGTATGTTGTTCCCTTTCCATTTCCATGTGTTCTCATTGTTCAGCTCCCATTTATAAGTGAGAATGAGCAATGTTTGGTTTTCTGTTCCTGCATTAGTTTGCTGAGTATAATGGCTTCCAGCTTCATCCATGTCCCTGCAAAGGACATGATCTCATTCCTTTTTATGGCTGGATAGTATTACATGGTGTATGTGTACCAAATTTTCTTTATCCAGTCTATCATTGATGGACATTTGGATTGACTCCATGTCTTTGCTATTGTACCACAGACAAATTTCATAGCAGATTCTGCCAATATCCTGCCCAGTGTGCCACACACAACCTCCAGTTATGAGTTCGGTACCTAAGGATTTTTCTAGAAGTTTGAATTCTAGCCACCCTCTTTACACACACTCACACACACATAGGGCACAGGCTGGAAGTATCAGGAACTAACAACCTCACCTCCAGCAGTGAGTACTCATTTCAACAATGAATAATGGGCGTGAGTGCACAAATTGCACCCAGCTCCCTCATCCTCCATTGGGATAGTTCCAAGGCATGTGTTTCATGGTGTTTCCTAGGGTTTTCCCATGGGAATAACCTTCCATCACCCACTTTGATAGATGGTGTCATAACACATCCCTTCTTGATGCCTTCCTTTTCCTGCATCACTTCCTCTTTCTCCTGCTGGAGTTTCATAGGGTCACCTCTCAGATACAGTACTTGCCCTTGAATCTTTGTCTTAGGAACTACTTCCACAAAACAAAACAAAAAACAAAAAACCTCACATTGAGATAGTTTTCTTCCTTACAAAGAAAACTTGCTTATGGTTTTAATGCCCAGATGAGCCAGTTAGCTTTGTACAAAAGGAAAATTCCATCCCATTACCACATCTATCTTGGCTATTGTTATCTTTAAAATATCTAAAAATATGGTAAACAAATTTATAATTGTTGAAGTTCTTTAATATATACTATAGCATTTAATCTTCACAAACAACCCTCAGAGATAATCAGAGAAAATTGAGACTGGAAGAGGTTAAATGTCTTGTCAAAAGTTAAAGGGTTGACCAGGCTTGGTGGTTCACACATGTAATCCCAGGACTTTGGGAGGCTGAGTTGTGTAGATCACTTGAGCTCAGGACCAGCCTGGCCAACATGGCAAAATCCATCACTCCAAAAAACACAAAAATTAGCCAGGTGTGGTAGTGCAGGCCTGCAATCCCAGCTATTCCAGTGGCTAAGGTGCGAGACTCGTTTGAACCAGGGAGGCAGAGGTTGCAGTGAGCTGAGATCATGCCACTGCACTCCAGCCTGGGTGACTGAGCGAGACTGTCTCAAACAAACAAAAAAAGTTAAAGTGTCAGTAAGTGAGAACACTGGATCTCAAACCAAACAGATCCTGTGCTTTTCCCACCGTTCTCACACTGCTGACTGAGAGAATGCATAGAGTGGAGAGCAGGCTGCTCCCCACTCCTGGAAAAGTGACTCTAAGTGCATGTTCTCCTGTCAGGGTCAGGAGTACCATCTCTGTATACAAATGTGAACTCTTCAAGCTGTCCTTTTAAACTGAGACAATGGTCATCATTTAACACCTCTGGAAAGGGTGTAAATGGCAGATTTACTAAAGATGCTAAGTGACACAGAATAGAGTATTCCAGTTTTTATTGTTCCATAATACTTTAAAGGGCTAAGGAGATCTGAAGTACCTTGATAGGTCAAATTTAAGGCCCTTGAGTCAGAGGCATTGAAGGGTTTGAAAATGGTGCCAGCAGGATCTTCCTTGCCACCAGCATCTTCCATTCTCCTATAAGGGAAGCTTTAGTTTCTCCTCGACAAAGTGAAGCTTCAAATATCAACCTCTGTTACCAACATTTCTTGTTACATGAAGATTCACAACAGAAAAATGCTTATTTTTTATTCTAGCTGGTATTGTTGAGTACCAGCTTTATTGCTGTCATAACTGGTAAGAGCTTTAAGGCTTGCAAAGAACTCAATAACACAGGTCAACAATAAAAGTGAGAAAATGGAATTAGTACTGGGGCAACAGGTTCCTGAGTTTCAGAGTCTGCTGTCTAAATCCAGTGTCCAAAACTATGAGATGCTTCAGAACCAAACCAGTGGGTGGAGCCAGTGGCAGGGGAGTCCAAGTAGAGGTGATATTATACTCAACTGGGTATGGGCAAATTAGCTCTGGTCAATACAGAATTGCACTCAGAAGCTGGCTGAGGTGGAGAAGAGTGCCCAGCCCAGAATAGGAGGCTGGCCATGAACCCCAGAGATTGTCAGAACTAGATTTCAGGAAGGGGCTTCAGTCTCTGCTTGAAACTAGACTGCTGGGCATACACCTAGTTTCTCTGATGTGACCTGTGTAAGAAGTCTTCAGGGAATACTGTGACTGGATAGGCAAGAAACCAGGGCTCCCTCCAGGCATATAAGTGATGCAGCACAATTCGTTCTAGACTATAAAACCTGGTTGAGATGGGATATGGGAGAGCGGGGTAGGAAGCTTCCTAATATAGACTTTACCTTGGCCTGGATTATTTCAGACACCTCCTCAGAGATGAGCTTATATGCTGATTACAGCAAAAAAAAAAAAAAAAAAAAAAAAAAAAAAAAAAAAGACAGCAGAGGAAGGTATACTGTGGTCCCTGCTTTCAAGGGATCACCAATCCAGTTAGGAATCCAAGACATGTACCCACTGAAGAGAACCCTTTAGATTGGGCAACCTTGGAAGCAGTTGTTACAAAGAAAATGATAGCTATACCAAAAAGTCTTATTTCAGAGGCTTACTTATATGAAGACATTTGGAAAAGTAATTTATTTGGTTCACTAATGTTTCCTATAAGTATGAAGAACCACAGTCACTTCCACTCACAGCTTCTTTGGAATGTTGAAATTGGCCTGCAGAGCACGCAGAATGTCATTAAAGATTTACCCCGTTTATCCACCATCACCACTCCCAAGAGCTGAAGAGAACTGAAATAGGATGTGAGCTCTGAAGCCTTCAGGACTTGGCCTGAGACTGCTATTTGGGGGAATTTCATTGATTGCCCAGGAAAAAAACTCACAGTATGCATTTTGAGACAGCTCTTTGAGCAGTAAAATGGCAAGAATGCTATTGCCTGCACCCATGAGAAGATACGGCACTTGGAATTTGCCAACTGTGTTTCTCTGGGCTCCTAGAGACCCAGATCCTATCTACCTGAGCTCTTCTTAGTTTCCTCTTATGAACACAATGCAGAGGAGCCTTTAGTTGTCATTTGAGCCATTCTAAGACCTCAGACACAGAATGGGGAAGTGGAAACCCTGGGAGGAAGAGGCAGCGATGGAGGCTCTGAAATTGAAGAGGTCAGGAATAAAATTTCTGCTCAGCTCAGTGCCCTTAGGCAAATTATGTAATATCTCCGTCAAATAAGAAGAATATTAACATCTCAAGTTAGTTAGGAAAATTGAGATAATCCAATAAAACATTACCAAGCAGTTCTTATGTTCTAGACTTGGAATTAGGTACTGGTAGGAGGGTAAAAAGATGAATTCATTCACAAAATGTTTACTGAGTATCTACTATTAACTCAACAAATAAAACAAAGCTCTCACTTATGTTCTACTAAAGAATACAGGCAAAAAAAAAAAAAAACAACCCCACACCTAACCCAACAAATATGTCTAATGTCAGGCATTAGTAAGTGCTCTAAAGAAAAATAGAGTGGGATAAGGGGACAGAAAGTGAGGGAGGGTGAAGAATAGGCCTGCTGGAAGGAGGGTGGCCAGGGAAGGACTGTTTGAGACATTAAGGAACTGGAATGAAGTAAAGGAGCAGGCCAGGCGGCCAACTGGTGGAAGAGCATCTCAGCAGAGGGGACAGGAGGTATGAATCCTTGCAGTGACAGCATGCTTGGCGTGTTCACAGAAAGGCAAGGCTGCCCCTGTGGTTGAAGCAGAGCAAGCAAAGGTGAGTGTGGCAGGGATGAGGTCAGAGAGGTGTGCGAGGGCTAGACTGGGTGGGGCCTTGGAGACATTGAAAAAAGATTCAGACTTTGTTCTGAGTGTTGTGGGAAGCCACTAGAGGATTTTGAGCAAGGGGTGATAAGATATGGTTTATATTTTCAAGGGATCACCCTGATTATTGCATGCAGAATGGACCTGAGAGGAGGGCAGACAAGAATAGAAGCAGGAAGAGTTAGAACAGGTTATGCACAAGGATGATGACTAAGGCTGGCTGGTTAGTGACAGGGATGCTGAGAAGTGGTTGGATTGGGGGATGTTTTGAAGATAAAATTAATAGAATTTCCTGATAAAGTAGGTATGAGAGAAAGAGACAAATAAAAAAAAATCCAAGTTTTTTGGTCCGAGTATCTGGATGAATATAAGCATCATTCACAATGAATGAGAAGGAAGAGGTTTAAGGGGAAAGGAAGTCAAAAGTACAGCTTTGTAAAGGCTGGACTGAATATGAAAAGTAGAGATATCTGGTAGGCACCTACGTAAATGAGTGTGGCGCTCTGGAGAGAGGCCAGGGCTGATCATATAAATTTGGGAGACATCAGGGTATGCATGGCATTTAAAGCCATGACTAGATGACATCACCCAAGAGTTAGCAGGCTGGAGAAAAGAAGAAGTGCAAAAATCAAGCGCTTTGAAAGTCCACTCTTTAGTATTTGAGTGAGGAGAAGGAGAAGAGAGAGATGAGTAAGTCTCAACCTGAAGGAACTCGTTAGTATGTAACCAGCACCATGTCTGGGACATATCAGATGAGCAATAAACATTACATCTCTCTTATTTATTTATTTATTTATTTATTGAGACAGAGTTTTGCTCTGTTGCCAGTCTGGAGTGCAATGGCACCATCTTGACTCACTCCAACCTCCACCTTCCAGGTTCAAGTGATTCTCCTGCCTCAGCCTCCCGAGTAGCTGGGACTACAGGTGCCCACCACCATGCCCAGCTAATATTTGTATTTTTAGTAGAGACAGGGTTTTACTTTGTTGGGCAGGATGGTCTTGATCTCCTGACCTTGTGATCTGCCCACCTCAGCCTCCCAAAGTGCTGGGATCACAGGTGTGAGCCACAACACCCGGCCCCACATCTCTTTTTTTTTTTTAACTTTTGTTTTAAGTTCCAGGGTGCACATGCAGGATGTGCAGGTTTGCTTTATAGGTAAATGTGTGCAATGGTGATTTGCTGCACAGATCAACTCATCACCTAGGTATCAAGCCCAGCAGCATCCATTAGCTATTCTTCCTGATGCTCTCCCTCCCCCACCGACGAACCCTGGTGTGTGTTGTTTCCCCCACAATGTGTCCTCATTGTTCAGCTCCCACTTATAAGTGAGAACATGTGGTGTTTGATTTTCTGTTCCTGCGTTAGTTTGCCGATAATGGCTTCCAGCTCCATCTATGTCCCTGGAAAGGACATGATCTCATTCCTTTTTATGGCTGCATAGCATTCCATGGTGTACATGTACCACATTTTCTATATCCAGTCTATCATTGATGGCCATTTAGGTTGATTCATGTCTTTGCTATTGTGAATACTGCTGCAGTGAACATATGTGTGCATGTATCTTTATAATAGAATGATTTATATTCCTTTGGTTATATACCCGGTAATGGGATTACTGGGTAAACTGGTATTTCTGCTTCTAGATCTTGAGGAATTGCCATGCTGTCTTCGACAATGATTGAATGAATTTGCACTCCCACCAACAGTTTAAAAGCATTCCTTTTTCCTCTGCAACTTCACCAGCATCTGTCGTTTCTTGTTGTTGTTGTTGTTGTTTTTGTTTTGTTTTGTTTTTGAGGAGTTTTGCTCTTGTTGCCCAGGCTGGAGTGCAATGGCACGATCTCGGCTCACTGCAACCTCCACCTTCCAGGTTCAAGCAATTCTCCTGCCTCAGCCTCCCAAGTGGCTGGGATTACAGTCATGCACCATTGTGCCCAGCTAATTTTGTATTTTTGGTAAAGACAGTGTTTCTTCATGTTGGCCCGGCTGGTCTCAAACTCCTGACCTCAGGTGATCCACCTGCCTTGGCCTCCCAAAGGGCTAGGATTATAGGTGTGAGCCACCACACCCAGCCTCTTGACTTTTTAATAATCACAATTCTGACTGGCCTGAGATGGTATCTCGTTGTGGTTTTGATTTGCATTTCTCTAATGATCAGTGATGTTAAGCTTTATTTCACATGTTTGTTGGTCACATGAATGTCTTCTTTTCAGAAGTGTGTGTTCATTTCCTTCCCCCATTTTTTAATGGGTTTGTTTTTTTCTTGTAAATTTAAGTTCCTTATAGATTCTGGATATTAGCCCTTTGTCAGATGAATAGATTGCAAAAATTTTCTACCACTCTGTAGGTTGTCAGTTTGCTCTGAGGATAGTTTCTTTTGCTGTGTGGAAGCTCTTTAGTTTAGTTACATCTCATTTGTCAACTTTGGCTTTTGTTACAATTGCTTTTGGCGCTTCTGTCATGAAATCTTTGTCCATGCCTATGTCTTGAATGATACTGCTTAGATTTTCTTCTAGGAGTTTTATAGTTTTGGGCTTTACATTTAAGTCTTTAATCCATCTTGAGTTAATTTTTTATATGGTGTAAGGAAGGGGTCCAGTTTCAATTTTCTGCATATATGGCTAGCCAGTTCTTCCAGCATCATTTATTACATAGGTAATCTTTTCCCCATTGTTTGTTTTTTGTCAAGTTTGTTGAAGATCATATGGTTGTAGTTGTGCAGTCTTATTCTGAGTTCTCTATTCTTTTCCATTGGTCTATGTGTCTGCTTTTGTACCAGTACCACGCTATATTGGTTACTGTAGCCTTGTAGTATAGTTTGAAGTCAGGTAGCATGATGCCTCCGGGTTTGTTCTTTTTGCTTAGAATTGTCTTGGCTATACAGGCTCTTTATTGCTTCCATGTGAATTTTAAAGTAGTTTTTCCTAATTCTTTGAAGAATGTCAACAGTAGTTTAATGGGAATAGCATTGAATCTATAGATTACTTTGGGCAGTATGGCCATTTTCACGATGTTGATTCTTCCTCTCTCTGAGTATGGAATGTTTTTCCATTTGTTTGTGTCCTCTCTGATTTCCTTGAGCAGCGGTTTGTAGTTCTCCTTGAAGAGCTCCTTCCATCCCTTGTTAGCTGTATTCCTAGGTATTTTATTCATTTTGTAGCAATTGTGAATGGGAGTTTATTCATGATTTGGCTCTCTGCTTGCCTGTTGTTGGTGTATACGAATGCTTGTGATTTTTGCACATTGGTTTTGTATCCTGAGACTTTGCTGAAGTTGCTTCTCAGCACATTTCTTCTTTATTCTCAGTAGAGTCACTGGACATTAAGTAGAGGCAGATTACCATGTGAATTACAGTGACAACAACATTTAATGTCTTACTAAGGATATCCGTGCTTTGGAGAAAAGAAGTAACGGTGAAACAAAAAGTGAAAGTAGAAGATGAAACTGAGCATTAGTTTTGGAGTCACAAAGAATAGATTTGGCTAATTTCTTTAGATCGCTAAACTCCATTTTCCTTCTCTATAAAATGGGGCTAGTAATAATAATAACCTGTTTTGCCAAACTTTTATAAAGCTCAATTGAGATGGTGTATATAAAAATACACATTATCTCATATATGCTATTTTATATACTATTGTGAAATTCAAGAGCTGTGCTTCTTCCAAAGTCTCTAGGGGAGGATTCATTTATTTACCTCTTCCAGCTTACAGGAATCATCTGCATTTTGTGGCCCCTGTCCCCTTAGTAATGCTGGAGTTTGTCTTCTGTCCTCACTTCTCTGACTCATACCTCCTGATTCCCTCTTATCAGGACTCTTGTGATTATGTTGGGCCCACTCTAATAATCCAGGATAATCTTCCCATCTCAAAGCCTTTAATTTAATCACATCTATGAAGTCCCTCTTGCAGTGTAAGGTAGCACATTCTAAATATTGGTTCTTGCCTTTTAAAAGACTTCTTAATCTAAGAAGTGTAAGACAAATGCATAAGTAACTATAGTAGAAGACAAAATGTAGTCAAGCTATCTCAACTGTACCACATTCAGTAGGAAGGAAAAGACTCTCAGATAAAGATTAAGAAAAATGTCAAGGGGAAATGATAGGAAGGAAACAAAAATAATGTTAAGAATTCAAGCCCAGATCATTAAGTTAAATAAAGGAGTTGTCAACAACATAACTATGAAAATCAGAATGGCAGCAAGGGATGGGGGGCTGGTCTCTGTTATATGATAGGTGAAGTCTGAGACATATTTTAGAATACCTAGTTCAAGATATCCAGCAGAGAGTTGGAAATGAGATATGCATTTGCAGCTAAAAAGAGAAATGAGGTTGGATATATGAACATAAAAGTCATTTGTATAGAGACAGAAGTTGATGCCTTGGAAGTAGATAAAATTGATGAAAAGTAAGAAGATTTAAGAGGACTAAAGAAAAAACTTTTGAAAGACAGTTTAGAGAGGAACTCGTAAAGGAAAGAGGAATGGTCAGAAAAACCGGGAAATTAGCACAATGAATATCACAAAATCTAAGCAGGAGTTTCAAAAGAAGAGATGGTTGGCACTATGAACAATTTCAAATTACCAATGTGAGTAAGGAGGTGAAAAGAGATGTTCACTATGGTAGAATATTTCTACTATACAAAGGCAATAAGTGAAATACCCTCAAGAGCATACATTATGTAAAATAATTGTTATGAGTCTTGACAGTGTGTATTACCTTTGATTTTAATAGTATATTTCATTTTAAGCTTATATAATTTAATTTTTAATAATGGCTGTGTTTAACAACAAGCTCAGATAATTTCTGAAAATACAATGATTGACAATTACAAGCCAGAAAGAGTCTGCTCCAGCACATCAATGTTCTGGCTTAAAAATGCACAATTTCATCATTCTACTATAAAGATACATGCACACGTGTGTTTATTGTGGCACTATTCACAATAGCAAAGACTTGGAACCAACCCACATGCCCATCAATGATAGACTAGATAAAGAAAATGTGGCACATATACACCATGGAATACTATGCAGTCATAAAAAGGGATGAATTCATGTCCTTTGCAGGGACATGGATGAAGCTGGAAACCATCATTCTCAGCAAACTAACACAAGAACAGGAAACCAAACACCGCATGTTCTCACTCATAAATGGGAGTTGAACAATGAGAACACATGGACACAGGGAGAGGAACATCATATACCAGGGCCTGCAGGGGAATGAGGGGCTAGGGAAGGGATAGCATTAGGAGAAATATCTAATGTAGATGAAGGGTTGATGAGTGCAGCAAATCACCATGGCACATGTATATCTATGTAACAAAACCGCATGTTCTGCACATGTATCCCAGAACTTAAAATATAATTTTAAAAAAGAAAAGAAAAAACATCCACAATTTCTTCATTCATTCATATTGATGCCATGCCTGCTCTTTGCTGGGCCCTGAGCTAATTACAGAGGAGATGAATGTAAAAAAGAGACAAGCCCTTCGCTTGAGGATCTCAGTTCAATGGAAGAGACATAACACTAGCAATACGTATGAGTGTTGCAATAGAAATCTATACAGGTCTGACAAGAGAACAAAAGAGGAAATAACCAATCTTGCTGCATTAGGGGAACAAAAAGTCCATACTCCTTAGCATGAATTAGAAGAACCTCTATGAACTGGTCCTTCCTTACTTACCAGCCTCAGCTCCCATAACTCTACTTATATCCAAGTGGTAACATGATGATTAGGCACACAAGCTATACAGTCATGTGCACCTGTGTTCAAATACAAGTTCTGCTACTTATCCACATTGAATCACTAAGTAATCTTCCTTTCTAAAATGAGACTAATAGTACCTATCTCACAAGGTTGTTGTAAAGATTGATGCAGATGATGTCAATAAAATATTTAGTAAATACTTGGTGCACAACTTGCAATAAATTGTAGCAGATGTTCTTATTTTATTTGTGCCCCACTATGTTCCAGTGATAATGAAGTACTTGTAATTTTCGGAACACAAGATGACTCTCCAGGATCTATGCCTTTGCCTGATGAATTCCTGCTTATTCTTCAAAATTTAATGCACACATCTGGTCTCCTCTGTCAAGAGCTAGATATTCTCTGTTCTGTGTCACTACTATGCCAAGTAAATGCTATCTCATTGTTGCACTGATCACAGGATAACAGCAAAGTGAGGCTCTCTTATGGATGGGGACCATGTGTTATTCCTCTTGTCATCCCTAGTGCTTGACACGAAATAGACACAAGATAATGTCCAATTAGTGAGCATATTTAATAGGAAAAGATAAAAATGTAAGTGAAGAAGAAAATACTTAAGATTTTAAAATGTTCTTGCCATTTGATCCAGTAATTTCAACTTTAAGGAGTTTAGGAAACAATCCTAATTAGAGAAAATGTCCTAAATATAAATGTTTTCTGCAGAGTTATTTATAATATCACAAACCATAAAAAATAAAGAAGCTACATATATGATAATAGAGACATAATTCTCATAAAAATATGTGTGATACAACTACTGGACAAATTATTATGTTATCATTAAATATAATAGGTATAAAAACCATGCAATGACAAGGGAACATGCCAATGACATAAACAAGTAAAAAAGAAGAAAAAATTAAAAGCATTATCTAAATGCACACACATACAGACACACACAAGCATGTGCATGTATGCACATAGAAAAAGAACCGAAGGGAAATAGACCAAACCTCCCAACAGAGCTTGGGTTGGAGTATGGGAATTATAGGTGACTCGGTGATTTGTTTCCTTTATTGGGAAAGGGACCATTTCAAAATTCATCTTCTATATTTTCTATAAATAATGCATTACTTTCACAAAGCTTTAAGTTATAATGTACTATTCAACATGGTTTTCTGAACTTCCCTAGGAACATTCAGCAGCCTGGGAACAGAATCAGAGAAAGCTAATAGTTGAGTTTTCTCAGAAGTAAAGAAATTTGAGAATCTTAATTGTAGCATCATGAGCATCACTGACACGAGGTCCGGCCTGGATAGGGAAGTATATAAAAGCCAGAACAGGGTCATGGTCTGAGAAAATGTGGTCAGACAGGAAAATATTAATCCTTTGTATTTTGGAAATAAAGTGAGTGTGAGGGCCAAGCTGAAATAAATGGATAGCTTCTTTGGTCTTATTTTAAGACACTATTATAATAAACTAATTCATCTGATTTCCCAGCCCACATGAAGTTAGAAGCAGTTAATTGAAGGAGGCATATATATATGAAACCAAATTAGATGGTCTAAGCTGCTGGATGTAGGATGTCCTGCAATAAGAAATAGGAGTTGATTCTACAGAGGTAGCGGCCACAAGGACTGGAAAGCATAATAAGCAAATTGGGACCTGAGAAAGGGGCAAATATTGTACACCCTGAATAGACACATATGACATCATTGTATTACAGTGCAGCATGAATTACAGCATAGCAACTCATACTTGAAACAATAATTCCCACACCGCAAACATGAACCCAGAATCTTCCTGATACAGTTTGGCTGTGTCCTCACCCAAATCTCATCTTGAATTGTAGCTCCCATAATTCCCACGTGTTGTAGGAGATAATTGAATCATGGGGGTGGTTCCTCCCATACTGTTCTCGTGATAGTGGATAAGTCTCACGAGATCTGATGATTTTATAAGGGGCTTTCCCCTTTCATTTGGTTCTCATTCTCTCTTGTCTTGCCACCATGTAAGACATACCTTCTGCTTTCTGCCTTGATTGTGAGGCCTCACCAGACACGTGGAACTGTAAGTCCATTAAACCTCTTTTTTTCTTTATAAATTACCCTGTCCCAGGTATGTCTTTATCAGCAGCATGAAAACAAATTAATATATTTCCTTTTAAATTTGTGAAAAATCAATGAGAAAATGTATATGAAAGCACTTTGTAATGTGTCAAATGCTACACTATTGGTTCATTATTATTTTTAGCACTCTGTGAAGGAAGACAGTAATACAAATAATGCATTTTTAAATGTGTCTATCCAAGCCAATTAATTTTTTAATTGGCTCTTAAAATTATCATTTTTATTGATCTAGAAATTTTATTTTTGTAGAATACCTCATTTTCTAATACTGCTGAATAAAAAAGATGTTATTGTTCCCTTGGGATGATGTCTCATAACTTAGAACAAATGACTTATTCATATTTTCCAGGGCAAATTTGAGAGATGGAGAGCAAGACAGCGAGAGAGAGAGAGAGAGAGAGAGAGAGAGAGAGAGAGAGAGAGAAGATAATAGCTCAGGACACCTGGGGGAGGGAATGCCACAGATGTGGAAAGAAGGAGCAGAAAGAGGCAGCAGGGTTGCCTAAAATAAACTTTCCTTACTCCCCACTTTTGCTGTGTTGGCCAGTGACTGGCTGCCAGGCTGCATGCCAAATTCCAAAGGACAAGTAAATAAACAGTTAATGCAAGTTATTCTGCAAATTTGCACATGCCCGCCCACACAAGCACTAAATTAAACTTTTCCCAGCTGAAATCAGGCTGCAGGCAAATAAGAATTGTTACCTCTTCTTTCCTCATTAGACATCCTTACTGTGACTTTGGCTCTGGGAAATATTTGGTTGTCAAGCAAGGTACTAGTTAATTTGAGCCCTTTTGCCCAAGTCAGATTCATTCCTGAATATAGCAACTTCACTTGTTGTCCTTGAGAAGAAGCTACAGATAGTGGTGTGGTCAGATTTATGCATGTAGAAAAAAACAAGCCCACATTCCCCCGAAATGTCTTAACTTTGACCAGCTCCAACTGGATTTTATTGCTATTTGATTTCTAGAGGGCCATGTGCCTGACCGCCCAGGGGAATAGACAATGCTCAGAATGAATATTGAAATACCAAGTCATTATTTACTCTGGGGGACTGCCAGAGCTGCCTGCTGCCTGAGTTTTAGGGGAGCCGAGTAAGGGGTTCCTATTTTAAACACACAAAGTAAAATAATTCTCCGTGGTCCCCTCCAGATAGCACAAAATGAAGTCACTGCAAAGAGTGATGTACCAAAATAAGATATCTAATGAGAAAGAGCGTTTTCTTATTGTGATCAAAACCTGATGGTGGGGCCCAAGACCAATCAGTGTAAGTGGATCCCTCACCTACCCTGCCCAATACTTGTATGCAGATGAAACCGAAAAATGTATGGCAAGGGCAGCTTTGAGTTGGAGAGGTACACTTGACGGCCCTACCAACAACCTCCATACATAGCACGTGCTGAAGAGGAGAAGCCATGGTGAAGGAAAGCCTGTGGGGAGCTGATTATAGACCCATGAAGCACATGCCTGTTTTCAAGCTTGCAGTGTCTTAGCTGGTGCCTTCTTTGAATGCCTCATGTATCACAGGCAGAGGCAGCTAGGCATCAAATCAGAAGAACGAGCGAAGGATTCCCCAGGCACTTTTTTGAAGGCTGGCAGTTCTAAAAGGTCATCCTGCTAAAATGGGAAGTAATTTCATGGGCTGGTGGTGATTCTGCCTTTGGTAATAATAAACAAAGTTGAGACCAATGATAATATTTAGGATCCCCCACTATGTAGTGATGAAGGAGAGTGATTCTGATGAATTCTGATTGCTTTGGAGGAAAAATGCAAAGAAAATTAATCTTCCCCTTGGGGGTAAAGTCCTCACCACTGGAGGTCAATGGCCCCTCTCCCAGAAGTGGGTTCGAGGCTCCCATTAGGAATAAATATCCTGTTTTACTTTTAAGAGGTAGCATTTCACCTAATTATAAAAGTATGCCATAATTTTCAAAAATATATAGGGCTCCCTTACACAATTTACTACCCTTGAAAACTGTAACAACACATAGGGATGTGGCTCCTTGCTTGGATGGGACCAGACTGGAATGCCGGGTCAGAGTGCAGCATTCACCATGGATAAAAGACAGGATGGCTGATTTGAATGAAAGCCAACAATGAAGTTTCCTGTAACCATGGTAACCAAATCAGAAGCACATATTAATGATAAGCAAAAACAACTGGCAGTTTGCCTAGGCATCACTTAGAAGTATTAACTTCCTAAGGTGAGTGCCATGAACAGTCTACAGAAAAACAGTTCTACAACAAGTCCATAGCATTCACTTATTCTCCCTGAAAACACATGTGCACACACACATACACACACACCCCACAGGTTTGTTGCTGTGGTGGCAGTGGTACAGGTGTGCACAGTCAGTATTTGTTGCAGATACAGAAGCACTACATGAGATCAGGGAGCAGAGCTCATTACTGGGGCTGATTTCTGGGAATTTGCATCTCTTCTTTATTGAGTGGACTCCAAGCAGAGACTCGCATTTCCCTAGCATGGCCTTACTTGTCATCTAGCTACATTGCTTCACTGAGAAATGAAGATTGAGAAATTCAGTCTTTCAAAAATAGGGGTCATGATAATAGCAACCACTTCTACAGCACTTTTATGTACCGGTCACCATTCCAAATTATTCCTAAATTACATATCTTTAGTTAATTCAGTTTCCCCCATAAGTAGCATCAAGGTAGTCCCATGGCCATCTAAGCATAAGTCATTTGCCTTTCCATGGTATGTATAGTCTTAGGAACCCTATAGTGGAAGTTTACAAATCCATAATCAGAAACTGGGATCATCAGCGAAATTTCGGTGAGCAACTCACAAGCTTCAACTTCAGAAGACCTGAGTTCAAGTTTAAGTTCCCTTGCTTCCTGCATAACTTCGGGCAACTTGTCTCAGGTTCAGTTGCCCCATATCTGAAATGGGGATAATCAGTTTTTACCTTGATGACTTTATGGGATTATATGAAATGTTGTATATCAGGGCACTTAACTTGCCCCATCAGCAAAAACTGTTCCTTCTTCTGTGTTATCATTGCCCATTTTATCTGTGTCTCTTATAAGATACCCTACAACCTGACTTTCATTAGTTTTATGTAAGTCTAATTCATTGAATTATGAGCTCTTTAAAGGCAGGAATAATATATTAGTATTTTTGTATGCTCAATACCAAACCTAGTTTATTTCTATAAATTAGTACATTCATATAACTTATAAGGAGGTCACTACTGGAATGTTTAACTGAATTTAATTCAATAAAGCTGAATTGGATTGATTTGAATTGAATTTGCTGGCTATTTGCTCCTCAATTACCACTTCTTATTGTGAGTATCTGGAATGGGCAGTAGACAGTGTTGGGCAGCTTGGGCAAGATGGGATCTGGAGTAGATTCCAATCAGAGTTTGGGGTGAGATTGAAGCCACAAACCATCAGTTGGAGGCATGTGTCTGCCATCACTTTCTGCACAGGCTGAGGCTATATAGCCAAATCTAAACATTTGAGCTCTGTTTCTGGAACCAATACTGTTCTTCTCACCTAACTGAGAAGCTCTTCAATAATTCCATTTTCCTTAATCTGTTTCCTTATTTCTAGGCCCAAGAAGTAATATATCCATATCTCTAAGAAAAACAGTATCCCCTTGAATAAGAGGAGACAGACTGATAATGATTTTGAGGGTAATATGTAAACGTGTACGATCATTTTGATATTTGAATTTTTAATAAAGATATCTGTCTTTTATCTTTCACAAGTAAATCAATGAGATAATGTATTGGAAAGAGCTTCTGTAAACTTCAATAGACTACACCAAGTTAAGTTGTTACAAGAATAAAAATCTGCATGGCATCAGTTGCCTCTGTTCCATCACTTTTAATGTAAGGAATTTGTAAACTTGGATTCAGGTCCTGGAGCCAGTTCCTCTGTCCAGCTGTCAGGAATGTCACAGCTGAGTCAGGGTGCTCTGTGGGGCCATCCTCGCATCCACAGGGTTTCCTCTCCACAGCCTGAGCCACTCCTTAGCTGGATGCTTGCCTGCCTCATACCAATTAGGCTTTCAAGCATAGGGCAAATCTAAACCAAGTTTCTTTGGGTGTTTCTAGGGGTTAGGCATTCTTGACTTCGCAATCATGTGGTACTTCATTATCTTCTATGAGCATTGCTTTTGCGGCCAGCATCGCTCCAGGAAGTACAGAGTGCCTGGCTGAAAGTAAATCTTGGAGTGTTTCCAGTTCTTCACAAAGAGCAGTTGATCCTTTAGTAGTAGCTGGTATTCCAGACTTTGCAGTCCAAGATGAGAAATTCAATCTCTCAGAAACAGGGGTCATGATAATAGCAAACACTTCTATAGCACTTTTTATGTAGTAGGCACCATTCCAAATTATTCCTGAATTATATATCTTTAGTTAATTCACACTATTAGCCCTATGAAGTATAGATATTTTTGTTAACTCCGTTTTATAGATGATGAGGCTGGGGCACAGAGAAATAAATGCCTTGACCAAAGTCATATAGCTATGCAGTAGTATAGCCAGCATTTGAACCCAGTTGGTAGAGCTCCATACTCTTAATTACTATGCTATTTATAAGAAGGGGTATAGAAAAGTAAAACATACAAACTCTAAAATCTCATTATAGCAAATAATTTTAACTAATTCCCCCTCATTAAGACTCTTTCAAGATGCCTCTTTCATAATTTTGTTGCCTGAATGTTTTCTTCTACCGTCTCTCTGGCATTGCTGATAATCAGCAATAGAGTGGCCAAAAGGGAAAAAAATAATCCTCTCTCCCTCCTTTTTTCTTCCCCTTCTTCCCAAACATATTGAATCCTAATATCTACTAGTAATTGACCTCAGAGTGAAGTATGAGCATAAATAAGTTATGTTGTCAAATAATTCACAATCTATAGAAGGAAACAGAAATATAACTAGTAGTTCAAAGTTTTATAGTTAAAATATACAGTTATTTTTTGTTTTGTTTTTGTTTTTGTTTTTGCAGGAACACTCAGTATCGCTAATTCTGCCTGGAGTTCCAGGAAAACAGAAAAAGAAAGAAAAGAAACAAGGATTTGAGAAAAGTCCAAAAACAGATGTTGATTACCTCTCAATAATTAAAAGTCCTTTCAATTCAACAGATGTTTAGAGAGAGTCTACTGTAAATCTAGCATTATATTAAGGTCCAAAAGCATATGAAAGATGATATGACAAGGTTCCTGCCTCAAGAAGCATATAACTTTATTGAGGAAATGAAAGCTACACCCACAAAAGTATTAGAAATGTATGACAGAGTGACAAATGCATCATGTAGACAAGAAATGCAATAGAAGGTGAGGGAAGGGAGCTATATAAACATGGAGTTGAGAAGTCACAAAGAATGTTACGGAGATAGGACCTCACTGTATGTGTTTTGTGTACTAACCTTACTATGGCTCCATCTTATTTACCTACCCCTATTTTCCCTTAGCCAGAATTTCTCTGTCTAAAAAAAAAGGTTGTATTTATTTTTATAAGCTGATTTGAATCCTTTTTTTATAAAAGGGTAGAGAAGGAAGGAAAAGGAGGGAGAGAGGGAAGAAAAGAGAAAGGAAAGAAAGGAAAGAAAAGTATCTCCATTAACCCTTGAACCTTACTATGGTCTGAGGCATTCAGTCCAATAGCATATCATTATGTAAACACTGTAGTAAAGCGAAGTGTGTAAGAACATAAGCTTAAAAGTTTGACTTCAGGGGGTTCAGCTCTCAGTTCTGTCACTTATAGGTATGTGACATTGGACAAGTTACTTGTGTCTTTTGAAAACTTTGAAGGAAGAAATCTAAAACTATTTTCCATATTGATATTCCAAAAGCTTTTGTGTATTTTTCCTTCCTGCACCCTCTAATTCATAAGCCACATATGGAGGCCTTGGTTTTCTCACCTGTAAAATGGAAATAATACTATTACTTTCCTCAATAGGTGTAGTTAAGCTAAATACATTAAAGTGCTTAGAGCAGCCTCTATACATAATTATTATTTGTTAGTCATTTGGCAATTATTCCTTGAATATTTCAAGAAGTGAGCTAAATCTTGGGAATATGAAAATAAACAACTCACAGTCTCTATATTTAAGAATTTCACAATCTAGTGCAAGACATGCTAAACAAATAATTTTAATACAGTTTGGTATTTGCTAAATTAGCCATATACAGAAGCATATTTTCATATTATACTTTAACTAGCATAGCATAAGAATGCATTAACTTTCTGCTAGGCTTATCAAACCATTGGCTAAAATTGAGCTCATTGTCAAGAAAAATTTCTGGATTTTGTCATGTGAATTATTACTTATTCGCCTCTTCTCTATCCTGTAATATGCAATCGAAATTTTTAAATGTGTCTTTTTCTGTATTACCTTTCATCTGCTTTAAGCAGGTCATTCCAACTTGTCAGCACTTCTTTAAATCTTAAATATCATCCATAACCCTCATTTTCCCTCACAGGTTTTTGTGTCATGTAAATTTGATGAGCATGTCATCCACTTCTTCACTAGGTTTATGAAGAGGACAGTCAAGGACAGAGCCCCATGGCACCATGAAAGACATCCCTTCATGTTAGTACCTAAGTATTAATCAACCTTTTGATATTCAACAAATTGTATTAAAATAAGTTTGACCTCACTGTATTATGATTCAGTCCATGTTTTTAAGTTTTGCTTGTCATTATATTTTACTGAATTTTTATTTTATAAGTTAGGTAATAAGAGACTATGGTGTTTTGCTAAACTCCAGATATATTCCCTATACAGTGCTCCTTGATCTATTAAGCCAAAACCCTACCAAGGAATAAAAATAAATCATTTTTAATGGCTCATTCTGACCCCTAACAATCACCACTTTCTTTCCTAGTACTAAACTGTCTGATGATTATCCCACCTCTCCAACTCCTCATCCCACCCCTCCCCATCCCCTAAATTGTGAGCTCCTCTGGGTCAGAAACATAATTCTTTGTCCATAGCACCTAGCATACTTCTGGACATATAATAGATGATCAATAAATAGTTGTTGAATAAATGAATAAAACCTTCTGTCCTATTTGGTTTAGGGTGAAGTTTTATCCAGGATATTCCTTCACTAAATTACAATAACTATTCCAGGCCAAGTATGCGATCATTCTTTGGAATTTATTAGGTTATGGGTTATTAATAATAATAATAATTTCAGTCACTAACTTAGAAATGATGATGTACAACATGGCACATGTATACATATGTAACAAACCTGCACATTTTACACATGTACCCTAGAACTTAAAGTATAATAATAAAAAAAAAGGAATAATGGTGTAATGTTAATGGATAACAAAGAGAAAATGCAGCTCAATTTCTGTTTTACTTCTGCCTTTTCAAGGAGAATGGTCTCCATGTTGAAAAGATTAGAATAAAATTGGTTAGATAGGTATAGAGATTGTAAGAAATCTGCCTATTCCCAATGAGTTCCAGTTTCTATGTGGATTAAAACCAGGGAACTCAGGTATCTTGCAAATAAAATCATTCTAGGTCTACCAGCGGCCTCTAAAAATATGTTGAGAAGTCTTGGAAGCCTAGAATAGGTAAAGGTAAATAGCATTCTAATTTTCTAAAGAGAAAAAAAGTAGATTATGTCACTTGGCATTATTCTAGACTGTAAAAGGAATGGTTTGCGAACACCCAGAAAAGAAACTGGTGATAGCTTAGAGAAGACCAGTTAAACTCCTCTCATTTCCTCTTTGACAATGTTCTGGGCTGATTTTTCTATTGTTCATCAATTACAGAACTCCTACTCCAATTACACACTGTGCTAAGTGCTAGGGATATAACAGTGAACAGGACAAATATGGTCCTTCCCAGTCCATCTTAACCGAGTGCAGGGGTTACAAATGTTGGCTCACAAATCATACACACCAAGCAACTGTTGTTTGGCCAACACAGTGTTTCTTAAAGCAGTTTTAATTAGTTGGCACCATTTTAAGCTGGAAGTTTTCATATGACAATCTAGATTTCTAACTTATTTTAAGATAAGAGGAAAAGCTAGAGAAGACTGTGATGCCTAAGAGATGGATAGTCAAGAAGGAAAGAATGGGTTGTTCCCCAGAAGGCTACCCACGCCTCACATGCCATTTATCACTATTCAAGCCCCAAAGGCACAGCTCAATATTCCCAGTGGTTTAAAGGGAATCATCCCAAGCAGGGCCCATAAAAGCCTCCCCAGGGAGCTCGGCCAGGTTCTACAGCTGCTCATTGTTTAGCAAGACCAAGGAAGCTAAGGATGACATAGAACCAGAGTCAATTCTCTTCAGACCTGAGAAATCTTCATTACTCTGCTACAGCCTTAGAGAGATTTAGGGAGATCCCTGATGAGGACCTTCCCCTCATAAGCACTTTGGATAAATATTTCTGTCAGTCGCTGGCATCTGGATGTCAAGAATTTTATGAACATGGAGATTAGCTCCAGATCCATCACTCCTATAGAATATGTAACCACCCAGGCTTAGCTACTGCTGGCAGCTCAGAGTTAGAGTCACTTAACTCCTAAGCCAACCGTCCTAGAATAACATCCTCAACTCTTATTTACTCAAAATATTTAGATACAATCTGGGGAACTGAAGAAGGAAAAAATGACCTTCTGCAGAAGATAATGGGTAGGTTTGATTTACCAATTCAGGACTTCATCTGTTGTTGTTTTTAAACCACAGTTACCATAACAATAGCTCTTAGAGAAGTCTCATGCACAATTTTTGCTCATTTCATTTTGGGGAACTTCAGAACACTGTGTTATATCTGATTCAACAAAGAATGTTTCTAACATTTTACCATTATATAAACTATTTGCTGAAGCTTGAAGTAGAGTGCCTCTTCTGTTCCTAATTTACCAAAGAACTTTTAATCAAATGATTTTTCTAAATCTATTGAGAATATTGTCATTTTTATTTTTACTTTCTATTAATGCAATACATTCATTCTTAGATTTTCTAACATAAATGTGACCACAAATTCCTGAGATAAAACATTTTCAACATGATCTATTACATTATTATATATTCTTTCCAGATTCAATTTACCAATATTTTGTTTAATACTTTAATATCTCTGTTCATAAGTGGATTGGACTTTGATTTACTTTTATTTTCCTATGTCCAAATTTGATATCAAGGTTATTTAATATTACGAAATGAGTTGGAATATTTTCCCCTTTTTTCTGTCACCTTGAAGACTTTGTATAGGACTGAAATGGTCTGCTCTTTATAGTTTTGTAGAAATTACAAAGTCATTTAGTAAGGTGTTTTCATTCCAGGATGATTGTTCATTACTGAGCAATTTTTTTTCAAGTTATAGGGCTACTTTAATTTTTCATTTCTCTTTGAATAACGTTCATTTTGTATATGTTTTAAAGTTTGTGGGCAAAATGTAAAATTTATTATTGTCTCACTAACTCTACTATGTTGTATTATGACCCCTTTTTATACCTAAGATTTTTTTGTTCTGCCTTTCTTTTCATGATCAGTTCCATTTGAGATGTGTCAATGAATTTTTGGCTATATTAACTTAAATTATAGTATATTTATTTTTTGTTTTAGGGTGTTATTCTGTTATCTCATTACTTTTAATCTCCTTAGATCAGTTTTGTTTCTTTTCTACCTTAAATTTTACCCTTCGTTTATTAAATTTCAGCTTTTCTTTTTTTTTTTTTTTTTTTTTTTTTTGAGACAGTCTCGCTCTGTCACCCAGACTGAAGTGTAGTGGCACAATCTTGACTCACTGCTATCTCCGCCTCCTAGGTTCAAGTGATTCTCATGCCTACCCCACCCAAATAGCTGGGATTACAGGCATACACCACAATTCCTGGCTAATTTTTTGTATTTTTAGTAGAGACAGAGTTTCGCCATGTTGCCCAGGCTGGTCTCAAACTCCTGGCCTCAAGTGATGCACCTGCCTCAGCCTCCCAAAGTGCTGAGATTACAGGTGTGGCTATCTTGCCCAGCCTTACATTTTTTTCTTTTGAAATGAAAGCATTTAAAGCTATAAAAAAAATTCTCTAGCTATCAACAGAGTAAACAGGCAACCTACAGAACGGGAGAAAATATTTGCAAACTGTACATGTGGCAAAGGGCTAATATCCAGAATCTACAAGGAACTTAAACATACAAGCAAAAAAAAAAAAAAATTAAAAAGTTGACAAGACACCTGAACAGATACTTTTCAAAAGAAGACATACATGTGGCCAACAAGCATATGAAAAAAAATGCTCAATATTACTAATTATTAGAGAAATGCAAATCAAAACCACAATGAGATAACATCTCACACCAATCAGAATGGCTATTGCTAAAAAGTCAAAAACTTACAGATGCTGCTGAGGTTGCAGAGAAAAGAGAACACTTATATACTGTTGGTGGGAGTATAAATTAGTTCAACCATTGTGGAAGGCAGTGTGGCAATTCCTTAAAGGACTAAAACCAGAACTACCATTGCACCCAGCAATCCTACTACTGAGTATATACCCAAATGAATATAAATTGTACTAACAAAAAGACACATGCACACATACATTTATTGCAGCACTATCCACAATAGCAAAGACATGGAATCAACCTAAAAGCCCATTTCAATGGTAGATTGAATAAAGAAAATGTTGTACATCAAGGAGATACCACAGAAAAGTAAAAGTCAATTAAATGTTTTAAAATATAGGATATGAATGAAAAATTCTCTAGAGAAATAGGTATCATACAGAAAAAACAATCAACTTATGGAAATGGAAAACACATTTAAAAAATACAAAATGCAGGGCAAAGTTTCAATGATAGACTAGAAAAAGTAGAAGAAAAAACTTCAGAGCAAAAGACAAGGCTTTTACATTTACCCAATCAGACAAAGACAAAGAAAACAATTAACTGAACAAATCCTCCAAGAAATTTGGAACTATGTTAAATGGCCAAACCTAAGAATAACTGGTGTTCCTGAGGAAAAAAATCTAAACGTTTGTAATACTTATTTGAGCAAATAATTGAGAAAAAACTTCACCAGCCTTGCTAGAGATCTACAGAAGAACCTCAAAGAACATCAGGGAAATTGATTGCAAAAAGATCATTGCCTGAGCACATAGTCATCAGGTTATCTATATTCAAGAAAAAGGACAGAATCTTAGGAGCTGTGAAGCAAAAACATCAGATTACCAATAAAGGAAAACCTATCAAATTAACAGCAGACTTCTCAGCAGAAACCTTACAAGCCAGAAGGGACTGAGTCCCTTCTTTGGCCTCCTGAAACAAAATAACTGTCAGCCAAGAATTTTGTATCGAGCAAAACTAAGCTTCATAAATGAAGGAGGGATAAAGTCTTTTTCCAACAAATGCTGAGAGAATTTGCCACTACCAAGTCAGCACTACAAGAAATGCTAAAAGGAGTTTTAAATCTTGAAACAAAACCCTGAAATACACCAAAATAGAACCTCCATTAAGCATAATCTCACAGGGCCTATAAAATAATAACACAACAGAAAACAACAACAACAAGGTATTAAGGCAACAACATTGTTGTTGAGCAGTACCTCACATCTCAATAGCAACACTGAATGTAAATGAACTAAATGCTCCACTTAAAAGATACAGAATGGCAGAAAGGATAAAAATCTACCAACCAAGAATCTTCTCTCTTCAAGAGACTCACCTAACACATAAGGACTCACATAAACTTAAGGTGGTAAAGGGGAGGAAAAAGATATTCCATGCAAATGAACACCAAAAGTGAGCAGGAGTAGCTATTCTTACATCAGACAAAACAGACTTTAAAGCAACAATGACAACAACAACAAAGATGGATATTATATAATAATAAAAGGATTATTCCCACAGGAAAATATCACAATCCTAAATATATATGAACCTAACACTGGAGCTCCCAAATTTATAAAACAAATACTACTATACCTGAGAAATGAGATAAATGGTAACACAATAATAGTAGAGGACTTCAATACTCCACAGACACGACTAGACAGGTCATCAAGACAGAAAGTTAACAAAGAAACAATGGTCCTAAACTATATCCTACAACAAATGGACTTAACAGATATTTGCAAAACATTCTACACAACAACAACAGAATATACATTCTTTTCTTCAGCATATGGAACATTCTTCAAGGTAGATCATATGATAGGTCACAAAACAAGTATCAATAAATTAAAGAAAATTGAAATCATATCAAGTATCCTTTCAGACCACAGTGGAATAAAACTGGAAATTAACTCCAAAAGGAACCCTCAAAACTGTACAAATACATGGAAATTAACCTGCTCTTGAGTAATCTTTGGATCAACAATGAAATCAAGATGGAAATTTTAAAATTCTTTGAGCTGAACAATAATAGTGACACAACTTATCAAAGCCTCTGGGATATAGAAAAAGCGGTGCTAAGAGCAAAGTTCATAGCATTAAATGCCTACAGTAGAACATCTGAAAGAGTGCAAATAGGAAATCTAAGGTCACACCTCAAGGAACTAAAGAAACAAGAGCAAACCAAACCCAAACCCAGCAAAAGAAAAAAAATAACAAAGATCAGAGCAAAACTAAATGAAATTGAAACGAAAAATACATAAAAGATAAATGAAAGAAAAAGCTGGTTCTTTGAAAAGATAAACAAAATTGATAGGTCATTAGTGAGATTAACCAAGAAAAGAAGACAAAATTCAAATAAGCTCAGTTAGAAATGAAGCTAGAGATATTAGACCAAGACCACAGAAAAACAAAAGATAATTCAAGGTTACAATGAACACCTTTACACACACAGACTATAAAACCTAGAGGAGATGAATGAATTCCTGGAAATATACAACTCTCCCAGATTAAATCAGGAAGAACTAGAAACTCTGAAAAGACCAATAACAAGCAACAAGATTGAAATGGTAATAACAAAATTGCCAACAACAACAAAAAAAGCCCAGGACCAGATGGATTCACAGCTGAATTCTATCAGATATTCAAAGAAGAATTGGTATTAGTCCTATTGAAACTATTCCAAAAAACGGAGAAAGAGGGAATCTCCTTAAATCATTCTCTGAAGCCAGTATCACCCTAATTCCAATACCAGAAAAGGATGTAACAAAAAAAGAACATTAAAGAACAATATCCCTCATGAACATAAATGCAAAAATCCTCTTCCAAATACTAGCTAACTGAATCCAACAGCATGTCAAAAAGATCATATGCCATGATAAAGTGGGGTTTATTCCAGGGATGTGGGGATGGCTTAATACATGCAAGTCAATAAATGTCATATATCACATGAACAAAATTTTTTTTTAAATCACATGATTATCTCAATAGATGCAGAAATTCCAGATTTGACAAAATCCAGCATCCCTTTATGATTAAAACCCTCAGCAAAATTGGCATAGAAGGGACATACCTCAACGTAATAAAAGCCAGCTATGACAAACAAACATTATACTGACTGAGGAAAAGTTGAAAGCATTCCTCCTAAGAACTGAAACAAGACTAGAATACCCACTTTTACCACTTCTATTCAACATAGTACTGAAAGTCCTAGAGAGAGCAGACAAGAGAAAGAAATAAGGGACATCCAAATTGGTAAAGAGGAAGTCAAACTGTCGTTGTTCGCTGATGATATAATCATATACCTAGAAAATCTAAAGACTTGTCCAAAGAGCTCCTAGATCTAATAAATGAATTCAGTAAAGTTCCAGGATACAACATTAATGTACAGAAATCAGTAGCACTGCTATACACCAAGAACGACCAAACTGAGAAACAAATCAAGAATTCAATCTCTTTTATAACAGCTGTAAAAAATAAAATACAGTACTTAGGAATACACCTAACCAAAGAAGTAAAAGATCTCTGCAAGGAAAACTACAAAACATGGCTGAAAGAAATCATCAACAACACAAGCAAATGAAAATACATCCCATGCTCATGGATGGGTGGAATCAATATTGTAAAAATGACTATACTCCCAAAAGCAATTTACAGATTCAATGCGATTCCCATTAAAGTACCATTATCATTCTTCACAGAACTAGAAAAAACAATCCTAAAATTCATTTTGAACCAAAAAAGAGTCCACATAGCCAAAGCATGACTAAGCAAAAAGAATAAATCTGGAGCATCACATTATCCGACTTCAAACTGTACTACAAGGTTATAGTTACCAAAATGGCATTATACTAGCAAAAAAATAGGCATGTAGACCAATGGAACAGAATAGAGAAGCCAGAAATAAAATCAAATACTCACAGCCAACTGATCTTTGACAAAGCAAATAGAAACATAAAGTGGGGAATGGACACCCTATTCAACAAATGGTGCTGGGATAATTAGCAAGCACATGTAGAAGAATGAAATTGGATTCTCATCTCTCACATTATACAAAAATCAACTTAAGATGGATCAAAGACTTAAATCTAAGACCTGAAACCATAAAAATTACAGAAGATAACATTGGTAAAACTCTTCTAGATGTTGACTTAGGCAAAGAGTTCATGACGAAGAACCCAAAAGCAAACGCAACAGAAACAAAGATAAATAGATAGGATTTAATTAAACTAAAAAGATTTTGCACAGCAAAAGAAATAATCAGCAGAGTAAACAGACAACCCAAAGAATGGGAGAAAATATTCACAAACTATCCATCCAACAAAGGACTAATATCCAGAATCTATAAGGAACTCAAACAAATCAGCAAGAGAAAACCAAATAATCCCATCAAAAAGTGGGCAAAGGACATAAATAGACAATTCTCAAAGAAGATATACAAATGGCCAAGAAACATATGAAAAAATCCTCAACATCACTAATTGAATATGAATCAAAACTACAATGCGATACCATCTTACTCCTGCAAGAATGGCCATAATTTAAAAATCAGAAAATAATAGATGTTGGCATGGATGTAGTACAAAGGGAACACTTTTACACTGCTGGTGGGAATATAAACTAGTAAAACCACAGTGGAAAACAGTATGGAGATTCCTTAAAGAACTAAAAGTAGAGCTACCATTTTTTCCAGCAATCCCACTACTGGGTATCTACCCAGAGGAAAATAAGTCATTATATGAAAAAGACATTTGCACATGCATGTTTATAGCAGCACAATTCACAATTGCAAAAATATGGAACCAGCCTAAACGTCCATCAACCAACAAATGGAAAAAGAAAATGTGATATATATACACCATAGAATACTACTCAGCCATAAAAAGGAATGAAATAATGGCATTTGCAGCAACCTGGATATAGTTGGAGACCAATATTCTAAATGAAGTAACTCAGGAAAGGAAAACCAAATATCATATGATCTCATAAGTGGGAGCTAAGCTATGAGGACACAAAGGCATAAGAATGATATAATGGACTCTAGAGAGTCATTGGGGAAGATAGGATGGTGTGGGATATAAGACTACGCATGGAGTACAGCGTACACTGCTCAGGTGATGGGTGCACCAAAATCTTGGAAATTACCACTAAAGAACTTACCTGGCCGGGTGCAGTGGCTCACACCTGTAATCCCAGCACTTTGGGAGGCTGAGGCAGGCAGATCACTTGAGGTCAAGAGTTCAAGACCAGCCTGGTCAACATGATGAAACGCCATCTCTACTAAAAATACAAAAAAAAAAAAAAAAAGAAAGAAATTAGTCGGGCATGGTGGCAGGCACCTGTAATCCCAGTTACTTGGGAGGCTGAGGCAGGAGAATCACTTGAACCTGGGAGGCAGAGGTTGCAATGAGCCAAGACTGTGCCATTGCACTCCAGCCTGGGCAACAAAAGTGAAACTCTGTCTCAAAGAAAAAAAAAAATAACTTATCCATGTAATCAAAAACTACCTGTTCCCCCCAAAACTAATGAAATATAGAAAAAAATGTAGTACATATACACCATGGAATACTATGCAGTCGTAAATAAAGAATAAGATTGTGTCCTCTACAGGAACATGGATGGAATGACAGGCTATTATCCCTAGCAAACTAATGCAGGAACAGAAAATCAAAAACCACATGTTCTCACTTATAAGTGGGAGCTAAATAATGAGAACATATAGACAGAAAGAGGGAAACAACAGACACTGGGCCTACTTGAGGGAGTAGGGTGGAAGGAGGGAAAGGTTCAGGTAAAAAAAAAATTGGGTACTATGCTTAGTACCTGGGTTATGAAGTAATCTGTACATTAAACTCTCAAATCATGAGTTTACCTATGTAACAAACCTGCACATGTACTCCTGAACATACAATAAATGTTAAAATATATATATTTTTTTAATTCTCTTTACTGCTTTAACTATATCCCACACATTTTGAATTACACTAGTACTATTATTATTTAGTTCTAATGAGTTTTTTTAGGGGACAGAAGGTTAGTTTTAACTTTAATTAGGCTGTAGACACACAATGTAATCTGTGTAATACTGGTCCTTTGATAGCTGAGGTGTTTTTTTTTCGTTTGTTTTTTGTTTTTTTACCTAGAATGAAGTCAATATTTGTAAATGCTCCATGTGTGCTTAAGAACATAGTTGATCACTATTCACAGATTCCATATTTGTGAATTCACTTACTACAATTTGTGATCCCAAAGTCAACACTCATGGTGCATTCACGGTCATTTGAGGACATGCACAGAGCAGTAAAAAATCTAGTTGTTCAATGCTCATGTTCTCAGCCGAGGTCAAACAAGGTGACATCCCATCTTCTTGTTTTAGCTCTTATACTATAAACAAATGTCCTTTTCACAACCTAGTCAGTGTCACGATTTTTGCATGCATTATTGTGCTTTTTCTTGGTGATTTTGTTATTTATAATGGCTTCCAAGAACAACGATAAAGTGCTGTCTAGTGTCCTTAACTGCAAGAAGGCTACGAGATGTGCCTTACACAGAAAATACATGTTAGATAAGCTTCCTCCAGGCATAAGGTATAGTGCCATTGACCTTGCTCAATGTCAATGAATCAATAATATATATTAAATAAGGTGCCTTTAAACAGAAATACACATAAAACAAAGTGACATATGAATTGAGTGATAAAAATATTATGGTCAGAGGTTTGCAGGAACTTAACCTACACACATAGTGTTTACTGCAGCACTATTCACAATAGCAAAGACTTGGAACCAACCCAAATGCCAATCAATGATAGACTGGATAAAGAAAATGTGGCACATATACACCATGGAACACTATGCAGCCATAAAAAAGAATGAGTTCTTGTCCTTTGCAGGGACATGGATGAAGCTGGAAACCATCATCCTCAGCAAATGAATGCAGGAACAGAAAACCAAACATTGCATGTTCTCACTCTTAAGTGGGGGCTGAACAATGAGAACACATGTACACAGGCAGGGGAACATCACACACCAGGGGCTGTCGGGGGTGAGGGAAAGGGGAGGGAAAGCATTAGGACAAATACCTAATGCATAGGGGGCTTAAAACCTAGATGACGGGTTGATAGGTGCAGCAAACCACCATGACACATGTATACCTATGTAACAAACCTGCACATTCAGCAAATGTATCCCAGAACTTAAAGTAAAATTAAAAAAAAAAAAGAAGAAGTACACAAATCCTCTTGTGTTAAAGACTTTTTGTCATTATCACAATAACATAATCACAAAATAAGTCAGAGAGAGTGACCATGCTTTTCCAAAGCAGTAATAATTATAGTCCTAGTCTGTGTTTAATTCATTTTGATTTAATAAGCATGCATCTGAACATCTAGCATAGGCCAGGTATTGTGCAAGGTGCCTCCAGGGACACAAAGAGGATATAAGGGGTCACTCTGCCCTCAAGAAAGGTGATAATGAAGCTCACTTTATTAGAGCCTGGGAAGCCTGCAGGGAGGCCAGCATTCTTGAGACATTCCTCTGAAAGTCGGCTTGAGCATTGGCTTTTTTGAGAACCTGAGGCTTGTGTGATTCTCTTGGCAAAGGACCTCAGCACAGGGAATGAGCAGTTCCCTGGGGCATTTCTTCAACCCCATTTACCAATGTATAGATGACAGATGATCAAACAAACACACACACACACACACACACACACCCCACCACCAGTACCAACACTACCAACTTGAATCTAGAAGAGAAAGCAAGTATATAAAATAAAACAATTAGAATCAGTCTCTAAATCCAAATATAACAAAATAAACTACCCAGACATCCACAGGGAAAAGTTAAAAATGAACATTTTTTCATTATAATCTCACTATGCCACCTTTATGTTAGTTTTTGTTTGTTTTTAGAGTTTTTTTTTATTTTAAAATTATACTAGGTGGTTGCCAGGGGCTGAGGAGACAGGGAAATGGGAAGTTACTATTTAATTTAATGAGTACAGAGTTTCAGTTTTGCAAGATGAAAAGAATTATAGCAATGGATGATGCTGATGGTGGCACAATGTTATGAATGTACTTAATACCACAAATTGTGCACTTAAAAATGGCTAAGATGGTACATTTTATGTTGTGTGTATTTTGCCACAATAAAAAAAAATGTAAAGGAAAAAAAACCTACATCAGATGTTGAAGACAAGGAAAATATGTCATTTTGAGATTTCATTTTCACTCTGTAGAAAGAGTGAAATGCTTTTAATGGCAATTAATGCAGAGTCCTGCTTTTTCATACTGATGACCACCTGCCCAGTACAGAAAGGTGAATTTAGCTTAACAGTCTTAGGAATTTTCATACTGTCCTTAAAACCTTAACACACTGTGCTGTAACAATATAGCATCGCTACTAAATGCAACGGCTTTGGGCAAGTCACACTGGCTTGTCTGCAACCCACTCTTCCCCCTTACTAGCTAAGTGGCTTTGGGGGTAGTTACTTAAGCTCTCTGAGCTTCAGTAATTTATGGGCATTAATATTTACTTCTTGGGACTGTTCTAAGGATCAGTTGAGATCGTGCATGTAAAGTGCCTGGCCCATAGTAAGCACCACAAATAGTGTTGATGATTATTTGCACATGCTATTCTTTATGTCTGTGCTACCTCCACCTGCCCACACTTAGCCTGGCTAAAGAGTTACTTCCAGAAAGCCCTACTGATCCAGACACCCTCACCCCAATCCCTAGTGCACTCTAAGTGTGTTGAATTCTATACTTCTTCTTACCACATGCATTATAATTACGTATGTCATTGTGTCACTAGATTGTGAACTCTTTGAAGGCAGGAACTATCTTGAATCTTTATAGCCAAAGAATCTAGCAGCACTTGTCACATAATCATGAAGAACAATGTTATATGTCCTCTAAAAGATCTAATATAATCTTCAGGAGTATTTATAAAAATAGCATGGTCTCTGTTTTTAAAAGCTTTTACAAATAAACTCTGACAATTGGGATGGAATCTTGTAGAACATTAGCTGCATGGTTGGATTAGATCCATGGTTCCCAAGTGTGTGAGAGTGTTGTAGGCAGGGTAGGGGGTAAGTTTTTCAAGCATTCTTTCTTGGGAAACTATTCTAAGACTATGTTATTATGTACTTCTGTGTTAAATTACCCTTCTTAAAAAGTGAAAAGAGAACTATGAATATTTAGAGAGTGGGGATCTTTTGTTCAGTTTGGTTTAACGTTCTTAATTGGCAAAATTAAAAATTAGCAACTTTTTCTGTTCTCCACCCTCTAGCATTCCAACATTTTAAAAAATTTAGTTCTCAGTGAGACCAAAACCCAGAAACCAATGAACATTAAAGTTCATTTCAACCCTTATTCTGGCTGTGTGATAGAGAAATTGTGTTCTCTACATACAGCATCTGATCATACATATAGGCACATTTTACAATTTAGGAAACAGAAAAGACTCCCCAAACTCCTATCACCAACTTCCACTAATGGTAACCCTAGATGTTAGGTGAGTGACAGATTTTTGAGAACTTACTCATGACGTTAAATTGAAGCCCCTTGTCACCAAGAGATTGTCTTTCAGAAGGAGGCGCTAGGGATGGGAAGTATGTGGGGCCCTAAGAGAACATTACAAGAGGCCATGCTGTTAGGTGGACTTTGTTTTCCAAAGATAAAACAGAAACTATCAAAGCCACATAATAACACTGCTACTACAAGCAGACTGACATCTTTTCCCAAAACTTCATTAAGCCATCGTTTGCTTTTCCAGTATTTCCTTTTTGATCACTCCAAACAAGAAAGATGCATTATCTTTTTAAAAATTGGCTTGAGAATCCTCTTGTCTTCTTGTTAACTTAGAGATGTCAAAAACCAGTGTTTATGACATTTTAGTTTATATATGGGAAGTGACAGTTCAAACCCTGAAATTGGCTGATGTCAAATAGCCAGATAATGGAAACTTCTGCTAAAAGGTTAATCATGGAGGATGGTGGGATGCAATGTGGTTTAGAGGAAACTTGCAAAACTAAACATGCTAAGCACCTGAAAAATAATCTACAGGACAAAACTCTTGCCTGTAGAATCGGACTCGGTAGGCTTAGAAGAGGGCTATTTGTTATCAGTGGTAGTGCAGTTCTGTTCCCTGTGCTTTCCCCAAAACAGCCACACGACCTGTACTGCAGGGAAGACTAGAAAAGATTCTAGGACTGCATTCTGCCTACAAAAAACTAAATTATAACATTTGTCTTGACAACAGTGGTTGAAGACAGTCCTAATACCTAATAAGAGTTATTTAGCAAGCGTCTGAAGGCTTTATAGTCAAATGGAATATTTATGCTGAAAATAATCCTATTGTGCCTCCCTAAGAAATTCAACTTTCTACTCTCCCAACTATTTCACATCTTCTCTTCCCTGCTCAAATCTCTAACTACCCCTCCTCCTTCCTCCAGCTAAAGACCTCACCTCATACTTCATAAAAAATGTAAATCCAATTAAAAAAAAAGCCACCTCACTGCTTAATAATCCTACCAATTTCCTTGCACCTGCACCCTTTTCTCTCCTACATAAATGTCTGCCTTTTGAGTGGATCATTCTCATTGACATACAAACATCCCTTACTGTCTTCCATCTTAAAAAACAAACTTGGCTTCCTTGACTCTACATCTCAAGGTCCCGCTCTGTTTCTCAGATCCCCTTCTGAAGAAAACTCCTGTCTCGACTTGCCCACCTCTCATTCACTTTCCAATGTACGCTGATTGTGTTTTCGATCCCACAGCACATCAGTGACCTAACTTTGCCAGTGCGGTATTCTCCATATCCATCTTTTGTGAACACCCAGCAGCAGTATTTGTTGTGATTACAGAGTCTTTCTTCCTAAGCTTCTTTCATACCACTATCACTTGGTTTTCCTCCTACTCCACTTTGCACTGTACTTGCCAAGGTCCTCTTCTTCTAGCAGATTCTAAATGTTAGAGAAATTTGGGACTTTGTCCTCCACTCTCTATTCCTCTCTATCTATGCTCTCTGGGTAATCCTATTTAGTCCCACATGTTTTAAGATAAGGATTCTGAAATTTTTAGCTGTAGTCCCGGGATTCTTAAACTTTGGTGTCATAAACCCTCTTGGCAGTCTGGTTAAGCCTAAGAGCCCTATCACAGGATAATGATTCTATAGGCATGAAAGAGTATTACAAAAGAAACAACAAATTGTAGTACAATATAGTTATTAAATTAAAAAATGATATAATAAAAGATAATTTTCTAAATTCATTAAGTAATATGATAAAGCATAGGACTTAATAATGAGGATCAATAATATCAATGTGGTGGTGAGTATACATAATATTCGAGATAATGGTAATGATATGAAAATATCTCTAACTTGTACTGTTGAATATATCATGAATATACCCAATGTTACTGTTTTGTTGTCTATAATCATAATTGAGAGAAACACTGAATTTCAATGAAAATTGAATCCAGTAATAGGTAACATAATAATGATAAAATAGGATATATTCCAGGGGAAAAAAAAGAGATATATAAATGGTGTGGTGGCTAATTTTATTTGTTGACTGGGTCACAGGGTGCCCAGATAATTGATCAAATGTTATTCTAGACATTTCTATGAGGGTGTTTTAGATGAGATAACCATTAAAACTAGTAGACTGAGTAAAATACGTTCCCCTCCCTAACGTGGGTGGCCTCATCCAATCAACTGAATAGAAGAAAAGGGTTAGTCCTATCCAAGTAAGAAAGAATTCCTCCTGTCCGACTCACATTGAACTGAGACATTGGCTATTTCCTGCCTTTGAACTCTAACTGAAATATTGGCTCTTCCTGTTGAGCCAGGGTCTTGAGCCTTTTGGTTTTCAGGCTGGAACTACACTATTGGCTCTCTTGGGTCCCCAGCCTGACAGTCCTACAGATCTTGGGACTTTTTTTCACTCTCCATAATTGCATGAGTCAATTCTTCATAATAAATAAATAAATAAATATTCTGTTTTCTATTGGTCCTGTTTTCTTCTGGAGAATCCTGACAAATACAAATGACTATCAGCACATGAAAAGATAGTAAACATCATTAATCATAAAAAAATTCAAATTGAACCCAACATGATACTACTACACATCCTCTAAAATAGCTATTTTTAAAATAATAACAGGTGTTGATGAGGATATAGAGCAATGAGAATCCTCATCGTTGAATGTAGATATGGACAATCAACTTGAATAATAGTTGGGCAGTTTTCTTATAAAGCTAGATACATACTTATAATACATTATAACAATTTCATCCCTAGGTATTTAACCAAAGAAATGAAAGCATTTGTTCACTTGTGGTGGGATATGGATGGCCCCAGGCATGCAGCAGTCTTGCAATTATTTAAACTTTCAGTGGTTAATTGGGGTGAAATACTAATGGAAGGGACTGCACTGGTGGGTGCAACTTGTCAAGCATTGGAAAGTACAGGGGAAGTAGTAATTATAAGCACCATGTGGAATTGGATGGAAGACACTTATAGTAATGAATAATCAATTAAAGGCTAATCACAAAAACCAGAAGATATCCTTGTGGTATCTCCTCTCTTCTCCTCTCCTGTGGCTAGAGAGCAAAAACAAACTTAAGAATCAGAGTAGCAGAGCTTCAAAGGATGTTGAATTCTCCACCTTCGACTTTAGCAAGTCTGATACACCAAGCTTAGGGCCCTAATTCGGGAAGATTGGGAGATAATGCCGGCACACTGATAGGGTAGTACTTGGAAGCTTGGAGAAAGCAATGGCTCATAGCAAGTGAAGTAAAATGCCACAACTGCTGTGGTAGACAGAAGAAGAAGGAATCAAAAGTCTCAGAGAAATGGGCAGACTAGGGTATATATACCACATCAAAGGCCAGAAAACCTACTATATTTTTCTGTTTTTCAGCTGCTGACAAAGACATACCTGAGACTGGGCAATTTATGAAAGGAAGAAGTTTATTGGACTCAGAGTTCCGTGTGGCTGGGGAGGCCTCACAATTATGACAGAGGTGAAAGACACTTCTTACATGGCAGCAGGAAGAGAGAGAGCTTTTATAGAGAAACTCCCATTTTTAAAACCATCAGATCTTGTGAGACCCATTCACTATCATGAGAACAGCATGGGAAAGACCCGCCCCCATGATTCAATCACCTCCCACCGGGTCCCTCCACAACACGTGAAAATTATGGGAGCTACAGGATGAGATTTGGGTGGGGACACAGAGCCAAATCATATCACCTACTATATGGCTCTGTTCCATGGGAGGATCTGAAGAACACTCCATTTACCAAAGCAATAACCAATGAGCTGAGTGGATGAGAAGGGGAGCAATATCACTACCTATTGCTGGCAACCCCCTGCAGGCCTGAGCTGACTACAAGAGATGCTATTACAGGACCTGGCTCCCTGATAACAATGGTGAGCCTGAGATTCTCGAGCCAGGTGGTTGTGCTTACCTGTTTAAAGCAAAATAAGTGCAATCATGGTAATAAGCAGCAAGGTGAGGGTAGCAGCCAGGAAGGTCTGGACCTGAAGAGAGCTAAAGCATTAGTTAACACCATTGTTCTCAAACTTGAGCATGCATCAGAATTACCTGGAGGGTTTTTAAAAACACAACTTGCTAGATTCCACCCACCGCCTTGCTGATTTAGTAGTTCTGAGGTGGGACCTGCTATAATGAATAATAAATAAGTTCTCTGGTGATACTAATGCTGCTAGTTCAGAAATCACAAATTGAGAATCACTAGACTAATAGAACATGGCACTCCCAGGGGCAAGATACACAGTCAACAAGAATATTGTTAAATATTTAACATCAAGAGAAATCATGAATGAATAATCAGAAGGCTAAAGGCCTGATTATTCATCCTTAATTTATTTTTTTAGAGTGGGGCTTATGGAGGCCAACTAATAGAACTCTGGCTCAGGTTTGGCTCACAGTGGATCCATTGGATCTATGGACCCACCTGGTTATTTCCTCCATATTGGTTCCTTGGTTTGTGGAGCAAGAAATATCATACTAAAAAGGCTAAGTGGAAACCTCTGAAACTCCTCACTTGTAACCCAAGAAAGAGAGTAAACCAAAAATAAAATTGCATCCTGGGAGGAACAAAAGAGAAGATTGTCATGCTTAAAGACCTAAAGGATATAGAGATAGTGACCCACATCATAGGACCTCATTTAATTTACCAGTCTGGGCCCTACAAAAACCAGATGGGTCCTGCAGGATGAAAGTAGACTAAAGCAAAATAAATGAAGCAGTAGGTCCAAATACAGCTGCTGTGCCAGATATGGCTAAAACTAATTAGCACCGTCTTAGTATGGTATAAGGCTACTGACCCGATTAACACATTTTTTAACCCTATCTGAAAGGAAGATAAGAATCAGTTCACAATCATGTGGGAAAGACACCAGTATAAAGTTACTACAGTCTTACCCCAGGGTATGTTCACTCTCTTGTTCTCTGTCTTAATACAGTCCAAATGAACCTGGACCATCTAGACATTCTGCAGAATATCATAGTAGTCAAATGGTCATAATTAATTAACAAGATGATTAATAAGTGGAAGTACATTGGAAGCCTTGGTAAGAAACATGCACTGTATAGGATGGGAGATAAATCCTATAAAGATTCAAAGATATACCAGATCGATGAAATGTTTAAGGGACCATTGAGGAGCTTAGGACAAGTCCGTCAAAGTAAAAGACAAATTATTCCATCTTGGCTTCCTGTTACGAAAAAAGAACCACAAAACCTGGTTCTTTGAATCCTGGAGGTGGCCTATGCCCCATTTGGGAATGGTACTCTGATGATTTAGTGCGTAACCTGTAAGGATACCAGCTTTCACTGTGGCTCAGATGAAGGATATGTTCTATAGCAGGTCCAAGCTCTGTGTAAATAGCCTTGCCACTTGGGCCATATGACCCAGCAGACCCTATGGTATCTCTGGTGGGAAAAGACACTGTGTAGAGTTTCTGGCAAGCACCAATAGGAGAATCACAAGTAGATCTGAGGGTTCTTGCTCAAAGCCATACCATCGACAGCACAAAATTATATACCGCTCAATAAACAGCTCCAAATGTGCTGCTGAACCCTTGAGAGCATCTGATCATGAAACATCAAATGACTATGAGGGTAGAACAGTTTTTCATTCTGTCAGACCCACCATGTCACAAGGTTGTACTCTTCCAGCATCAATCCATCTTAAGATATAAATAGTACATTTTCAATTGAACTCATGGAGGGCCAATTCAAGGAGATAAGTAAGCTGATGCAGGGGAATCTTTGAGCAGTATACTGGTCACTTTGTATGAAAAGAGAAGTGGACCAAGGTTATAAATTCAAAGCAGTGACAATTGACTTGGCTAGTTGATCAGAGGTCTGGAGGAAATAGATTGGATGATTGTATACAAGTCTGCAGAAGAGGCATGTGGGTAGATGTATGGGAGAGAACATGATGAGCGAAGATCTTTGTATCCCATGTTAAGGTCCACAAGAGGGCATCCATCCACAAAAGAGGCATTTAACAACTAAGTAGACAGAATGACCTGGTGTTTGATGTCAGCCAACCTCTGGCCACTGGACAAACAAGTGCAAGCACAATTGCTTTATAAAAAGAGAAGTTAATTCATGGGTCCAATTGCTGGTTCAGCTACTGCCATAGCCAAAGGTCCCATGCGCCAGCAACAAAGACCAATCTGAGTCCTAATGCAGCACTTAGCAACCAGCTACTTCACAAGTTTATTTCAGTGGATTCTCTCAATGCTGGAAAGAACAGCAATTCTTCTTGACTGGAATTGACACATATTCCAGGTAGGGTTTACCTTTCCCACCCACAGGGCCTCAGCTAGTGCCACTACCTGAGGGTATACAGAGATGATAACACTACAAGGATAAAGTGCCATTCTCCAGGCCAAGACAATTTCTATTTAGGGCCACTGGTGGGCCACTGGGGCGATACTCCTCTGCTCAATTTTGATGGTAAATGGACAAATATTGCATCCATAGCCTAAGGAGGGTGTGGTGACCAAGTCACTCATACCCCTCAGGTATGAGTGACTGACTGAATGAGCCCACCAGTTAAGCCACATAGGCCTGTTGAGAGGCTGGTAGTAGAGGGATATGAGGTGTGACTTTCACAACAGCTGTAGATGCAGAGATTGTATTGCGTCCTACTAATCTTCCTCTTACAAATTTCCAGGAAAAGAGATGAACTGCAGTCCTGGGGACCATCCCAGATGTCCTATGTGAAACAAGAGGATCTGTACATCCCAAGAGGTCAATTCTAGTGGATTCTTTGGTATACCATCCAGGCTCTTTTTCAGTACCAAGGCACATACAATATCAGTAGCCAGGAGTATTTGCTGCTAATTACTCACAGCTGTGTCTCCCTCCAGACCTTGCCCTCTGTGAAACGGTACTACTTTGTCCAAAGTTATGCTCCCTTTTCACAGGAAAGTCCACATCTAATAACTGGTCTATGTGGGATTACAAGAACTCAACCCTCTTGCCTCAATTGTGGATATCTCTGAAGTCCCAGCCCTTCAGAGTTCCCTGTGGGGTTAGCTGAGGCCTCTGTTGCAAGTTGCATCCCACTTCTGCATTTCTATCTGTCCTATCCTGCTTCCTTTGCTCCCTCAGATTTGTGCCTGTGAACACTCACTTGATAAACCTCCTGCATATATATCTCAGCATCTTAGAGTCTATTTCCTGGGAATCTGACCTGCAACTGTAATGTTACTTTATGTAGTTTGTAGCATGGCTGAAATATTAAAAGAATGGGGGTATGAAGACCAGCTAGAAATTGTTAAGTACCAAAGCAAGAGATGTTATAGGCCTGGCTGAGAAAGTGTGTGTGCGATGGGGAAGGAGATGCATATTTGAGAGGGATTTCAAAAGGAGAAGAAGCAGTATTCCATTCTGATTCAATGTGGAAATTAAGAGAAAGGTAGGAGTAAAATTTAGACCTCTGGTTATTGATAGAATGGCTGTGCAACTGAGAGAAAAGAAGGGCGAATAGCATAATAGGGAAGAGAAGGTGTTTGCTTAGACCTGTTGTATTTGAGGTGATGGTGTACACCTGAAGGAAATGTAGTTACTTTAATATATTCCATAGAAAACATGTAAATTGAGTGAGTAGCAACCACTCCTCAGTCATCCTTGTGCATAGATTTTTCTTACACAAGGCCTATAGGTAAGGATGAGCTCACTAAACTCCAACAGTAAAGATAATATAACACTATTATTCTCTTATCTTCATTTTTTCCACTTCCAGATTTGAGGTCTGATATCAGGAATGCTCTGTGAGATGATCAATCTTTATGATATTTTTTCCTGAAAGTAATTAAACGGGCTGAAAGATAATTGTATAATCTACCAGGTTGAGAGATTTGTAAAATAAATAGGATATTTTTAATATACCAGACCATAGTTGCAATGGACAGATACATAAAACTATTTCTCTAAAGTCAAAGTATAATCTCTTTATTTTGCAGAGAAGCAAATAGACTTTAAAAGCACAGAACTATCAGAGGCATGCAAAACGTGTCAGACTATGTGAAAAATACTCCATAAGACAATTTGATCAAATCAGCTTATCTTGTTATGCATTACTTTCCTCAACCCATCTGCAGTTTGGGAAAAGTGTATTTTTGAAATTTAAATATGCTGAGCCCCTCTCTCATATGCTTTTTTAGGCCATTAGGCTATTAATACTATATTCATCTGTATTAGATTTATTTCCTTAGGAAAAGGCAGCCACAATAGTTATAAATACGCAATGTACTGCAGAAAGGACTGAAAATGCTTCTGTGTGTTACTTCTCCACCATAGGGTATTTCTTAACAACGTGTTTAAAGACCTAGTCTTCTTCCGCCTCCCAATCTTAGATCAGTCCGTCAAATTAAACTTGCCAGGACATACTAGGTTTGGTATGCCAATGCTTGTTTGCACATGAGTTTCTTCTTTCTTGCTTGTTTTCTTGCTTTTTGTCCCCCTTCCTCTTTCCCTCTCTCCCTCCCTCTCTCTCCTCCCTTCCTTCCTTTCTTCTCTCCTTCCATCCCTCCCTTTTCTTTTCTCTCTCCCTTTCTTTCTTTCTCAACATAAAGCTGGAGGCTTAAAGGGAAGCAAGTTGACTATGACCATCCATGGAATGTGAATACATCCTGTGTCTATTTCTGTGTTCTAGCACAAAACAAGATATGCATGTAAAGCGTCTGCCAATAAAATACTTAAATTCAGAATCCTCCAATTTCTGTACTTGTATTTCATTAGCATTTTGGAAGAGTGTTAATATTTGGTTAAGCTAAATCCTGCTGTTGCTCTTGTCAAGATAACATAAAAATGCTGTATCAGCTGTAATTTTATCTTGACTCCTCTTAACATCCTCCTACAGAGCAACAGTGTGCCTATAGCAACACAGTCTGTGATACATTGCATATGTCTTCATTTGATGTCTTCTTTCTACAGGGCATTGTTTTCTCACCTTGTCCTTGGATTCAGTGTGGATGATGCCTAACATTACTTTCCAACCAAAAGACTTAAAAGAAAATATATTGGTACTTTAATTCAGCAATCATATGATACTCAGAAAATGAATGTGTATTTCTCTCCCTTCCCTGCCACACACAGTGTGCAAACAAAGGCTCTGTCTGATCACCCAGCCTGACAAGGCAAGCCCTTAAGCTATGCCACAGCTTAAGCACATGTCTGCAAATTTAATTTGCTAAAAACCCCATTAAACAATCATGTATATTTTATTTCTTTCCTTTTTTTTTTTTTTTTTTTTTGCTTATTACTAAAGCATTTCCATGTGTAAATACAAGTATTTTCTTTTCTCATCAGTCTCCACTTCCTGCTCTGTTCTTCGAGTTATGGTGCCATTCAGTAATTTAACGTTGCCATGTTTTATCACTGGAGCTGTAGAAACAGCCTACAGTGCCTTAATAATAGGAAAGAAAGCTCACATAGGAAAGAAATGTCCTGGCAAGTTTAATTTACAGGGATGTGACTTCCTGTTGTTTCACTCATATTTGCATACTCTGGTTTTGTAAGGTCTTTTTGTATGGCTTGGGAAAGATGGAAGGATTCCTTCTTCCCCTTCTTCTCCTCCTCCCCTCCTCTACTTCTTCTCTCAGGAGATCCTGTGCCTGTTCCAAGGCTTAGAGAGTCAAGGAACTCCAGAATTAACTCGTGGCCCCCAACCTAGAACTAAGGTCCCAGGACATTCATGTCCACATTAAACAGAAGATCATAATACCACCATTTTTTTGTGTAGTGCTTTGCATTACACAACATGCTTGTACTTACATTCATCTCATATATACCAAGTCAACAAACCCTTGAGGTATTAAATATGTCTAAATTGAAGTACAGAGCAGTTAAGTAATTTGCCCATGTTTACACAGTTAAGACGTAGGGTATGGAGCCAGAAAGCAAACTAAGATCTCTAAGAACAGAGGTTCCCTGATTTGGATTAATGGGCCTCAGAAGGAAAGTACCAGGAGCAAATTCATAAATTTAGGTGATTTTGAATTTGTATTGTTAAGGCAAAATAACTTTCCGGTATAAATAAAATGCTAGGTAGTCAAGAGTTATTGGATAGCAATATTGTACATGAAAATGCCTAAAATGTACAGTGACTGAAAAAAATGATATAAATATGCTTGTGGACATTAAAAATATTTTTATGGACTAGTCATTTGTTCCTCCCCAGCAGGTATTTTTCTTGATTGTTTTGGAATAAAGCCATTTTCAGAATTCATACTTTAAATCAACTATAAAATGTCTCTTCATAGAATGATCATTTCATAAAATGCTGTTGTTAGCCCAACCTACTTCTAGGTATGAAAGTAATGAGGTGAACAGATTCAAGGTTAATTGCTACCCAGAAAAGAATCTATTTGCAAAGCTATAATCCTAGATCAGTTGCCTCTCTGAATCAGGCAGTCAACATTCACTATTGTAGGAAATCGGATCCATTTTAACATTAATCTAAACATAGGACAATTAGCAAAGAAACTTTACTGGTATTATAAAAAAATTAACATATTTCTAGACAAAATATAAATTGCTTTTTAGATAATCCGCAATTTGGTATTACTTGAATGCTGGATCCATTACTGGATAATCTTATTTTGCCTGCAGAAGAATTTGTTTTAAGTCTTTTAGTTTTAAAATTTCAGAGAAGCATCTCTGATTTATTTTTTCTGATTTATGATTCTTGGAAGGCATGTCATTCTCTACAAGAAACTAAAGAACAAATTCAAATAATGATAGGAGTTTCTTTCCATGACCCATTCCCTCAGAATGTGGGTTTATTACACAGTAGGATAAATCAGAACATAAATTACTAATCACTATGTCTATCTCATTCACAAAATAAAACCTATATTCATTTATTTGCTCATTGCTGAAGCAAATTCACTGTAGTATAGTCTGTACACGTATCAAACTTCTTTTATTTTCACAGAACCCATCTCAAAGCAATTGCCTCTTCAAGGCAATTTTAGTTTTCTAATTCACAAACATAGCACTTGGCTACTGCTTCATAGAATTATACTGTAAAACATTTCCCGATCTGTCCATCTTTCAGTAGAAACTTTTCATTCTAAATCTTAAAATTGTATATGTATGAATATGCCTTAAAAAAAAAGAAAGAAAGAAAACAAAGGAAGAGTAATGAAGTATCTGAACAGGTAGAAAAAAACAGTTTATTAAGTTTTGTTTGTTTGTTTATTTTCCTCAGGACAAAAAATATTTCTAGGCTGAAGAACTAAGTATAGAAATGTTTAGTTATGCTGTGAGAACCTCACACTCTCTGCCCTCCTCTAGTTTCTTCCATTTCTGGAGCACAGCTAGAACCACAAGCTCTGTAACCACAAAGCCAGCTCTGATCTTGAAAGAAAATTGCCTTGGGCATGTTTACTAGGTCATACAATTGGGTTGTTAAGGAAAGTCTTAGGAATCATCATTTCTCTGTGTAGCATATTTTCCAAGAAAGGGTGAGGAGGGAAGAAAAATCGATATAAACATATCAAAGTAATAATTAAATCTCTGTAAAAGTTTATTTCTGTTTCTGCAGTAGCATATATACGATTGTACACACATACACCACATACGCACACACGCACACACTCTCTCTCCCTGGAAAGCACATAAGTGGTGGCTCTGTCATGTGATTTGGGGAAATTATTTTACCTTTTAACATTTCCGTTTCCTGATCTAAAGGGGGAAAATTCTCCAAAGATTATGAGGATTAAATGAGAGAATGAATGTAATGGGCTTTGAAGTTATACAATTTGGGTTAGAATCCTGCCTCACACAATCCTGGCAAGTGATTTACTGTCACAAAACCTCAGACTCCTCATTTCTAAAAGCAGGAATAATAATAGTGCCCATCTCCTGGGTTTTTTATGAAGACTACAGGAGATAATAAAGGACTTAGTCCAGTGCCGAGTACACAGTAGGCATTCTTGAAATGATCATTATCTTTTTCCCTTTCCCTTCAGTTCCCAAATGCAGTCTTATGATTATTCTCACTAAACTTCTTATCCATTTGATGATCAAACTCTCCATTACTAAAATTAAGGAACCTAGGGAAAAATTCATTTTAAATTTCCTTCTGAAGTGTGAAATTTACATAATGTGCTCATTTGTAACTGCTTTTGTTTACTAAACAAGTTCGTAAAGACTTTTAAAAATATCTTTCACTAACACTTTTTAGAAACAAAAAATGTTAAGTACAATAAGAAAATGAAAATAAGAGATTTCCATACCCAACATTAATTACGGTTAACATCTTAGCAGATTTACTTTATTTTTCTTTCTTCATTCTATAGAAAAATAACTCTATTCTTTTAAAAAGATGATACATGCTAAGTATAAGAGATCAAACAATCCAGAAGACTAAAAGCTTTAAGATCACTTTAAACTCCACTACCCAGAAATTATTATTATAAATATTAGGAGAAGATAATTCAGGATATTTTCTATATAACTACAGATAGATGGACTAACACATGTATGTATTGATGGATGGATGGATGGATGGATGGATGAGAAATTACTTAAAAATTAAATGGGCCAGGTGTAGTGCCTCATGCCTGTCAGCACTTTGGGAGGCTGAGGTGGGTGGATCACAAGGTCAGGAGTTCGAGACAAGCCTGGCCAATGTGGCGAAACCCCATCTCTACTAAAAATAAAAACTTAGCTGGGCGTGGTGGCAGGAGCCTGTAGTCCCAGCTACTCGGGAGGCTGAGGTAGGAAAATTGCTTGAACCTGGGAGGCAGAAGTTGCAGTGAGCCCAGATCACACCACTGCACTCCAGCCTGGGTGACTCCATCTCAAAAAAAAAAAAAAAATTAAATCATATTTCTTGGAATTTTTTTAAAAGAAAACAAGTAAATTGAAGGAATGTCATATTCAGATAAAATATTTCTCCTCAAAAGATATTATTTTCCAAAACAGCTCTTTAAGGTTTTATGTGGGAAATGAGGGTTTTAAAAAAGAGAGTATGAAATATTAATAAAATCTGTCATTTTTTAAACATATAATTATCCATTTTATTCAATATCCATTGATGCTATGCTTTAAAGAAGACTAAATCTTCTTTCCCTCTCTACTCCTCTGATTTCTCAAAAAGTTTTTAGTTCTTTTTTACCTTTACATTGTTAATATTTTGCTATTTTTGCATCTTCTCCTGTTACCATAATACCTGAAATATTTTATATTGGTTTTATACTTAAGTTGATTCATTGCTTACCCACAAGTCTTTTTATTATGGTTTCCATATTCATGAATTCTTTGATTCATCTCTTAGCTGGCTAGCTTTATATTTCAAGATCTTTTTTCAATAATGCTGTGTTCCCCCAAATTGTATAACATTTGATAATATCCGTTTGTTGCCTTTATTTCAGAATACCATTTTGGCTGGGTATAATTCTGGAATCACTTTTACTTGCAAAACTTCCATTAATGTGTTTTCCTCTGGCTGCAGAGAAATCTGAAGTTCCTCATCCTTTTATGCATGCAACGAATATTTACTAAGTACCTACAATTTGCCAGACACAGTTTTAGGCACTGATGATACAGCAACAACAACAACAAAAACAAACAAACAAACAAAATACTCCCTGCCATCATGAAGCTCACATTATACTGGAACACTTGAAGTTTAACAGCTTAATAAAGGTAAGTCTTGATGCTAAGTATTAAATCTACCAAGACATAGGATGATTTTTCAATCCTCAGATTAAATTTTTATGTTTAATTTATTTGATTGCTTTGGGTCCTCGTTTTATCTTCTTATGTATGAAACCTCTCTTTTCATTTCATATGTAATGTCATCTTTGAACACTTGTTTCATTACTTAATTTGCTCTATAGAAGGCAGAGTTTATAAAGAATTACTTCCTGTTCCATTAGGTTATATTTGCATTTAGGTTTGTCTCTCTCTTTTGCATGCAATGCATGATTTCATGCTGTGCTATAGTATTTTTGCATAGTTGTCATGCCATTTTGTTTCACCTTGCTCATTTTTTTCTATCTCTTCTGAGATTTTATTATATGTTCTGGTTGGGGTGAAGGATGGTATACTATTCCTGCCTCAGCCTCCTGAGTAGCTGGGGCTACAGGTGCCCGCCGCCACACCTGGCTAATTTTTTGTATTTTTTAGTAGAGACAGGGTTTCACCGTGTTAGCCAGGATGGTCTCGATCTCCTGACCTCGTGATCCTCCCACCTCAGCCTCCCAAACTGCTGGGATTGCAGGTATATAGTATACGCGCCCAGCCAGATGGTATACTATTCTGGTGGGGAAAGACCCTCAAGTTTTGGATCACTCTTTGAATTGATGTATAGCCTAGAGTCCTCCTTCCCATAAGAGAAGCAGCTTTACCATTCATTTTGTATCACCTATTTCTCTCCAGTCGCAGTTCATGCTAATTATTGATCAGAAGGAAAAAATAAATGAAACTGCTTACTCATTTTTTTGTAGACGAGGCAATATTGGGCAGAATTATATTTAGCCATTTCAGAAGTTTATTCTCTAGGATCTGGAGTGAGGTGAAGAAGGCAGCCCTATTACTCTTCCTTACTACTCTACAGAATTGTTTCCCCTCTAAGTAACCAGGTTTTGAAATTTTGGCTTAGGTCAATGGATTTTAACTTTGGATGCACCTTTGCAGCTTTAAAAATTCCTGAAGCTTAAGGATTTGATGTACAGGTTGTACCCCAGACAAATTGAATCAGAATCTCTGATGGAAAGAAACCAAAATATTATTATTAATATTATTTTATGTATGTATGTATTTATTTATTTATTGAGACCGAGTCTCACTCTGTCACCCAGGCTGGAGTGCAGGGGTGTGATCTCGGCTCACTGCAACCTCCGCCTCCAGGGTTCAAGCAATTCTCCTGCCTCAGCCTCTTAAGTAGCTGGGGTTACAGGCACTCACCACCAAGCCTGGCTAATTTTTGTATTTTTATTAGAGACGGGGTTTCGCCATGTTAGCCAGGCTGGTCTCGAACCAGGCAGGTGATCCACCTGCCTCGGCCTCCCAAACTGCTGGGATTGCAGGCGTGAGCCACTACGCTAGGCCCAAATATTATTCTTAAAAGCTCCCATAGTGGTTTGAATGCTTGAGAACTTCAAGCTGAGGACATGCTCCCTTCCTTCTTTGGTGGCTATAGAAGATTAAAAACAAACAAACAAATTCTTTTTGCTTATCTTGTGATATGCTTTTGGAGAAAAATTCTATGATAAAATTATAATTTGCCACACTTTTAAGCACTTCTTAACAGGAAACTGAACTGTTCTCAATAATTATTTGCTAATTGCTTAAGTTATTTTTCATATAAATGGTACAGTCCTCTGAAATCCACTTCTGCCTTTCACTCACTCAACACATACCTATTTATCACAGGAAACAAAGCAAAACCCTCTCTATTTCATTCATAGATCATAGAATAGTCCTCATTTTTAGTAAGAATAAGAGTAGTACAAGTGCTATAGTTATATCCAGTATTAGGAAAATCATAAATTCACATTTTCAACAAATGTCTATGGGATCTAAAGTCATGTTTCTGTTCAACATCTTGAAGGTATATGTGTGTGTGCATGTGTGCAGTTTGTGTGCATGTCTTTGCCCACATATGTGGTAGGAAAAGAGAAATGACAGGACTTTAGGAGATGCCTACATCTAACATATTGGCAGGAAAAGAGGCTCCAGTGAAGACAGCTAAAAGAAGTCAGAGAAATAGGAGCACAACTAAATTCAGGCTTTAGAAAGATAGAAAGCACATCTAAATTGTTCATTTTATACCTTTAGTGCCTAAGATGGTGGCTAACACAACCTCGGTAACCTATATACTTGTGAAGTGAATGAATTAATGAATGAATGAGTAAAAGAGACATACAGTTTCATAGCTGCCAAGAAAAGAATGGCAAGTCATATGCTACAAAGAGTCATCCTTAAATTGATTGTGAAATTTATTGCATTTGATCATTGGGAAATCATAGAAGGGATCTCATGTTAGCAAGAAGGGAAGGCAATGAAAAAGTAGAGGCAATGAATATGAATTCTTTTCTCAAAAAGTTGGCAAAGAATAGAAAACGAAAGTGGAGGGAGGGTAGTAAGTGATAACTCAAGAGGGAAGCATGCTGCAAAAAAAGTTTTATTTTAGAATAATGAAAACCTGGATTTCTGGTTGCTGGTTCCACATGGAAGGAGCTTGGAAATTGCCACTCCACTCTAACAACAATTAAAAAGCTGAACAGAGGGGAAACAAATCAACATCTCTTCTTGGATCCAGAGAGAGGAAAAGACACAGAGGTAACTGCTGGCCGCAAGGTTGGACAGACAGAGAGGCAAACATAGGGAGTCACAGTTTAATTGGAGCAGAGACTCACAAGTGGAAACTGCAGGGGAACCAGTACTGGGTGAGGAAAACCTGAACTGTAGTTAACAAATTGCTAGAATCCCAGGGCAGACAAAGATGAGACTTAAATCTCTAGGGGTCCAAGTCTTGGAGAGGCCTCCACATTTTCATGACTTCTACCTCCAGACTCGATCGGGTCCTCATAGTAAACGTCAGGAAAAAAAATCGCCTCATGCTTCTGGCAAAAGAAGGATTTAAAATATGGCAGAGCACTCTGTTCTTCTTAACAAGTTCTGCCCTCAGGAAAATTAGTTAACCAGAGTCTAACCTGCTGGAGTATTAACAGGGCCTTAATGATCCATGGGGAAGGAAATACCCAACTCGAGTCACCTCTAGCATTCCACTTGGAAGAAGGTAAATGCCCAACTCCAACCTATTCTAGCCATTCTGCCCCACCTAAGGGAGAAAAAGGAAACTGAGAAACATCTGTGAAGTTCACAGTCCAGAGGTATAAGCTCAGTAAAAGACTGAAATCTAGTCATAGTACTGATGCTTTCCCTCTTTCATTACATCACCCCTTTCCATTATATTGTAAAGGCCTATTTACAACAGTTCCTTTTGATCCAGTACGTGATGTCTGACTGTGAACAAAACTTAAAAGATATACCAAGAATCAAAGAGCAGAATGTGAAGAGATAGGAGAAGCATCAGAACCAGACATGGCAGAGATATTGGAATTATTAGAAGAAGGAATTTAAAGCAGAGAACTCTAATGGATAAAGTAGACAGCATGCAAGAACAGTTGGGCAGTGTAAGCAAAGAGATGAAAATCCTAAGAAAGAACACACACAAAAAATGTAAAGATCAAAAGCACTCTAAAAGAAGTGAAGAATTCCTTTGATGGGATTACTGGTATACTGGACATAGCTGAGGAAAGCATCTCAGCTTGAGGATATATCAGTAGAAACTTTCAAAAGTGAAAAGCAAAGATAAAGACTGAAAAAAACAGCACAGAATATCCAAGGACTATGGGACTACTCCAAAAGGTGTAACATACATGTAACGGTAATATCAGAAGGAAAAGAAAAAGAGATAGGAACAGAAGAAATGTGTTTAAAAATATTGACTGAGAATCTCCCCAATTTAGTGTCAGAGATCAAACCACAGATCCAGGAAGGTCAGCAAACACCAAGCAGGATATATGCAAAAAAAAAAAAAATTAAATTAAAAAAAAGTAAGGAAAAAATCCTGAAAGAAGCCAGAGAAAATAAACAACTTATCTACAGAGAGCCAATGATTATAAAAATGGCATCCAGCTTTTCCTCAGAAACAATGTAAGCAAGGAGAGAGTAGAGTAAAATATGTAAAGTGCTGAAAGGAAAAAAAAAAAGCCAACTTAGAATTCTGTACCTTGTCAAATTATTGTTTAACTGTGAAGGAGAAATAAGTACGTTCTCAGACAAATAAGACTGAAGGAATTTGTTGCCAGTAGGAATTTCCTGCAATTTGCCTTATGGGAAATGTTAAAAGAGTTCTTTAGAGTGAAGGAAAATAATTTAGGCCAGAAACTTGGATTTAGGTTAAGAAAGGAAGAGGATCAAAGAAGGAATAGGGAAGGTAAAATAAAAACTTTAATCTTGGACTTAATTGATCTAACAAATAACAGCTTATTCAAAATAATAGTATTATTACACACACTTACATATATATCATATATATGCATATATAAGCAAAATAAATGACAGCAATGATATAATTGACAGAAGTAAAGAATTAGAATTATTTTGTTATTATGAAGTACTGGTGCTAACCATAAAGCAATACAGTGTTGTTCGAAAGTGAAATTGGATTACTTGTGAATATATATATATTGTAAAGCTCTAGGACAATCATTTTTAAAAGTTTAAAAAAAGAAATATAGCTTAGTGTGTGTGTGTGTATATATATATATATATATATATATATATATATACACACACTAAGAAAGAGGAGAAAATGGAATCACACAAAATGCTCAGTTAAAATTACAAAAGTCAGAAAAAGAATGGAAGACATAAATAGAAAAAAATAACAAAGGCAACAAATAGAAAATAGTAACAAATATGGTAGATATTAATTCAACTATATCAATAATCATTTCAAACATCAGTGGTCTAAACACACTAATTAAAAGGCAGAGATTGTCCCTAAGCAAAAAGAACAAAACTGGAGGCATCACTCTACCTGTCTTCAAACTATACTATAAGGCTACAGTAACCAAAACAGCATGGTACTGGTACCAAAACAGATATATAGACCAATGGAACAGAACAGAGGCCTCAGAAATAATGCCATGCATCTACAACCATCTGATCTTTGACAAACCCAACAAAAACAAGCAATGGGGAAACGATTCCCTATTTAATAAATGATGTTGGAGAAACTGACTAGCCATATGCAGAAAACAGAAACTGGGTCCCTTCCTTACACCTTATACAAAACTTAACTCAAAATGGATTAAAGACTTAAATGTAAAACCCCAAACCATAAAAACCCTAGAAGAAAACCTAGGCAAAACCATTCAGGACATAGGCATGGGCAAAGACTTCATGACTAAAACACCAAAAGCAATGGCAATGAAAGCCAAAATTGACAAATGGGATCTAATTAAACTAAAGAGCTTCTGCACAGCAAAAGAAACTATCATTAGAGTGAATAGGCAACCTACAGAATGGGAGAAAATTTTTGCAATCTATCCATCTGACAAAGGGCTAATATCCAGAATCTACAAAGAACTTAAACATCTTTACAAGAAAAAAACAACCCCATCAAAAAGTGGGTGAAGGATATGAACAGACACTTCTCAAAAGAAGACATTTATGTGCCCAACAAACATGAAAAAAACCCATCATCACTGGTCTTTAGAGAAATGCAAATCAAAACCACAATGAGATACCATCTCATGCCAGTTAGAATTGCGATCATTAAAAAGTCAGGAAATAACTGGAGTCTCACTCTGTTGACAGGCTGGAGTGCAGTGGTGCAATCTTGGCTCACTGCAACCTCCACCTCCCTAGTCAAGTGATTCTCCTGCCTCAGCCTCCTGAGTAGCTTGGACTACAGGCACCCGCCACCATGGCTGGCTAATTTTTTGTATCTTTAGTAGAGACTATGGGGTTTCACCATGTTGGCCAGGATGGTCTCCATCTCTTCACCTCACAATCCACCCGCCTCGGCCTCCCAAAGTGCTGGGATTACAGGCATGAGTCACCGCGCCTGGCCAAGGAATGCTTTTACACTGTTGGTGCGAGTGTAAATTAGTTCAATCATTGTGGATACGGTGTGGCGGTTCCTCAAGGATCTAGAACCAGAAACACCATTTGACCCAGCAATCCCATTACTGGGTATATACTCAAAGGATTATAAATAATTCTACTATAAAGGCACATGCACACATATGTTTACTGTAGCACTGTTCACAATAGCAAAGACTTGGAACCAACCCACATGCCCATCAATGATAGACTGGATAAAGGAAATGTGGCACATATATACCATGGAATACTATGCAGACATAAATGAGTTCATGTCCTTTGCAGGGACATGGATGAAGCTGGAAACCATCATTCTCAGCAAACTAATACAAGAACAGAAAACCAAACACTGTATATTCTCACTCATAAGTGGGAGTCGAACACTGAGAACACATGGACACAGGGAGGGGAATATCACACACCAGGGCCTGTCAGGGTTTGGGGGCTGGCGGGGGGATAGCATTAGGAGAAATACCTAATGTAGATGACGGGTTAATGGGTGCAGCAAACCACTGTGGCACATGTATAACTATGTAACAAACCTGCATGTTCTGCACACGTACCCCAGAACTTAACGTATAATGAAGAAAAGAAAGGAAAAAAAAGGACAGAGATTGTCACAGTTAATTTTTTAAAAATACTCCACTTTATGTTGTCTATAATAAACCCACTTTAAATATAAAGACACATACAGATTAAAAGTAAATAGATGGAGAAAAACATACCATGCTAACATTAATCAAAAGAAAGCAGGAGTAGTTACATTAATTTCAGACAGGTAAGACTCTAAAGCAAAGAACATTAGAGATAAAAAAGAGTATTACATAATAATAAAAGGGTCAATTCTCCAAGAAGACAGAACAATCCTTAACATGTATATGTCTAACGACAGAGCATCAAACCATGTAAGGCAAAAAAATATGACAGAACTGAAAGGAGAACCAGATGAATCTGCTATCATAGTTGGAGGCTTCAACACACTCCTCTCAGAAATGTATAGATCCATATGGCAGAAAATCAGTAAGGGCATATCAATGAACTGGATAGGATGGACATCTATAAACTCCATCAACCAACAACAGCAGAATACACATTCTTCTCAAACTCACATGGAACATCCACCAAGATAAACTACACTCTGGGCCATTAAATACACCTTAACAAATCTACAAAAATGGAAATTATACAATGTCTGTTCTCAGATCACAATGGAATTAAACAGAACAGAAAGATAACTATGAAATACAAAAACATGATTAAATAACACATTTATAATAAATAACACAGTGGTCAAAAAAGAAACCTCAAAAAAATTTAAAGTATTTTGAACTAAATAAAAATGAAAATGCAATTTATCAAAATTTGTGAGATGCAGCAAAATTAATGCTTAGAGGGAAATTTACAGCATTGAGGCATATATATTAGAAAAAAAGAAAGACTGAAAATCAATAAGCTGAGTTTCTGCCTTAGGAAACTAGAAAAAGAACAGCAAATTAAATCTAAAGCAAGCAGAAGAAAATAAAGAATAAGAATTAGTGAAGAAATCAATGAAATTGAAAACAGGAAATCATTAAGAAAATAGGAAATCAATGTACCACACAAAGAGTGAATCCTAAGGTGAACTATGGACTTTGAATGACTATGATTTGTCAAGGTGGGTTAATCAGTTGTAACAAATATACCACTGTGGTGAGGGATGCTGATAATGAGGGAGGCTATGAATGTGTAAGGGAGGGGAGGTAGAGGAAAATCTCTGTATTTCCCTCTCAGTTTTGCTGTAAAGCTAAAACTACACTAAAAAGTAAAGTCTTCTGAAAAAAAAATTATATTTAAAAAGTTGTAAAGACTTAGGTATATTTTGTCAATATACTTAAGTATTTGTTTCAAAGGAAAGAAACCAATGGAGAAGAATTGATTAAATGAGCGCATATCCCATTCTCCCATCCCCATTCCATTAAAATTCATTGTGTAGAACTAGAAAAAACTATATTAAAATTCATACGGAATGAAAAAAGAGCCCAAATAGCCAAGGCAATCCTAAGCAAAAAGAACAAAGCTGTAGCCATCACATTACCCAACCTCAAACCATATTAGAGGGCTACCATAACCAACATAGCATGGTAGTGGTACAAGAACACACACTTAGACCAATGAGACAAAATGAAGAAACCAAAAATAAGACTGCACACCTACAACTATCCAATCTTCCACAAACCTGACAAAAACAAGCAATGTGGAAAGGATTCCCTATTCAATAAATGGAGCTGAGAGAATGGGCTGGCCTTGTGCAGAAGATTAAAATTGGACCCTTCCTTACACCATATACAAAAATTAACTCAAGATGAATTACAGACTTAAACGTAAAACCCAAAACTATAAAAACCCTAGAAAACAACCTAGGCAATACCATTCAAGACATAGGTACAGGCAAAGATTGCATAATGAAGATGCCAAAAGCAATTGCAACAAAAGCAAAAATTGACAAATGGAATATAATTAAACTAAAGAGCTTCTACACAGCAAAAGAAACTGTCAATAGAATAAAGAGAAAACCTACAGAATTGGAGAAAATTGCTGCAAACTAGGCATCTGACAAAGGTCTAATATCCAGCATCTAAAAGGAACTTAAACAAATTTACAAGAAAAAAAAAAAACCATAAAAAAGTGGGCAAAGGACATGAACAGACACTTCTCAAAAGAAGACATATGTGTGGCCAACAATATAAGAGAAAGCTCAACATCACCGATCTTCAGAGAAATGCAAATCAAAACCACAATGAGACCATTCACACCAGTCAGAATGGCTATTATTAAAAAGTCAAAACATAACAGATGCTGGCGAGGTTATGGAGAAAAAGCAATGTTTATACACTGTTGGTAGAAGTGCAAATTAGTTCCACCGTTGTGGAAGACAGTGTGGTGATTCCTCAAAGACCTAAAGAAAGAAACACCATTTGACCCAGCAATCCCATTACTAAGTACTTACAAAAAGGAACAGAAATCATTCTATTGTAAAGACACATGCACATGTACGCTCATTGCAGCATTATTCACAATAGCAAAGACATGGAAGCAACCTAAGTATGCATCAATGATAGACTGAATAAAGAAAATGTGGTATTAACACATATACACCATGGAATAGTATGCAGTCATAAAAAGAAACGAGATCATATTCTTTGCGGAGACGCACAGAGCTGGATGTGATTATCCTTAGCAAACTAACACAGGAACAGAAAACCAAATACCAAGTGTTCTTACTTAAAAGTGGGAGTTAAGTGATGAGAACACATGGACACATGGAGGGCAACAACACACACTGGGGCCTTTTGGAGGGTGGAGGGTGGGAAGAGGGAGAAGATTGTAAAAAAAAAAAAAAAACTAATGGGTACTAGGCTTAATACCTAGGTGATGAAATGATTTATACAACAAACCCCCATGACACAAGTTTACCCGTGTAACAAACCTGCACATGTACCTTTAAACTTAAAATAACAGTTTTTTAAAAAGAGAAAATTCATTGTGTAACTAGCAGTGTTGCTGATAGGACTACATTATCATATTAACTATATTAGTACTAATTATATATAGTAGATAGATAGATAGACCAAGATATAGATAGATAGACAGATAGATACATAGACAGATAGATAGATATCTTGACTCTGCCACTTATTGATTGCATTACTTCAGAAAGTCACTTAGCTTCTCTGAACCTCATCTTCATATTTCAAATGAATTTAATAATACCTACCTTTTTGGTAACAACATACTAATATAGTTAGGACTATATCAGTACGTTAACTACATAGAGACAGAAGAAAAAATTAAGAAGGAATTTAGGAGTGCTTCTTTGCAGAATATATCAATGATTTTAATATACACATTTTATAATATACATAACAATTGTCACACGAGCAGTATTACAAAACCTGTTTGACTCTGGAACCCTTTTTTGTAAAGCATCTTAAGGGATTCCTGTTCCCTATAGCATACTTTGCAAAATATGCTTTAAAGTAAAAATTCTTTCAGAATGCCTGCATCTAATTTCTTATCTTTTATTTGATGTAAGCATTTTAAAATAGTGCTTTTTCAAATTGTCAATATCATTTTTTGTTATTTTCTATTGAAGTTATGCAACAGTTTATTTTTACTTGTAACTTAAGTAGGATTGAAGGAAAAGGACTGAAGTCTCATATTTTTGAGAGTCAGAACTGGATTGGAATGCTGCTCCACCACCTATTAAGCTGAACAATCTTGCACAACTCACTAAACTTACTCATGAGACCAAGCTTCCTAACTCTACCATATCAGCACAGACAATAATCAACTTTGCAGCAAATGTAGCAATGAATTAGGAGTATGGTTACAAGGACTATTTCCACAAATCTCTGGAGAGGATTACACCATAAACATAGACAGGACTAACAAACATCCAGTCAATCGAAATGCCTAGGAAAAACCAAAAGGAAAAAGAAAAGAAACCCAAAGTGATTTGTGACAGAGAGAAGTGTCACAAATTGTACTTACACTCAAAGAATGGGCAAGAGCATGAGGCATGCAGTAGACAATAAATGATGAATAGTTAATTAATTTGGTCTGGTTCACAGAGCAATCTAAACTTTGATGGAAAACAGACATTCCTCCTCCTTGTTGCTGTTTCTTGTTAAAATATCAAGTTACTTTGTAAAATACATTTTTTAAATGATGAGGCTAAGCCTCTGACCAGCAAGCAAGTTGATCATGGACCAAGGAGGAGGGTTTGGGGTCGTATTTAGTTTTATGTCACATGAAAATGAGTGCAACACAATTTATGATGCTCCCCAGTTATAAGGAACAAAAAGAAGACCGCACCATCAAGTCTTAGTAGTTAAGAACATGGGCTTTGGTGTCCTGGTTTTGAATCTGGCTCTTGTGCTCAGTAGCTATATGATCTTTGACAGGTGGCTTAATATCTCTAAGTACATGGCTCTTCATTTGTATAGTGGGCATAAAAATACAAGCCATTAGAGTTGTTTTTGAAGATGATGGTAGTGTATAAAGTACTTAGAACAGTGTTTGATTGCCAAATTTATATCTCCCTATCCTTCAAAGTCAAATACCAGTGAATGGTAGCTATTGTTAATACTGTAACACTGTTGATATTGTAAGCATATATGTTTTGAACCCAATCAGACCTGAATTCAAATCTTGGCTCTGCCACTAATTGATTGCATGACTTCAGAAAGTCACTTAGTTTCTCTGAACCTCATCTTCATATTTCAAATGAGTATAATACCTACCTTTTTGGTAACAATGAAGTATGTAAGGTATACCTAACACACGGGAGGCACTCATCAAATGCCAGTCTGCTGTCTACCACTTTCCCTAGAAAATAATGTCCAGATTTTCACCGTGGAATCCAAGGTCCTTCACAGTGTGACCCCAAGCTCTTTTTCCAGCCCTAGCTCCAAACACCCTCTCACTTATACTCCCTTTTCTCCTTTATACTCCCTTTTCTCCTTTCTTCCTCCTCTCTATTCCCTAACTCCAGCCCATAAGCTTCCTCTCTTAGAAATGGGATTATGTATTTTGAGGAAATAGCCCCTTTTTAAATTCCAATACAAGAAAGAAAAAGAGAGCTCCACATTTGGTCCTGATAATTACTTAAGGTCAAAAGCTCTCTTAGATCAAGGTTCATAGTCATCCCTGAGAGCTGAGTCACTGGTGCCCTCAAATGACAAAAAGTCACAAGGCTTTCTGTGTGTCACTTAGACTGGTTAGAGAAGCATCTAGACTCTACACAGCTGTCTTCTTGCTCTGCAGAATTGAGGGTCGAGGAAGAGGCTTGAGTGCAGGTCAGGGAGAGGCAAGAATTCATGTCTGAGATGCAGGCAGGAAGATCTGATAGGACATTTGTGAGTCTGGATTGAGTACCGAGAGTAATGGAGAGCCACTGAAGGTTTCCAGGAGCACACAAACGTGATCAGACTGGTGTTTGAGAAAGATGGAATATGTGTTACTGCTTAGAGGAAGGCAAGGGTACAAGCAAGGAGACTTTTTGTTATTATTGTCATTTTAACCATTTTTAAATGTACAATTTATTGGCATTAATTATTCACAATGTTGTGCAGCCATCACCACCATCCATTTCCAAAACTCTTCTCTCACCCCAAACAGAATCTCTGCAATCATTAAGCAATAACTTATTCCTCTCTCCCCCGGCTCCTGGTAAACTCTTACCTACATCCTATCTCTATAAATTTGCCTATTCTTTAGAATATGAAATATCTATATTTCATATGAGTGGAATCATACAATACTTGTTCTTTGTATCTGGCTTATTTTAATTAGCATGTTTTCAAGGGTCATTGATATTGTAGCATGTATCAAAGCTTCATTCCTTTTTAAAGCTGAATATATTCCATCATTATGTGTATACCACGTTTCATTTATCCATTCATCTGCTGATGAACAGCTGGGTTGTTTCCACATTTTGGCTATTGTGAATAATGATGCCATGAAGACTGGCATACAAGTATCCATTTGAGTCTTTGATTTTTACTCTTTGAGGTATATACCTAGCACTCAAGTGGAACTTCTGGGTTATAAGGTAATTCTATGTTTCACTTTTTATGAATCACCAAACTGCACCACTTTTTATTCCCCCCAGGAATATATGAAGGGGGAGGAAAACTCTTTAGGAAAAAAAAAATCTAGTACAGAAGTTTTCTGTGGGTATGGCTGCAAATAAAAATGAAGGGAAAGATCTCAGGTGCACAAAATAAGAGTAAGGAGAACGCGGTGGTCAATTGCGTGCCTCTGTGGATGACAGTAACTGGGCTGCAATGGGGTGAGAGGCTGTTGAATAGGTTTGAAGAGAAAGAGAAATCTGTCATTTTCACAAGGTTTTAAGCTTGAGCTACTGAGGAAGATGATGGTGGAAGTTACAGAGAACTGGTGAGGGTGGCAGAAGGAGATAAGGAGTTAATATCAATTCAACTTTAGACCTATTGGAGTTTGAAGTGTTTTCAAGGCATATGTATTAGTCTGTTTCCACACTGCAAATAAAGGCATATCCAAGACTAGATAATTTATAAGCAAAAAGAGGTTTGATGGACTCACAGTTCCACATGGCTGAGGAGGTCTCACAATCATGGTGGAAGGCAAAGGAGCAACAAAGGCACGTCTTCCATGGTGCCAGGCAAAAGAGTGTGTGTAGGGAAACTGCCCTTTATGAAACCATCAGATCTCGTGAGACTTATTCACTATCACGAGAACAGCATGAGAAAAACCTGCCCCTATGATTTAATTACTTCCCCCTGGGTCCCTCCTATGACAGGTGGGGATTATGGGAGCTACAATTCAAGATTCAAGATGAGATTTGGGTGGAGACACGGCCAAATCATATGAGCATATAAGTGAGTCAGTTTGGGTGATCAATAGGGAGGTTTGGGAGGTAGTCAGGGAAGTAATTAAAAAGGACTCCGTTGGTATCGCATGCAAGGAATGAGGGCAAAATCACAGAGGGTTCCAAGGGCACCAGGAAGAGTGAGGGTGAATCCCTGAGTATTTCAGGGCTGGAAGAAAAAAGGAATAAGACCACAGAATTATTTGAGAAGGAAACCAGAAGAAATACATGTTAGTGATTTTTAAGGAGTGAGGAAGAACCCAGGCCATGGTCTTGCCCATCAACTACTCTCTTACTAGCATTCTCAACTCTCTCGCATTATTCTTCATCACACCCAGCTGGCATACCTTCTCCTTGAATGAATCCTTGAAGAGAAACCATAGGCTTTGTAGGCAGTCCATTATAAATTCATGGCTACATACTTTGGCTGAGCCCTCAACACAAACTTATCCTTGCCTATTCTCACTCTTCAGTGTCTGTTTAGAACATTCAACTCTCCTCCAACCTCCAACCCTTAGATTCACCCTGCTGCCCAATCTCAGCAGACTTCACTGATTCACAAATGGAACACATACGTTTTGAGTTCCCAGCCTCAAACTGTCTTCAGTGCCTCCTATTTTATAGGGAAAATAGAACACATCAGAAGAGCTTTCTATCTTAGCACCCATTCTTTCCTGCTCTCCTATTATGATAATGAAAGCACTGCTCTTGCTCTGATCTAGGCTAACTCTTCTATCTTTGCTCTAGAGGTCCCATTCCCATCCCATTGGTCCCAGTGTCTTCAGCTTCTGGGTCACCCCTAATGTCTTCCCATCACTATTTAAATATACTCACGTCTACAGTTACACCCATGTGGCTTTCCTCCAAACTCCTATCCCCTCCAGCTCTCTCTCCTCCCTGTCCCAATCATACTTCCCAACAGAGTTGTGCACATTCACTGTCTTCAGTTCTTCCTCACTTCTAAATCCCTGGTCCATTCATTTCACTTGAGTCTTTCCAGATAAACTCACCAATGACCTGCTGGTTGATAAATTCAATAGATATTTTTCAGTCATCTTTCTTGACATTACTGATCACTTTCTCCTTCTAGAAACACACTTCCTTCTGGCTTTGTTTTCCAAGTGAAGACTAACATCTTGCCTCACTCTTAACAGATCTGCCTTGTACTTTAGTAATAAAATAGATCTCATCTTCCTCTGATAGCTCCTACCCTTTCTCATATTCATTCTGGCCCAAGCTTCTTGAAAGAGTAGTCTCAACTTTCTCTCTTCTCATTATACTTTAGTCTTTACCAGCTTACTCTCTTGCAGCAAAAGATACTGTCAACCGTTTCTGTTCTTGAAAAACTCTATCACTTTGGCTTACTTTTTTAAAAAAAAGCATCCATTTTGTGTTTCTCATTCCCTGGCCTCTTCTCTATGTCTCTTGCCACTTTTTCACCTTCCATTGCCTTATTTGTTAGTAGTTTCCCAGCACTAGGGACAGTGATGACTATGAGAGTTCATTTCCCTTAGGGTTGTTTTGAGCATTTAATGAAATAACACAGCTATGACTCAGTTTTAGCTGATTGGTTCCTTGGAGAAGTTGAGTTTAACGTTGTTAACTTCTTGATTTTTTTTTCAACAGAACCCAGAATTCTATTTGAAATATTTTGATTTTTAAGGTTAGTATTAAGTTTGAAAAGAAAGTGCATATGTTGAAAAACATGCCCGAACTCACCCAGATGGCCATCAGTTTGCAATCACTCATGTAGGGTATTTGGATAGCAGTCAATGATTCTTGTGTGCATCTTGGGGTTTGCAAGGACTATTTCTGGGGATTCATCTTGATTGTACCCCGAGCGCCTGGCACAGTATCCTGCACATAAATATACATCGAATGAAAGAGTTTCAGGAACATCTTTTTATTTTTTAATTAACAAACAGGGTCTCACTATGTCACTCAGGCTCAAGTGCAGTGGCACAATCATAGTTCACTGTAACCTTAAACTCCTGGGCTCAAGCGATCCCCCTGCCTCATCCTCCTGAGTAGCTGGGACTACAAGCATGTGCCACCACACCCTACTAATTTTTTTTTTATTTTTTGTAGAGACAGGGTCTCGAACTCCTGGCCTCAAACAATTCTCCCTCCTCAATCTCCTAAAGTGCTGAGATTATAGGCATGAGTCACTGTACCTGGCCCAAACATTTCCTTTTATAGTTAAATTTCTTCACTGTTATTTAATCTAATGGTTGGCAAAACATTTTTGTTTCATTCTTAGTTTCTGCTAAAGGTCTGCTATTGGCATTTCCCAGCTGTTAAGTGTTGCTATTCCTAGTAGTTTGCTTTAAGATTTGTTTCGAAATATTCTGGATACTTCCTGCTTTTGTCAGACATAGGTCATCACACTCCCTTAACTGTCTTATCACTTTTGTTTTCTGGCACCACCCTTTTCTACAACATAACATTCCTAGTGCATGGAAAATAGTTTCACAGTCGAAGGAATAGTCCAGAATTGTTTCTTTCCCATCAAAGTATCTTCCTTAAATTGTACAGCATAATAATGGAGATGAAGATGGTTTTTTCTAACATTGCATCCATTCTTTCAAAGGTAAGACATTGAAAAAAAATTCATTGAGAGCATACTTGTGTGCCTGGCATAAAGAAGAAAAGACAAAATACGATCTTTTATTTCAAGGCAAGTAAAACAGATGGTAATAGTATAATGTAATATGTGCTATAAAGAGAAAGAAATACACACAGGAGAGGCAGTTGGCCACGTGGCTAAGAACACAGGTTCTGAAGCAGACTTCCCATGTTCCAAGCTTGGCACGACTACTTACTAGCTGTTTGAGCATATTACTTAATATCCTTGTGGCTTGGTTTTCTCATCTATAAAATGGGGTAGTAAAAGAAGCTACCTCATAGATTATAGAGATATAAGTAAATTAATGTGTGCAAAATGCTTAGAATAGTGTCTGGCATTAAGTAAGCAATCAATAAATGTTACCTACAGTAGATGCCCCACCTGTATGGTTGGTGTGTGGCGGTAGCTAGGTAAGGAGAAATAAAGTCAGGAACTGATTTTTCTAATAATTATTGATTCAAGTCTGGGAGATTTATTTCCTCAACAAATATTTACTGGGCATTTACTATGCACCAAGTATTAGATATTTAAGTGTAAAGTAATAGGGGTTGGAAATATAAAAGGAAAAGTTCCCACATAATGCAAACAGCAGGTTCAAAGTCACAAGGATGTGAGATGGCAAGGCGAGTTCTTGGAAGGGGAGTTCTTGGCGAATTCAATGTGACAGGGAATAGGGTGAGAGTTGAAGCAGCGCAATAAATGACAAGAGAAACAAGTGGAGGCAAGGGTGTCTGTTTATAGGCAGCCTTGCATATACATCATACTATGGCATTTGAAATTTATCCTGTAAACACAAGGAGCCAAAGAAGGGTTTAATCAGGGGAGTGATGTGATCAAATTTGTGTTCTTAAAACACGACTCTGGTGATAATATTAATCTGAGCAAAGCCAGTTTTCTTTAGGTATGGAACAGTTTTCTATGGAAACCAAAACTAATGGGTTTTGAAGTAAAAGCACTTAAAAATTAAGAAGTAAAAGTGAGTTTTCCAAATATGCAGTGAAATACTACTTTGATTTGGAACATGCAGTATTGATCACAAAAAGAAACATGTGAAAAAAAGATCACAAAAGGAAACATGGGGCACTCTGAGTGGAACAAGCAACTCTACCAGCCTGGCCCTTCTAAGACCTATCTCATAACCCTTGTGTGCCTCCTTAATTCCTTTAGCAAATGAACGTTTATTGCACCAGACACTGCTTCAAGCGCTTGGTATACAACAAAGAACAACAACAACAACAAACCCACAAAAGATTCCTGCCCTCTGGAAGCTTGCATTTCTCCGAGATATAGATAATAAACACTAAACATACTAAGTAAATTACATGATATATTAGAAGGAGATTAAGTGCTATCGAAATAAAACAGAGTAAGGAAAATTGGGACCGTGCATTTATGATAGGAACCAAAAGAAGCTAACAAGTTGTAAGTGGATGATTTCAGCAAGGAATGAAAGGAACTGCAAAGTCCTCTGCAGTGTAGAATTCATGACAAACTCTATGCTGGGGGCAAAGTCCTGTCGCTGCACATGGGTCTCAGCTGCAAAAAGAGAGTCACCAGGAAAAACTGTGTATGTATATGCATACATACACAAACACAATAATAGATGATTTATAAATCATAGATGTGACTTACACGTGTGTGTGATTTATAAAGCCTATGTAAGCCTACTTTAAACAATATGATGTGGACAAGGCTTAAAACGGGCTGGAACATTTTCCCCCTATTATTTCCACAATAAACAATTCCTGGGCATGGTGGTGATGATGTGTGCGCGCGCGAGTGTGTGTTGGACAGCATGCCTTCCTTGGAACAGAGCCGGCCAGAGCCCTGTTCTTCTACAACCTGTCCTATCAACAGCCTAACCAGGCAGGAACCTCGATTTTTTTCTTCTTACCACAAAAGCAAACCAAACCCCTTCCACAACCTAGTATCATAGCGCGGTGTCCTTCCTCACTAACCCACCACTGCTTCTCTAGTCCTGACTCCAAGGGAAGAATGCCATCTACCGAATCATCCGTACCAATCAAGCAGCCCTGCAAAGTGCAGCAACACTCAGCTCAACGCCGGTCAGCTCCAAATCCCCTGCCTCTGATTATTCTTTGGCCTTTAAAATATTTTTGCCACTATTTGGGCTGACAGGAAGTTATGCTCTCGGCCCAGATATCTGATAAACACTTCCACATATTGTAGCCTTCTCAACAGCTTAGCCAGATTTCGGCGTCCTCGCTCAGTCTGCATTTTCCTTCATTGCGTTTTCACGTTTGGAATGCCCTGGTCTCTGCAGCCTGCAGACAGCGGAAACCGCGGGTGCAAACGTGCAGGGGCCGCTGACACGACCGGCTGCTGAAGCCCACTCAGGGTTAGACAGGCTAGCGTTGGGGATTGCACAAGAGGTCAGGCGATGCTGTGGGCTTCCAAATTTGCACAGCCGCGACACTCTGCGACATGCCACCCTATCCCGAGGCCTCGGGACTGTGGGTGGGGCGGGGGATACCCTCCGCAGTCCCCTGAAAGCGAGGCAGGAATCACTACAACTCCTCTGCTTAGGCTGAGGTCGCCACCGCTCCGTGGATGCAGGCGCTGCAGCGGCGCCTTCCGCCGCCGCGGGCACGGCGTGGCGCGGGAAGGGATGGGGTCGGGTGGGAGTGGGCAGGTGGCGGTAGAGGCGCGTGTCCGTGCACTGGAAGCCCCGGTGCGTGACACAGGCCGGTGAGCTCCTGCGGGCTGCACCCACGCGAATTCACAGACCGAGAAGGTCAGCCGGCGGTCGGTGCGCTAACCTATGTAGAGAAACGCCAGCCAGGCGCGCCGCAGGCTGGGACAAGGCGACTGGGGCCCAGGCTGGAGGAGGGCTGAGGAGGGTTGCGGGGGCGGGCCCCGGCGCTGGGCGCCCAGAGCGGAGGGGGCGGGCACGAGGCGGGGCGGGCCGCGGCGCTGACTGGCTGTCGACGCTGCACTAGCCTCCAGCCCGCGGTGCCGAGCGCAGGCGGAGGTACATGGCCCCGACGGGAGGCGCGCGGCCGGCACCCGGAGCTCGGCTCCCCGCCTGAGCACGGCAGCCGCGCCTCGGCCCGCGCGTCCTCGCCCCTCCGGCCGGCCGCCCGCGGACATGATCGTGTAGCCTCCTCCTGGGCTAGGATTTGTTTGAAGATTTTCTTCATGGAAGCGATGTCCCCCCAGCAGGAGACTCTAGGGGGACAGCCGGGGCGCTCCTCTTCCCTGACAGGAGTGTCTCGGCTCGCGGGAGGCAGCGGCACCAAGAAGGTGAGGACGCTGAGCGGGGGCCCGTGCCCTCCGCCGTCGCAGCCCCCACTCCCGGCGCGCGCCCTCCGCGCCCGCCACAGTAGCGCGCTAGGCGGACGCCGCGAGGATTTGACGCTCGAGGCTCGCGGCCCCTAACGGGAGTCCCAGGACACTTCCCGCCCTTGACGGCCGGCAGCGCCGCCACCTCCCGCGGAGCGCCCGCTTCTCCGTTTCTAGAGCCTTAATCTTTCCCCGAGCGACCCCGCAGCCTCCCTCCCGTCTCCATCCGCCGCCGGATCGGCAGCCCGGCTCCTCCCTCAGTCGAGGCGCGCGGGCTGGAGTGGGCGATCGCCTTTCCCCGACCCCTCGCCGTGTCCCTGGGCCCCCCGAAGTGGCCTGGGCGAACACTGCCCTTTGGCGGGGTCAGCCCCGAAGTCAGGCCCGGCGATGTCTGCCCGGGAGCGGCAGCCGGCGCTGAAGAAGGTAGGCGGCGGGGCTGCGGCGCTAGTGGGGTCGGCCCCCTCACCTGCCCGCCGAGGCGCGGCTGCTCCATGGCAGTTTTCGGGGGGCAGATATAGGGGGGTACTGCCCCCCACACTAGGATCCTGGATGATTCCAGGTCTCCGAGGTGGGGGTCACAGTTGGAGGGGAGACTGTGGATGCTAACGGTCGACTCTACGGTGACATGTAGGTTTGGCTGGGCCTAGAACCGGGCAGGGTGGGGGCGGGTGGGCTGTGGTTGGGGGTCCTGAGGGCTGAGGCGGGGGCCTTCTCCCTGCGCTGGTCCCCTGGCCCCTGGGACTCTGGCCGGGCTGGAGAGGGGTCCAGGTGTCGGTGTGGGCGTGGGGGCAGCGCGTGTTCCCTGTCAAAGCTGGGAGATGGATGCAGGTGACAACTTGTAGCGTTCCATTCCAATAAACACAGCCGCGGTGCTGCGGGAGGATTCCGATCCGGGTCAGGTTTCGTTGGAACGGTTCCCTTAGCAAGTGCACGTGGGCCGCGGGCTGCCAGCCTCGGCCATTCCGCTCCCTGAGGAATTGATTTGGGTGTTTCTAGCCCTGTCTGCCTATCCCCCGCCTCCTCACCCCCGCCCCCAGTATAAGACGTTCTGATATTTGGCCATTTTTTTCCTTGTCTTAGTGGTGCACTTCCAGCTTTTCTGGAAACAAGTGGCGATTAGAGGCATCTTCTAGCTTTTCGTTAAGAAATATCTTAAGGGGTTGCGTTTGTTTCATTAGAGACTTAAAGGGGTTACGCAGGTTCCCTGCTTGTCTTATTTTACTGCCTTTCATAAATCTTCCCACCAGGATCTTGGGTTGGCTAGAGGTCAGTTGAAGAGAGGTGATCGGTGTGCCGAGTATAGAAATGTGTGGGAGTTCCCAAGGACCTTGACCGTGTCACGGAGCCATCGAGGGGTGTCCGTGAACTTGATGATGTATGGGCTGTAGTGCCCGCTTAGCCTTTGATGTATTGAGGCTGCGGTTTGTCCTTGTCGCTTTTCCCCTTCAGAGGTGGAGGGAATGTGTGTGTGTAGTCAAGTCTTCCCAAATAAAACGTGAATTTATCAGGCTAGCCCTACATTCACTGACATAAATTTTAAAACTTAAAACATTTTCTTTTTGTAAACGTAAGGAATTGGAAGAAAAAGATTTATTTTTCTCAACAGTTTTCTTTTTCTTTTTCTTTTTTTCTTTTTTTTTTTTTTTTTTAGCTAAGGGTAACACAGCCAAAGGGAGGAAGCATTAGAGAGGAACTTCATTATCATTTATCAAGTAATGCTTGTCCAATAAATGCAGGGTTGCTTCACTCTTTTCTCACGTTCTTTTTACTCATCGTAGTCACTATCCTTAAGATGCTGTCATTTGTTATGAAACAACAGCTTCACACATTAACAAACCAGTACCTACCTTTCCAACATCGTTGGGAAAAGTAAATGTGAAATTCAGTAAATAATGACATATAAAAGACACTTAATAAATGTTAGCACTTACTGTTTGCAATATTCCTGTATCTGTAATTCATACCTTTGTGTCCCAGTTGTTCAAGCCAAAAATCTAGGATTCATTTTCAACTCATTTCCTCTCTCTGCACCAACCAATCCATCAGGGAAGCTACTGTCAATCCGAATGTGTATTGAATTTCTCCACTTCATCTCCACTGTTCCCAGTGTAGTCCAAGCCAAGCCGCCATCTCTCACTTGTACCTTTGCAGAAATGTCTTAACTTGCCTAACACCTTTCTTGCCCTTTTTTGATCCAGTCACCACTTAGCACCAGAATAATCTTTCATAATGTAAATTAATCATGTTGCTCACATGCTTAAAATCCTGCAGTGACTTTTCATCCATTTGTAATAAAATTCAGACCCCTTTTTCTTGGCCCTGTCTACTTCTCCCACCTCATCTACGCGTCCCCCCTTGTTTGTGTATTCTCCAACCACACGGGCCTTCTTCCTCTTCACGTATCAAGTCATCAAATTCATTCTTATTTTGAGGCCTTGATGGTGTTTCTCTGTGCTTCAGCCCCAGGTCTTTGCAGTCTTGACTTTCATATTGTTGTCAGATCGTAGGTGCTAGCAGAGGCCTGCCATTGACTACCTAAGTGGAAGTTGCTCCTCAGTCATTCTGTGTGCCTTCTGCTTTATTATCATCTTAGCATTCATCCTTGCCTGATATTTTCTTATTTACTTGCTTGTCATCTGTTACCCACATCCCTCACCAGATTGTGAAAACCATGATACTAGGGACCTTATCTGTATTGCTTAAGGCCGCCTCTCCAGTGCCTAGAATAGTGTCTGCTGTATATTAATTAGATTTTCCATAAATATTAGTTGGGTTATGTACAGCAGTGAACAGGACAGATGTGGCCCCTGGCCTCAGAATTTATGGCTCAGAGCAGGGTCAGCAAACCTTTATTTAAAGGACCAGATACTAAATATTTAAGGTTTGTAGGCCTTTTGTTACAGGCTACTCAGTTCTGCCATTATAGTGCTAAAGCAGCCATAGACAACGTAGAAATGAATGGACATAACTGCGTTGTAATAAAACTTAGTTTGGAGAAACAAGTGGGAGTCTCTGTGGTGTAGTTTCCTCTCTCCTGACTAGGGGAGAGTAGTGCCACTTAGTAGTACATTGTGTAATGATAGAACTCCTTTATCTACCGTGTCCAGTTCAGTAGCCACTAGCTACATGTAGCTATTGAGCTCTTGAAATGTGGCTGGCACGACTGAGAAACTAAAAAAATTTTAACAGCTTCACTCAAGTATAATTGATATAGAATAAACTGCACATATTTAAAGTATATAAATTTAATAGTTTTGACATATATATATGCTAGTGAAACCATCTCCACAGTTTAGCTAAGGAACATATTCATCATCCCCCAGTGTTTCCTTATGTCTCTTTCTAATTCCTTAATTCCCTCCCCATTCCCACACAACCACTAGTCTGTTTTCTGTCACTGTAGGTTAATTCACATTTCCAAAGATTGTTTGTAAGTATAATCATACTTTATATTCTTTTTATGTCTGTCTTGTTTCATTCAGTACAATTACTTTGAGGTTTACCCATGGTTTTGCATGTTATAGTTCATTTTGTTGCTGAGCAGTATTCCATCATGTAAATAGACCACAATTTATCCATTCATCTGTTGATAGGCATTTGGATTATTTCCAGTTTTAGTCTATTACAAATAAAATTGCTGTGAACATTCATGTACAAGTCTTTGCATGGACTTCATTTTGGGGGGGTTAAATACTTAGGTGTGGAATAGCTGGATCATATTTAACATTTTAAGCATGTATATATATGTGTGTGTGTATGTGTGTGTGTGTGTGTATATATATATATAACATTTTAGGTATATATTTAACATTTTTAAGAATCTGTCCAATTGTTTTTTCCAAAATGGTTTTATATTCCCCCGGCAGTGCATATGAGTCCAACTTCTCCCAATTTTCACCAACACTTATTATTATCTGCCTTTTTTTATTACAGTCATCCTAGTGGATGTAAAATGCTATCTAATGGTTTTGATTTGCATTTCCTCAATGACCAGTGACATTGAGCATCTTTTCATGTGCTTATTTGTCATCCATATGTTATCTTTGGTGAAGTATCCAAATATTTTGCCCAATTTTAATTGTGTTTTTCCCAGTCTGTGACTTGTCTTTTTACTTTCTTAAGAGTGTCTTTCAAAAGAACAGAAGTTCTTATTTTTGGTGAAATACAATTTGTCATTTTTTTTTCTGTAAGCTTCTTAATTATGATCAACTTGAATTTAAATCTGAAGAGCCACATGTGTCTAGTGGCTACTGTATTGGACAGCACCGGTCAGAGGAAGAGACAAAAAAAATTAATAAATGGTGATAACTGTTATTAAAGGAACAAACATAACCCTGAATTAGACAAATGTGGTTGTTGAGCTAGATCATTCTGCATTAGAGTGTTCAGGGAAGGCCTTTTTAAAGTGTCCCTTAACTCTCTTATGGCTTAAAAAGACCATGCCATAAAAAGAAGTGGGAGCATTAAGTTCAAAGGTCCTGAGGTAGATATGTTTGAGGAGCTAATATATAGATGCTGTAAATGAAGTCAGTCTCTTAATAGTATAGCCACATTTATTATTTTAATCTCAAGCAGAATTGCCTAGCTAGATCATTCACTTTTACTCACTACTCAGAGGATTTCATTGTTTCCAAAAATCAAATTCACTCTCAGAAGACAAAGATTTTTCTATCACTGAGGCACTTCCAAAGAATATACAATAAATTTGTACAGTAATTCCTAAAAATTGGATTCTAAAATATAATAGCATATAGATAAAGCATAGATGATACTTTAAATTATTCTGGAATCATACATCCTTGAGGATATCCACATTTTCACAGAATAGTTTTAATGAAGTGGAAGCACATATTAGAATCATTTTAGGAATGATTTGTATCAGACTCAAATACTCTGACCTTTTGGTTTCATATACTAATTGAAAAATCTTTAAATAGGATGAGTGTTGGAATAGGGAAAAGAAACTTATAGGCCCAGAAAGCCAGACAAGGGAAAATAATTTTAAAATAGCTCTAACATTTTTAAATGTAGCAGCTGCTGTTGTAAACTTCATTCTGCCTTTTCTTTCTAATTCTCTGGGTCCAAATCTGTTTATAATACCTCATGGTAAAACAAGGGCGAACTTGGACCATGTGTGTGTCTTATACTGGGGCTCGAATTAAACATCTTAGTGAGTAAGCTTTAGTTTTACTCTTCAATACTGAGAAAAATATTATGCCCATAGTTAAACTAGTATCCTACTCAATTCTTATCTGGTGTTACTCACAAAATGAGTTGCATAAAATCAGATACGTGAGATTGTTTTGTCAAGGAGGATCCTAGAATTATAAAAATAAAATTAGATTAATCAGGAATGGCCTCTGTTATCCCTCATGTGACCTCTGAACTTCCGATTGGGCTTTGTTTCTTTGTATGTAAAATGGGGTAATAACCCCAATCCTGCACATCTCACAAGGCTGGTTTTTATGGGTCATGAAAGGTAAATGAAAACACTTTCCAAAAGTGCAGGAGTTATTAGTGTATCTTGTGAGCGTAGGTGTAAAGCAACAACAGGAGTTTGAGTTTAAAAATGTAACATCAGAACATGTACATGCATATGAATGTATACCATCCTTTAAAGCAGTCGTCATTGGAAGCCATGAATATAAAATACCATGAGGCAGAAACTTGAATAAAAATATAAGGGTTGACTATAACTTATGGAAGAATAAAGAAAATTTAAAAATCTCTTTAAGTGAATGCTTAACTATATTTAAAACACATCAATTATATGAGGCAGGTATTAATTTTTTCCTAAAGAAGGAACTGAACCATGTCAATGCTACAGTACAGTTTAAGTGGCAAAACTGGAATTTGAACCCAGTTCTTCCAACTCCATTTCTCTTTTCAATGAGACTGTTGCTGCATTTGTTATTGTTTGTAACATAAGATACAGGGGAGAGTAGGTTTGAATTATGTGTATCCAGCTAAGAAAAGTACAATTGAGGGCCTTTTCTCAATTTAAAAAAAAGAGTATACATTCTTTGGAGAGTGGCATTTCTGCCCTCTCTGTCTACCATTGAATGTTATGTTCACTGCTACCATTAGGTAAATATTAGGTAAACATTGACTTTTCGTGACAATGAATGACACAATCACTGGTCTAATTACTTTGGTGATTTTTATGCTTGGGTGTCTGACATTTTCAGATGTTTTGTATAAGGCAGATGTATTTGAAGAGCTCTTAGCCGGCCTGATCTCTATGCTGATACCTCAGCCTTGCTTGCTATTGGAAAGATTGCCATATTCTCCAGAAAAACTCAGAAGAGTCTATTTCAAAGTTATGTGTGGGTGCACTGAATCCTAAGCCTCAGATGATTCCACTGTGGAAAATCATGTGGAAACCCAGTTGAAACTCTCTCAACTCAGTAAACTTTTATATCACTGCCCCACTGAGTCTGGAGGGAAAAACTTTGTGTCCATAGTTATTCTCACTTAAAATGTGAATACAATAGTGCATTTTACCATAGCAGAAGAAAAATTAGTTTTTGTGACTCTAAAGTTTATAGACTAGAATAAATTGTAGTTGTATAAAATAAAAGTAAAGGATAATCTTTTTATATATGTGTAAAAAGTAATTATTAATTTTGAAGATTGAGTCCCCTAAGTTAAAATAGGCAGTTGGAATTCGTAGACTGAAAGTTCACAAGTCATAGATACCTAAATAGTTAGCGCAGTTGTTGCTTTTAGTTCTAAAGTGAAGATTGTCATGAAGCGATTTATCACCCTCTGTGCCTTCAGCATTCTCCCGGGTTATGATTTGGCAAAAGGGCTGCAGGACAAAAGGTGGAACATGTTCAGTAGATGGGGGAGAACTGAGAAAACTGATGGTATCTACAGGAATGAAATCCTCTCCAATCAATAACTTAGATGTCTGAATTCTTTCACAATTCTTACCTTTCCATCCAGGACTTGGAGGCTATCCTTTTCAAAGTAAAGTCGTGTTATACCTTATGGGACTACATACAACTTAACAAAAATATGTAATTGTAAAACTTGCCTTCCTAGAAGATATCTGTAGCTGAAAATATACTAGATTTCAACTTAAATTGCCGCTAAAATACATTATAAAGTGTCACAAAAAATAGGTATATAATATCAAAGTTATATGTGTGTACATAACACTTGTATACTCATAATATGCACAGTGCTTTGAGGAAATACATATTTTTATGATTCAATGGAGTTTGATTACTCGTACCCCTCATGTCTTCAGAGCATTTAGTATAAACCTTTAAAGTAAACTTTAAGTGAAGGAAAAGTTTGCTCTCCTGTTCTGTTGGTACTTCAAGTGTTTAGGATCACAGGGATTCTAGAGGTCCTGATGTGTGCAGAAAGCCTGCAGAGAGAATGCTCAATTTGGTAGTGGCAACTACAACAGTTTTCTGAAGCAAACTAGGATAGGGTTGATCTTTAGCTTTTCTTTACTTGCAGGAGACTTTGCCACAATGTAGGAGACTGGAAAGGGAGCAGAGATGATTGCCTTTGGTCAACCATCAATAATGGGGCTTGCAGGCAATACAGCCCAGTTTATTTTATATTTTGTTTCAGTCTTATTTTCTTTATCTAGGACAAGTTTATGTTAGAAACATCTAACTGACAGCAGAAATAGCCTCATCAGCACTGTAGGTCAGTGGTGTGCTGAGAGCAGCCTTGACCTAATTTTGACAGACACCTGTCACATGACACAACTGAAATGTAAAACTTGTTTTTGGATGTCTGGTCACTTGTGTGTGGACTCTGAAAATGGAACATATGTGTGCCCACACCAGCTCACATATCAAAGATCTGGAAAACACAGCTGCTCTGTGGCCTTTTGCTTTCCTTATTTACCTGAGTCCTAATTTACACCTAGGAGAGTGTGTTTTTGTTTCCTCTCCTATCCCTACATTCACTCTTTCAAACCTCAGCTTTAACAATAGCCATCACCGGGTAGGTAACACTATGTCTGAATCTAGATAGACCTGGCTCTGCTTTTTTTTTTTCTCATTTTGATATAGTCCGTTAGTTTTTTACCATTATGGTTTTAGGATTTGATCACAGTATTTTTCCCCTCTGCGTTGAAAACAATGAGGGGCTACCGTAAGGCAAAGCTTCCCAACTGTTGCAAATGTGTCTGACAATTAGCCCCTTGGCCTTCAGGTGAGTGGATGGATACTGGGGAGCCAGGGTGCCCCTTTGTTTATCATAGAGTGTTATGGTTGTACAAATATCATTTTGTATGGACCATTATGTGAAAAATGTAGGAAGAAACTATTTTTTACAGGCAGGTTCCTGCCCTGCAAGAAACTATTAGGCAGAGAACATTGGTGATTGACTCTACCTACTCCAGGGTGCTACTTAAAGATTATCATGACCAAAGGTTGAAACTTGTAGCTTTGCCAAAGAAAAAAAATCCAGCCAGCATGAAGACCCATGGTGATGCTCCATGAATCCTGCATGTGTGAGGATGGAGGCAAGGAAACAAAGAATAATGTATAAGGGAAATTCTAATATCCTTATATTTATTTATGTACAGCACTAAAGCACTTAAAAATTTACTGTCTATATGTTACATTATCACAGTGCCTTTCATTTCAGAGGACTTTCATCCATATATATATGAATGAATATATCTATATAGTGAGTAGGGCAGGTATTATGTCCATTTTAGAGAAAATCTGAGAAATTAAGTGGTAGAACTAGGGTCCAGAATTAAGGTCCAGTGTCTCCTAGCCTAGTGCCCATTCTTCTGCATTACATAGATTATCATATTTATTGTTGTATTTCAACGTGGTAATAGTCCTTCGGAAAGAGGAAAGAGCTGAAAAGTAAAATCATTTCTTTCTTCACAAAGGAACGTATATTCATTTACAGTAGTCTGTACTGCGATTACATTTATTTTAGCTAAATGTTTAAACTGGTTCTGATTGGGATGATTTAGAGGTAAATAGAAGATCGTATTTATCACAGACCAAATGGACAAGAGCGGGAAGCTTCAGCTTACCTAGTGGTCAAAACCTTGTTGTGATAGTAGGACCCAGAAGCAAGGTGCAAGGTTAAAAGTAATTCTCTTTTTCCCTTACAGAGCCAGTGTTGTTGAAGTATAATTATTCAGTGGCTTGGATATGTCTCCACAAGTAAATGCCACAGGCATGTAGGGAAGACAAGAAATACTTTAATGCTCACCAAATTGCACAGACTAGCCACAAAAGAATTAATAGTCAAGTTTGGATAAGCTAATTTGTAAATTTGATTACTTATTTTTTCTAGCCTTGAAAATCTGGAGTTCTATAAAAGCTTTCCCAGTGCCCCTATTTTAATACTATGCTTATTTTAAATGCTTGAAAGTGACTTCACCATCCATAATTCAACTGAAATGCTTGATATTTTTCCCTCATAAAGTGACTGGAACAAAACAAAGCATGAAAAATTGCAGTTCACCTCCAACTTTAATCTTTCATCCTGTTCCTTCCTTTTGATATGCTTTGTTTTTCTTTAATCTCTGTGAGAACTAATAATGAGCAGATTCAGAGTGATTTAGAGGTTCCAAAAATAGTACTATATCTCTTGGCTGTCATGAAGTTAAAATTCCAGTGAGAGTCTGCATACAGGTTTTTATGTAAAAAGTGTTTTCTGCATTGTTGAAAATAAAACAACAAAACTTTTTTTCTTCAGTTACCTATTTACAACTTCATTTTTTCTACATAGGCACACTTGTATTACCACCTTAAAATCTCAGATTTTGGATATGTTAATTTGTTCACTCAATACACAACTATTGAGAATTTGCTATGTGAAAACCCTAAGGACACCGGAGGAATAGGGGAGGAATGGTGGCAAATCACAATAGACAGGAAGTAAGAATAGATATGTCATGTAAATGGAAAACAAAAGTGAGCAGGAGTAGCCATCCTCATATCAGATAAAACAGACTTTAAACCAACCATAGAAAAAAAAGACAAGAGCATTACATAATGATTAAATGTTCAATACAAGAAGATTTAACTATATATGCAGCTAACACCAAAACACCCAGATTCATAAAATAAATACTACTACACCTAAGAAAACATTGATAGTAATACAATAATAGTGGGGTACTTCAATACCCCACTAATATCACTAGACAAATCATGAAGGCAGAAAATCAACCAAGAAACTCTGGACTTAAACTGAACTGTAGACCAAATGGACTTAACAAACATTTACAGAACATTCTAGCCAACCAGAGAATATACATTCTTCTCAGCTCTACATGGAGCATTTTCCATTATCGACCATATGCTTGGCCATTGAAGAACTCTCAATAAATTCAAAAAAATCAAAATCATATCAAGCATCTTCTCAGACCACAGTGGAGTAAAATTAGAAATCAAGACCAAGAGGAACTCTCATAAACACACACTATGTGGAAACTAAACACCTTGCTCCTGAGTGACCTTTGGGTAAACAGTGAAATTAAGAAATCAAAAAAAAAAATGTTCAAAACAAATGAAAATAGAGACACAACATATCAAAACCTCAGGGATACAGCAAAAGCAGAACTAAGAGGAAAGTTTATAACTTTAAATGTCTACACCAAAAAGATAGAAAGATCTTAAATTTACAACCTGATGTCACACCTCAAGGAACTGGAAAAATAAGACCAATTGGAACCCAAAGCTAGCATTAAAAAAAAAAAAAGAAATAACAAAGATTAAAGCAGAAGTAAATGAGATTGAGACAAAAAAAAGATATAAAGGATCAGTGAAACAAAAAGTTGGTTATTTGAAAGGATAAACAAAAATGACAGACTGCTGGCTAAATTAACTGAGAAAATTCAAGTAAGTACAACCAGAAATGATAAAGGTGACATTACAATTGATAACATAGAGATACAAAAGATCATCACAGACTACTGTGAACATCTCTATGTGTATAAACTAGAAAATCTAGAGGAGGTGGATAAATTCCTGAAAATATAAAACCCTACAAGATTGAACCAGCAAGAAATAGAAGTCCTGAACAGACCAATAATGAGTAATGACATTGAATCAGTAGTAAAAATCTTCTAACAACAACAAAAGCCCAGGACCAGTCAGATTCACAGTTGAATTTTATCAAACATACAAAGAACTGGCATTCAATCTTACTGAAACTTCTAAAAAACCAATGAGGAGGGATTATTTCCTAACTCATTCTATGACACCAGTATCTCCCAGATACCAAAATCAGGGGAGGACACAACAGAAAATGAAAACTATAGGCCATATCTCTGATGAACACAGATGCAGAAATCCTCCACAAAATACTAGCAAACCGAATCCAATAGCACATGAAGAAGATACTTTATCATGATCAAGTGAGTTACATCCCAGGGATGCAATGATGGTTCAACATCCACAAATCAGTAAATGTGTTTCACCACATACACAGAACTAAAAACAAAAACCATACAGTCATCTTAATAGATGCAGAAAAGGCATTCAATAAAATCCAACATCCTTCCTGATAAAAACCCTTAACAAAATAGGCTGATGAAAGAAATCGTAGATGACACAAATGGAAAAATATCCCATGCTCACGGATTGGAAGAACCAGTATCATTAAAATGCCCGCACTATTCAAGGCAATCTACAGAGTCAATGCAATCTATCTCTATCAAATTACCAATTTCATTTTTCACACAATTAGGAAAAAAATACTAAAGTTCATATGGAACCAAAAAAAACAGCCCAAATAGCCAAAGCCATCCTAAGCAAAAAGAAAATCCAGAGACATCGTATTGCCTGACTTCAAATTATACTACAAGGCTATGGCAACTAAAACAGCATGGTCCTGGTATAAAAATAGACATATAGATCAATGGAGCAGAATAGAGAACCCAGAAATAAAGCCATATGCCTACAACCAACTGATCTTCAACAAAGCCAACAAAAATAAACAATGGGGAAAGGACATCCTATTCAATAAATTGTGCTGGGAAAAATTGGCTAGCCACATGCAGAAGAATGAAACTAGACAAATGCAAATGCAACATAAAAATAGACAAATGGGATTTAATTAAACTAAACAGCCTCTGCAAAGCAAAAGAAAGAGTAAACAGACAACCTACAGAATGGGAGAAAATATTCACAAATTATGCCTCTGACAAAGGACTAGTAGAACTTTACAAGTAGAACTTACAAGGAACTGAAAGAACTCGACAAGAAAAAAACAGCTCCATTAAAAACTAGGCAAAGGACATGAACAGATATTTCTCAAAAGAATAAAAGCAAGTGGCAAAAAGCACATGAAAAAATGCTCAAAAATCACTAATCAGAGAAATGCCAATTAAAACTACAATGAAATATTATCTTACACCCATCAGAATTGCTATTATTAAAAAGTAAAAAAAAAAAAAAAAAAAAAAAAAAAAAAAAACAGGTGTTGGCATGGATGTGGAGAAAAGGAAACATACAATATTGATGGGAATGTAAATTAGTTCAATATCTATGGAAAACAATATGGAGATTTCTCAAACAACTAAAAATAGAAATATCATTCAATCCTACAATCCCATTACTGGGTATCTACACAAAGGAAAAGAAATCATTATAAAGACACCTAAACAGAAAAAGACACCTGCATTTCTATGTTCATCACAACACTACTCACATTAGCAAAGTCATGGAGCCAACCCCAGTGTCCATCAACAGTTAACTGGATAAATAAAATGTGGTACATATACACCATGGAATACTATGCAGCCAAAAAAAGAATGAAACCATTTTCTTTGCAGCAACATGGGTGGAGCCTAGAGGCCATTATCCTAAATGAACTAACTCAGAAAATTAAATACCACATGTTCTCACTAATAAGTAGGATCTAACAATGGATATAAATGGACATGAAGATGGAAATAATAAATACTGGAGACTGCAAAAGGGAGGTGGGTGGAAAGGTGGCCAGAGTTGAAAAACTACCTATCAGATACACTGTTCACTATTTGGGTATTGAGTATGCTAGAAGCCCAGTCCTCACCAGTACACAATATACTGATGTAACGCACATGCACATGAATCTAGAGTTTTTTAAAAATTTTAATTAAAACAATAAGCAGGTGGGCAAATTCCTCAGATCTCTGAAGAACTCAAATGGAGAGCCACTGAAACTTTTTGTACAAAAAATATATTGGATAAAAAAAAATTTCCATTTTCATATAGTTCAAATGATTGTAATAAGAAGAAAATTATAACTTATGGCTAAGGACCAGTTTGCTGGACTGGAGCCCAGTGGTTTAGTAATTTGATAGTTAGGTTTCTTTGGTATTAACCAAATCAATTTGCATATCGTACAATTCACCCACCTAAAGTTATGTTTAGTGGCTTTTAGTGTAGTCATAGAATTGTACATTCATCACCACAGTAAATTTTAGAATATTTTCATTACCTCAGAAAGAAATACTGAACCCCCTTAGCTATCATCCCCCAATTCTGCTGTCTCCCCAAACTCTAGGCAAGCACAAATCTTTAAGTCTCTATAGATTTGCTTATTCTGAGCACCTTATATAAATGAAATCATATATGGTTTTTGTAATGGTTTCTTTCAATTAGTATAATGTTTTCAAGGTTCACTCATGTTGTAGCATGTATCAGTATTTCATATCTTTTTATTGCCAAGTAATATTTCACTGTATAGATATACCACATTTTGTTCACCCATTCATTCATCAGTTGATTGGCATTGGTAATGTTGCCACTTTTTTACTACTATGAATTATGCTGTTATAAGCAATTATATGCAAGTCTTTTTGAGGACATATGTTTTTATTTCTCTTGGATATGTACCTAGGAGTAGAATTGCAGGATCATATGGTAACTCTATGTTTAACCATTTGAAGATCTGCCAAACTGTTTTCTGTCTTACCAGTTTTCATTCCCACCAGCAGTGTATAAGAGTCCAGTCTTCAATCCTCACCAACCCTTGTAATTATCTTTTTTTATTATAGGCATCCTAACGTGTGTGATGTGGTATCGCATTGTAATTTTTATTTGCATTTCCCTGATGGCTAATTACGTTGAGCATTTTCTCATATCCTTATTGGCAACTTGTGTGTCTTCTTTGGAAGACTGTATTCATATCCTTTGCCCATTTTTAATTGGGCAATTTGCCTTTATTATTGAGTTTTAATATTTCTTTGTAATAGATACAAGTCGCTTGTCAGATATGTGATTTGCAATAAAATCTTTCCCATTCTGTGGGTTGTCTTTTCACTTTCTTAATGGTGTCTTTTGAAGCATGGAAATTTTAAATCTTGATGGTGTCTAGATTTTTTCTTCTGTTGCTTGTACTTTTGGTGTCATATCTATTAATAAGAAGCGACTGCCTCATCCAAGATGACAAGATTATGCCTGTGTTTCCTTCTAAGATTTTTATAGTTTTTAGCTGTTACTTTTAGGTCTTTGAGTTAATTTTTGTATATAGTCTGAGGTAGGGGTCCAACTTTATTCTTTTGTATGTGGATATCCAATTAGCACCATTTTTTCTGTTGACAAATGATTAACTTTATTGTCAGGCAGATGTTTACTATGTAGCTCAAAGTGATAAGTGTCAACACTGTGTTCAAAAGATGTAGTTTGCAGTGCACAGATATACTCTTGCAAATGTTTACATTTTTCTTAATGACACCATTCCAGCAGAGCCCCTTAAAGGTTTGTTTGTTTTCATATGTGTGCATTTGGGTATGGCAGTATTTATGTGGTGAATGACTGGGTTTTGTAATTCACATAAAACCCTCATTTATAGAGTGTATAGTTTGTGCCAGGCCTTATACCAGGATTTGGGAATGCAAAAATATGCTTGCTACAGAGTAGAGTTCAGTAAATAATTGTTGAAGGAAGGGAGAAAATTTAGGAAGAAGACATAGCCCCTGCTCTCTAGAAAGGGTCAGAAACATAAGTGTAATATGAAATGCTACTACTGAGGCATCATATATGAAGGAACACAGGGAGTTGCATATGTAATTAATCCATGTATTTAAAATGACTTGAAGTGGAAAGCACCTTGCAGATTAGTTGATAATGTTGCTGCAGATTTGTGTTATTATTTAAATGTAAAAGATAAAAACAAATTACTGACATTTGGTTCTCATATTCAGTTATGACCTTTATTCATTTACTCTTAGACATAATAGGTTTTTTTTACCTCCAATACTGAATATAACTGCAGAGGAGACAGCAGAGGGTCAAAGATCCTTTGGAAGTAATGGCAAAAACAGCAATTACTTGTATACCAACCTAATAATTTCTCTCTAGTATTCATGTTATACTTTCTTAATAAAGGGCCACTTGTAAATAGACAATAGTTTTTAAAATTTAATCACTCTTTATTCCATTTTAGAACTTCTTCCATTCTCCTCCTCATTTTTTCCCATTTCGGGGACAGAGGAGTAGATAGATACTACTTCATATTTGTTTGTTTCTTAGCTCACATAAAATTATTATTTAGTTTTTGGGGATACTTAACACTAGGTAAGTGGTACGATATTAAACTCATTCCCAAAAGATTAATGCAATTAATTAATTGGGTATTTTGCCTAAATGTATAGCTTATCATTTCTTTAAAACATTACCTTTTAAATATATTCTATTTCTCAGTGGTATCCACTATGTATGAGGTCATCTGGTTATAAACATCAAGTACAACAGAAAATATATACCATATACTGTTTGTAGTTTACTTTGTTTTCTGCGAGGCAAGGAATTATAGTTATCCCTGTCACAGAACAACTGTGAAATTTGTTGGTGCTAAGATAAGCATAACCTAAACCTGTCCTGATAAGCTTGTACTATTATACATCTGTAAAACAATCAATAGTTTCATTCTATTTTGATGTATTTCACATAGTTGTTATATACAAGAAAATCTAAGTTTTCATTGCCTGACAACAGATTCTTTAAGAGATCAGTGAATTTATTTTGAAGTTATTACTGGCCCTTTGTTTGGTTACACTTTTGAGCAAAAGAAAAAGATCAGTGTATTTTGAATGAATTAATATCTAAATCTATTAATCCCCAGTTATATTGGCTGCTTGTAAGACTTTTATTACTTATTTAGAATGAATCCTGTGAATCCTAAATGTACGGTTCATGTAATGTTTATTTTCTTTCATATCCATGGTGAATGTTTGGTGGACACTTAATGTGGGACTATCAGAAATAGAAGGGATCTAAGTGACTGTGTAGTCCAAACTGTCTCATTTTGTGGGTAAGGAAATGGAGGCCCAGAGAAGTGGCTGAATTGCCTTGGGTTGCACGTCTCATTAATGATAGAGTAAGTCTGAGTGTGAACAATGGAACCTGAAATAAAAATAAACTACCTGCTGATAGTTTGATTGCATTCTCTTCAATATAAATCAAGCTGGATGAGGTGGCTACACTCAGCATTTGACCCCTTACACATCTGACAATTTTAAAACTCAGAAAATACGGTCTATTCACTATTATACAAATGATCTTCTACAATAGATTTACATGAAAAACACCCATTTCAAAAGCACCTTTTCAGAAGAAAATGTGTCACCCTTCTTTGATTATCCATTCTCATGTTTAACAGCTATCATTCTCGGGAAGATTTTGTTACATCAGAAAGTTTCTTAACTTGAGGTTCATAAATCCCTAAGGAATCCATTTTATGGGCGTTCTGAACCCCTGAAGTTGCATGCAAAATTTAGCTCACAACTTTTATAGATTTCTCAACAAACCACTACCCAAGGTCAACCTGGATTTTCATTCCATGTTTCTCCCCATTTCTTTTTGCCTCATCTTCCTTGGAAGATGCTTGCTTTCCTCCATATTACAGTTCTGCATTAATTTTGAGAGATTATTACTGTTTCTAAATGAAGGATCTCAGATCATTTTATCCTTTTTCATAGGTTTTTTTCTTCACATTTTAAATCATTTTACACTGTCTTTTGAATCCTTTCCAAAGTCTTCATAAACCTGAAAGCCAAGAAGCTCAGAATTAGAAACTATGCACTAATGAAGATCTAGTTTAGAATCTTGTATCTGCTGACAGTGATTTCAGAAGGTTAGAGAAAGCAGATGTAAAACTGCTGAATGGCAGATCCTCAAGGACAAAGCAGACAGAGGGTGTAAGGGACAAAGGTAAAGCTTGCAAGAGTGGGTACATTTCACACTTCAAAGTAGTAAATTGGTCCTGTAAAGGGAATCAGGATAGAGAGTAGGAATCAATTCCAGGCCTGAAGATGAAACACAACCCTGCAAAAAATCGGGAACATAGCTTGATAGATATGAACAAACTGCCACTTTTCTTAGTAAAATCAATCCCGTCTTTCAGTATTGAGATTCTTCACATGAGGAAGTGCAATACAAATACTTATCTCCCAGTTTTCCTTTCTGCTTGTAACCTCTGCAGTCACACGAGCCTAAGGATCTTAGATTCCTGAAGATTATGTTCCTAAGAGGTGTGAGTAATGGAAATAGTGAGATGGGGCTTGCACACTATAATATATAAATTAGATTATTGAAATCACCAGTGTTGGAAAGGATTAGACTTTTCTAAGAATCTGATGATAACTCTGGGCTGTTTCTCTAGAAGGAAGACATCAAATATACATCATGCAAAAACTTTTTATATAAGTAACCTGGCCTGAAATTTATTTGTGGTTAATAACTCCCAATTGAGATGTTTGATAGTGTCTATTTTTAACCCATATGTTTCCTGTCATTTATTGATGTTTTACATAATTATTTCAGCTGTTGTCTCAGCTGTGCTAAGGAGATTTGGGCCTATAGCTTCCACATGTGAGCCAAAAGATTAAGGAGTGGAATAGCAACACCGAGGCCAGAGCAGTGGTGACAATAATTTGGGAGAGATCCCTAGGAGCATGGAGAATTTTTGGGATAAGAATTGTGCCAAAGAAGTCTAGCATCCTCTTCCCACTGGATGATTCTTTATTCCTATGCTAGAATCATTGTTTTACTTTTAAAACTACGAGCCGTTCCCTTATGAATCACATAATAGGATACTGACACTGAGCTGGCTAGTTTTATATGGTTCCCATCGGAGCAACATCCAGTTCCCAAGCATGACTGACCTAGAGGTAGTGGGTAAGACCTTTGGCGAGGATACAGGGGTGAGAGGGATGAAAGGGCATAAAGACACAGGGTGAGAAGAATGGTTTTGATAATACAGCCTGAACTTCGCTTATGGCTGTTTGTGACTATATGGTTAATTTTACTCATCTGCCTCTAGTGGCTGTATCTAGATATGTTAAATATATAAGACTAAGTTTAGAGAGTAATTATCTGAATAATTCAAGTTGAATAAACTTCATTTATTGCAATTTTAGGTCATTGGAACAGAGTACCTGAATTATCCAGTTGCTTATATTTATATACGACCTAGGAAAAAAAAAGATTTTTTATTGTTTGAAGTTACTGTTTTAAAAAAAGTCTATTTGGAAGAAGGGATTCCCAAGTGTGTTAATATTTTTGCAAAAATCTAGTCTCTGTGCTTTGGCTTTAACTGTTTTTGCCTCTCCTTTACTTGTCTTTCCTTGAAGCCAAATTTGCCTGTGAAATAAAGATAGTAGTATCTACCCGGATGACATTTTGGATTATAAATAAGATAATCCATGTCCAGCCTTTAGCGTAGAACCGGACACATGATAACCAGTAATAATGGTTATGATGGTGTGTTTCTCCCAAATATTCTGGTAAACATTTAACCTCTTTATTCTCTGACCACAAAAAATACTTATTGCCTTTACCACTTTTTGACACTTATTGTCCTGTTTTGTTTTTAAACTATTCTATTTTAGATGTTACAGTTTTATCTCCATAATGAAACTGTAGACTCCTTGATAGGCAAAGATAGGCAATGCAAAACTTGTTAAATTGGATTGAAAAAAATCAACATTGTCTTGCCTTACAAGCCACGTGGTCTTCATTTTGGTTTGTTTCATCAACAGAAAATGAAAACACTAGCAGAAAGGAGGAGGAGCGCTCCATCTCTTATCCTGGATAAAGCTCTACAAAAACGGCCTACTACCAGGTAAGTGCAAAGCTTTGTATTACACATTTAGTACGTGCTTGGAACTTTATATTAGATGAAGTGTTTTTCAGATCACATATTCTTTAATGTATAGAGGTTGTTATCACCACCAGAATTCTCTGTTTAAGAGTAGAAAATACAACTTTTGTTCTGAGGTTATTTAATAGGGCCCAGCTGGTATATATGCTCAGTTGCTTTAAAACTGATTCAAAAGTGAATTTCACCCCAGAACGTAGATAAACTTGAAAGTTCCACATTTTAACAAAATTTACTTGTAAAATAGAAATCAAAATACTGAAAAATCAATGTTTTGTTTCACACAAAACTGCATGTTTTTAAATCAACACAAAGTGATGGCTGTGCATGGATAGGCAGTTTTTCTTACCAACTTTAGATATGAAGGAAGATAACCATATTAAGATTATTTTTTAAAATGGAATATTGATTTATTTTAGGCATTGGTTAAATTAGTGAAATTCAAAGTGGAAAAATAAGCTAAATATCTGTGAACAGAGTCATTTCACCGATGGAGGCTAATTACTATTTCAGTGGACATTGAAATAGACATTTTTTTTCAGAGCAGGAGCAAAAGTTTATTAAAAAGATTTAGAACAGAAAGGAAAGTACAACTTGAAAGAGGCCCAAGCAGACGACTTGAGAAAACAAGTACGCAGCTTGACCTCTTGACTTGGGGATTTTGTATGTTGGCATAATTCTGGAATCTCATTGGGAAGCTGCTGATCAGTTTCAGGTGTTTTCTGTCTATTACGCTACCGCCTTTCCCTAGTGCCAGCTGTGACCAATTATTACTTTAGAGAAATGGTTAACAACCACCTGACCATCAACTGATGGTCACGCAATACTCCTGGTGTGTGTTGCGGGGAGTCCTCTCCCGCCTTGCTCACACCTGACTACCGTAACATTTCAATAGACATTTTAAGAGTCTTTCATAATGTGTTGAAACTGAATAGTCATTATTATTTTATTCATTAATTTATTCATTGTTTCAAATTCAAATATTTGTTAATTTATTCATTAATTTTTAAACGGCATTTTAACTCATAAGAGTTTTTATGTTCAAGGAATGTTACAATGATTTTTCTCTAAGCTGTGAATCCTTTTAGGTAAAGTGAAGGCTTCACCAACTTTAAAGTGAAGATATATCTATTACTATGACATTTCTTCAAATTGTGCTAATTTAATATAAAATCTATATGATTGGGAGGCCAAGGCAGGCAGATCTCGAGATTAGGAGATGGAGACCATGCTGGCTAACACAGTGAAACCCCGTTTCTACTAAAAAAATACAAAAAAATTAGCCGGGCATGGTGGCGGGTGCCTGTAGTCCCAGCTACTTGGGAGGCTGAGGCAGGAGAATGATGTGAATCCGGGAGGTGGAGCTGCAGTGAGCCGAGATCACGCCACTGCACTCCAGCCTGGGCATCAGTGCCTTAATCTTGGACTTGCCAACCTTCAGAACTATGAACAATAAATGTCTAATATTTATATATAAAAAGATATACAGTGTGTTATAGGAGCATGGATGTTATTTATGAAGAGTTAGAGGAGTTTTTGAAGGAAGTGACCTTTGAGAGAAGGCTAGAGAGTATGATGTGTTTAGAAAACTGCAAACATTAGAATTCAGAGTATATATACAGAAGTCTTTTGTTTTTGCTAACAGGTTGATCTTATTAGTGAACCTTTAAAGTAACAGTATTCAGAAACTATTCAAAATTCTTTCTCAAAAAGGGGAAAATAACAGCTGAGTATATTAAAACAATGTTCATATTGATTATGTAGACATTATATTCTTGTTATATATTACCATACTTTAATTTCTTAGCATCTGAGTGGTATTTTTCTGAAAAATGTAAATTCAACCCCTATGAAAAATAGTATGGCACATTTCCAAAGAACTAAAAATAGAAATACAGTTCAACCCAGCAATCCCATTACTGGGTATCTAAACAAAGAAAAAAACCAGTTTTATCAAAAAGACATCTGCACTCTTATGTTTATTGAAGCACTATTTACAATAGCAAAATCATGGAATCAAACTAAGTATCAACAGTGGATTAAAGAAAATGTGCTACATATATACCATGGAATATTATGCAGACATAAGAAAGGACGAAGGATGAAATCATGTCCTTTGCAGCAACAGGTATGCAGCTGGAGGCCATTATTCTAAGTAAATTAACACAGAAACAGAAAACCCAATACTGTGTGTTCTCACATATAAGTGGGAGGAAACAATGGGAACACATGGACAGAAACATGAAAACAAAAGACACAAGGGACTCCAAAAGAAGAGAGGCAAGTGGGGGGCAAGGCTTGAAAAACTACTACTGGGTACTACATTCACTGTTTGTGTGATGGGTTCAATAGAAGCTCAAACCCTAGCATCATGCAATATACCCATGTAACAAACATGCACATGTACCCCTGAATCTAAAATTTAAAAACGAGGTTGAGGTTTTTGTCACTGGAAAATTATATGAAACAATAAAATTAAGATCATATTGGAAAATACACAGTCTTCTGGGAAATCTTTTGATTTGTTGTATTCAACAAATAATCATATGATCATAGAATTAGAAGAAGTTTAACAAATAATATATTTCAACATTTTCATTTTATTTTTAAGAAAACTAAACCCTTTAACATATGCGCTCAGAGTCTTATCTTAACACAAGGATGATTATGACACAACGTTAGATCATCTTTAAACACAGAACTGAACACTACTGTGTCAAAGAGTAAAAGTAGTTGACTGCAGCCATGTAACCACTCACCTTAGAAAACATCTAACCTTCTTAGTATGAAAGATGTCTTGTCACATTTCCTAATATAATAATTACTTAGAGAAACCACCTCCAGCAGCTCTGAATGGTGTCACATTAAAAAAAAAATGTTAAAATCTGTGAACTGCCTCTCCTTATGTACTCTATGCATTCACCAAAGAACACTGGAGACAAAACTACGTTTAACACATAAATACAGTTAACTCATCAGTTAATTTAAATCTTTCTTCCTCTTTAAATCCAAATCCAGCTCTTGTTCATTAAATTATTTTTAAAAAGGATTCTTTGATATCTCCTGCAGATTTACATGCAAGCTTTATCATCTACAAGTCATTAATTACTAAGTAACAACTATGGAACAATAGTAAAAATAGTAAGGTTGTACAGCAATGCCAAAATCAAATATGGGCGTAATTCAAAAACTATAAAATGTCAATAAATGAAACACTATTTCTTTACTGTCTGCCGAAACACTGTCCACAAATCTTTTGCAATCTAGTTCTCATGTTACATTGCAAGAGACAGAAATGATTAAGGGGGAAGGCTATGAGAATTTTGCTGTATAAAGTACTACTTGAAATAGATCTGTTATCATCTTGGACTTTAGACATTTCTCATATTTCTGGAGTATAATGGATAGAAAAGCAAAATTCTATTTGCAAAAATTTGCATTATTTGTAACAACTTTGGAAAAAGAAGTATATCACTGAATACTACTATTTAGTTTTTCACTATAAAATTTAAGTTTTAACTATAGGATTTATTTAAAATAACAAGTTCATTAATAATTCATAAAATCTGATTTATGTAACTTTTCAGGAACATACATTATAAAAAAGTGGACAAAATTCAAAAGACTCTTGAATGTTTATTATAATAGGATTTGATCTCCAACTTTTTAAAAAAACTGCAAGAGACTTGAAAAGAACTCTTACATCTACATTTAAGTGAGATTTAAACATGAGGGACAACAAAAATCTGAATCACTTCTGAACAGGCAAGAATTTAAAAGGATATACAAATGATTAATAGTAGTTACCCCTGGGGATGGAGTAGGGACTTTACTTTTTGTTTTATACATGTCCATATTGTTTTCTTTTATAAGAAATATGTATTACTTCTGTCAATTGTAAATACTTAAAATTCTATCTCATATTCCTTTTTTATAAGCAAATAAACATAAAAGCATTCTTTTATATCATGCAACAGTGGTCCTCCACCAAGCATTCATTAGAATCCTATAGATAACAGTATTATATTCTATACTTAAAAATCTATAAAGATGATAGCTCTCATGTTAAGTGTTCCTACTACAATTTTTAAAAAGAGTGCACAGAATTAACTATGGATTTGAAAAATATGCCTATGTCTGTATCCCACTGTAGAATACCGAATTAGAAAGGCTTAGAAATCACTAAACTAGAGGACCCTTTCAGGTTCTTTCTAATCCTGAAATTGTATTGCTTACAAATATTTTGCATACCTTCAGAGTACAAGCACCAAGAGCTGCACAAAATAAAAACATAATCTCATCTTTATAAGATTATGAGAGAGGTGAAGGTCCCATTCCTTAGCATTGTGCACCCTAATTACTGATCTAGAGAAACTTCCAGGAAATTAACTGAAGATTAAAACATACATATATATGTTAGAAGTTGCAGTAAGCTATGATCGTGCCACTGCACTCAGACCCTGTCTTTATATATAATTATATGTTATTTTATATATTATGTATATTATTATTAATATTATATATATATTAAGACAGGGTCTGAGTGCAGTGGCACAATCATAGCTCACTGCAGCTTCCAACTCCTGGGCTTCAGTGATCCTCCCACCTCAGCCTTCCAAGTAGCTGGGACACACATTACCATGCCTGGCTAATTTATTTTTTTATAGAGACAGAGCCTTGCTATGTTGCCCAGGCTCAAGTGTTCCTCCCACCTTGGCATACCAAAGGGTTTGGATTACAGGGGTGTGCCACCGTGTCCAGCCAAACTGACTTTTTTCCTTATAGTTATTTTGACACAAAATAACTTGCTACTCATCATAATTTGCTACTACTAAGCTAAGAACCTGGGAGAACTGGCTCTAATGTAAACACCAGTTCTTGAAGAAGTGATAGGGAGGCAGTGTGGGGAAGGGCATTGTTGTATATTATTATATTGATTCTCAACTTAAAACAATAAGAAGTGGCATTTTTCAGTGAGTCAGATAAGTGTTAGCGTTTTCCCTAGCATGGCACTTCACCTGTGTCAGTAGTTCTTGATTCTATTAAACCCAATGACCCTTGGTTATACAAAAGTCTATATATGTGTTTAAATTCCTCTTTTTATATCCTGAAATGAAATTCACAGATATTTTTAAAAAGTCAAAAATAATAAAACACTCTAACAGTAACATACAGAAAAAAATGAAAGTAGTTCTTAATAAAGTATGTATTTCAATAAGTACATGTTCAGATATGATTACACTAAAGACATCTAAGTAAAGATGCTTACAACTAGTTACAATTAATATATTCAGATTTAAGAGAAGTCAGATAAGAAATGTCATGTAACAAGCACAGAAAAATGAAGCCCGGTGATTTTTAGAAATGGTTCCAAGCAATACAGAGTACAATTATCTGTTGATGTACAAGGTAGCTACATTTCTGAAAAATTTAGTGTTTATTGAAATGTATAAAAATACTTTGTGCTTATATATAAAATATGTTACAGGAATAGATAATGAGATAAAGATTTTTTTCCCCTCTTCATGCATATGCTACACAGGGGACTTTCAAAAGCTATGCAGGAACCCACAATTCTTCTCTACGCAGGATGTTCTGTGCTTTCCAGGGGATGCCTAGCATCCCTGGCTGCTGTCACTAAATCACTGACCAAGCATAAATGTTCCACAAAATTCCAAAGTGTTCCCTAGAGGTTAGTACCACCCCCACCCTCCCATGAACCACTGGTTTGCATGAACTTTCAGTACCTGCATGTATAGTTATCGCAGATTCTCACCCTGGGGTACAGTGGGGGAAGATGATTACTGGTTCCTGATCTCAGGCTAAAGCTTCTATGACATAAGGACTACTTTCAACTGAAAAACCTTAGGACACTTCATATTCACAAGCTTCCAATAAAAAATTTTACCCAAAACTGTGTATTTGTTTAAAAAATTTGTTAAAAAACAATAATTTTTACATCTATAGTAGAGAATTAAAGACAGCTATACTGATTAATTCTGTTTCCTCTATCCACCTCCCCTAAAAAAATACTGTCCCTTGAGGTTTCTAGATAATCAGTGTTAAACTGTGAAGATACAACCTTTCTCTTTTATCCACACTAAAGCCGGGATACACTGATGCAAACAATGCAGATGTCATTTATATATGACACTGAAATATATCACTGTATTTTTATTTGGCAGAATGACTTCCTAATTAAATTTTTATTAGGCATCTCTTAAAAGGAGTTTACATTTCTTGATCAACCCGGTGACTAAAGTGTATGTCTTCTGGGGGTAGGTGAGAAAAACTACTGAGTCTGAGAACTTGCTAAGTGCTCGGAAGAAAGTGACGTTGAGTATTTTGGTACATTTCACTTGTTGGGATTTGGATATGTAACTTATTTTTAATACTGAAAAACTTCCATACTTCCATATAGATTTTTCTTATTTTTTGAGACGGAATCTTGCTTCTAAGATGGCATCTCTTACTATGTCCTCACATGATGGAAGGGGCAAACAGCTCCCTTGTACTTCTTTTATAAGGGAGCTAATTCTCTTCATAAGGGTTCTGCCCTCATGACTTAATCACCTCCAAAAGGCCTCACCTCTTAATATTATCACATTGGTAATTAAGTTGCAACACTTGAACTTGGGTGAGAATTGTATTGTTAAAAATCTATAAAGATGATCACTCTCATTCACACCATAACAACTGGTTACTCCAAGCCTCAGTTTCCTCATCTGTGAAATAGGAGTCATAACAGTACCTTTTTAAAACATTGGCACATAATAATTGTATATATTTGTTGGGCACAGTGTGAAAACCACCCTATATATCTTTTAATCATAGCAATCATACTTCATTGGAATCTCCTTATATGCATGTTTCCTGTAGTGTCCTAGCACACATTTATTAATAAAATAATACCTTGTACATACTTGCTGTTCAGTTATTATTTGTTGGATGAATTAGTGAATAAATTAATGTCTCCATTTGCAAACCAAAAGAGGAATTTAATAGGTTAGCACAGTAGTTTCTGACTTTCCTGACTTCCTTTAATGTATAAGACACTTTACTTTTTCATTGGTATTTGTGAAAGTCTTGATAGGGAAAATGGAGATTTTTTAAACAAAATGTTTCTTTGTTATTGTTAGGAAGTAATTTCATGCAGCAAAATACCACAAGAGCTCATGTATATGGTTTAGAAATCTCATATATATTGGCATTCTTACGGTATTTCTTCATTGTTTATTTAGGAATGAATTCAAGTCATACAAACTTTCCCTTCAAAAATATATTATTTTGATATGGTGAACAGCCCACTTTGTAGAAATTGCACAAAAATGTATCCACTTTTGTTTTGGGTAACAACCTGTTACCACTTTCAAGTTGATATTCACTTGTCTATCTCCATCTCCACCTCCAAGTTAATTTATTGTGTTTGGGCTGTTAGCAAGACTTACTTTTTAAATCTTGCTGAGAGGAGGGAAAGACAACACCAGGGAAGAATTGTGGTATAGGAGAAAGTGCTTGGTCTTTGGTTGCATTTAAATGCTGGCACTCTATCCTAATAATCTGTGTGACCTTGGATAAATTACTTAATCTCTGAGTCTCAATGTTTTCCTCTATAAATATGGATCATAATGCTTACATCATAGAACATAAAATGAGGAAATAAGTAAAAATGCTTAGAATATTAACTTAGTTATTATTACTTCCCTTCCCTTCCATTATATATATATATTTTTTTTTCCTCTGTCATGTTAGCATCATAACTTCAATATTAGCCTAAAGTGGATAATAGCTTATCATACTTTCGAATGAAGGAAATACATTTATACTCTACAGTGGTTTACTGAGGATTGTAGTAAAATCTACTTTCATAACAGAATGAAAAACTGCCTTTACCTATGAGATATATATATATATAAAATGAAACTTTTAAGACTCAAGCCTTCTGGCTCATCTATTAATGTCAAGCTTGTTAATAAAAAGCACCTACTTTATCATCACAGCATTGTATAACTAGAAGTGGATCATTGATCCTGGCTCATTACGTAGCAGAAATTGAGACAAAAACTTCCTCTAGGTCACATAGTTGATTAATGTCAGAGACAGGACCAGAACCCAGGTGTCTGGTCTTAAAGGAATATGATACAGTGCCTAAGTGCATAGACTCCGAAACCAAATTGCCAGGTCTGAATCCTGGTACTTCCCCTTACTAGGTATGTGTGATCTTGGGTAAGTTTTTCAACCAGAGATAATAATAATACCTACCTCATAGGATTTTAAGGAGAACTAAATGAGTCTCATATATGTAAAGTTCTTAAAGTAGTCTCTAGTACATAATCAGTGCTGCATATGTATGTAAGCTATTTATTATTGTTAGTAGTAGTAGCAGTAGTAGCAGCAGAAGGAAGTACACATTCTCATAGAGAGACTCTTTGAAGACCATAGCAGATGGGAAATTAACAAGATGAAAGATGGAGAATCTGGAAGCCTGCTAGAGTCTAATATTAAATTCATTTTAGCAAGACAATTATATTTCTAGGTCTGGCCTAAAGCAGGATTAACTCAGGATATTTTGGATTTATTTTTGGTAGACCCTGACAACTCTTGAGTTCTCCCTACGTAGAGGTTCTCAGTATGCCTAGAATGACTCTGGGAGATGGGGGCTTGCGCCATGGAAGATTGACCTGCTTTGCTCAGTCACTTAAGATGAAGAGGCTCTAGGAGGTTTATATGTGCCAAAGCTGTGAGTTAAGTTTAGGTACTTGTAGAATTGGCTGGTTTAGGGTACAGATATTAGAGTGAGAGAGCCCAATCAGAAGGCACTTGTAACTAGGAAAGCGCCATTTGCTAACTGGCTTCCACTTCCTTTGGGTCCATTCACTTCTGTTGTGCATGACCACACACCACCATGCTCACATTGTCCTACTCTGACTATCCCCCATTGTGTTCTACAAATTCCTCATTATTCCACTTCCTTTTTCCTCTGTCATGTTAGCATCATAACTTCAATATTAGCCTAAAGTGGATAATAGCTTATCATACTTTCGAATGAAGGAAATACATTTATACTCTACAGTGGTTTACTGAGGATTGTAGTAAAATCTACTTTCATAACAGAATGAAAAACTGCCTTTACCTATGATAGTTTAGTGTGGACCTTCCAGATATAGTAATGGGAATGAACTCAACGACCTCATAAAGGCCACTCTCATGCTGAGACTCTAAGGTAGTTGTAATAATGATTGACATCACTTAAAGGAAAAATTAAAAGAGAACTTACTAGACTTTTTGGAATTTTATAAACTTTCTATACCTAGATATGGTTTCTTGGTTTAAGACTTAAATAAAATTTTGAACTTTAGAGGAAATTTTAAAAATCTTTAAGACCTTTTCAAAATTACCATAAACTATACTGACATGTTATTTTAGAAGAGTTCTGTGCCAAACACTGTTCCATGTGCTGTCTTTCATTACATGCCAGCTGGCTCTACATCAGATCCATTCCTACAGTTTTGGACAATATGTTGTGAGGTTTATAATTGAGAGTTCCGTGAATGATCCAAGGTATGTGATGAGAACACCAAAGTAGAAATTTAATATGTGAAGATTGCCAGTAGCCTGCAAAACCCCATCGTTTTTCCTTGCAATGAGCATTTTTCAAAGTTGTAAACTTCAGATATAGAGACAGCAATTGCTTTATACAGTGGCAAAATTGGCAAATTTTTTACCAAAATGGAACTCATTACTTTGTTAGACAAAAGGTTTCCAGGCCCATATATTGCTTTATTCTTTTCAAACTACTTTTCATACTCTTTAAAAAATGATCAAATACATCTGTTTGTGGTGCAGTGTGCTAATTTTCTTGTGGTATTATTCTGGTAGGAAGTCTTTAGGAGATTTAGTCCTCCACATTCTACTGGGCTTTGATGGAGTCAAATTAATTTATTTTTGTAGCTACAGAACAGCACATCCATTTAATTTCTTAATTCTAACTTTAGCTTAATTTGCTAATTGCAGTTATGATTCAATTATGTCTTTCATTTTGGTACCAGGAAAGCACTACCTCGTTAGTGCATGTTTATTTGCCCTTCCTCACCCCTGTTCATAGGGATAGCAGTCTGTCCTATGACATCCTTGCTATATTGGACTAGATAATCCCTTCCCCTGTACAACTTGAAAGCTAGGATTTCTCAGAGTTTTGGCATTACATGATTGACCTTCCTTCAGAACCTTGAGAAAAAGACATATTAGGGAAGCGGAAGAGCAATTATTACTATTATTGAGAAGCTTCATATTATTGTGGTTAAGAAAGTGTGGACTCTATAGCCATTCTTTTTTAGGTTTCAACCCTGGCCTTTCTTCTTACCAGCTCTGAGAACTTTGGCAAGTTACTTAACTTCTTCAGGTCTCACTTTATTCATCTGTAAAATGGGGAAGACTTCATAGGGGATTAAATGAGTTAATATTATAATGTATTTGGCATATTGTAACTGTTATATAATTTTTCATTAAATAAAATTATTAAAAATATATAAATCTTTAGGGTCTCCTGTCACATGTCTAATTTGCCGAGTGTTCCGGGTTTAGGTCTTGCCTCAACTTGACCATAGGTCAACTCTTAGTTGGATGGAAAGAGGGTAAGAGTCTACTGCTGCCTGAGAAAGTGTTCACTTCCTCAAAGTGTTGAAAAGCCACAGAAAGAAATGTCCGTTCTGGAGTGACCAGCTGTTCAATGTATATTGAATTAATGCTTACGTGTTCACCATGTCATCTGGATTATGAGTCACTCACTGCCTTTGGTTTTCTGACACATAGTTCTGAGTATGATGAGAACACACAGAGAATGGATTCTGGTCTCTTGCTCTAGCACTGTGTGACCCTGATGGAGCCACCCATTCTTTCCATGACTAGGACTTTTTCCCCTCATCTGTTGGTGCTAGGGGAGGGGAGAGTAAAGTTGACTAAATTCTTTTCGTACTTCTTTCACCCCAGCTCTATAGTTTTGTGTTTTCATTATTCTAACCATACCTCAGTTACAAGAAGAATGAAAATCAGTGTGAATGTTCTTGTACACCCTTTCATTGCAACTCATAAAACATCTCTGAGTGTGTCTGTCACACTGTTGAGGAGTAAGTAGTATCCTCTTTCAGTGCAAAGGTCAAACATTTGCTTAGGTAGAATCTTTGGTCTACTCGTTTTCATGTCGTTTTGGTAACTAGCCTCCACAATGGCCTCCAGTGTGATTCCCACCTCCTAGTATTCATACCCTTGTCTAATCCCTGCTACACTGTATCAGAGTTGCTCTGTGTAACCAATGGAATTTGGTAAAAGTAGTGATGTCCCACTTCTGAGATTAGGTTACAAAAGGCAGAGTTTCCTTCTTGATTGCTCTCACACTTTCTTTCTCTGACCACTTGATCTGGAGGAAGCCATGTCATGAGCAGCCCTGTGGAGAAACCCACAGGTGAGAAACCAAAGCCTGTAATAGCCACATGAAGGCTCTTGGAAGCAGACCCTCCCACTCTAGTCAAGACTTCAGAGATTGCAGCCAGCCCTGGCTGAAACCTTACTGCAACCTCATGAGAACTAAGACCCACCCAACTAAGACACTTCCAGGTTTCTGATCCTTATACATTATGTAGGGTAATAAATACTTGTTTGGCTGGGTGCAGTGGCTCACGGCTGTAATCTCACCACTTTGGGAGGCCAAAGCAGGTGGAATTGCATGAGATAGAAGTTCAAGACCAGCTTGGGCAATGTGGTAAAACCCTGTTTCTACAAAAGAAAAATGTGAAAATTAGCTGGGCATGATGGTGTGCACCTGTGGTCCCACCTACTTGGGAGGCTGAGGTGGGAGGACTGCTTGAGCCCAGGAGGTTGAGGCTGCAGTGAGCCGTGATTGTGCCACTGCACTCTAGCCTGGGCAACAGAATGAGACCCTGTCTCAGAAAAAATAAATAAATGTTTGTTGTTTTAAGATGTTATGTTTGGGGGTAATTTGTTATTGCAGCAATAGATCAATACAGTCATCTTCAAGTTATGAAACTAGCTTTCTAGAATGTTTCTCTCGTGTATTAATATGTTTTATGTATTCTTACAGCTAGAGGTGGAAACAGATACTATTCCCATTTATAAATGAAAAGGCCAATTCCCCAGATCATGTAATTTGTTGGAAAAGGGGCCAGACATCTTTTTTAAAACAAAACAAAACAACATCTTTATGGAAATACAGTTCATATGGTATAATTCACCAGTTAAAAGTGTATACTTCAGTGGTTTTTACTATATCCACAGGGATGTGAAACTATCACCAAAATCTTCATTTTCATCCCCAAAAAAGAAATGCATAGCTATTAACTGTCATTCCTGATTCTCTCCTGCTGCACTTCCACATCCCCAGCTCTAAGCAACCACTCAATTGTTTTCTATGTTTATAACTTTGACTCTTCTGGATATTTCAAATAACTGAAATTGTGTGCTGTGTGGTCTTGGTGGCTAACTTCTTTCAGTTAGTGTGATGTTTTCAAGGTTCATCCATGTTGTAGCATGTATCAGTACTTCATTACTTCCTATTGTATAGATAGGCATACCACATTTTGTTTATTCATTCGTTAATTCATGGACATTTATTTAGGTTGTTTCCACATTGTGACTATTTATGAATAATGCTGTGAACATTCATGTATAAGTTTTTGTTTGCACATGTGTTTCATTCCTCTTGGGTATACACTTGGAGTGGAATTGTTGGGTCTCATGGTAACTCTGATCTTTTGAGGAACCATCAAACTATTCTCTAAGGCAATGGCACCATTCTCCATTCCCACCAGCAATATATGAGCATTCCAGTCTCTCCACATCCTTACCAGCAGTTGTTATTTTCTATCTTTTTTATTATAGCCATCTTAGTGGGTATGAAGAGATAGCTTATTGTGGGGTTTGTTTGTTTGTTTTTCCTGAGACAGGGTCTCGCTCTGTCACTCAGGCCGGAGTGCAGAGGTACGATCGTGACTTACTTCAGCCTCAAAATCTTGGGCTCAAGCGATCCTCCCACTTCACCCTCCTGAGTAGCTAGGACCACAGGTGCACACCACCACATCTGGCTAATTTTTGCAGAGACTGGGTTTCTCTATCTTTCCAAGGCTGGTCTCAAACTCCTGGGCTCAAGCCATTTGCCCACCTTGGCCTCACAATGGTGGGATTACAGGCATGGGCCACAACATCTGTGGCCTTATCATGTTTTTGATTTGTGTTTCTCTAATGATGTTGTGCATTCTTTCATGTATTTGTCATTTGTATGTCTTTGGGGAGGAATTTCTATTTAAAACTTAAGGCATTTTTAATTGGGTTGAGTGTTTATTAATGAGTTTTAGGAGTTCTTTATTGTCAAATTCTGTTCTTAATATTATATGTGTATATGCAAAGTATAGGATTAAAGCATTTCATTTGAAGTTTGTAAGTCCCCAAAGCACTTGAATCTGAAACATCATGATAATGAAGACCAGCTAAATTTGAATTGTCCAGTTCATTCTGTATTTTGTATTTATATGCCTTTGGGTTGGTATGTTTTTTCATCAAGTCTAACTTTGTTTTTGGAAAAGAATAATTTCTATACATTGAATCCAACTGTGATCCTTTGTCAGGTTTCTATGATATAGAGTCTATAAAATAATGTTAATTAGCTTGATTTAGCCATTCCACATTGTATGCATATATCAAAATATCATGTTGTACACCATAAATCTATAAATCTATATGTTTTGTCAATTTTAAAAAAACTTATTTTAGGATATTTAGGTCTTTTTTATAATTTTCATTTTATAGAATACCTACTTTTCATTGTTGAATACATTTTTATCATAAAATTAACATATGTACATTTTGGAAAATTTGGAAAATGCAGGGAGGTACAAAAATATTTTTGATTTATATTCAGGGATATCAACCTTTATACCTGATGTGGTTTGGCTGTTTCCCCACCCATATCTCATCTTGAATTGTAGTTCCCATTATCCCCATATGTCATGGGAGGGAACTGGCGAGAGGTGATTTAATCATGGGGGTCGTTACCATCATGATAGTGAATGAGTTATCATGAGATCTGATGGTTTCATAAGGGACTTTTCCCTTTTTTGCTCGGCTCTTCTCCTTGCTGCTGCCATGTAAAGAAGGACATGTTTGCTTCCTCTTCTGCCATGGTTGTAAGTTTCCTGAGGTCTCCCTAACCCTGAGGAACTGTGAGGCAATTAAACCTCTTTCATTTATAAATTATCCAGTCTCAGGTATGTCTTTATTAGCAGCATGAGAACAGACTAAAACAATACCTCTTTCTGTCATTCAGCTTCAAAGTTCATGTATTTTGAAACTGATGACAAACAGATCAATGTGATGCTATATATGGTTGAAATATTCTCTACTTACTGTATTTATGTGTTTCTCATGGAAACATACTGAAAGTAAATACAATTATATGGATTTGTTTAAACTTCTAACATGAAGTAGAGAGTTGTGGAATAAATGTGCAGGAGTTGTAATACCATATATTTTTATTTTCAACATCTCAGCTTTTCCTTACAAAAATGTTGTGATTCATTCAAAGACTGCTCACCATGAGGCAGGCACTCTATCAAATTAGATCTGCTTTTCTGTGCTTGCCTTCAAGGAGCTCATAGCCTGGTGGAGGAAAAACATTTGTCAGAAGTAAATTACTTGAATAGACTATAAGTGTTATAATTAGGGTAGAAACAAGAGAACAAAGCAGCTGCATTAGGGCATGAGGGAAAGTTTCATGAGGTACTGCTATCTATGCTGGGTTTTGAGGGATGAGTAGGAGTCCTCTAGCACAGGGATCCCCAATCCCCAGGCCACGGACCAATACTGGAATCTGGCAGCACAGCAGGAGGTGAGTGGCAGGCAAGCAGGTATTACCTACCACCTGAGCTCCTCCGGTCTGTCAGATTACTGGCATTAGATTCTCCTAGGAGCACAATCCCTACTGTGAACTGTGCATGTGAAGGAGCTAAGTTGTGTGCACCTTATGAGAATCTAGTCCCTGTGCCTGATAATCTGAGGTGGAACAGTTTCATCCTGAAACCATCCTTCCTCCTCCTCCACAACTCTCCACCATCCATGGAAAAATTGTCTCCCACAAAACTGGTCCCCGGTGCCAAAAAGGTTGGGAACCACTGCTCTAGCAGAGACAACAGGTGATACAATGTTCTAGCAATGAGATTTTAAGTTAGAGCTCAAAGTGTGTAGAAAGGCATGACATACTTTGAGAAAGGAGATGAGGCCAATAAAGTAAGTAAGGACCAGGTCAGAAGTGGTCTCTGTCAGTCTGAGGGCCTTAGATTTCTATATAGTAGGGAAATGTTCTGAGAAAATCAAAGTTAGTGATATGATTTGTGGTTTTGAAAACTGGCTCTATCAAATAGCTGATTGGAAGACAGACAAGGCAGGTAGACCATTTAGAAGACAGTTGAACATCATTGAAGCAAATGATAATAAAGATCTGAACTGAAGCAGTGAAGAGGAAAAATAGAGATATTTAGAAATGAGAGTAAGATTTGGTTGTAAAGGTGATGGATTGATGGTTGCAGCAAACCACCATAGCATATGTATACCTATGTAACAATACTGCATGTTCTGTACATGTACCCCAGAACTTAAAGTATAATAATAAAGATGAGATGATATATATAATTCATTATCACAGTTAAAAAAAAAAGAAGTGAGAGGAGCTAAGAATGAAGTTTCTAGTTTTTGAAGACTGGGTAGATGGTGATGACATCAGTCATTAACTGACTGGCTAATCAAGAACTTGAACAAGTTTTGAACATGGTGAGTTTTGAGGTGTAGGACAACATATTAGTATTGGTAATAAGGGTTGAGTATCCCTTGTCCAAAATGCTTGGGACCAGAAGTGTGTTTTGGATGTCAGAATTTTTTTTGGATTTTGGAATATTTGCATATAGATAATGAGAAATCTTGGGGATTTCTAAGTACAGAATTCATTTATGTTTTATATATGCCTTATACAAAATATATATGCCTTATACATATAGCCTGAGGGTAATTTTATATAATATTTTAAATAATTTTGCACATAAAGAAAAATTTTGACTGCATTTTGACTGTGACCTGTCACGTGAGATCAAGTATGGGATTTTCCACTTAGGCCATCATGTGGGCGCTCAGATTTTTTCCAATTTTGGAGCATTTCAGATTGTGGATTTTTAGGTCAGGGATGCTTAACCCATACTAATAATTGCTTTAATTTAAACTGAGTGCTTACTAGTTGCCAGGTTCTAAGTATATTGTATATACATTGTTGAATGGCTTTTTCATTTTACAAATAAAGATATTTAATCTTAGGGATTTAAAATAGCCGGCTGAGTGTGGTGGCTCACGCCTGTAATTCCAGCACTTTGGGAGGCCGAGGTGGGTGGATCACAAGGTCAAGAGATCAAGAACATCCTGGCCAACATGGTGAAACCCCGTCTCTGCTAAAATACAAAAGTTAGCTGGGTGTGGTGACACACACCTGTAATCTCAGCTGCTCGGGAGAATTGCTTGAACCTGGGAGGCAGAAATTACAGTGAGCCGAGATCATGCCACTGCACTCCAGCCTGGGCGACAGAGTGAAATGCTGTCTCAAAAAAAAAAAAAATGGCCTTAGTTCTCACAACTATGAAGTAATGGAGTTGAAATTTAAATTTACTTCCCTCTGACTCTAAAATTTGTTACCTTAGCCATCATATTAGACTGCCTGTTTTGAGAATTTTCTATTTGGTAAGATAAAGACTGTACCTAGGACCAGGTTTAAGAAACTTCACTGTTACTATTATAATATGGTGGCCATAAGATTCTGTCTGTTCTGGCTCCATGTAGACATATCAGAGATCATCACTTTAAATGAAAGTTACACAATGGTTCAGAAATGATTCTGCCACTTACCAACCACTGACTTTTATCTCTAAATGTGGAGGCCAATTCTTTTTATAAATTACACTGCTTAGTGTAATTCTTTCATTTACTTATCTTTAGATATTTCCTAGTATAAAGCAGTAAGTTAAAATGTTATTTTATTTGGTTTTGTTTTCTTTTATGGCCATAATTTTTAATGTAGATACCTAAGTTTATGGCTTGTATCAGAGAATATGGTTGTATCGTATCTGATTTTTAAATTTTTATGACTTGATAATGTAGTGTTTATGAGTACTGTATTAGATATATGTTTGAAAAGTATGTTATTGATTGTGTAAATCATCAATATCCTTCCTAATATTTTGTCCTCTTGCTCTGTCATTTGCTAAAAGGGCTGTGAAACTTTTGCCACTTAAGTTGTGGACTTGTAAATTTCTTCTTCTTAGTTTCTTGCTTTCTGTGTTTTGAACATGTATTGTTAAGTTCATAAAGTTTAGGATCTTTTGGTGTCTTATACCTTTTATCAAATGGAAATATCCCTCTTTTTGTCCTATATATTTCTTTTGTGTTCCCTTTTGGCTCAACAGGATTTTTTTGAGATTCATCTATGTTGTATGTATCAGAAGTTTGTTCTGTTTTGATATTGCCAACTAGTATTCCATTTTATAGATATGAAACAATTAGTTTATTCTATTGAGAGATATTTGAGATATTTGGGGCTGCTATGAAGAAAGCTGCTGTCAACATTTGTGAGATCTTTATGTGGACATATGTCTTCACTCTGTTGGGCAAATATCTTAAGAGTTGAATTACTAGATCATGTAATGTTTGTTTAAAAGAAATCACAAGACCTATTTTCTAAAGTAGTTGTACCATTTTACATACCTATCAACAATGTATGAGAATTCTAGTTGTTTCACGTCCTCACCAAAACTTAGTAATAATAGCTTAAGACATTTTCGCCAAGACCAACATTTTGGCTTGATACCTTAAAACATTTCAGCTAAGCCTGGCTAACATGGTGAAACCTTGTCTCTACTAAAAATATGAAAAAATTAACTAAGTGTGGTGGTGCATGCCTGTAGTCCCAGCTACTTGGGAGGCTGAGGTGGGAGGATCGCTTGAACATGAGAGTCAGAGGTTGCAGTGAGCCAAGGGCAAGACTCCATCTCAAAAGGAAAGAGAAAAAAAATAGCCATCTGGTGGGTGTATGGTGCCATCACATTGTGGTTTTAATTTGCATTTTCTTGAAGACAAATAATATTATGCATCATTTTATAAAATATTGCCCATTTGTATGTTTTTCTTTGTGAAGTGATCTGTTTAAACCTTTTGCCCATTTTTTCATGTGTAAACTTGTAGAGTTGAAAGTTTTTATATATTGTGGATATAGGTCCTTTGTTCAATATATATAATCAGATGTTTCCTCTAAATCTGTCTTTTCATTTTCTTAACAGTACTTTTTTAGATGCAGAAGTTTTTAATTATGATAAAGTCTAATTTTTTTTTCTATCAAGCTGTAAAACTTATTAATTTTGTGTCCTATCTTAGAAACATTTGAATACTTGAAAGTCTCAAAGATGTTATCCTATGTTCTTTTCTACTAAGCCTGGGATCAAGTTTGATTAATTTTGTCTGTGGCATAAAGTAAGGGTAGAGGATTATTATTTTTCCTATGGATATCCAGTTGTTACAGTACCAATTATTGAAACAGAGTTTCTTTTCCCAGTGTACATATGTTTTCCCAAAAAGTACATATGTTTTCACTGTGGAACCTTTGTAGAAAATCAGTTGGCCATATATGTATACATCTACTTCTGGACACAGTTCCATCAATCTACATGTCTGTCCATACTGATATTATAATATCTTGATTACTTAGCTTTCTAAAAATCTTTGTTTTTGTCGATATTATGACTGTTTTTATATTTCATGTTCATTTATCCATTGCTAATATATAGAAATACAATTGATTTTTTGTTATTGACCTATTTTTAAATCTAAAAAAAGTTCTATTAGCTTTAATGTAGATTTTTCAGGATATTCTACATACACATTAATTCCATTTGTGAATAAAAATAGTTTTACTCTTTCCACTGTAATTTGTTTGATTTTTATTTCCTTTGCTTGCCTCAGTGTACTAAAATTTCTACTGTATTGTTGAAAGTGGTAAGAGCAGACATATTGTCTTTATTGCTGATCTTAAGTAGGGAAATATTCAGTCTTTCACCATTAAGTATAATGTTTGCTTTAGGATTTTTTGGTAGATGTTCTTTATAAAGTGGAGGAAGTGCCCTTTAATTCTAGTATATGAGGTGTTTTTTTAAAATCACGAATGTTTGTTAAATTTTGTCAGATGCTTTTTTCTGCAACTTTGAGATGATCATGTTGTTGGGGTTTTTGCTTTAGTCTTAATGTGGTTGATTCCATTGATTTTTTAATAAACTTTCTATTTTGGAGTAATTTTAGATTTACAGAAAAGCTGCAAGAATATTACAGAGTTTTTTTAGATTTCTCAACCAGTGTACTATATTTTTAGCATCTTACAATGTTACAGTACACTTGTTATAACTAATAAACCAATATTACATTATTGACTAAAGGTCATACTGTATTCAGATTTCCTTAGCTTTTACCTAGAGTACTTTTTATATCCCAGGATCCTACCCAGAATACCACATTAGATTTAGTCATCATGTTTTCTTAGTTTTTCTAAACTGTGAGTTTTTCTTAGACCTTAGGTAAGACCAGTCAGGTAATTGGAATGTTCTCCAGTTTGAATTTGTCTGATTATTTCTTGTGGTTAGAAAGGGATTCTGAGTTTATGGAGTATTTTTCAGTCTGTGTTCATGAGAGAGAGAGGTCTGTAGTTTTCCTGTATTATCTTGTCTGGCTTTGGTATAAAATGGGTTGGGAACTATCACTTCCTTTTTCTGAAAAATTGTATGAAGGAATGTCATTATTTCTTCCTAAAATGTTGGGTAGAATTTATCAATGAAGTTATCTAGGTTGAGTTTTGTTTCTGGGAAGATTTTTAATTATGATGTTTATTTAATAGATATGGAACTATTGAGTGAGTATTCAGTTTCCTCTTGAGTCAGTTCAGGTAATTTGTGTCTTTCAAGGAATGTGTCTATTTCCTCCTAGTTGTCAGTTGATGCAGAGTTATGCATAATATTTTAATTATGTTTTTAATGGGTGTAGGAGCTATAATGTTTCTTCTTTCATTCTTGATATTGATAATTTCTAAATTCTCTTTTTTCCCCCAGATCTGTCTAGTTAAAGGCATATCAATTTTATCTTTTCAAAGAACCAGCTTCTAGTTTTGTAGCTTTTCTGTATTGTGTTGATTTTATATTTCATTGGTTTATTTTTGAGAGATTTTTTGAAGTATAATTATGTACAATGAAGCACACATAAAGTGTACAATTTTGATGAATTTTTATGTTATATACCAACATTATGGTCAAGATAATGAACATTTTCATAACCTCCAAAGGTTTCCTTGTGTGCCTTTGCAATCCATCCTTCCTTGATACCACAAGCCTATCCTCAGGCAATCAGTGAGCTGCTTGATAGGTTAGTTTACATTTCTGAGAATTTTATATAAATACCATGCTACTTTTTATTACTGGGTACTATTGCACTGTGTAGGTATACCAAAACCTCTTTATTCCTTTTATCTGTTAGTAGACAGTAGGGTTTTTTTTAGTTTTATGATTAAAAATAAAGTTGCTTTGTACAATTATTTACAAGTATTTGTATGTACTCTTACTCATATGCTTCAAACTTCTCAATAAGTACCAAGAAGTGGAATGGCTGGGTTGTAAGGTAGCCGTATATATTAAGAACTGCCAAATTATTTTCTAATGTGGTTGTATGATTTTATATTCCACTAGCAGTGTGTGAATGTTACAGTTGCTCCATATCTTTGTCAACACTTGCTCTGGTCAGACCTTCTAATTTTAAGTATTCTATGTGTGCGTTCTTATATTTCTTTGTGGTTTTAATTTGTATTCCTCTGATAACTAATGATGTTGAGCATCTTTTCATGAGCTTAGTTGACATCATTAGATAATCTTTAAAAAAGAGTCAGTTCACATCTCCTCATTTTGTATTGGGTTTTTTTTTTCTTACTGTCCAGTTTTAAGTGTTTTTCATATGTTCCCAATCTGTGCTATCCAGTATGGTAGGCACTAAGTACTGGCAATTTAAATTCAAGTTAACTAAAATTGAATATATAAATTCAGTTCCCATGTCACTCTAAACACATTTCAAGAGCTCATTTAGCCTAATATGAGTAGTGACTTTCTATTAGACAGTGCAGAGATAAAATATTTCCATAATCTCAGAAAATTCTACTGGCAGCACAGTTCTATATATAAATCCCTTGCTGGGCATATGGCATGCGAATATTTTACACTAGTATATAACTTGCCTTTCTCTCATAACAGTGTTTATCAAAGAGCCAAGTTTTAAATTTTAATGAAGTCCAATTTATGATTTTTTCTTTGAGTTTGTGCATTCTGTGTCCTATTTTTTTCTATATCCAAAGTCAAAATTTCCTTCTATGGATTCTTTTAGAAGTTTTATAGTTTCAGATTTTACATTTAAAACTATGATCCATTTTGAGTTAATTTTTATATATTTTATGAAATAAGGGTCAGTGTTCATTTTTATTGTGCATGGCTATTCAGTTGTTCCATCACCATTTTTTTGAGCAAATTATCCTTTCCCTTTTAATTGCCTTTGTATCTTTGTTAAATTCAGACATATATCAGAGATATTGCAAGTTAAATTATAAACTACCAAAAAGGGCAAATATTAAAATAAAGTGAGTTGCATGAATTTATTGGTTTCCCAGTGCATATAAAAGTTATGTGTAAATTATTGTAGTCTATTAAGTGTGCCAATGGCATTGTATATTTTCTTTCTTTTCTTTTTTCTTTTTATTTTTCTGGAGACAAGGTCTTGGTCTGTTGCCCAGGCTGGAGTGTAGTGGTGCAATCTTGGCTCACTGTATCCTCCGCCTCCAGGGCTCAGGTGATCCTCCCACCTCAGCCTCCTGAGTAGCTGGGACTTCCAAGTGTGTGCTGCCATGCCAAGCTAATTTTTTTTTTTATTTTTTATAGAAACAGTTTTTCCATGTTGCCCAGCCTAGTTTCAACCTCCTTGGCTCAAGCAACCTGCCCATCTCAGCCTCCTAAAGTGCTGGAATTACAGGTGTGAGCCACACACCCAGTCCAGCATTGTATCTTTGAAAAACAATTTATATACCTTAATTTAAAAATACGTTATTGTTTTTTAAAAATGCAACCAATCATACAAACTTTTTGTTTGTGGAGGGTCTTGTCTCAGTATTGTTGGCTGCTGACTGATAAGGATGGTGGTTGCCGAAGGTTGATTGGCTGTGGCAATTTCTTGAAATAAGAGCACAATGAAGTTTGATACATTGACTTCCTTTCACAGAAGATTTCTCTATAGCATGCAGTACTGTTTGACAGCATTTTCCCCCACAGAACTTCTTTCAAAATTAGAGTCAGTCCTGTCCAATTCTGCTACTGCTTTATCAATTAAGTTTATGGAATATTCTAAGTCCTTTGTTGTCATTTCAGCAGTGTTCACAGCATCTTTACAAGGAGTAGATTCCACGTCAAGAAACCACTTTCTCTACCCATCCTTAAGAAGCAACTTTATTATGAGATTGTAGCAATTCAGTCACCTCTTCCAGCTCCACTTTTAATTCTAGTTATCTTGCTGTTTCTACCACATTTGCAGTGACTTCCCCCACTGGAGTCTTGAACTCCTCAAAGGCATCCATGAGGGTTGGAATCAACTTCTTCCAAACTGTTGTTAATATTGATGTTTCGACCTCCTCAAATGAATCACAAATGTTCTTAATAGTATCTAGAATGGTGAATGCTTTTCAGAAAGCTTTCAGTTTACTTTGCCCAGATCCATCAGAGGAATCACTGTCTATGGCAGCTATAAGACTTGAAAGTCAAAATTATTTCTTGATCCATGTGCTGCCAGAATGGATGTTTTGTTAGCCAGCATGAAAACAACGTTCATCTTCTTGTATATTTCCATCAGAGTTCTTGGGTGACTAGGTGCATTATCGGTGAGCAGTAATGTTTTGAAAGGAATCTATTTTTCTGAGTAATAGGACTTAACAATGGGCTTAAAATATTTAGTAAAACATGTTGTAAATAGATGTGCTGTCACTCACACTTTGTTGTTCCATTGATAGAGCACAAGCAGAGTAGATTTAGCAGAAAGTAATTTCAGAATGGTAAATAAGCATTGGCTTCAACTTAAAGTCACCAGCTGCATTAGCCCCTAACAAAGGAGTCATCCTGTCTTTTGAAGCTAGACATTGACTTCTCCCTAGCTATGCAAATCCTAAATGACATTCTCTTCCAATATAAGGCTGTTTCATCTACGTTAAAATTTGGTTGTTCAGTGTAGCCATTTTCATCAATTATCTTAGCTAGATTTTCTAGACAACTTGCTACAGCTTCCACATCAGCACGTAGTGTTCACCTTGTACTTTAACGTTATGGAGTTAGCTTCTTTCCTTAAATCTCACGAAGCTACGTCTCCTTGCTTCAAACTTTTCTTCTGCAGGTTACTCACCGATCTCAGCCTTCATGGAATTGAAGAGTTTTAAAGCCTTGCTCTGGTTTAGGCTTTGACTTAAGGGAATGTTGTGGCTGGTTTGATCTATCCTGATCACTAAAACTTTGCCCGTATCAGCAATAAGGCTATATCACGTTCTTATCACTCATGTGTTCATTCACAGAGCCCCAAAACAATTACAATAGTAACATCAAAGATTATTGATCACAGATCACCGTAACAGATAAAATAGTAATAATAATGAAAATGTTTTAAATATGTGAGATTATCAAAATGTGATGGAAATATGAAGTGAGCACATGCTGTTGGAAAAAAATGGTGCTGATAGACTTGCTTGATGCAGGATTGCCACAAACTTTCAATTTGTAAAAAATGTACAAAGTACAATAAAGTGAAGCACAATAAAACAAGGTATGTTTATAATCAGTCGGGTGTGTAAGTGTTGGTCTACTTTGGATTCTGTGCTGTTCTTCATGCCAATATGACCCTTTCCTGATTATAGTAACTTTAAAATATGTTTTAAAACATGTTCTGCAAGTCCTTTGGCTTTGTTTTTATTTTTCAAATTTGGCTATTTTAGGTCCTATAAACTTTCATATATTTTGTGAATCAGCTTGACAATTTCTACAATAATAGTGCTACTGATTTCAATAGTGATTGCATTTCATTGGTATTAGTGTGGGTGAAATCAACATTTTAGCAATATTGAGTCTTTCTATCCATGAACACAGTATCTCTTCATTTATTTCAGTGAGCTTTTATTTCTCTCAGTATTGTATCGTTCTGAATGTCTTGCACATTTTTGTCAAATTTATTCTTAGGTGTTTTATATTGTTTGATGCTGTTGTAAATGGCACAGTTCTTACATTTCAAATTCCAATTGTTCAATGGTAGTATGTGGAATGAATCAGCGTGTGTGTATATATATGTGTGTGTGTATATGTGTGTCTGTAGACACACATATATATACATATATATATGTACCTTTGGGTACATCACTTCTTCCCAGCCCTATGAGTTTTAGAGTATTGTCTACCTGCTTTTTCCTAGTGGCTATTTTCCCAGCGTCAGGTAATTTCCTCGCATACATGCACTGATCAATTCTCAGATGAAACTTGTGAGGAATACTTTGCAGATCTCTGAGCTCTATCTCTGGACAGCTCTTTTCTCAAGGCACTCTGTTTTGTGAATTCCATCCAAGTTGGCCTCCTTGATTTTTCAACCCTGTCTCCTCAAGCTGGGCTCTGTTTGGTTTCTTATTCCCTGCACTGTGCAATGGAATCTCTTTCTAGGCTGCTATCTGAAACAATCTTAGACCTCACTTCATTTTTTTCTCTTTTCTTAGGAATCATTGTTCTGCGTTTCTGTTGTCCAATGTCTGAACATTTTTGTTTTATATATTTTTTCTTTTTTGTTGTTGTTAGGTTAAATTATTCCAGCATAATCAGGAACAGAAATCTCTATTTAAATGACCTTCATTCTTTATTATTTCCTTCCTTTCATGTATTTTGGATTTTATTCTCCTTTTTCTAGTTTCTTACAATGAAAACTCAGATTATTGATTTTAGACCTTTGGTGTTTTGTATCTAATATGAGACCTTTTTAAACACTGTTTTAGATGCATTTCACAAAATTGGATATGCAAATTCATTTTTACATATGTGTTTTTGTTTTCATCCCATTCAAAATGTTTTTTAATTTCCCTGTGATTTTGTTTTATACCCATGGGTTTTTGTTTTACGGGTACTTTCCTGGTGTCTTTCTGTTATTGGTTCTTAATTTACTTCTATTTTAATTGGAAAACATGCTGTGTTTGATTTCTGCAGAGTACCTACTGGGATTTTTGATTGGAATTGCACTGAATTTATAGACGGTTGAGGTAGAATTGACATAGGAACAAGATATATTTCTCCCTTATTTAGGTCTTCTTTAATAACTCTCAACAGTGTTTTGTAGTTTGCAGTGTACTGGTGCTTTATATCTTTTTTCATATTTACCCTAAGTATTTCATATTTTATTGCTAATGTAAACAATTTCTGTCTTTTTTTTTTTTTTTTTTTTTTTTTTTGAGACTAAGTCTCGCTCTGTCACCCAGGCTGGAGTGCAGTGGCACAATCTCTGCTCACTGCAAGCTCTGCCTCCCAGGTTCACACCATTCTCCTGCCTCAGCCTCCCAAGTAGCTGGAACTACAGGCACCTGCCACCACTCCTGGCTAATTTTTTGTATTTTTGGTAGAGATGGGTTTTCACCATGTTAGCCAGGATGTTAGTCAGGAGCCTCAATCTCCTGACCTCGTGATTCACCTGCCTCAGGCTCCCAAAGTGCTGGGATTACAGTCGTGAGCCACCGTGCCTGGCCCCTTCTTTCATTTTTTGAATGTGTGTTGTCTATATCTAGAAATACAGTTGATATTGATGTGTGTGTGTGTGTGTGTATAATGTCTTATATCCTGCAACCTTCCTAAACTCACTTATTAGCTTCAGTGGATTGTTTTTGTAGGTTCCATTGAACTTTCCACATAGACTACCATGTCATCTGTGAACAAGTACTGTTTTACTTCTTCCTTACAATCTAGATGCCCTTTATTTCCTTTTCTGGCCTGATTTATCTGGCCAAGATCTGCAGTTAAATGTTGAAGAAAAGTGGTTCTAGTGGACCTCTTTGTTTTATTCCTAATATTAGGAAGAAAGAGGAAGTTGACTTCTATATCTAGATTGCTGACTTTTTGTCTTGAATGAGTATTACATTTTGTCAAATGCTTTTCACCATCATTACCTACTGAGATGATATGATTTTTCATTTTAAATTTGTACTATGTGAATTATATTGATGAATTTTAATGTTAAAATGACTCCACATTCTTGGGATAAACTTCACTGGGTCATGATGTAATATCCTTTTCATATATTGTTGTATTCAGTTTGCTGATGGGTATTTTTAGAATTTTTGCCTCTGTATTCATGAGAGGTGTTGGTTGCGCACTTTTCTTTTCCTCTAATGTCTTTGGCTCTGATACCAGGGTAATAATGCTGGCCTCTTGGTTGGGTTGGGAACTATTCTCTCCCCTTCAATTTTCTGGAAGAGTTTATATAGAATTAGTTTTATTTCTTTCATTAGTATTTGGTAGAATTCAACTGTGAAGCTGTTTGGGCTTGGAGTTTTCGTTCCTTTGCTTTGTGGGAAGGCTTTAACTAAATATTCAATTTCCTTAATAATGCTATTCAGGTTGTTTATTACTTTTTGAGTAAGCTGTGGTTGATTATGTAGTTCAAGGATTTTTTTTTCCATTTCAGTTATCTAATTTATAGCCATATAGTTTTTCATAATATTCCCTTATTATCCTTTTAACCTAGAATTATAGTAAGAAGTAAACTATTACTGAACTTGCAAACTTAATTCATTGGTTTTAAAGGCCCTTTTCAACTAAATTGTGAGAATGAATTTCTTGTCCTCCTGCTGTTTTTCCCCACTGTGTTTTTTCCCTTCTGTGTTTCAGATAAACACATAAGTTCTTCATTTAACCTATGTAGCATCTGTAGCAATGTTACCTTTGGAATTCCTGATATTAGTAATTACAGTATGAATGTCTTATATAGTATATTATATATATAAGCATATTATATATTAGTATTATATAATATATAGTGTAATATTAGTGTATTTTTTCATATTCCCGAACAGTCTAGCAAAGTTTTTACAATTTTATGAGTACTCTCAAAGAACCAGCTTTTAGTTCATTTATTTTATTACTTTTCTGTTTTCTATTTCATTGATTTCCACTCTGATATTATACTTTTCATATTTGTTTTCACTTAATTTGCTGTTATTTTCAAGTTTCTTAAGGTGTGAATTGAGGTAGTTGTTTTAAGATCTTTTCTAATTTAGGCATTGAGTACCATAAATTTCTCCCTAAGTACTACTTTATTGGTATTCGACAAATTCTGAGATGTAGTGTTTTTCTTTTCATTAAGTTTACAACACTTTGCCAATTTTCTTTTTGATTTCTTCTTTGATATATAGGATTGCTTAAAGGGCTTTTTTTAATATGAGAAGATGTTCTTGGTTCATCTTGTATATTTCCTACTTCAGACCTGAAGTCAGTTGTTTCTCCAAGACTACCTTCTGGGGACAAGGGTCATTCATTTCTACTAGGATCATCATTTCCAGATCTTTTCAGTGCACATAATAAGGAAAATTATCTTTAGAGGAAAAAGTATGTCATGACTGAGTTTATATTGATTTCCAATTCAGATTCAGGACTACAGATGTTTGTTTAAGTTAACCTAGTCCAATGTTAACATTCATGTTTCTTTTATGCTGAAAATACCACTCTCAGTGACACTGGGAATGTAGGAATTAAAATATCACATAATTACTCACATTATCTTATAATGTATAAGACTATTAATAGTTTCAGAAAAACAGTATCAACACTACCACTACCAATATGATTCCTGGAAATTGTTTAAGATTTGTTTTGGCAACTATCTTTACGGCATATCCTAGTAATAATGTATAACCATATTAGTGTTTTTTAAAGTCGCTTGGACTACTTTTTCTATGTGTGGTTATGCTACTAACTGGACACAAATTTTAATTTGTTTTAATTTTATTTTTTATAGTTTTACAAAGTTTTTATTTGGTTTTATAATTATGTAAACATTTACATGGTTCAAGTTAAATCTATTAAAACAAGATGTATTCAGATAAATTTCAGCTTCTATTTCTGTCTTCTCAACACTGTTTTTTTTCCTTTCATTGGTAACCTTAAAATTTTAACCTTTTGATATAAGCAACTATGAATTTTATATATATCTTTCTTAGATAAACAAAAATATACTATATACTTTTCCACCCTATTTTTTCACATAACGATATGTCTGTGGGATCACTTCTTACCAGTACGTAGAGATACTTTTCTTCTCTTTCTACAGCTTCCTGGAAATTCATTGCTTATGTATGCCATGGTTTATTCAGCCACTTCCTTACTGATGAATTATTATGTTGTTTCCAATCTCTTGTTATAAATGATCCTGCAGTGAAAAAACTTTGTGCTTCTTTTTTATTTTTTCTACATTGCAGAAGTGGATTGCTGTATACTATCTTGTTAAATATTGCCACTTTTCCCTCATAAGGGTTGTACCATTTCCATTCTTGCTAGTGACACAGAAGAATATCTGTTTTTACCACAGCCTCACTAAGAGAGTGTCTTAATATGTTATATCAGAATACTTTTAATATAAATTAAAAGTGTTTAATTTATATTAAACACTTTTAAAAAGGTGTGAAGTAAAAACATTTTAAGTTACATGTTATCCTAAATAAATGTGAATTATGTTTATTTTGCCATGAAAACATAGGAAATTTATCATATAAAAATAAGAACTCATCAGTACAGTAGAGAAAATAATGTTCTTTATATAAAAACAAGTGTTGAATTTTTTTTACTATATCCATTTTTTAAGTATAGTTTGGATTAGTGATGAGAGTTTTTTTAAAGTATAATTTGGGTATGTTAATGATGAGAGTGTTACTGAATTTTTCTTAAACTGGGCATTTGTACCCAGATAATATTTTTATGTCAGAATTACAGTAAGAAGTAAACTATTACTGAACTTGCAAACTTAAATCATTGGTTTTAAAGGCCCTTTTCAACTGAATTGCGAGAATGAATTTCTTGTCCTCCTGCTGTTTTTCCCCACTGTGTTTTTTCCCTTCTGTGTTTCAGATAAACACATAAGTTCTTCATTATTATATAAAAATGAGTTTATGGTTATGTTTGTGCACCTGGATACTGAAATAGACTAATTCCTCTTGGACTTAATAATTTTCTGCTTTTTATTAAAATGAAAATAGGATAAAGACAGGAAAAAAAGATGGAATGAGTAATAGCTTTTTATTTTTTAAACCCCAGCAAACACTGAAGAGATGGAATAACTTTTAAGTGAAACTACTGATTTGACAATGGTCTTCTGATGTATTTGTTTTGGAATTATGTAAACTGCTGAACTGAGCCTCAGAATCTGTGGCATAGAAAATCTGCAGTCGGTTTTCACTGGGCATTTTATTTTATGACTGACGAGTCTAAAAGTGAGAGAGATTGAATGCCTAAGGCTACAGAGCAAGGAGTGTTAGAACTAGAGTTAGGGCCCAAGTTTTCATTGTCCTCATTCTAGCCCCAATTTTTTTTCTCATATTTGGCCTTAAAAATAAGAAAGTATATAAAAAAAAAAGACCAACATAATCATACAGGACATTCATAAAGAATAGCAACAGCACCTGCTTGTTTCCTAAGGCATTAAAAATATTCACCTGGGAATGTGAGTAACCTCTTTTAGTTCTGAGAGGAATGACTTTGCGGAGAGGTCAGGATGTTTGGCCTTAGGGATTGTACTTCTGGGAATAACCACTCTGTCTTGGTATAGGAGACAGGGTAGATCTGTTGATGGGCTTGGAAAAATTGGCTCTGTGCTCCCACGATCTAGTGAAAATAATATGAAAAAAAAAAAAGGTTGACCTGCCAGCTCTTTCCACCTACCCCCAAGTTAAACCTGCAGATTCAACCCCTTTTGAAAACTGTTGGAAGAACAAATCATCTCTTTTTTCAGCACATGCCTTACCGTGTTATTATTTATGTACTTGTATCTGGTTCACACAGTTCTTTCTGTAGGCCAGTGACTGGTCACTTGACTCACCCATTAGGTACCTGGAAGGTACACCACTCTTGTGAAAACAAAAACTTCCTAAGGTAGTGGTCCTCAAAGTGTGGTCCTAACCCCAGTATCTTCAGCATCACCTGGAACAAGTTAGAAATGCCGATTTTAGGGCCTTGCCCCATAATGAGTCAAAAATTCCAGGAGTAGAACCTTGCATTCTGTGTTTTAGCAAGCCCTATATGTAGTTCTGACATAGGCTTAAAAATTTGATAACCACTGACCTAGGGCATTTTCCAGGTTAAATTACTTAGAAGTGATTAAGCAGTAGCCAGGAGGGATAGCCCAGGGAATGAGTTTCAGGTAATATAGTTAACTCCTTAGCAACACTTGAAGGGCAATTTCCAAGCCTTTTTAGGATTACTGAGTGTCTGGAGAGCTACTGCAGGCCCCAAGACAAGGAAAAAAAAATAAACAATAAACAACAACAACCTGAGTACTTGGATGCTGGAGGAATGGATTAAACCTCAGTTCTCAGTGCAGAAATGAAGTCCTTGCCTAACAATATATTATCTGTTTTTCACTGTATTTGCATTATGTAATCCTAGGCTAAACTCTACCCTGTAAATAAGAATGATTTTTTAGCCTATCCCTTTTTTGTCTACTTTCCTTCCTACATACAGGCAGAGAAACAGATGAAATTAGTAGTTTTTCCGACTTGTCAGGCATAAATTATTACTTACTGTTTCCTAGTAGGAGGATCTTTCTCCATAGCTACTTTTAAATATATATTCTAGTTTTTGTGCCAACGAGGAGATAGGAACTGTAGTACCTTAAGGAAGAAGAGAATTATTCACGAGCCACAGGGAGACAAATATTTTCCTAAAGCATGTGACCCTCTGGCTCCTTCAGGTTTCTAGAAAAGTCCCAAATGAATAGGGCTGCAGAGGATGTTTAATGCTACTACTGCTCTGTGATGGAGAACCATTACTATCAGTAGTAACAGCCATTATGTATCAGCACAGATGTGTTCCAGATGTGTTTAGCTAAGTGCCTTACTTGGATTATCTCATTTAATCCTCACAACAACCCTGAGGAGTAGGCATGAATACTTCTATTTGACAGACCAGTAAAATGCAATTTAAAAGCCTTACCCAACTATCCAAAGTCACATAGTCTTTAAGTGGTAGGTCAAGTTTCAAACTCAGGTCTGACTGTTAAATTTTTGCTCTTAATTCTCATCTCCTGGAACTTCCTCCCCATACTTCAGCCCTAGACATTCCCTTTCCTTCCCCTTCCCGTTTCCGTTTCCATTTCCGTTTCCCTATCCCTTTCGCTTTCTTTTTTTTGCCAGAGTCTCGCTCTGTCACCCAGGCTGGAGTGCAGTGGCATGATCTCGGCTCACTGCAACCTCTGCCTCCTGGGTTCAAGCGATTCTCCTGCCTCTGCCTCCCATGTAGCTGGGATTACAGGCATGTGCCACCACGCCGGGCTAATTTTTGTATTTTTAGTAGAGATGGGGTTTTGCATGTTGGCCAGGCTGGTCTTCATCTCCTGCTAAGGTGATCTACCTGCCTCAGCCTCCCAAAGTGCTAGGATTTACAGGCATGAGCCACTGTGCCTGCCCAGCCCTAGACATTTCTAAGGTCTATTTGCCTCCCTTTACCTTGAATATACTCCCCTTCTGTTTGTCTTCTTAGATAATTACTTCAAGGGTCAGTTCAGCTTATGCCTTGTGATACTTCTCTTGGCCAGATCATCCTATTTTTCCTCTTCAAGCTTCTCCCACTCCTCACACTAAATTCCCTTTTTTTTTTTTAATGTAAACTATATCTCCTTCACCACACATTTTAACATAATCATTTCTTTAGGTTTCTGCCTCTCAGTAGCCAGTGACTACCTCATAGCCAGGTTTAGTTTCTTATTCGCTTGTCCTGATAACTCCAGCTTTGTATTTCCTTTCTGTGATCTCAGAATCAGAAATTTAGAACTGGAATGGACTTAACAACAACAAAAATTTAACTCACATCTTAAAGGACCAAGGATTGAAAAAAATAAATGGCTAAAAACTGCTGCTTTCCTTAATGAAATAAATCCTCAAGAGACCATGATTTCTATTTAGTAATGAATAAAAGCCATATAATCTTAGCAATGAATAAAGGCCATATAACCTTAAAAATTATAACCTCTGTTGAATCCATTAGTGAACTGAGTTTGTAAAACAACCAAGTGAACTAAATTTCAGAGTAGCAAGCCCCTCTAAAAAGAGATAAGATACATAAACTGTTTTACCTTTGGAAGAGCATGGGAGGAAGAGGTAGCTGTCAACAAAATGGGTAAAAAGAAATCAATTAAAAGTTGAATGCATTTCTTAAAGGCACCAAGTAAGGGCTAAAGTATCAGTTTAGTAACTGGGATCCCGAGAACACAAAGACAGTTGACATTCATGTGCAGGTTCTTTTCCATGGGCCTCCACTGATTTTCTCCCAAAAAAAAGTTTGGAGGTAGTTCAGGAGATGGAAGAGAGCCCACCTCAGTGGCTGAGCATGCAAAAATTGATTTGTTGACTTGGCGAGACACCTGAAGCACTGGCTTCTTTCTCAGAACGTTTTTAATACTCACAATGGAGGAGCACCAAACCCTCTCATCCCCAGGGCCTAGGTGAGCTTCTGTTACTTCCTGGGGAGAGGTAGAAGCAAAACCCATCTGCCTCTTGGAGAGGGAATTCTCTCCCTTACTAAGAGGACTCAGGCAAATACCCACTGGGGAAGAAGTAGAAATAAAGGCCATATATGGGGGAGGTGGAAAAGCCTCTTGGTCTCTGGATTCTGCACCAATACAAAGCAGAGGTCTGCTACCACTAAAGGGGAAACTGGAAACTCTTTTACCCAAGAGCTTCCATCAATTCAAAGTAGAATTTGATAGCCATAGGATTGAGGAGGGGCAGGAAAATGAGAAGACCCTACCTTAGAGGCTCAGGTACACAGGCTCAGCCAAAGAAGGACTAAGAATTCCACGTGCTCCCACCAAAAGCCAAATGCTGAGTAACAAGCAGTAGGAGTCTACTGCTGGAGCAGGAGCAGTAGCTACAAGAGACTCCCTCCACCCCCTGCCCATAGTCCTAGCATTTAGGGACTGCTGAAAGTTGAAAGTAGAGAGAGCATCAACAGTGAAAAAAACTCTCTAGCATCTCAGACAACACATTAAGGCCTCCGATTTTAGAGTTTACATTCTAGTGGAGGGATGTGGATAGCAAAACACACAAACAAATTAAGGTAGTAGAAGGTAAAGTTGTTCTCATGTCTAGTATGAGAAAATAAACCAGGACAATTAGAGAGTGACTAGGGTAGGATAGTCAGGAAAGACCTCCCTGATCTTAGACACCTGTTAACATCCCATGGAAGATACTCAGAAAAATGCCTGGCCCTAAGGGAAATAGAGACACTCACATAGCCTTAGGAAATGTCATTTATAAAATAGTACTTGTTCTTTCCCCTCTTTTTTGTCATCTCTGTGCCAACCTCAAGGAGCTTCCAGATTAAAGAGTGAGAGATTAGAGATAGATACTCTCACCCACTTCAAAGACCTGCCTCTTCCTTGATCACTAACCCTGACAGTATCTGCCACCTTCAGAGGAAACCCATGACTGTCTACAAGGGGCTTTACAAGACCATAACAAGATCGATATTCATGATCATAATTTATTTAGTAAATACTTATTGAGTATTTCCTATGGCCAAGCACTTCAGGTGACACAGCAGTAAACAAGACAAACAAAAACCCTTGGCATTGTGGAGCTTACCTGAACGTTCCAGTGCAAAACACATTAATCCTAGCTGTAATTCACATATACGTCTTTCATGCTTCCTCTCTCTAGGTTTTACTGCTAGTAGTTAATTGATAAGGTAGATTTAAATCTCATTCTCACTAAACTTTAGAATTCTTTCTGTTATAAGACAGTGACTCTTCCTACTATACTTGGAGTTGGTACCGCCTAGTTTAAAATTTTCTGTTCCCTGATTATTTCATGTGTCCTTGCCTTGTCTCATTAGATTGTTAGCTTCATGAAAGAAGGGACTCTGATTTGTTCTGCTCGTGTTTTGGGCACATTCAGTTCTGGTTCCAGGAGAGAAGAAGGCTTTCTCCCAATCCCCTTTTTGTTTTCTTCTCTTTCAGAAAGCTGACTACTTAGCTTCCTGGTGCTAAATAAAGAAGAATATAGTCTCGGATAGCTCAAATGTAGTTAATTTGAATCTGTTGTTGTGGAATACTAACTCTCACCATGTAGATATCCAGAGTTGGAGTCAATGGAGAAGCTTTTTCTAAAGAATGAGAATGAAACTTCTACTGGAATCTAATTGTATTCTGCTTAAAGATTTATTCTCAAATCTTCTCCCAACCCCTAGATTGAGAAACATGTGGAATTTATTTACAATATAATTATATTGGGAATGATAGAATTGGTTGAGCACTTTCCCTCTAACCTCTCTTTTCAGGTAGGCCTTTATGCTGGGGAATTTTGCTTTAGCACTTATGCTGAATGTTCAGAGGAAGGACCTTATAGCATTGCACTAAACTCACAGTCTGGAAATAAATCAGACCACATGTGTGTTTGCTCGTTCTACCAACACAGATGCAATACATGCTTTCTGCTTTGTTAGGGGAAGAATGTCATTTTAACTATGTGAAAAATGACTTAAAATGTGGTTTGGTTTTAGTTAAGCTATCAATTTTATTTTGTCTGGCTTCTAATACGTGGTTTTCACACTTTAACATGCATCGGCAATTACTTAAAAGTATTTCATTATTACTAAAATTTTAAAGGCTTTAAGTAAAATAGAAATTAAGATATTTGTTATTTAGCACTAATTTATGATCATTGTGATTAATCTCTTGATAATTTGAACATAAGGAAAATATTTTTGAGAATGACTTTTAATATGGTGATTTTAATATGATGGCTCCCCATAACTGGTGTCCAATAGGTAAGTACTTTGTTTCTTGATTTCCTTCAGTTCAGTTTGGACTTCAGCCAATATTTGTGAGTATGTGCCAGGCTTTGTTTTTTATTTTACTTTAAGTTCCAGAGTACATGTGCAGGATGTGCAGGATGTGCAGATTTGTTACATAGGTAAATGTGTGCCATGGTGATTTGCTGCACCTATCAACCCTTCTTCTGAGTATTAAGCCCAGCATGCATCAGATATTTTTCCTGATGCTCTCCTTCCCCACCACCCCGACAGGCCCCAGTGTATGTTGTTCCCTTTCCTGTGTCCATGTGTTCTTATTGTTCAGCTCCCACTTATAAGTGAGAACATACAGTGTTTGATTTTCTGTTCCTGTGTTAGTTTGCATCCAACTCCATCCATGTCCATGCAAAGGACATGATCTTGTTCCTTCTTATGGCTGCCTAGTATTCCATGGTGTATATATACCACATTTTCTTTACCCAGTCTACCATTGAGAGGCATTTGGGTTGATTCCATGTCTTTGCTATTGTGCTGCAGTAAACATATGTGTGCATGTATCTTTATAACAGAATGATTTATATTCCTTTGGGTATATACCCAGTAATAGGATTGCTGGATCAGATAGCATTTATGGTTCTAGGTCTTTGAGGAATTGCCACACTGTCTTCCATGATGGTTGAACTAGTTTACATTCCCACCAACAATGTAAAAGCATTCCCGTTTCTCTGCAACCTCACCAGCATCTATTGTTTCTTGACTTTTTAGTAATCGCCATTCTGACTGGCATGAGATGGCATCTCATTGTAGTTTTAATTTGCATTTCTCTAATGATCACGGATGTTGAGCTTGTTTTCATGTTTGTTGGCCACATAAATGTCTTATTTTGAGAAGTATCTGTTTATGTCCTTTGGTCACTTTTTAATGGGGTTGTTTTATTTTCTTGTAAATTTGTTTTAAGTTCCTTGTAGATTCTGGATATTAGACCTTTGTCAGATGGATAGATTGCAAAAATTTTCTCCCATTCTGTAGGTTGTCTCTTTGCTCTGATGATGGTTTCTTTGGCTGTGCAGAAGCTCTTTAGTTTAATTAGATCCCATTTGTCAATTTTTGCTTTTGTTGCAATTGCTTTTGACATTTTCATCGTGAAATCTTTGTCCATGCCTGTGTCTTGAATGGTATTGCCTAGATTTTCTTCTAGGGTTTTTATAGTTTTGGGTTTTACATTTAAGACTTTAATCCATCTTGAATTAATTTTTGTATAAGATGTAAGGAAGGGGTCCAGTTTCAATCTTCTGCGTATATGGCTAGCCAGTTCTCCCAGCACCACTTATCAAGCAGGGAATCCTTTTCCCATTGCTTGTTTTTGTCAGGTTTGTCAAAGATCAGATGGTTATAGATGAGTAGTCTTATTTCCAAAATTTCTATTCTGTTCCATTGATATATGTATCTGTTTTTGTGCCAGTACCATACTGTTTTGGTTACTGTAGTCTTGTAGTATAGTTTGAAACAATATGGCCATTTTCACGATATTGATTCTTCCTATCCTTGAGCATGGAATGTTTTTCCATTTGTTTGTGTTCTCTCTGATTTCCTTGAGCAGTGGATTGTAGTTCCTCTTGAAGAGGTCCTTCATTTCCCTTGTTAGCTGAATTCTTAGGTATTTTCTAATCTCTTTGTAGCAATTGTGAATGGAAGTTCATTCTTGATTTAGCTCTCTGCTTGTCTGATGTTGGTTTATAGGAATGCTTGTAATTTTTGCACATTTGTTTTATATCCTGAGACTTTGTTGAAGTTGCATATCAGCCTAAGAAGCTTTTGGGCTGAGACAAAGGAGGTTTTTGGACATAGGATCATGTCATCTGTAAACAGAGACAGTTTTACTTCCTTTCTTCCTATCTGAATACCCTTTATTTCTTTCTCTTGCCTGATTGCCCTGGCCAGAACTTCCAATACTATGTTGAATAGGAATGGAGAGACAGCATATCATTGTCATGTGCTGGTTTTCCAAAGGAATGCTTCCAGCTTTTGCCCACTCAGTATAATACTGGCTGTGGATTTGTCACAAATGACTGTCATTATTTTGAGGTATGTTTGTTCAATATCTAATTTATTGAGAGTTTTTAACAATTAGGTATTTTTATTGAGGCCCTTTTCTACATATATTGAGATAATCTTGTAGTTTTTGTCTTTAGTTCTGTTTATGTGATGAATTACGTTTATCAATTTGCATTTGTTGAATCAGCCTTGCATCCCAGGGGTGAAGCCGACATGATCGTGGTGTATAAGCTTTTTGATGTGCTGCTGGATTCAATTTGCCAGCATTTTATTGAGGATTTTTGCATCGATGTTCATCAGGGATACTGGCCTAAAGATGTCTTTTTTCGTTGTATCTCTGCCAGGTTTCAGGATGATGCTGGTCTCATAAAATGAGTTAGGAAGGAGTTCCTCCTTTTCAGCTGTTTGGAATAGGTCGAGAAGAAATGGTACCAGCTCCTCTTTGTACTTCTGGTAGAATTTAGCTATAAATCTGTCTACTCCTGGGGTTTTTTGTTTTGTTTTGTTTGGTTTGGTTTGGTTTGGTTGGTAGGCTGTTTATTACTGCCTCAATTACAGAACTCGTTATTGGTCCATTCAGATATTCAGCTTCTTCCTAGTTCAGTCTTGGGAGGGTGTATGTGTCCAGGAACTTATCCATTTCTTCTAGATTTTCTAGTTTATTTGCATAGAGGTGTTTATCATTTTCTTTGATGGTTGTTTATATTTCTGTGGGGTCAGTGGTGATATCCCATTTATCTTTTTTTTTATTGTATCTATTCGATTCTTCTGTCTTTTCTTCTGTATTAGTCTAGCTAGCAGTCTAGTAATATTTCATTAATTTAAAAAAAGTAGCTCCTGGATTTGTTGTTGTTTTGAAGGGTTTTTCGTGTATCTACCTTCTTCAGTTCCACTCTGATCTTAGTTATTTCTTGTTTTTGCTAACTTTGGGGTTTATTTGCTCTTAGTTCTCTAGTTCTTTTAGTTGTGATGTTAGGATATCTTTCTAGCTTTTTAATGTGGGCATTTAGTGCTATAAATTTCCCTCTTAACACTGCTTTAGCTGCATCCCAGAAGTTCTGATACATTGTCTCTTTAATCTCATTAGTTTCAAATAACTTCTTGATTCTGCCTCAATTTCATTATTTACCCAGGAGTCATTCAGGAGCAGGTTGTTCAATTTCCATGTAGTTGTGTGGTTTTGAGTGAGTTTCTTAATCTTGAGTTCTAATTTGATTGTGCTGTGGTCTGAGAAACTTGTGATTTCAGTTCTTTTGCATTTGCTGAGTAGTGTTTTACTTCCAGTTATGTAATCAGTTTTAGAGTAAGTGCCATGTGGCCAGGCTTTGTAGTTTGTAAGTAGCAAAATTGAAAGATTTGTCCTCGCATCAGGACTTAGAATTCCAAAACTACGTTGGGCATCTTAGCACATGTGTGCACAACCTAGGTCTTTGAGAGGGGCAAGTCTGAATTAGAGTCTGTTAGCATGGGCAAGAGAAACAGTTGGCTAAAGTTATTTCAAATAGCTTTTAACTTTTTCTCACTTTTTAGAATGCTTTGATCACTTGAAAAAAATCCCTGCTGCTGTGAACTAAATTGCATGAAGCATTCATCTTTCCTGAATTCTCCCCTCCTCCTTTGTTTTGTTTTTATTTAGTAGCACTAGCGGAAAATAATTCCAGCAATAGAGTAGTGTGGATGTAGAGGTGAGACTACAGTCATAAAGGTAGAGAATGGGAGCAGATAAGCAGATAAGTCTGCCGCCACTCAAGAGAGTTAGTTACTCCATTGTGTTACTGGAACTGTGGTGATTACCACCCAAAAGAAAGAAAAACCTCCCTTTCCCATCCCCACTCTACTCCAATTAAAAAAGATTATTTGTAGCACCACAGATTCAGATCAAAGTGGCTTTAGGATTTCTCTACTTTCGTAGTTAAAGAAGAAACTAAGGATGCTGTTTTGTTTAGCTATTCATTCTGCAACATTTGAATCCTCTGTACTAGGCACAGTTCTAGGAACAGGGGTTCAGAAATAAGATTTGCATCCTACCTTGATACATACTGTAATTAAATTGCCCACTAGGAGCTTACCATCCAGTTGAGAAAACATGGCATATAGATATAAGTAGAAAACATGAAAGATGTATAATTAAGTGCTAAGTAGCACATTGTAGCCTATACGTATATTAGTCAACAAATAATTATAACACCCATTATGAGTCAGATACTGCTCATATACCAGGGACACAGAGATTTTTTTTTTAAAGATTTCATATAGTTTATGTGCTTAGAGAGGAGAAAGATCAAGAAATGTAGGTGTTAATATTTGGCAGGATAGTACTTAAAAGTTTCCTTTCAAAGCCAGCTCTTTTAGTTATGAATCAGTTAATTGCATCAGCTCATTTGTGTATCAACCTGAATATTGACATTTTGGCATAAGTGAGCAGAAGGTAGTAGGTAAGTTGCTTCCTAGAGTATACTGCCTTGAGGACTTTGTAATGTGTATGTATAATACAATATTTATAAATTTCCTAAATAGGAGTTATTAGGTGATTTTTTTTTCAACTTTTATTTTTAAATCAGGAGGTACATGTGCAGGTTTGTTAAAAAGGTATATGGCATGATGCCGAGGTTTGGAGTATGAACGAATCCATCACCCAGGGTAGTGACCATAGTACCCAATATGCAGTTTCTCAGCCCTTGGCCCGCTACCTCTCTCCCCCTTCTAATAGTCCCCAGTGTCCATCGTTCCCATAATTATGTCCATGTGTACAAAGTGTTTAGCTCCCACTTGTAAGTAAGAACGTGGAGTATTTGGTTTTCAGTTTCTGTGTTAGTTCGCTTAGGATAATGGCCTCCGGCTGCATCCATACTGCTGCAAAGGACATAATTTCATTTTTTATGGCTGCATAGTGTTCTATAGTGAATATGTACCACATTTTTTTTTTCCACTATTGATGAGCACCTGGGCTGGTTCTGTCTTTGCTATTGTGAATAGTGCTGCAGTGAACATACAGATACATGTGTCTTTTCGGTAGAATGATTTCTTTTCCTTTAGGTGTATGCCCAGTAATGTGATTGCTGAGTTGAATGATAGTTCAACTCTTAGTTCTTTGAGAAATCTCCAAACTGCTCTCCACAGTAGCTGAATTAGTTGACATTTCCACCAACAGTGTATAAGTGTTCCCTTTGCTCAGTAGCCTCACCAATATCTGTTGCTTTTTGACTTTTTAACAGAAGCCATTCTGACTGGTGTTGTCAGATAGTGTCTCACTGTAGTTTTGATTTGCATGTCTGACAAGTAGTGATGATAAGCATTTAAAAAAATATGTCTGTGGGCCACTTGTATGTCTTCTTTTGAGAAGTGTGTGTTCAGCTGGGCCCAGTGGTTTATGCCTATAATCCCAGCACTTTGGGAGGCCGAGGCGGGCAGATGACTTGATGCCAGGAGTTCAAGATCAGCCTGGCCAACGTGGTGAAACCCCGTCTCTACTAAAAATACAAAAATTAGCCAGGCATGGTGGCTCACGCCTATAATCCCAGCTACTCAGGGGGCTAAGGCATGAGAATCACTTGAACCCATGAAGCAGAGGTTGCAGTGAGTCATGATCGCACCACTTCACTCCAGCCTGGGTGATAGAGCAAGACTGTGCCTCAAAAAAAAAAAAAAAAAAAAAAAAGGAGGGAGAGAGAGAGAGAGGTATCTGTTCATGTCCTTTGCTCACAAAATTTTTAATGGGGTTATTTGATTTTGATTTTGCTTGTTGATTTGTTTCTTATAGATTCTGGATATTAAACCTCTGTCAGATGCATAGTTTGTGAATATTTTCTTTCACCCTTTAGATTGTCTGTTTACTCTTTTGATCATTCTCTTGACATGCAGAAACTGTTTAGTTAATTAGGTCCCACTTGTCAGTTTTTGTTTTTACTATAATTACTTTTGAGGTCTTAAACATAAATTTCTTGCCAAGGCCGATATTGAGAAGGGTATTTCCTAGGTTTTCTTCTAGGATTTTTATAGTCCTACATTTAAGTATTTCATACATTTTGAGTTATAGGGAGATAGATACGGGTCCAGTTTTATTCTTCTACGTATGGATAGACAGCTATCCCAGCACCATTTGTTGAATAGGGCATCTTTACCCCCTGTTTTTTTAATTGACTGTGTCAAAGATCAGAAGGTTGTAGGTGTGTAGCTTTATTTCTGAGCTCTCTATTCTGTTCCATTGGTCTCTGTATCTGTTTTTGTACCAGTACCATGCTGTTTTGGTTATTGTGACCTTGTAGTATAGTTTGAAGTCAGGTAATGTGATGCCTCCAGCTTTGTTCTTATTACTTAGGATTGCTTTGACTATTTGGGGCCTTTTCTTGTTTCATTTGAATTTTGGAATAGTTTTTTTCTAATTTTGTGAAAATTGACATTGGCAGTTTAGTAGGAATTGCATTGAGTCTGTAGATTGCTTTGGGCAGCGTGGTCATTTTAATGATATTAATTCTTCCAATTCATGAGCATGGAATGCTTTTCCATTTATTTGTGTCATCTTAGATGTCTTTCAGCAGTGTAGTTCTCCTTGTAGAGATCTCTCACCTCCTTGGTTAACTGTATTCTTAGGTATTGTGTTCTGTTTGTGGCTGTTGTAAATGAATGGCATTCTTGATTTATCTCTCAGCTTGGTCATTATTGTTGTATAGAAATGCTATAATGATAAAGGGTTCAATTCACTAAGAAAACTTAACTATTTTAAGTCTACACACACCCAACATTAGAGCACCTAGATTCATAAAAGTTCTTTTAGACCTATGAAAAGACTTAGATAGCCACTCAATAATAGTGGGAGACTTCGGTGCCCCACTGACAGTGTTAGATCATCGAGGCACAAAACTAAGAAATTCCAAATTTAAACTTGATACTTGACCCATTAGACCTAATAGACACCCACAGAATACTCCACCCAGCAACCACAGAAGATTTTTCCCATCTGCACATGGAACATTATCTAAGATTGACCACATGTTCACTATAAAGCAAATCTCAATCAACTAAAAAAAAATCATGCAAAGCATACTCTTAGACCACAATGCAATAAAAATAGAAATCAATATCAAGATTTCTCAAAACCACATAATTACATTGAAATTAAACAAGTTGCTCCTGAATGACTTTTGGTTAAACAATAAAATTAAGGCAGAAATCAAAAAAAAGTATTTGAAATTAATGAAAACAGAGGCACAGCATACCAGAGTCTTCGGAATGCAGCTGAAGCAGTGTTAAGAGGAAAGATGATCATACTAAACACCCACATCAAGAAGGAAGAACTCAAATTAACAATCTAACATCACATCTAGAGGAACTAGAAAAACAAGAACAAAGCAACCCCAAAGCTAACAGAAGAAAACAAATTCAGAGCAGAAATGAATGAAATCGAGACATAAAAATCTATACAAAAGACCAGTGAAACCAGAAGTTAATTTTTTGAAAGAATAAACAAGATTGAGAGACTGCTAGGTAGAATAACAAAGAAAAAGAAGATCCAAATAAGTGCAGTCAGAAATGACAAAGGTGATGTTACAACCAATCTCACAGAAATACAAAAGATCCTGAGACTATTACACCTCTGTACACACAAAAAATCTAGAAGAGATGGATAAATTCCTGGAAATACACAGCCTCTCAAGATTGAACCAGGAAGAAATTGAAACCCTGAACAGACCAATGAGTTCTGAAATTGAAGCAGTAATGGAAAGCCTACCAACCAAAAAAAGCCCTGGACCAGATGGATTCACAGCCGAATTCTACCAGACATAGAAAGAAGAGCTTGTACCAGTTCTACTGAAACTATTCTAAAAAGTCGAGGAAGAGGGACTGCCTAACTCGTTCTACAAAGCCAGCATTATCTTGATATCAAAATTTGGCAAAGCAACAATGAATAAAGAAAACTGCAGGCCAATATCCCTGAGGAACATAGACACAAAATTCTCAGCAAAATACTACCAAACCAAATCCAACAGCAAATCAAAAAGTTAATTCACCACAATCAAGTAGACTTTATTCCTGGGATCCAAGGTTGGTTCAGCATACACAAATCAATAAACATGATTCACCACATAAACAATTAAAAACAAACCATGTGACTATCTCAGTAAACACAGGAAAAACTTTCAACAAAATCCAACATCCCTTCCTGATAAGAATCCTCAACAAGCTAGGTATCAAAGGAATATACTTCAAATAATAAGAGCTGTCTATAACAAACTCACAGCCAACATCATACTGAATACACAAAAGCTGGATCCATTCTCTTTGAGAACCGGAACAAGACAAGAATGCCCATTCTCCCCACTTTTATTCCACATAGTACTGGATGTGCTAGCCAGAGCAGTCAGGCAAGAGAAAGAAATAAAAGGCATCCAAATATGAAAAGACATCAAACTATCTCTCTTCACCAACGATATGATTCTCTACCTAGAAAACCCTAAAGACTCACCAAAAGCCTCTTAGAACTGGTCAACAATTTCAGTGAAGTTTCAGGATGCAAAATCAGTGATTTTTTAACTTTAGGAGATCCAGAAATTATATATAGAATTATTTTTAATCTTTTTTAATCCGGTTTAATTCTTTCGTTCCTTTAAGTGTACCATTATGTAATTATTATCTCAAGAAAACTCAAACTGTTGGAGTTCCCAGTAAGCATATTGGTGACCTTGTTCATTGTTGAATCCATAAACAAACTAATGGAACCACATACAGTGTAATCATTACACATATAAATTTCTTTGAGTAGCTTGAATTCAAAATGAGTACCCAAACAAATTTTACTTAGTAAATAATGAAGAGAGGTAGTATTTTTAAGTCAGCAGGCCACACACAAAGATGACTAAATTGGTTTGGAGCTTTCTCCAATGCTTAGTTGGGATCTGTTTCTACTCCTTCTTCTCATTCTTTCATAATGAAGGTTTTGTGTTGTTTTTGTTTCGTTTTGTTTCACTTTTTGTTTTGAGATAGGGTCTTGCTCCATTGCCCAGGTTGAAGTGTGGTGGCGTTGTAATAGCTCACTACAGCCTCTGAGGGTGGGGGCGAAGAAAACATAATGCAGCAGAACTATTCTTAAAGGATTGCCATTTTCACTAGGCTCTTTGAAGTTCAAATCCTCTGGTTTTTCTTGATTACTGGTCTTGTATCAATATATATAGTTCATATATAAATTGTTTCCTTTTAAAGTCTTTAGAGACAATGCTCATAAAATCTTGTTCCTTTCTTTCTTGATAATGTTCTGTCAAGTGCCTTGTACTAAGTGAATTCCTAATAGATGTTGTTAAACAACTTCTGTGTCAAGGTTAGGAGGAAATTTCGTATTTACTTTCTTCTTTGGAAATAATAACTTTGTGTATGGATCTCACTCTATTAGTGTAACTGTGTATTAGTGTCCTTCTCTGACCTTCACTCTCTCCTTCCATCTTTCTGTTCTGTCTTCACTTACTTAATGTTTATGTTTTCCTTGGTCTTTAAATATTAGTATCATTGTTGATATATTGATCTCATTGTATCACATATGCTTCCATCAGCATCTTGATAATTTAAAAGTGCTCCTTTATATATTTCTTGCTTTTAAGCCCTTGCTCACTCTGTTTATCTAGCCATTTGTCCACCTATCTTACCAAGCCCTTATCCTGTCTTCATTCATTTTGATGCTGGTATTACTATTATCACTAGGCTCTGTTCTCATACTACAAGTCATAATTCAGACTATGAACTACATGATTTATTATTTAATCATTGAAGTTATAGTATATATTACATACAATCACATTGTTATCATCACTATGTGGGTTTTTTTGGTAATTTCAATGTGATTTTATCAAGATAATAGAATGTAAGAGTACTTTCTCATGTTTGAGCTCATTAAGACAGATAATTGCCATAGATTAGATTTCCATATAATATACTTTTAGTTCTAGGTGTCCAATATAGTCATAAATAAATAATAGGATTTCATTGTTGAATAAGATAGAGTTTTGATGTTGAGAGTGGTTTTTGTAGCTTCATTTCAGTAGTCTTTTTGTTCCAAATGATATCTGGACTGATTTATTCCCTAACACTCTGCAGAGTTACCTGTTACACAGGCGATATAGGAAGTTCTAACCTACATGTCAAAACCAGGTAGGGTAAAACAGATGCTGGGACTTGATAAGCTAATGAGCTGAGCTTACCCTTTAGACAGTGTCTATGCTATGATCATTGGTACTATGCATTGAGAAGATTAATTTGAGAGAGGCGAGTAGTATGGATTGGAGAAAAGAGAGAGGGAAAAATTAGATAATCCAGTTAGGAGTTTATTATAAACTATAGGTTATACAGATCCAGAGTCAAGAAATTTTATTTTTAATTAGAATATTCTCAAAACATAACAAGTGACTTTATGTGGGAAGCAAAAGAGGGAGAGTCTAAAGGTAAACATTAGGATCCTTATGCACTGCTGGTGGGAATGTAAACTGGTGTAACCGTGGTGGGAAACAGTTTGGCAGTTCCTCAATAAGTTAAACATAGAATTACCGTATGATCTAGCAGTTCCACTCCTGGGTATGTACTCAAAAGAAGTGGAAACAGATGTTCAAAAACAATATGTACATGAATCCTTAGCACTATTCACAATAACAGCTAAGTGGTGGAAACAGCCCAAATGTCCATCAGTTAATGAATGGATAAACAAATGTGCTATAGCCATTCAACGGAATATTATTCAGCAACAAAAAGGAATGAAGTGCTAATACATGCTACAACATGAACAGATCTTGAATACATTATACTTATGGGAAGAAACCATAAATGAAACGATAGATACTGCATGATGTGAAATACTCGAAATAGGCAACTCCGTAGAGACAGAAAGATGTTAGTAGTTGCCAGGGACTAGGGGGAATGGGGAATGACTGCTTATAGAAAAGCTTACAGACTGCTTATAGACTATAAGCTTAAAGCTTATAGACTGCTTATAGAAAAACCTATATGGTTTTTCTTCAGGGGTAATGAAAATATTCAGGAACTAAATAGTGATAATGGTTTTACAACACTGTCAATGTGCTAAATGCCACTGAATTATGCATTTTTAAATGTTCACAATTGCAATATTTTATGTGTGTTTTTTATACTAGTTTTTTGTTTTTGTTTAAAAAAGAAAAAGCACACTAGTGTAAGAACCATAGACTAATGCTTTCAGAGAACTCGGAGGTTCAATAGACAGAGTAAAGTAACAGAGAGGGAATGTGGCTAACTGGGCATTCAAAATCAAATGTTTTTTTAAAACTCTTATTGTGAGGGTGTCAAATAAAATATGAGTGTGGGCTGTGGTTTCCAACCTCTGCTAGAAACTGAGCCAAGCAGCTAAACTAGTTCCACAAGAGTAGAGAAAAAAAATCAAACTTATTTACTCTATATATTAATATAGCAGTGTCTAGACAGTACATATAGATGCTCAGTTATTTGATGAAAAATTAAAAATAAGGAAATAAAGTCTGGACAGTAAGGTTATGTTCTTCTTCTTGGTCAATTTCATCTCCAGCTCACCCCACCCCCAGTAAATCAATGTATTAATTTTAACAGTCTCTATCTTTTATGTTTTCTGTTGTCTTTCCTATCCCTTTCTCACTGCCAACTTGGGTGTGCACCATCTCTTACCTAAGATTACTGCCGTAACTTCCTAATGGTCTCACTCCCTCTAAGTTGCCTTCCTGTGTATTCTTCAATGTACAGGTTGAGTATCCCTGTTACAAAATGCTAGGGACCAGAAGTATTTTGAATTTCAGTGTGTTTTTTATTTTTGAATTTCAGTTTTTTTAATTTTTGAATATTGGCATGTAGATAATGAGATATCTAGGGGATGGGACCCAAATATAAATACATAATTTATTTGTATTTCATATACTTTATATACATAGCCTGAATGCAATTTTCTTAATTTTGTTCATGAAACAAAATTTGTATACTTGAGGCCAAGTGTGGAATTTGTACTTGTGGTGTCATAGTGGTGCTCAAAAATTTTAGGATTCTGGAGCATTTTGGATTTTGGATTTTCGGATTAGGGATGCTCAACCTGTATTACAAAATGCAATGTCCTGCTCAAAATCCTTTAGCACTTCCAGATAAAATCTAAGCCCCTTACATGATAGGAGAAACACTGATGAGTGTACCACTTTCTCATCTGCTGCTAATCTTTCTCAAGCCTTTATAACCCCTGCCATTCTGAATTTTCCAGTTACTGAAGCACAAGGTGCATATTTGACACGCTCTTCCTTCTTAAAGTGCCCTTCAGCCTTCATTGGTCTCTCTGTTTATCCTTTAGACTTTGGTTCCTCCAAGGAATTTTCCTAGCCAATGCAGTCTGAGATAGGGTCTCCTGTTTTTGCTTTTTTGTACTCCTGCACTCCTCATTTCTTTTATTGCACTTACATCCCTTGTTTATCATCATGTTACTTGTCTGACTTATCTATCAGATAACTCCTGGAGGCCAAGGACCCAATCTAGCTCCTATGCCTGGCACATGGCAGGTACCCAGAGAAGAAAACCCTTATCACTATTACAAATAATTTATTATATGGTAATTGCATGCACAATAAATGTTGAATGAAAATATTTACGATATATAAAGCAGAATATAGGTGTTAGATGTCATATAAGAGATGCCAAGCAAGGATTCAGTTGATAAAAAGTCATGAAAGAGTTGACATTTAGAATGGGCGTTGAGAAATGGGTAAACTTTTGGAAGGTAAATTTTATTTAGTTATTCAACAATTATCGATCAGTGACCATGTGCTAATTATTTTACCAGGCTTTAAAGTTATCCAGATCCTATCTAGTACTTTTTAATCATAATCTCTAATTGATTACTAATAAACATTGGCATTTCCAAGTATTCTGAATTTTATTTTCTTTCTAATTTATGATTAAGCAACACTGCCTCTGAAACTTTAGCTGAAAGTGGGCTCATTTTTAGAATGAACTTTAGTTATAAATACTGGTATGTTACTGTGGCCATGTTTTGTGAAAGCTGTTTTCTAGTTTTAGTGAAAAATAATCAAGTTTCTAAAACTTGTTTTTGCTTTTCAGAAATGATTTCACAAGCCCATTTGAAAATGGAATGTTAATACATAAAAAGCAGGCAACAGGTGAATTCCTAGACTCTGCTTGTATTTGTTAGATTATTTTAGAGCTCTGTTAATTATAACTCGTAAGTCCTAATTAGGCTATATTAAAAGGCTAAATAGAAGTTTCTAGTCTTACCCTTTCCCCATTTCCAACTCTAAAAGAGTAAAATAAACACATCTACACTTCACTCAGAATAAAAATAAACACTTCAGAGTCGTAAAATTGAGAAATACGTTTTTAAGTAGGAGACTTTAATATTGTATTTAAAAAAACACAGAAGTTGTGTTTTTGTTTCCTTCCATGGAAATTTTTTCCTTTTAAATTATGTGAGTGCTGAGACGTTTACTTTTATTCTAGTGTACGGCATGAATTTTTTAACCAATACTTAGTTGACTAACGTCTTCAGGCATCTCTCGCCACACTTACATATAGGTTTTTAAAATGATAGCCTGATAGATGCACACAGAAAAAGAAAATCGTTTAATTTTATTGTGAATTCTCCCTGACACCAGCACCAGTCCACTTATTTGAAAGCAATATCATGAGGAGGAAAATGAGTTATTGTGTATGAAAATCCTTTGGGATTGCTTTAAAATTTAAACTTTTAAATAACCTAATTAATCTTTGGCCTAGGCCAACCCCACCCAAAATAATAATAATAATTTTCCAATTACTTCAGATTAGCCTTTATTTATAAACATTTAAATGTTTTGGAAGTATTGTTTAAACCAGGGATCCGCAAACCATAACTCAGACAGGTTGCCTATTTTTGTAAATAAAGCTTTATTAGAACACAGCCACACCTGTTCATTTATGTATATGATTGATTTTGCAATACAAGGGCAGAGTTGAATAGTTTTGACAGAGAGGGTATGGCCTACAAAACTTACACTATCATCAGACCCTTTGAGTAATAGTTTGAAGGTCCCTAGTTTAAGCCATACTGCAATCTGATGGCTGCTTCTTATAATCAAGAAGCAGTTATTTGTTGGATACCTAAACCAAAATGCAGAAGCTTTTTCCTCTTGCAAAGTTTTCTTGTTATGCAATTAAAAAATTAAAGCTCAGCAAAATATTATTTTAGCCATTCTTTCATCCATTCATTGCTTAGTAGCCTTGTGCTTGCTCGGTTTCAACAAGTGAAGGCTTTATTTTTGTTTTCTATACGTTTGAAAATCACATGTACTAAAAGATTCCAAAGTTATACCTTCTTCCACTCCCCCAAAAGAACTTGAGAAAGGATTTTTTTTTTTTTCTGTGATGGTGAATGTAGGCCTTTTCTTTGTTCTCTGCTTAATTCCAACCTATAATATCAAGCATAGAAACTCCTTTTCCCTTTTCTTTCACAGGACTTTGATTTATTTACTTGCCTTGTCATTCACCTATATGTATTTAAGTTATACATAATATGTGGTTAATTAGCAATTAGTGAGCATAGTAGACTTCACTTCCTGGAAGGGGTAGCTATAGCTGAGAAATCATAGGAAATGATGGAATAACTCTCAAAAGTTCAACTTAGCTGAAGTAGAACTATAAACTACTTATACTTACTTGGAATACACTATTGTAGAATTTTACAATGTTAGAGCTAGAATGCGTTGTAGACTCATGATAGAGAGTTGATCTAATGTGCGTCAGAATCAAATTTCAGTGTGCGTTAGGATCACCTGACTGGCCTGTTAAACTGCAGGATGCTGAACCAGCCCTCCAGAGTTTCTGATTCCATAAACCTGAGGAAGGCCTGAGAATTTGCATTTTTAAAACATGTTGCTGGTTGATGATGATGATGCTGATCAGGAGTCCACACAATGAGAGTGTAATAGAGAAAGGGATGGCTGACCACTGGGGATTAATTCAGAGCTATTAGGATAGTGTATAGGCCTCATACTTTTAGTATACCCAGGGGAGATCAGACACTGTGACCCATACTATTCAAACACAAGAAACATAGATAAGCCATAATTCTCCTTTTTTATAGCTGCCACATGAACCCGATAATTGAGCTGACAAGTCATGGCCTCTTACACCTTATGCGTTGTTGGAGACCCTGACAAATACTTGCTCTTTGAGCTCCTCGTTTAATTAGACTAATTTAAAAAAAAAAAAAAAAAGCTGTTCTCATTGTCATTATTATAACTTTTGCATGGCGTTTAATTTAGTTCAACTTTGGATTGTTTCCCTGAAGTGACTCTCAAATATGCTTAGCTACATATTTATAAACTATATTTTAGGATTGGAGTGTTCTCACAGAGATAGCTAATCATATCCATTATCCATTTCCCTCTCATCAATAATCTTAATTCCACCTTTTGGATATATGTTTAGTTAGTCCCATATGTAAATTATAAATGAAATTTAAAGATCTTCTAGTCCTAGTCCAACTAACTTACTTTACATATAGGAAACTAAGCCAACCAGGTAACTTGCCATATCACACTACTTAGCAAGAAGACTTGGATTAGCACTCCACCCAAGTCATTAAATCCTAAACCACTGAACTCAATCACCATGGCTGGAGGAGGAAGCTGAGTCAATGCAGTGTTTGCCCATTTGAAAGACTATATAGAATTTTTTAAAGTATGTGAAACCATACTTGTAAATCACCTTAGTAGCTGTATATTTTGGCTACCCTAAATAGCTTCAAATCTGTAAAATGAAGGATAGTAATACCTACCTTCAGGGCTGATTGTTTATCTCTTACCTTTCCTTCCTCACCAGCTGTACCCACTTTAGAATCTTTAAAGTTACATTCTCATGTTCAGCTGCTAAAAAAACAAGAGTTTTTGCCCTTAATTCCTCACTTCTCATCCTTTTACCCCTCAAATTCCAGACATTTGAGTTCTGCCCACACCATTCTCCTGGAACTGTTTCCTCAATGGTCTTAATGACCAACTGATGACTTTTTACCCCGAGACATCTTTTCAGACCTCAGCTTGTTATCCCTTTTGTCAGTTTCAGCACTCGTGACCACCACTACTTTTTATTATTTTTCTGCTACTTCATTCACCAGTCTCCATCTTTGTTCATAGGTTCTCTTCCCTTCATCTCTGCAACGTACATCTTTTCTCAGGGATATGTTTCTGCCTTTTTCTTATTTTGTGCTCCTTCCCTTGGCAGTTCTAGCCATTACAAAGAGTTATTTATGCACCTGTCTTTGTATGACATCTCTGCTTCTGACATCTCTTCCAAGTGCTGCATGCCTACCTGATTTTGCCATACCACCTAGCCCACTGATAATTTCAGACTCAGTGTATTTGAAATTGAGGTCATCTCTTCTTTCCCAGCCACTATAGGCTTTCCCTCCTTTGTTCTTCATTTTCGTTAATCTCTAAAATGTGCAGATGCTCCTCAACTTACAATTGGTTATGTCAGAATAAATCTATCATAAGTGGAGAATATCATGAGTAGAAAATGCATTTAATACACCTAACCTAGCACAGGAAGAGTAAAATTCAAAATCTGAAGTACAGTTTCTACTGAATGCCTATCAGTTTCACACCATCATAAAGTGAAAAAATGGTGAGTCAAAAAATATATAGAAATGCAAAAGACCTAGATTATCTAAAACAGTCTCAAAAAAGAAAAAGTTGATGGACTTAACACTATGTAATTTTATGATTCACTATAAACCTAGAACAATAAGACAGTGTGGTTATAGCATAAGAATCAATGAATCAGTGCAATAGACTAGAGAGCCTGGAAATAGACCTATGCTTGTTAGTCATGTAATTTTACAAAGGTGCCAAAGCAATCCATTGAGGAAGGGAATTTAAAGATCTATAGTCCTAGTCCAACTAACTTTACATATGAGTAAGCACCAAGTCTTTGGTGTAAATGGTGCTAGGAAAATAAAGTATTTGTATAGAAAAAAATGAACCTGGCCCTTTTCCTTATTAACCAAAATTAATTTGAGATGGATCATAGACTTAAATGTAAAAACTAAAAATCATACATATTTTAATAGAATGCATTGGAGAATATCTTGATGAGTGGGGGATAGGTGAAAGTTTCCTAGAAAGGTCACAGAAAGTAAACACCATATGAAAAAATTTGATAAACGTTATCAAAATTTAAAACTTTTTGTCAGAAACATTGTTAAGAAAGTTCACAGACAAGCAACAGACTAGGAAAAAATACTTTCCAAAACATGTAACCTGACAAAGGACTGGAATTTAGGATCCAATACATAAAAAAGTTCCTACAACTCAATAGATAATATGTATATAATAACACATAACCCAAATTGTTTTAAATGAGCAAAAGACTTGAAGACAGTTCACCAATGAAGATAATGCAAATGGCCAGTAAGAACGTGAAAGAAATTAGCAGAGAAATGCAAATTAAAATCCTAATTAAAGACTGGGTGTGGTGGCTCAACTTGTAATCCTCGCACTTTGGGAGGCTAAGGCAGGCAGATCACCAGAGGTCAGGAGTTCAAGACCGGCACGGCCAACATGGCAAAACCCCATCTCTACTAAAAATACAAAAATTAGTTGGGCGTGGTGATGCATGCCTGTAATCCCAGCTACTTAGGAGGCTGAGGCAGGAGAATTGCTTGAACCCAGGAGGTGGAGGTTTCAGTGACCGGAGATCACGCCATTGCACTCCAGCCTGGGTGACAGAGTGAGACTGTCTCAAACGAAGAAAAAAAAATCCTAATTAAAGGCTACTATACATCCACTAAACTGGCCAAATTCGAAAGACTGACAACACCAAGTGTTAGCAAGGTCGTGGAGCAACTGGAACTCTTTTACAGTGTTGCTGGGAATGTAAAATGGTACCATCATTATGGAAAACTGGTAGTTTTTCTAAAATTAAACATATACCTACTCTGTGACCTAACAATTCCACTCTGAGGTATTTACCCAAGAGAAATGAAAACATAGATACAAAAAGACTAGTACCAATGTTTAATAGCCATTTTATTATTAATAGCTAAAAACTGGAAACAGCCCAAATGTACAACAATAGAAGAATAAACTCTGGTATATTTATACATTGAATACCTAAGTGAGATAAAGGAATGAGTTACTGATAAATGTGATAACATGAATGAATTCCAAAAACATGATGAGGAACTAATATCTTACACAAAAGAATAGATACTGTGGTTCAATTTGTATAAAATTCTAAAACAGGCAGTCTTCCATGGGAAAAAAAAAAAATCAGAATAGTTGTTACCTCTGGGGTGATCAAGTAAGGATTGACTGGTATAGTTTGAGGTATTTGGGATCTGACCAAAGATTTAAAATATGACCATTGTACAGGGTTGCATGAGAGAGTAAATTCATCACAGTATGAGACTGTCCAGAGGCATATGGCAAGGGGCCACCATCCAGAAGGGAAGGAGGGCAGGGGAGAAAAGAATCAGAGCAGATATTTCTGGAGAGAACATGTCCATTCCTCAGTAGTGTGGAATGGCTAGGTCAGAGAGCTCTAAAGGGCAGGAGCATCTTGGGGGTTTCATAACCACAGACACTCTCTTATCAATGGCCAGCAGGTGCTGGGTGTAGTTCGATGGAGTATGCAAAGCAGGCAGGCTTTACTGGCTAAAAATCTGATTGATTGGGCTATTTTTAAAATACTTCGATATATAAAAATTTGAGTTTGGTACTAATGAGGTTTTGAACTAACAGGTCTCAGCCTGCAGTAAAGAAATAACTCAGGAGCCAATCCATAGAGACTATATTTGGTTAATTTATATAATATCTGAGAAGGGGCAAGAGGGAATTATTTGGAGTGATGATCATTTTCTAAATCTTGTTAGAGGCTTAGATTACACAGATGAGTACATTTGTCAAAAGTCAGTGGATATACACCTAAGATTTGTGCATTTTGTTGTAAATTTTATATCAAAAGAAAAATTCAAAATAAATCATTGAACTCTAGTTAATGATATGTATGCTGAAGCATTCAGGGGGATATGTACTGCCTGTATGTAGTTTACACTGAAATGCCAAAAATAAAATGAATTATTCAATGGATGGTTGGATAGGTATTTAATAAAGCAAGTATAGTAAAATACTAATGGTAGAATCTAGATTGAGATACATATACATGTGTTTATTATAAAACTATTTCAACTTTTCTTTGTTTCAAAATTTTCATAATGAAATATTAAAGACAACTGTGTGTAGAATAGACTCAGGACCAGTTAGGATGCTATACCATTGTATTAAAAAACATTACAGAGTTTTATAGTTCTTGACCAACAATAAAATGATCATTTGACTAACTGATCTGTGGCATTTGATCTGTTACAGGGAAAGTCCTTCTGCTAGTGTTGACACGTGCACATTTCTGTCATCATTTGTGTGCTCCAGTAGGACTCTGCTGATTGATGGCCGGGCAGAACTCAAAAGAGGCCTCCAGAGGCAGGAGCGGCATCTTTTTCTATTCAATGATCTGTTTGTTGTGGCCAAAATCAAGTACGTATACTATATACTCCTGATTATCATTATAAAATTGCACTTTTACTAACAAAGATACCCTTTCTACTCAATGCTTACTGTAAGAAGGTTTTGCCTCTGTTACTATAGGTAATGTCTAAAGTGATTTTATGCCCTTTTTTGCAAAAAAAAAAAAAAAAGGTTGTTCATTTTTTCAACAAGTGTTTATTTAGGTTCTGTTCTGTGCCATGTCCAGAATAAATGTAGGAAAATTCAATGAAGAATGTGATGGGTATGGTCCCTGCTCTTTGGGAGCTTATATTCTAATGTGGGAGCTTACAGTCTTATGCATGGGATGAGGGGGAATGACAAATTGTGATTAGTGCTATGAAGAAAATAGGGTGCTGGGTGAAGTAAAAGATGGCATATATGTTAGGTAGGTGTAGTCAGGGGAAAAATTCAGTGAAGTATGAAAAGCAATCAGCCATTCAGATATTGGGAGGATGAGCATTCCAGGGAGAGGGCACAGCAGGTGCAAAGGTAGTTGAGGAAAGCTTGGCCCTTGGAGGAGTTAAAAGAAGGCCTGTGTAACTGGAGCATAACAAGCCAAGGAGAGTAAGATGAATTAAGATTAGATAAGTAGATAAGGGTTAGGTTATAAGGACCTTTGTAGGCTATATTAATTATCTATTGCTATTTAACAAATTACCCAAAAACATTACAGTTTAAAACTATAAATGTCTCATGCATTTCTCTGAGTCAGGAGTCTGAGAGTGTTTCACTGGATGGTTCTGGCTTATGAGCCTTCATGAGGGCCCTCAAGCTTGTTGGCTTGGGTTAAAGTCATCTCAAAGCTCACCTGGAGCTGGAGAATCTACTTCGAAGCTCACTCAAGTGGATGCTGTTAGCCTTAGTTCCTCAGTAGCTTGTGGCCAGAGGCTTGAGTTCCTCTTCACATGGATGAATAAAAGGCTCCAACTAAATACCCATTTATAAGAGATGGTATAGAATGCTTAGTGAATTGTTTATACATTTTTTTTAAATTAAAGGCAAGCATAATGATGAGAACTGTTTCGGAATGTGATTCGGATAGAAGGAATGCCTACAGATGTAGTTTTGGAGTGGATATGGTATTATAGGAATAAAGAGAAAGAAAAAGTTTCTCCAGCCACATCTTTGCACTAGGTCCATTTGAAGTTCTAAGTTGGGAAACTATTAATAGAGGAACAAGTCATTATTTTCAAAAAACAGTTATTCCCTTATTTAAAAATTATTAGATGAGTTCTCTATGCTAAGTATTATAATAGGAGAATCACAAAGATTTCGTTTAATTTTCCTGACAATCCTCCAAGATAAGAGTTGTTTCAGATATTGAACACTGAGGCTCAGGAAGGTTTGTTATATACTAAGAAATGGCAGGGCTGGGGTTTGAATCTAGACCTTACTTCCAACGGCTGGCTCTTTCTGTACTTTTTAGCACATGGTACTCATTAGGTATATAGCTCAGCCTGGAGGTAGATAAATAGACAACATAATTTTTTATAATAACCAGTTTTCTGAACCTTAAGATCTTAAAGACGATTTACTTATAGCATGCATTCAGTTCTTACGGAAGAATGTATTTTCCTTCACCTTTTTCGGATATTTCCCCCCTTAGCAGTTACAATGATAATTAGAATAGAGGACCTCTGTTTTTTTACCTGAGGTTATTTATTGTTCTGTATACTGTTAGCATATAAGTTGTTTTTATGGAACCTATGTTTTGCTAAAAATATTTTATAGAAAGACAGTTTCTTTTCCACTAGAATATTGCTGTTTTTAGATATATTGGCAAAATGTGTACTGATTGTCTGCTTCTGTAGCTGACTTTTTATTTTGATTGTCCCTTTCTCACATAAGGTTATACCACTTTTTCCCATACACTGTTTTTGAGATAACTGTATCCACTTCAATGTTTTTGTGAAGTGAAAAAAAGTCTATCAATTGATTTAAATGCTGTTATTTAAGAGGTTCAAATTATGAAAGATTATTTTAAGTACTTTTTATACCCATTGGGAATATTTAAAAGTGTGAGTGATCTAAGTTATTTTTTGGCATAAATCCAAAACCCCTGAGATGGAACATACATATTTGAGATTATTATTATTATTATTATTATTATTAAATCCTGCCACTTTGCAAAAATTTTGACCACCATTTTTTAGGAAATTGATTACATGATCATTCCACAGCAAAGATTTAGTTATATTCACAGATCCTTCTTAATATGAAAGAACTTAATTTTTATGAAATAACAACCAAAAGCAAATAGTCCCTGTAATTCCAAACCTATGTATTTTAGGTCACTTCTTACCCTTGGATGAAGGATTGAGTGTTACTCTGGATCAATTAATTTGTTGAAATAATCTGAAATTAGCAATTAAATCTCTTACTGAGCCATAGGAGACAAGGAGGGGACCTTAGGTTCCATACTACATCAGCTCATCTTCAGGCTTCTTTTAGTTACTGCTTTCAGTCCTTAGGTTGGGCCTAGAGAAATAAACTTGAGTGGGATAAATAATCAACTGCTACATATTTGTTCAGCGAATTTTAGTAAGTACAACAATAAAGCGGGTGTTAAATGCTTCCTTCAATTGACTGAATTATTATATTTGATCTGTTTTGTACTGGATGCTGACAGTATTTGCTGAAAATTGTTTTGAGTTTATGGTAATTCTTTTCCATACTAAATTAGTAAAGTATTAAAGCCAGATGGGTACTTGGGGACCATTTTTTATATTCATTTGGAAGATAAATAGGTTACTTTTCCAATAAAATCATGAGTTTTCATTTTTAAAAAAACAGGATCTGTTTTACAAACATTAAATTATTTAGAAAGAAGTTTACTATTCTCTCTGATAATAACCATGGAGCACCCATGTGGAATTTACAGAAAGGATGAATGACTGTATTTACTTCACATGCTCATAAGTCATCACTATTATCATATTTTATGAGAATAAGCAAATAGTAATGAGTTCTCTTTAGGTGAAGAAGATGAAATAAATTTATTAATAGAATTACCATCAGATATTTGTGGAATATATAATGATCTCTACCCTAAAACATATTCGGTAAGACATCCCTATCTTAGAATGGGGAGAAATCTCCCTGGAATCCTGTGTATTTCATCAGTTCACTGGAAATTTTTCCAGTATGAAGATAGGAGGATAGGAAAGCAAAGTGTATCTGTCAGCTTAATAAATTTGTAGTAAGGGACTACATTGTCGAAATAAAGAATTTGGCCAGGTGCAGTGGCTCACACCTGTAATCCTAGCACTTTGGGAGGCCAAGGCAGACAGATGACCTGAGGTCAGGAGTTTGAGACCAGCCTGACCAACATGGCAAAACCCCATCTCTACTAAAAATACGAAAAAAAAAGTAGCTGGGCATGGTGGCAGGCACCTGTAATCCCAGCTACTCGGGAGGCTGAGGCATGAGAATCACTTGAACCTGAGGGGTGGTGGTTGCAGTGAGCCAAGATCACACCAATGCACTCCAGCCTGGGTGACAAGAGTGAAACTCTGTCTCAAAAAAAAAAAAAATTTATTTTAGGGGGTTTTGTTCAGTCTGTTCATATTGGATTCACACTTTTTAATTCCTGTCTTTGTAATACTATTGGAGATAGTCATTGTCATGCTATTGGAGCCAGTCCACATTAAATTAGCATTTTTTAATTTCTATAGTCTAATACTATTGGAAATTGAAAGTGAAAAATCTGAAGAACCATTCTATGACCCCAAGAATGCCCATTTTAATATAAAACTTTAGTGGAATACTTCTTTTAAATATTTTCAAACTAGTCCATCTAGCTTTATGTTCATAAGTGTTCATGAGATTTCTTCCTCCGCCTCCATAATAGCCATATCAGAAAGCCGTGTAGCTCTGCAGAGATTAAAAAAACAAAAAGCCAAAGATAGAAAAGCTGAAGAGAACTTCATGGAAAATATAATTTCACCCAGGTTTCAGGTGCTTTTTAGGAATAGCGATATCCAGGACTTTTTATAGTTGTCTAGTGGTTAAGAGCATAAATAAGCTCAGGAGTCAGCACTGTCCAAGTTTAAATTCTAGCTCTGCTACTTAAGCTGTGTGACTTTTAGCAGGTTAACCTCTCTACGACTCCATTTCCTTACCTATAAAATTCCTGAGGATCAAGCTAAATAATGTGTGTAAAGTATTTACAACAATAGTATATGGTAAGTTCTCAATAAATATTAGCCGTTGTTTTTATTATAGGAGAATGGAAGTCATTGTTCATACTTTTAGACAGTTGCTTGTTTTGGAAATCGGGGTAGATAATGTAGCACCTTATTGATCTAGGGAAAGGATCTTTGGGATGACTTTTTTCCCAGGTCAATGGATGTGGATGTTCCCACATGATATCTGCAGTATCTACTAAGATAGAGACTTGCATCAGAAAATACAAAATACATGAAAACAAATATGGAAAGATACCTGTTTTTTCAAAAGATGTGTAGTTTTAGTTTTATATTACCCAAACAGTTGGCATCAACAAATAAGATTTGGTCTGTAATTGGGTCTGTTTTATTTTTAAAATCTAAAGATTCATAACAATAGGGGGGGAAATATTGAAATATAGGAAGAAGCCTTAATGCCACAAGACACTTTTTTTACACTTAAATTCTATGGGAAGCATACATGAGGCTTTGAATCTAGATTTTCCTTCAGTTCCTGCAAAATCCTTTTTCATCTTATGAATTTCACTGAAAATTTTTAACTTTAAATAATCCATGAATCAGAGGAATTTTAGGGATACTTCCATATAAGTTACCTTTGATTTCATTTTAACTTTTAGTATTTACACAAATGGTTCTGAATGCCAAGAGGTACCCATGTTTTCCTGAGCATTCTCTTTATCCTTGTTGTTGCCTTCTATTTAAGTCTCAGGTCCCTGCTAGCATTAAACCTGACAATTAGGTCAAGAGATATGGTGGTTTCCATATCAGGAGTCTACGGGGATTAGGTAGAAATTGTCTAAAAGCAATTTCACTTGAATTAAAATAGATCACCTTCAAGGTCCCCAGAGATGAATGTTAATTGTGTCAATCCTACTTTTTTTTTTTTTTCAAGTTTGGTTTAGGTTCTTTTTGGGGGGCTGCAGATTTTTACTTTTAGCCAGAATATAAGGGGAAATGGTTGAACAAAATCTAAGAAAGGAAATTTAAAATAACCTATGCTTCTAAAGCCTAGAAAATCTTGTAACCACTTCATTGAAAATGTATTATAAATTATTCTAATTAACTACAGGGATTTTTTTAGTGCATCTCTCTTAAAATGAAAATTTTATAAACATTTTAATAAATCCTGTGTATTTTCTGTTTTCAGCCAAATTGTTTTGGAAATTAGCAAGTTATAAATAATAAATGAATTAATATTTTGTAACAGCAGTACAAATTAGGTTTTTAATGCAGTGCTTGACATACAGAAAAATAAGGTGGCCAGTTTATGGCTATTTCTTGCCATAAATGCAGGCATGAGGACTAATTGTTTCACCAATGTTTCAAAGATCGTCTTGGGCCAAGGTAGCCAACCCTGTTTTAGTTTACTCTTCTAGGCACTGAAGATAAAAACACTGAATAAGACACTTGGCCCATGATTAGTGAAAAATGGTCCTTTTATCACAAGTACAGAAGCTCCCATAAATTATTTTTCTTCTAAAAAAAAAAGGATACATGTGCAGAATGTGCAGGTTTGTTACATAGGGATATGTGTGCCATGGTGGTTTGCGGCACCTATTGACCCGTCCTCTAAGTTCCCTCCCCTCAGCCCCCACCCCTCAACAGGCCATGGTATGTGTTATTCCCCTCTCTGTATCTATGTGTTCTCAATGTTCAACTCCCACTTATGAGTGAGAACATGTGGTAGTTGATTTTCTGTACCTGTGTTAGTTTGCTGAGGATGATGGCTTCCAGAGAAGCTCCCATAAAATTTAAGAAACAAAATAACAAAAGGTTCTGTTTGGTTTTTATCTTTCTAGATATAACAATAACTTTAAGATAAAAAATAAAATTAAATTAACTGATATGTGGACAGCAAGCTGTGTGGATGAAGTGGGAGAAGGCAACACCAATGCCATGAAATCCTTTGTTTTGGGCTGGCCCACGGTGAACTTTGTGGCCACTTTCAGGTAAGAATCACAGCTTGTCCTCTATTTACCTGGGTTAGCTACTATGATCATTTCTAGGACTGAAATTTAAAAAAAAATAATAATCAAATGTTATTCATCTAATTTTTAAGAGGGAAGTATTTTGTTCTGATTGTGTATTAAGTCAGTAACTCATCTGTTGACACATACACCCAACCAAAATACTTGTATGCCATATATTTCTCCCAATGGGCTTTTGATTAAAATATGTGAAAATTAATGGTAAATATTGGGAACTCTTGGGATCATTTACCTTGGTTTGACTTGTTATTTTTGTGGAAAAAAAAAAACAGGAACTTCCAGGAATATGGAAGGGGAATAGAGTAGTCCCATCTTTAGGAACCCCTCTTCAACATCCTCTTCCTTAATATGTAGGTATTTGTTTTACATATTGAGCTTTTAAGTCTTATCAGTCTTTTCAAACCACTGAAAAAGACCTTCATTGAAGCAAATTGTATAGTCCAATTAAGTTTCAGTAAGTGGTTTATACTCTCGAATTTTTAAATAGTGTTTTATTATACAAATAAAACTAATGTCATGAAATACTGGTTACTTAAATTGTGTAGCAGGTTTTCAGTTGGTGTCTATAGAGATGTGACAACGAAAAGCAAAGGTATCATTTTAAGGAGTCAGAGCTTCCCAAGACTTATTCCTGTGCTAGGATGGGGTTGGAGAATGTATGAATGCAGAATATTTGTCCTCTTCTAATGAACATGCTTAATTGGCACCGTCCAGTTCAGAGTGAACAATCACAGTCACAACCTGTGATTTTGAATAACTGTGTCCCAACCTCTCCAGTATTTGTTTTACACTTAAAGTTAGTGTTCATCCCATGCACATGATGCTTTTTATTTTGCTTCTCTTCTTGCTACCACAAAACTCCTAGGACATCATCCTAAAGCCAGACAACTAAAATTTTCCACGATGTTAATCTATTAAAAGATAGGCATGTCATTAAATTCTATTATGTACTATTTGGCCTACCACAAGATTTTAAGAACTAATTTGGAAAAAAAAAAAAAGTGTTTGTTTCATTCTCAACATATCTTTTCCATGACAGATTTCTCTAGATATTATCATTTCCTATTGCTTAATCTCCTTGGAGTTACAGGTGAAAGGACGTAATTTTAAGTGAGGGTATGACTACAAGACATTTTTAATCAAGGAATTTTCGTGAAACTTCTTTTATCTTAAGAAGAGGGGAAAATGTGGAAACAAGTTTTACCTATATTATATTATTCAAACTATGGTTCTTTAACCAAATGATCAAGGTTAATATCACCAGTGATGTCACGTAGGTAAAATGTACTCCTTGGTATATTGTGATGAGAAGAACAATTAACCTTGTGATCTTCCTCCCAAAAACCTTTAACTCCAGTCTAATCATGAGGAAATCATTGAACAAACACACATTGAGATACATTATGCAGGATGCCTGACCAGCACTCCTTAAAATACTCAAGGTCAAAAAAACAAAATCAGAGAAAGACAGAAATGGTCATAGATCAGTTACTAAAGAGATATAATAATTATAATGTATTCTAGATTAGCTTCTAGAACAGAAAAAGGACATTAATGGGAAAAATGGTGAAATCTGAATAAAGTCAAGAGTTTGATAGTAATGTACTAATATTAGTTTCTTAGTTTTGACAAATGGGCCATGATAATGTAAAAGAATAATATTAGATTCCTCTAAACTTAAACAGCATCAGAACTATGTAGGGAATCTCTGTATTATCTTTGTAACTTTTATGGAAATCTAAAATTTCTGAATTTATTTTTTTTAAAAAGTGAAGTGTTGAGGAGTTCTGCCTCTGATATGTCAGAGTGAAGTCTTTTGGAGAGGAATTTAAACTTGGAAGTAGGCACAAGTACTGGGTGAGTTTCCTGTTTTTAAGGCCTTAGCCTGAGGGCAGGGTACAGTTACATCATGGTGTAGGACAACTAAAACTGGCAGAAACAGTCTTTCTGAGCTGAAGAACCAGAGGACAGAAGCCATGTCATCCACAGCTATTGTGGGATGAGGGGGAGAATCTCAAAAAGGAAAGTAGCAGAGAAGGCAAGCTCCAAATTCTATGTATAAACACTGCCCAAATCTCTGACTGGTCACCAAACCCCACATGCATGAGATAGACTGAAAGCATCTTGAGCTAAGACTGAAAGCGTTGAACTGAGCTGCAACCCATCACAGATGAATTAGAGTTTGTAGCATCATCTAATCAAGTTAGTTTCTGCTAAAACAAAAATATCAACACCGTTCCACAAATATAACAGAATACAGTCTCTGAAACATTTGGAATGTCCAGAAAACAATCTAAAATATCTTGACATATGAAGAACAAGGAAAAAGATAATCAACAGAGACCAATCTTAAAATGATTCATATGTTGAATTACCAGAAAAGAATTTTAAAACAGCTTTCATAAGTAAGCATGGCAGGTAAAAGGAAAATTCAATTTAAATTAATAAAAAGATAGTAAATATCAGCAGAGAAATAGAAAATACCAAAAAGGGCCAAATGTAAATTCTAGAACTGAAAACTACAATATTTTAAATAAAATATTTTCTGAGTGGCCTTCTTTGCAGAATGGAAATGAAAGAGGAATTGGTGAACTTGAAGGTTTATCAATACAAATTGTCTAATCTGAGGAACAGAAAAAAAACAAAGATTTTTTAAAGGAAAAATGTGTCACAGACTTGTGGGAATGTATCAAAAAGTATAATATACATCTCATTGGAATTACAGAAAGAGGAGAGGAAATGGGGCTGAAGAAATAGTGCTTAAAAACTACCCAAATTTGGTAAAAGGCATAAATATTCAGATTCAGCAAGCTCACTGAACTCTAGACAATGTGACTATTAAGAAAACTATACCTGGTCATGTTATAAACTATTATAAACTACCATAAATCAAAGATAAGAGAAAAATCTTGAAAGCAGTCAGATAAAAACAATGTATTACAAATAGGAAAATGACAATTTGAATTATTGTGGCCCTTTCATTAGAAACTATGGAGGTTAGAAGACAGTGGAACTTTATTTATTTATTTATTTATTTATTTATTTATTTATTTATTTATTTTTGAGATGGAGTTTTGCTGTTGTTACCCAAGCCATAGTGCAATAGCATGATCTCGGCTCACTGCAACCTCTGCCTCCCAGGTTCAAGTGATTCTCCTGCCTCACCCTCCTGAGTAGCTGGGATTACAGGTGCGCACCACCACGCCCAGCTAATTTTTTTGTATTTTTAGTAGAAATGGAGCTTCCCCATGTTGGCCAGACTGGTCTCAAACTCCTGACCTCAGGTGATCCATCTGCCTTGGCCTCCCAAAGTGCTGGGATTACAGGAGTGAGCCACCATGCACAGCTGACAATGGAATATATTTTTTAAACTGTTGAAACAAAAACCTTTTAACTTAGAATACAATATTCAGCAAAAATATTATTTATAAATGAAGGTAGAGTGAAGATTTAAAAAAAAAAAAAAACTATAATAATTTATTACTAGCAGAACTGTCTTACCAAAAAAAAAAAATGTTAACACAAATTTTCACACTGAAGTGAAATACAAGAGGGAAGCTCAGATCTTTAGGAAGGAGTGGCAATCATTGGAAATGTTAGGGAAATCTAGGTCATGATTCATTTAAAATTCCATCGGGTAGCGGGTTAAAGAAGCAGTGTCTCCAGTTACTATAATAAGTGTTTTTTGTAAATATAGCCAGCCACAGTGGCTGGTGCCTGTAATCCCAACTGCTTGAAAGGCTGAGGTGAGAGGACCACTTGAGGGGAGGAGTTTTGAGACCAGACTGGTCAATATAGCAAGATTCCATCCCTACAAAAAAAGTCAAAATATTACGCAGGCATGGTAGCATACACCTGCAGTCTCAGCTACTTGGGAGGCTGAGGTGGAGGATTGCTTGAGGCCATAGACCTGGGCAATATAGACCCCATCTCTAAAAAAATGTTTAAATTAGCTGAGCATGGTGGTACCCATCTGTAGTCTTAGCTACTTGGGAGGATGTGGCAGGAGCTTTGTTTGAGGCCAGGAATTCAAGGCTGCAGTGAGCTGTGACTGCACTACTACACTCCAACCTGGGCAATATCTCTAGCCTGAGCAAGACTTGGTCTCAAAAAAAAAAAAGTAAAAACTAATAGCATTGAAATCTAACACTGACAATTGCCAGAATCTTTGAAAAACTCTCCATTGAGTCAAATTGAGGAAAGAGCAGACAATCAATGTGAACTTTTCATGCTTTACTTGAAAACAGGGTAGTCACATCCCAAAAAAGCCCAAAAGGAATTTCATCTCTATCACTACATATACTCTGATTCACCAACTTAGGATCTATATCTACCAGAAAAATAGGTGCTGCACCTTGATTTTACAAATAATGGTACTATGGAATGGGAAAATTATTCAAAAAACACAGGAAGTACTTGAATCTGACAGTAGTCTGTCTATAAGAATCAGAAAATAATATGTTAACTTAAGTACCTACTGTGAATCTGAGACTACAAACTCAGGTATGCATGTTTATTTATAGATCAAATTAAAACTCATCTTAAACCCCCATTTTGCCAGGCTGGTAGGAAATCAGATTTTCTTCTTTACTGGAACTGCTGTTTTTGTAAGGTAGAACTATAATACAGGAGATTTCTAAGATGCCTCCAAAACAGACAAAGGGCTTCTGACTTTAGTCTATTGTGGTCACTGCTGACATTTTTTTCTATGCTCAGAGTTGTCCCTGTATATCCAGAGATGTTCTGCTTCTTTGCCATAAGGGGCGGGCAGAGGGTGGGTGGAAGATATCTTTGCTGATAGAAAAACTTTGGTGCCTAGGACCCAGCCTCCCTAATGACTCCTTAAAGTCATTTCCTCTGGGTTCTTTCTGTTTCCTTCGGGCACCTTAACTGAGTGACATATGGTTCCCGGCTCACTGTCAGTGATGACAGGCCTCTATCTCCTCTAATCTGCCATGCCCTTTTTATTTTCCAAGATACACTGCTTTCTCCTGTCTTGGATCTTACTATCTTTTTAAGGGGTTTAAGTATTTATAAAACCCAGAGATAGCCATTGACTTTGAAGTACTTCTATTTTTAGTCCCTTAAAAATGCCTGAGATTCAGAATTACTAAAGAAAGGGAGTCCTGGATTCAGGTATAGAGCAGGGGGGAAAGGGAAATATATAAGAAGATTACACAAATTCATCTCCATACGTTAACCTGACACATTTCATAATTTATATTTTGAAGTAATATATGCTATATATTCAAACAAGGGAACACAGCAATGAAAATGAATTGGCCGGGCGCAGTGGTTCATGCTTGTAATCCCAGCACCTTAGGAGGCCAAGGCAGGCAGATCACCTGAGATTGGGAGTTCGAGACCAGCCTGGCCAACATGGAGAAACGCTGTCTCTACTAAAAACTACAAAATTAGCCAGGCGTGGTGGTACATGCCTGTAATCCCAGCTACTCGGGAGGCTGAGGCAGGAGAATCGCTTGAACCCAGGAGGCCGAGGTTGTGGTGAGCCAAGATTACACCATTGCACTCCATCCTGGGCAAAAAGAGTGAAACTCCGTCTCAAAAAAAAAAAAAAGAAAAAGAAAAAAAATAATTATCTAAAACTACATATAGTAATATAATTAAATATTATAAACATAATGTTCAAAGAACCCAGACACAAAATAGTATATACTTTATGGTTACATTTATATAAAGTACCCAAACATGCAAAACTATTCTATGCTATTGGAAGTCAGGATAGTGGAAACTACTGCCTGGAAAAGAACATAAGGGACCTTCCAAGGTGATTTTCTATTTCATGATCTGGGTGCTGGTTTATGTGAGTGTGTTCAGGTTGTTAAAATTCTTCAAGCTGTACATGTAAGCTTTGTGCAGTTTTCTCTATATATCTTTTATTTCAGTTAAAAATTTTAAAAATACTAAGTGTCTTAAAGGGGCAATTTTCTTTAACTGCTTTGAAAAACGTTAGCAGGTCTGAAGCAAACCTCTTATCTATTTCTCAACAGATTTTTGCTAAATAAATCCAAGACTTGACATAAGTGAACCCAGAAAATCTATTTTAGAAAAGAGAGTACATCAAAAGATAGTAAGGAATTGTGAAAGATGGAAAATGTATGCTCAATGGTTAAAAAAAAAAAAAAAAGTTATACACTTTCTGATGGCCAATCCTGGCAGATTGCTTATGGAGAAAATTGCTAAACAACAAAGTTAGTGAATAAATGTATTTTTGGAAATAATAACTAGGATTTCCAACATCTCTAAAAAGATTAGAAAATTAGCCAGGCCTTGTGGCATGCATCTGTAGCCCCAGATACTTAGAAAGCTGAGCCAGCATGATCTCTTGAGCCCCAGGAGTTCAAGGCTGCAGTGAGCCATGATCATGCCTCTATACTCCAGCCTGGGCAACAGAGCAAGACCCCTGTCTTTAAAAAAATATATGATTTTAAAAGTTTGTTAGTGACAAGACTACATAGGAATAAACTTTAAATTATTTTTAATCTTAAGAATTAATAGTGAAATCAGCATAAAAATTAATGCTAATTTAGTTGCAAATTGATCTTAATCAGACGGTTATAGTTATTAAGAATAAGTTTTCAACTAACAAATTTACTAAATGATAACCTTGCTGCATGTGATTTTTAAAAATGTTTCTTTTCCTAATAGCAAACTGGTTTCTGGGCAAAGAGATTTCCATTCACATGCCAAATTTCTCTTAATCTCTGTATTCTCAATATTAACCATACTTTCTATTTGTTTGGCCGTTTGAGCTACAAAAATACTAACCCAGTTTCATAGATGTAGAAACTGAGGCTTAGAGGTTAAATGACTTGCCCATGATTGTCTAGCTTGCATATAATTTTGAAACCAAGTGTTAGATTCCAAATCAAGTACTCTTTCCACTATAGGAACTCTCTCTCAGTGATATGATACCACTTGTAAAAAAGCAGTAAAGTAGAAAAGAGGGTTTGTCTTAGATCCATCCAAAAGGATTTAATAAAACTACGTTTGACTGTAGTTTTTCCAAAGGGATATTTTCACTGCAGAGTTCTCCAGAACACAATTATGCCAAGGTTGCAGCTTATGTGTGCAACTGCATTAGTAACAACAGGCTGTTGACATTTTCATCTGGATTGACAATCCTAAATCTGTTAGCATAGGTATTTTATGTGGTTTAATTTTTCTCTCCCATTTTCTTTGATTGCAGTTCTCCAGAACAAAAGGACAAATGGCTCTCTCTCCTTCAGAGGTATTTTTTCAGTATTCATATTTTTAATCTTTAACCTTTAATAAATGAAGACATTTTCTGCAGAGATGTGCCCCAAATTATTCCCCTTCTCCTTAGTCGAAATTGTTCATTTGTCCTCTAAATAAGCTGCTGTTTATATTGTACACTAGCTACTTACTTGCTATAAATAATGTTCTCTCATTACATGTATTTCTTAACTTTCTAGGAAGGAGAACATTGAGGTCTAGTTACATCATTTTAGACAGAAGTTAGTCAATAATCTCCTCTCTTTTTCCATTGTCTCCAGCCTACCAATTGGAGCTAACAGTTTCCTCAAAGTATGTATTAAGTTTCCATAAATGCAGGGTTTTCTGCTAAGCACCTCAAAAATAATGGTAGTTATTATCCCTACCATTGAGCATGCAGACTAGAATGATTGATTTAGGCTCATCTATTAGACTTACAGTCCTTCCCTCCCTCCTGTCCTCTCTCCCTCTCCACACAATAGGATAACCAAGATTTACACCCTACTGGGGAGTTAAATGAGAAGTACAAGGCCATTGCTTTGGTTTGACCTTATAAAATATTTATTATATATGTTCCTGTACTTATCAGTAAGGTGCTGGACCTGTCCAAAGAAGACAGGGAAACTTTGAGGGTAAAACATTACCCAGAGGTGCCCTAACCTGGTTGTGCTTCTCAAACCTCACTTGACCTGGATGTCCTATTTTTTTGTGCCCATGCCTAATGTCCTGAATTTTTTTATTCTCTTCCAACCCATAATGTAATCTGACTTTGCTGAGTCTTCTCATCTATCTTTTTAAAAAATAGCATATAAGTATATTGGAAATATTAGCAAAATAGGTTGATTTTTAAAATAAGCCATTAGCGAATTCCATCTGACTCAGTGTTGTTTTGGGTTGTTGTTGCATTTGATTAGATACATCAATCTAGAGAAAGAAAAGGACTATCCGAAGAGCATTCCCCTCAAAATCTTCGCCAAGGACATTGGGAATTGTGCCTATGTAAGTGTTTCTAAGCCAGAAAATTAAATTCCAAGTCCCTGCATAAGATAGAACACTATGGATAAGAAGAGAGACAGGCAGGCAGGAAGGCAGACTGTGTATGTGCTATGAAAGGTAGGCATTTAGAAATACCACGGGGAAAATCCTTTTTCCTGGTTATATGTATGTCTTCATATATATGAAAAATAAGCCCTAGAGAAAATGAAGCAAGAGAAATTCATATGAACTACAGGATTTAACATTTACGCTGGGAAAGAACGTTGCTTGTGAGATGTCTCTCTCCTCCCTCCGCTGTGAATATTTCTCTGAATCTTTTCAACAGCAGCTGCAGAGGCTTGTAGTAAAGCTGTTTCCACAGGAGTATTTCCTATTATTATTAAGCAATTTTTTCCCAACTTGTCACTTCTTAAGCAGAAAGTGGTTTTGAAAAGTTCTTCATTCTTTAAGTTTTTAGGGATTGAATCCCTTAGGTTCACAGGAGGATGATCTAGGAGAGGTGACATTTTTAAAGGATCAGCACTTTACTACTTCACAGTGTCTATCATATCAATCACATAAATGCTAAGTCTTTAACCCCAGCTATTATGTATAATTTGATGACAGAAATCGTAGTACAAGAGATAAATGTTATCAATTATGAAAAATATGAAAACTTGTGAATATTTTATGATACTGTCAATTGTCATACTTCACAGCAGCTCTAGATCACACAGAATAGCTTTATTTGTGTGTGGAAAAATATGTAGTGCAAAATAGTTATGTTTTGGCCAAAAGCAAAAGTTATGCAAATGTTCTGACCACCTCCTGAATGCCAGATGTCACTGCTTGAGGGAAATACTCAAATTTTTATAGTACGAGACTACAGAGATCTGTAGCAAAGTAAAACAAAACAAAACAAAAACCCTGTTTTTTTCTGTCTGCTTTGATTCAGTTGTGGCAGTTGGTTACATTCAGGATTTCCTGTAAAATCCCTTAATTTTTTTTAACACTTTCTTTTCAGTATATGGAAAGTGTGTACTTGAGAAAGGACTGATGTCCCACTGTCATTTTGAAAGAGAAGATAAGAGATATGGTCAGGTTGGGTGCTCTGTTTTTATCACTAGTACCCTGGTTAAGTCAAGGATGATGTAACATACTCTGTCCTTTGCTCTCTAAAGTAGCTTTCATAACAAGACTCTCGTTCAGGGAGCCCTGCCTCCAGAGCGATTCCCCCAAATAGGAGTGCATGTGTGGGAAGCATTCTTTATCTTTGCCCTCTAGTTATACACACCTTGTCAGTAAATTATGCCAATATGGAACAAAATTGCCACATTTTCAGTTTTGTCTGTTATTTGTTTACTAGCCAAAGAGTTCTTTCTACTGAAATTCACTTGTTTTGTATACTGGAAAAGCATGTAGGAAAAAAATATACTTTCTATAATTATGTTTTGAACATATATGCCTAGTATTAAGAAAAACTATTATCTTAGAAACCAGGTTATTGGGAGGATAGATTCTTCACGTTACAAGACTTCATGGGAGAGTTTCTTTAAATTAAATGGAAAAAATTTTAGACTTTTTAAAAATCAGAAGCCTTTTTAAAAATTATCTCTCAAGGTAAAGCCCAGTATGTCATATAACTATAACACTCTGGTAGAAGACAGACACTGGGTTGAGTGCTCCAAAGACTCCCCGTTTCACTCAGACAATTTTGCACAATCCTTGGGGCTACCAGGAACAGTTTGAAATTGTGCATTTAAAATGCTTTTTTAAATTAAAATTCAATTAAACAATTTTTAGAGGCAATTCATCATATCAAATAATTCACTCAGAGAAATTCTATTAATGGAAAGATAAATAATGAATTATCAGATTTCAGTTACCTATATTTTTGTATCATTTTTGTATTTATGCTACTTTTTTATGCCATTTAAGCCTTCTTTATCAGGGACACAGCCCTAATTGCTGATTTAATCTTATAATTCTCATGTGTAAAACCTATGTATATATCAAGTTTTTTTACAACATAGCATTTATATTTAAGTAATGCATTTTGGAATTCAGCGATCTCTATAGATATCTCAGAATCTTCTTAACTCTTTTACTGTTTGCTGCAAATTGTCTATTTTTAAGTAAAAGTATTCAGTATAGTTTAGCACAGAGCTTTTATAGATATTCTGTTCATTGGCAGAGTTGATAATAGAATTGAGCTTTCTAAAATTTTCAATTCTTTCTTCTAGACTTATTTTTTTATGTCCTCCAGAGATTTCAACAATTAAAATGTTAGTGGCCACAGTGTGTGACACATGGAAAGTTCCCAGTAGTGACTTTTAAAAATTCAAAACCTTAAACATCTTTTGCAACCAGTTATTATCCTAATTCTACCTAACCTGACTTTATACCATGCAAAGAAATAAAACCCTGTATTGTGAAAACACTACTAAGGAAGAAATAGAGATTCAGCTCTTGCCTTTTTTTAATTACCCATTGCCTTATGGAAATACAATTATGGAAATAAGACAGAGGACCAACCTCACTGATTTATTTTTTTAATTGGGAGCTGGGTCCATGTACTCTCTCTGAAATATATGTAGTCTTTCTTATTTGCTTAAGTTTTTATATTCTGTAAGCCATGCATCCTTTAAGAGAAATGTTTTATTAGAGGGCATAATTTATAAGGAAATGAAAGCAAATTATAATCAAAGTTTTATGTTCTCCCTAAATCTTATGCTTTACTCTGTCCACACTTGAAATCAAGATTTGCCTTTCAATAATCATTTGACAGTGACTATTTGTTAACCTGTTTTAAAATTCATTATTTTATAGCTATATTTCTTATTTTTTTCTACAGTCTAAAACTATAACAGTAATGAATTCAGATACAGCGAATGAAGTTATCAACATGTCATTACCAATGCTAGGGATAACTGTAAGTTATTCTGCTAGATATTCTTAATTAAAAATAAACTTTGATTATTTAAATTTATGTAAGTATTTTCCTTCCATCATAAGGCAGTTGATTATTAGAGATACCAAAGTCATACTTTACTCTCCAAAATATAGAAAATAAGAACATTAAAGCTTTAATATGATTAATATATGGGTGGTGCTGTTCTCCTATTTTAAAATCTGTGTGATCTGAAAATTATAAGATTGGACTATAATTTTAAAGTGACAACATGTATTTTATTATGTATGCTGTATATATATATATATAAATTTTTTTGGTATAAAGTTCTTAATAAAGCGTCATACTCCTTCTCTCCTTGCTACTGGTCACAATTTGACTTTTCCCTTATATAATTATCCTGTTATTATCCCAAGACTCGGTCAGTCTTAGGATGATGAGTTCTGAAGAGTTTGTTCTGTGGTAGAATTTTTACATAAAACCATATTGGCTGGCTACAGGACCTAAGCATGATATGGTTAATACCTCTGATAAATTGGTTAGTAAAAAGACAAGTTTTGAATTAGATCATGGATTTGGAGAGCTTTAGTGTGCACACCACATTCTTCCCTGTTTTACTTTTAGCTTTGTATCTTTCTCTTTTCTGCGATAGAGGTGAATTTTTGAGAATTTTAGGAGTGGAGCAGATTAGAACATTTGAGGATGAGGTAGAGGAAGGAGAACTGGAAGACTGTCCTCATCACCTTGCTACCAGTTGTATAAACACCACACAATGAGTACTTTCATTAAAGGGAATGACTTTCAAAAGGATGATAACTAAAGGAAGCACTTAAAAACACTATTCCCTCAGTGAGATTCTCTGTAAATATGAAAGTACATTGTATATAAGCAAATCTAAATACAGTTAATAATACTGTGGAATACTATGGCATGTCTTAAATATGTGTCATGTTACATCATTCAAGGAGCACTGTTTGCAGAGCAATTCATGACACATATTTAAGACATGCCATAGTTTGATTACTTGTGTTTAGATTTGCTTATACACAGTACTATAGTAAGCCCTTTAGAACTCAGGACAACTAGAATTTGGGATAATCTGATAATTAGTTAAATTTAGTGATATAAATTTGATTACATTTAAAATATATGCACTGGGTAAAGTAGGCACCTCCATTAATTTCTAAGCTATATGAATATATTTTGGAAGAAACTAGATAGTTTTAGAGGTATGTAGCGGAATTAATGACAGGATTCATTCTCTTATCTATGCTTTTCCTTTGGATAAAATTATTAATCTCAGACCAAAAAAAAACCCTGTTAATTAAGAATTGAGACTATTTGGTTATACCAGTTTTAAGGGATTATTACAGTGTGTTTGGACACTATATAAAAAGAAAGGATTTTTATTAGATTGGTCTTCCTATTTACAATAAATTTTTTGACTAGGAGGGATGGGGCAGGGAGGAAGTAACAGATAAACTGAGTATGGGGGGAATGGAATGGTTTTTATGGTATTATAAGGGCAGGGCCATGATTTTTTATCAGAAGTTAAAGGCAAGGATATGAAATATTGCCAACAGACTTATCTGTTCTAGCTTCATTTAAAACATTTCTGCTTTATCCCTCCTAGAGAATTCAGAAAAATCTGTATAATTTAGTATCATTTCTTTCAAGTGGGATTTATAATGTTGCCGGATTATAATTCTGCTAGTGAACAATTTTATTGTTTTCCATGACTGGGCCTATTCTCTAGAATAGAATTCTTGTCCTTTTTTTCCCCAAGACTGAACTTGCCTAAACTAAAGCCAGTAGAGGTTGTGCCAATTACTTATCTCCTCAAAGCCTCTTGGTCATTCTCCTGCTCAGAAGCAGCTGAGCTAATAATCAGCCTTTGAGATATTACTTTTTAATCATAGACACAGCAGTGTTTTGTGGTTTTCTGGATAATAAGGTTGTCTTTGCAGGGGCATGTTGGAGGTTAAGCCCAATATTCTCTGAGAAGTGGAGGAACATAGCAGAAGTCAGGACTCTAAAGGAGAGATTAGCCTTTTAGAGCCAGGAAGATTGTTTTTCCTTTGTAAAGGGGCCTAACTATGATTTTACACTCTGTAGGCTACCTATATAGTGAAGGCCTGATTCCATTGCAGTTCATGGATCTCTAACCATCACTGAGTAGGGGGCAGGAGGGAGGACACAAAACCAAAAAAAAAAAAAAAAAATGTGTCCTCATTCAAGTATCAGATATGAAAGATTTATTGTGACATTTAACTCTTTTTATCTCTAAGGGCTCTGAGAGAGATTACCAATTATGGGTCAATTCTGGAAAAGAAGAGGCTCCATACCCACTCATTGGTAAGTTTTTGCAGAAGTCTAAGATAGCATCGATTGTGTTTTAATTATAAGTCTAAGTGTCTCCGAGAATTGGTCATATGGTCCTAAGCTTAAATACTATTAAATAGGAAATTTCATGGTGTTCATTTAATAAATATCTATCAAGAATTTACTCTGTACTAGACAAATAATATCTCCTCATTCAAGCTAATGGTATAGTTGGGAAGAGAAATACAAACTTTTCTCTCTGCTTTTTCATTTGACAAGAGTCATCCTGCCAAAGCTTTTTAAATTTTTTTCTAAGAAAGAAATATGTATTGGTATTTTTCTCCATACATTTGTTTTTCATATTCAGTTTTTACATTTCCTGTTCCCTTACCTACTATGTGCCTCTATGGAAGACCATCTAAAATACAACCATGCATCTTAATTCATCAGTGAGTATGTAACACCTGCTATATACCCAGAACCTTCCTAAGCTTCATGAAGAAAATCAGATTAACCCATTTAGACTCCTAAAAGTCTTTATTATCTGCTACTTCAATAACTTAATTGTTTTGCTATTTCTCTAGTCAGATTTTCCAGCATTTGTCATAAGGAATTGTTGATAAATATGTTCCATTTTACCTTATTTAAGCCGTTAACTAAAAAAATATTTCTTGATCAGTAATTTCATTCAGTGTGGGTAACAGAAATAGAACAATTAAAGGACAGTATCTTTACCAAATCTTGAGATGATGACGATGATAATCATGATGATGACAATTTCTGTTAACAATTTTAAAATGCTTACTACCTGCCAGACATCATGCAGAGCATATTGTATGCATTATTTCATGTAATTATTTCATTTATCTATGAGGTCACAACTGTGTAATTCAGTGTTTCAAGTGATCTTAGTAATCTAAAACCAAATTTTTCTACAAATGTATATGCTCAGATTTAGAATACAGAAAGTGATCATGCACAGAGCTGAAGACAAAATCGACTGTATTTCAAATTTTTAATGTCATTTTTGTAATAGTCAATGAGCAATAAAGTTATTAAAAATCAAACACTTAAAATAATTATTTTAATAAAATATATTAATGAAAACTATGTAGATGGTAACTTTTAGGCTTATGACAGCCCCAAGCTTCCCGACTAGCTCTTACTGAAAAACAATGGGACATAGGACATTATTGTCCCATGATTTAGCAGCAATGCTTAATCATTATTTTAATGTGCTCTGTAGACCTCAATTATAGATTAACTGCCAGCTATTTTGATAAATTGATTTCATTTTATTGTCATAGAAGCCTTTTTCTGCCTTAATCTCTGGAAGCTGCTGTAGTACTTGATATAAATGAAACATTGACATTTTATGCCTAGACCAGGTGAAAAGGAAGAGTAAGAGTTCGCTGAGTTACATTTAGTGATAAGTCAGGAATAGAAGGGAACTTGCTCTCTGTACGTAAAAAATCTACATCACAGTGGTATTTGAGGATCACACTAAAAGGACATAATTACTTAGAATACTAAAGAGTTAAAATCATGTTGTAGTCAGATGTCCAGGGTTTAGTTTTTATAGTTTGTACATTCCTTTTTGCATCTGTTTCTGTGTTTCTGATCCCCTGCAGTCTTCCTTCTGATTATTGCCTCTGAACATCAATCTCAGAGGGCAGCAGTGAGAGAGAAGCATAAATCAAACCAGTCCCAATGCTCTTGAGTAACTAACTATATAACTAATAAAAACTAATGAAATGTTTTTAGGCAAACATCTTGTGTTAAATAATATTAATAATAGTGATACTTGACATATATAGATCCTTATACTTCTGTGGTAGGTAGAAAAAATATTTTAAATCAGATTTGAGACTGAGCAAGGACATGTATTTGCTGAAAAATTATAGATCTAGTTAATGTCAGAGGAGACAATAGAATACCTTTAATTATCCTTAGATGCACACATTGGAAAAGTCAGCATTATGGAACTCACAAACTGATCTGTGCATTCATTCCAAACAAGATAATCTTTAAAGATTTTTTTCTTCTTTTTCTCCCTCCTCCCCTTAAAACTACTTTGGTAGGACCACCTGCATGCTGGTCTCCAGCTGTAAGAGTGTAAATGATCATTCTGTCAAACAAAGGGATTCTTTATGCCAAAAGTATCAGGAGTAAATTGCAGTACACTCCTATTTTGTAGTACACATGCTAACAGTACCAGTCAGCCTGAAGTCTACATTTAGATTTTTCTCTGTGTAGGGCATGAATATCCATATGGAATTAAAATGAGCCATCTTCGAGACACTGCACTCCTGACACCAGGATCAAAGGACTCTACCACCCCTTTCAACCTCCAAGAGCCCTTCCTTATGGAACAGCTCCCCCGAGAGATGCAGTGCCAGTTCATCCTGAAGCCCAGCCGCCTGGCTGCAGCCCAGCAACTGAGCGGTGAGTTGCTTCTAGCCAAAGTTTTCATTCCTGAACATAAATTTACTACTCAAACCTCCCGCCAGATGAGGTATTTTTTCTTGGAATTTGCTAAGTATTTTGAAAAGGAAAGATGGACTTTTAGAAAAAGATGGTTTTATAAATCAGCAATAGGCATGATTGACTAAGAATCAGCAGCTAGCAGCTAGTAGCAATACAGTCTGTTCCTTCTTTCTTCACCATTCTTTCCCCTTTAACCTTATTCCTACTGCAGAGTCAAAGGCACTAAGCAGTACTGCAGGTGCTTCAATGCCTTCTTTGTACTGTAATACACTCCCAACTGTGTGTTCTCCCTAAATGGCTGCATTATAAAAAGGAGGCTGTCAGTGATGGGTGTCAGAAGATTGTGATGCCCTACCTGGATTCTGGTGCTGATAAGTATGTGAAGACTAAGATGATTTCTACAGAAGTCTCTCCTTAGCCTACTACTCTAATATGAATTCCCTGTGAACATAGCAGCCTCTTACCCACCCCACAGTAAAGACTCTGGAATGATAAAAGTAATGTTCAATATAAGAGAACCGTAATTTACCCTAACCCAAGTTTGAGCTTTAAGCTCTGTCTGAAAGGAAGATTGTATAAGCAACAGAAGAAAACTGATACCAAAAAGTATGAGTGAGATAGTAGAAAATTGATTGTGAATTTCTATAGCTACCTTTGTCAGTGTGAACTGGGAGACCCAAGGATTTGTGTTTGCAAAGGACCAAACTTGGACCCCAGGCGTAGTAAGTTTAAAGGGATGACATAGACCTTGAGAGATCACTGAGGCCACCTTCCTGCCACTTGACAGATTATTGGCATCGTCTGAGTGCCAGGGGAAAGTCTGAAATCCTTCATCTGTGTGTGATTCAACTGATACAGTATTAATGAAAAATTAGCTCATACTGTTTCTATCTTCATTACAGAACAACCCTACTTTAAGAAACATTTGTATGTACCTATCTGAACTTATAGAAAACAAATTAAATCACTCATTGTAAGGAGTTTTTTTGTTTTTGTTTTTGTTTTTGCCTTAAGTGTTAATACACACCAAGATTGTTTTAAACAGAATCTCCTCTAATGCATTTAAAGTTGTTTAATTTCTAATTTATATTTCATACTAAAACATAGTTTCTGAAATAACTACATCAAGAAATTGTAACAGCATTGTGAAACTTATTTTCCTGTTCGCCCCTTTGATTCAAGATTTTGACATTTTATTGGACAAAAAGAGTTGTAACCACCATCTGTTTTCTTCAGCCAGCCTTTGTTCATTCTATTTTTCATCTCTGGAAGCCCAGATTCCTTCTGCTTCTTTCAAACCTACTAAACTCTACCACTTTCTCCATCTGTTAGTCCCCCTGTCCGTCTTTACTTTCCTCCTTATGCAACTTGAATTCCATGGTTATGGTGATCATCCCTGTCTAGCAGAAAACTTCTTTTTCTTTCACCCTCTTTTCTACATTCCTATACACCTCCTAAAATCTCATCTCTAGATGAACTCTTTGCATGGTTGGAAGAAATCATATAGCATCAGGGCTACTCTGTATCATTAGTGACCAACCTTAATGGACATTTCATACTGGGAGAGTAGTCTTAACTTTGTTTCTGTGCAGCATTCTCCAGCTACTTGAATCAACTGTCTTATATAAATTTCTACCCACGTGGACATCCAGCCTGTCACTTTCTGTTGATGACGTAGCCTCAAATTTATACTTTACCAAAGGCATTAGTAAATCAGTAGATCAATCATCAGGGACTCCCTCATCTTGCCAACATCAGATACACAAATTTACCTTGAATTTGTTAACAGTCATCTCTCTATAATAGTAAATTGAGATTTTGGACTCTAAAATTTTTTGCTCACCTTGGGTAATTTTGAAAGGGGAACACTGAGACATTGTGGTCTTTCCATCCACTAAAATGTGAGCTCCATGAAGGCAGGGATTTTGGTCTTTTTTGTTCACTTCTATATCCCCAGTACCTGGAAAAGTGCCTGGCATATACAAATAAGTATTCAATCAATATCTATTGAGTGAATGAATAATAGGTCTGTTGTCAGCTCATTAAAGATACATAGGGTATCTTTATAACTAGGCTGAGGAGGAGAATAATCTTCTACTCTTCTACCTTTGTACCTATGTTTTTCAAAACTGTTTTTCTGGGTCCTTGTCAACTTTATTTTATAATAATCAGGAATCCTAAGGGTTTTAACCAGTTTTTCTAATGGCTTGCTCAACTAACTTGCAGGCATCCTCTGCTTAGTTTCTTTCTATTGGAAGGGAGGCTAGATGATTCCAGCTGTAAATGATTCATAGTAAATGGGATGAGGGATGGAACAACTATAGACCAGTGATGCCAAGGGCCAGCTAAGAGCATCAGAATCACCTGTGTAAAAAATTACAGGTGAACCACTAATGTTGTTTCTTTTTAAGTACAAAAGAATTTGATGAGCAACTGCCTTTACCAGTGATTTAGATCAGGGGTCAGCAAACTTTTTCTGTAAGGGAACAGATAGTAAAATTTTGCAGGTCAGTATCACAAATCAGGGATATTATGTAAGTGTTATATAACAGGAGAAAAAAACAAATTTCCACCAAATTTTATTGATAGAATTCAAAATATAACAACAATTGAGTACAATTTTATGTAATACAAATCCAATAAGTGAGAAGTGAATTCTTTGGAGGGATAACATTTCACTTAGTTGGAATTTAAAGTTAGTGATCTAGCCATCAAAATTGAGTACAAACATTCTGATCTATAATAAAATTTTTATATTTCATCTTTGAAAACATATTTTCTCACATAGGTACTGCCAAATACTGATATCATTCTACAAGCATCTAATTTCAGTTCAGCATATGTCTCTTTTACATGGCATTTGTAGAATTTTGTTAGATTCTTCTCCTGATATTTGCCTTTTAGCATATCATTTCATTGCAGATAATCACTTTCAATTGAAGGTTAGGTGGAAGCTCTTCAGTTGCATAGTGAAATGGATTTTGAGATATGGAAATCGCCTTTGCTCTTGTATTGAGAAACACTACTCAAACTGTAGTTTGAACTCAAAAAACATATCTGCTGTAAATTTTTATGTGAATCAAGATCTTGCTTCTTGTTTTAACTTTTGATGGCACAAGAAGTGTATAAAGCAGCTTAATATTACTTGTAATTAAACATTCATTGTTTTCCAAATGACTACAGTAAAAACTTTGTATGTAAGCACTATTTTGCTTTGTAATTTTAGGTTGGATTTATTATGAAACATCATCATATCTACAGCAAAAACTAACTTTCAAAGCCATTTAGTGTCCATTAATAGAGGTCGAAGGCTGTTCTCATTCATAACAAGTTCAATCTGGGCCCTGAGTTCAAAATATCACTATGAAACTTTAGCAGTGCTGAGCCATTGAAATGCTGTGTGATAGCATAATGCAGGATAACGTTTAGCATCTATTTTTAACAAAAATTCGTAGAACTGACAATAATTAAGTCCATGAGAGTAAATGAAGTTCACTGTTGACAGTACTGATCCAGTAACACTTGATAAATTTCCATATTTTTCAGGCAGTACCACTGATCAAAACAATACAATGAATAATCATAGGTATTAAACACTTTAAATTTTCACAAGCTTTCTAAATTTGTCAAATTACATCTTTTTCTGCTCTACATATTTTCACTACCATGAAATATAACACAGCAGATTCCACTTCAGGTTGTACTGAATTATTGTTTTCTCAAATGCTTTGAAAATATTCTTACCCATAGTTGTTCTATGCAGACTATTCAAGGTTAATTCTTCAGTCACTTCAAACTCAGCATTGACTTCTTAGCTAGACAAGTTAGTGCTATTGGTAACATTGTCACTTCATCAAGAACCAAGGAAAGTCACTTGCCTTGTTTTTTAGTTTACTATTGATATTACTCCTAATGCCCTCAACTATTCAATCATCTATTCTCACTAAAAGGCTGATAATCTTAAATCTAGTTTCTCTGGACCTCTTTCTTAATCTACTGCAAGCACACAGATTTAATCAGTTCACCATTGGTAAATGGGTAAATGGCTTTCCTTGGTTGGCTAACAAATGAGCCACTCAGAAACTTTTATTGTAGCCTCATTTTTATTTTTGTGAGGAAATGCTGCAGTAATGATATATTTCATATTAAATATTTTTCTGATCCATTGCTTATGAGTTGGGAACATTATGATTAACCATTGGTCTGTTAACCACTGACATATATTATATTCTGTAACCACAGCTGTTACTTCATTGCACAGTAAACATAATATTTTGCCATTAGTTCCATAACAAAGTTATCTGCATTTCACTTTGCCTTAAAAATTTAACATTAGAAGAAGTCCACTTTTCTTTTATTGTTTTTACATAATAAGTAATAAAAAAGATGTTATGGTATCATGATACATGTGGCATTTGAAACAGTCAAGATGTAACAGGGTCACTGCAATTTGTAGTGCCCCGAGCAGCAGTGCAAAGTAATGAACGCACCACATACCATCTGTGTCACAGCTACTTTGCTATTGAGTGTGAAGTGAAAGCAGCCATAGACATTACATGAATAAGCGTAGTCATGTTCCAGTAAAACTATTCTAGACAATAAAATTTGAATTTTTTTTTTTTTTTTTTTTTTTTGAGACGAAGTCTCATTCTTATCACCCAGGCTGAAGTGCAGTGGCACAATCTTGGCTCACTGCAACCTCCACCTCCCGGGTTCAAGTGATTCTCCTATATCAGCCTCCCGAGTAGCTAGGATACAGGCGCCTGCCACCACGCCTGGCTAATTTTTGTATTTTTAGTAGAGATGGGGTTTCACCATGTTGGCCAAGCTGGTCTCAAACTCCTGACCTCAGGCGATCTGCCCGCCTTGGCCTCCCAAAGTGCTGGGATTACAGGCATGAACCATCACGCCTGGCCTAAAGTTTAAATTCCATATAATTTTTATGTGTTACTACGTATTATTCTTTTGAATTTTTTTCAACTTTTTAAAAATGTAAAAGCCATTCTTAGCTCACAAGTTATCCAAAGGGAGGTGGCAAGCCAGATTTGGTCCAGGGAGCATAGTTTGTGCCCTCTGATTGAATGATTAAAATATGCATAATTTAAAACATGCCAGCTAAAGTCTCCATATTCTGCAAGACTTTATAACAGCTCACACAAGTAACAGCCATCTTATTTGACTTGTCTTCATTCCTTTGCCTGTTACTTCTTTGTCATGTTCTAATTTGAGCAAGAGTATCTTCATGCTCCTTTGTTCACATACATACCAGCTATTAACCTGACTTCTAATGGGGAAAAATGAGCTAATACTTCTTTTTTGGCACATAGTATAAACATAGAATTTTCCTTATTTACCAAGTGCCAGTTGTTCTAGTCAGAATCTTTCACACTTGTTTGTGGCCTGTATATTTAAAATCCACAGAATTCATAAATTCTTAAATTGCTTAGTCCTAGGAAATGGGTATTTTGCACGGTCTCTAATGTGAAAAACATGTCTTGTTTTCTCCCCTGGAAACAAAGGGTTAAAATCTAATGATTTCTGTTAGAATATTGTCTGAGAAAAATATTTTATTTTTAAACTAAATATAAAGCTTTCTCTAATAAGCTTTCAGAAAATATCCCTGTTAACCAGGATAACCATTGGTGAACACAGTCATTGCCAATCTGTTTTTCAAATTTCTGCCTCAGTGTAGAGAAGGCCTCCTAGTAAACAGCCTTATACTGAAAACATAAGAGCAGTAGATCTTTCAGAAGGCCCCCTCTGAGACTGAGATCTGTAACTCGTCTTTGGAATGGTTGGTCCCCAGTGGGAAAGCTCTAGTGTTAATTGTGAAGGTTCAAGATATAGACATTCAAAGTTCTGACCTCAAGGCCCCACTCACATGTTCTGTTACAGGTTACTGTTACCGTTGCATGTTACTATTAGATGTTACTGTTACAACACTTTGGGGTTGTCACTTTTCCGGCCAGAAATCTCTGTGGACAATGACGCCTTTGCCCAAGATTTGCTCAGTCCACTGGGTTCATTCCACCCACTCGGCCTTGCAGGCTGCACTTGGCTCTTACTACCAGCCTGGATCCCATGCCTGCCAGAGGCAAGTCAGGTGTGGAGTGGCGAGGGGTGTGTGAGTGAGCCTGGGGCCTGGCCACTGCACACAGTCAGACCAACTGCTGCAGTCGAGCGGACAGCTCCACGTGCCTGCACAGGTGCTGGCTGGCTGTGAGGCTGCAGCCAGATCAGGCACACTACCAGCAACTTCCATGGCTGGCACCAGGGAACACAGTGGTGCCCAGAAGCTTGGAGATGCCAGGAACTGCAGGGACTCAAAGTGGGAGCCACAGCCCTGCTCAGGGAGCTCCCAGGTCTGGGCTTCCCAAAGGGCCACAGCTCTTATCTCCTTCTCTTCACACACAACGTGGTAAGCAAGGGGCATGTTTCAGCCCTGTCTGTTTGTGTTACCATTCTTTCAGCCTCACCATTCAGTGGGTCCCAAGTTCTCATCCTGTGACCAGAAAGAATGAGGCACACAGACAAGTAAGTGAATGGTTAGCAAGATGAAGAGGAGCTTTATTGAACAATAGAACAGCTCAGAGGAGACCCACAGGGGGCAGCTCCTTTCTGCAGCCAGAGTGTCCCATCAAGTGTTCAGCTCCTGGCAAAGAGAGTAGCTCCTCTCTGCAAGCAGGTTGTCCCGTCAGATGTCCAACTCCTAGCAGAGAGGGTAGCTCCTCCCTGTAGTTGGTTTTGTCATCTGTGCAGCTCTCAGAGAGGAGGCCCTGGAGTGGGTAGCTCCTCTCTGCAGATGGTCATCCTCACGTCTGCAGCTCTCAGCAGAAAGGAGGCCCTGGAGTGGGTAGTCCTCTCTGCAGCTGGTTGTCAGGACATCTGCTTAGCTCTGGCTGAGCCTAGGAGCTTTATGGGCCTCAGAGGGGAGGAAGAGCATGCTTATTTGTCCATGGGCAGCCATGGGCAGGCCCAGAAAAAGCACCACAAGTTCCCACTCCAGTCCACAGGACTGGCAGCCTGGCTCCCAGCCTTCAGGCCCTCCCTGGCCTGAAAGTAGGCCTCACCAGGGACTCACCCCCTTCTGCCCAGGAACCTTTCTGCCTCCTGCTGCTGTTCATGGTGCCTGGGCTATAGGTGCAAAGAGGCGCCTGCAGGCCAGTGCTGAGCTGCCTCAACCCCCCATTGGCTTCCCTGCTATGCTCATTGGCACCCAAAGTCCAGAGCAGGCCAAAGCACCAGGGGGCTGGCATGTCAGCACTGCCCCAAGTGTGTGCACAACCCAGCTGGGCTGCAACAGCACCTGGGCTCACCCAACTTTGCACCGTGATCAGAGCAGGTGCAGACAGTAGGGAGAAGCCAGGCAGTGGTAGCAGGCACTTCTGAGCCTGCGAGGGCAGGGGTGGCCTTACAGAGCACCCAAGAGTACAGAAATGCCTATGTCTACAGCTGCAGTTTGGTTGGCTACAGCTGTGTTGGGGGATGGGGAATGGGGCCCTGCATGTTCAATGGAGCAAGAGGCCTGGGTCTGCAACCATGACTTGGGTGACTGGAGCTGCACCTGGGAGGGCGGTGTTCCTGCCTGCTCCTACCTGCCCCCTACAAGAGCACAGGGAGGCCTGGTCTATAGCCATGACTTGGGTAGCTGCAGCTCCTGGGAGGGCAGGGCTCCTACCTGCTCTGTGGAGTGAGAAGCCCAGGCCTGCAACCACAACTTAGGTGGTTGCAGCTGTACCCGGGAGAGCAGGGCTCCCACCTGCTCCCAGGTCCTGAGAGCCCAGGGATGCCAACGTCCATAGCCATGGCTTGGGTGTCTACAGAGGCACCCAGGTACCTCCCACCCAACTCAGAAGGGGCAGGGCTCCCACTTGTCCCAAGCGCCTGCCAGCTCCATGAAGTGCGCAGCCCTGGCCATGCCTCCCTGCTACAGCCAGTGTGATTGCAGCAGCTGCTCCAGACAGCCCACTGCTGCCATCATTACTTCTAGGAAATCTTCGTTCTTTCAGGCAGGTAACACTTTATACATATCTCTAGTGTAACACATTTTTTAAAATCACATTATGATTATCTGTTTATATAATCTACTTGTCTCTTTAGACAATGACCTTCTTAAGACCTGGGAACTCATCCCAGGGCTTAGTCTAGTGTATAGAACAGAGTAGAAATTAAATGAAAGATTGAATGGCTTACTCATCCCTAGTATGGAAAAACTTGGAGTGGAAGAGTTCTGGAATTAAATGGAATCTTTGTGAGTGTAGTCTGAAATAGTTCTTAGAGTTCCAGTCTGTCCTGAACTCCCAGCTCTATGCCCAAAGTAGGTTCACTTTCCACACCTACTTCAGACTTAGGACTGAACTAGAATTGAACTTTTATGGTGGCTGGTAAAATACGGGATACATCTTTTTTTCTACCTGTTTACCCTGTAGTTCCAGTATTCACCTCTGTGTTTTCTACTCTAGGAAAAAAAAAAAAAAAAGGTGAGGATATTCTTAATTTGGGAAGTTATATGGCCGGAATAGAATTTCTAACATTTTTGTTATGATTATTATTATATAAACACAAAGTTTTAAGCACTGTAAATTTTAACATTCAGTTATCTAATTTAAGCATGTAAACACACTAACTTGAATCTTGCCAGGGACATTTAGGAAAACTAGATTTACTTGAATTTAGTTTGCTTTACATTTATTTACATCACTCGTATTTTTTATAGCAATAGCACGTTTTTTCATTAGCCTTTGTGACATTTAGAAAGTAAGATCTGTGCATTAAAAGCTCTGTAAGAAAGTAAACTTTAATGAATTTTTTTTTCTCTCAGACCCAGAGGAATCCTGAACACTCAGGTTGAATGCCATATATATAGCAAAAGGCATGGCTACAGCTGAAAGTATTTATGATAAAGTAAAGGACTCAATTTCTACTTTATCCTCTGTCAACACTCATAGGGTAGCTAAGTATATAACTTTTTAATAGAGCATTCTTCTTAAGTATGTGAAAGCTAAAAAAAAAATCAAATAACTTTTTATTTTGATTGTTTTAGAAATAAAATCAGGGCTGGGTGCAGTGGCTCATGCCTGTAATTCCAGCACTTTGGGAGACCGAGGCAGGGGATTGCTTGAGCCCAGGGGTTTGAGACCAGCCTGGGCAAACATAGTGAGACCTCATCTCTTAAAAAAATAATAAATAAAAAATAAACATCAAGTAAATGTGAGCAAACCACAACTGAGCACAAGTACTCAACATATATATTCACATATATATTAAGCACACATTTGCATAGATTGACCTTGCTAATACAGGAACCCCTTCCTGGACTTCAGAAAAGGTTTAGTTTCCTTTTCTGTTTTTGTTTTATTTTTTAAATAATGGAGGTTGGGAATGTCAGGACAGGAAGAAACTGCTTTAGTTAAGTGGAGTATTGGTATTCCTTCATAACTGGATACCTGCTGAAGGCTGTGAAACCACATGGAGAGGAGGTGCAGAGAGGTTGTCCTCTTTGTGGGGAGGAGATTGGTATCTTGGCAACGTTCATCAAGATCACTGTGACAAAGTAGTACTTTCCAGAGACTGTCCTATACAATCCTTTCAATAAGCCTTTGAGGGCTAATTCATATCCGTTACATTTTAAGGTTGAGGAAAGAAAAGGGGTTAAGTAACTTGGTCTAAATAAGTGAACTGGGAGTGCAGAGAAGCTCCTGACTCTGGAGCCAAAGAGCTTTACATACCTGTGTGTGTGTGTACATCAATGATGCATTTGCTGTATTTCAAGGAAGTGGTGTGTAGATGATGGTCTTAAGGCCATCTGGTAAAATGTTGCTTATTTATTTATCCTCCCACAACTTGGCTTTTTAAATATTGAGTTAAGTAGGTTATTCTAAGGAAATAAAATTCTAAGGTTCATTATAGCCAAACAATATAGAAGACTTCTTTGGAATTAACATGTCTAATTCCACTGAAATGACAAGACTGCTGACTGTGTCCTCCTTAAAAAGATCAATCCTTCAGTATTTCATTATCAGGGAATGTTGGTTTAGTTTGGCGTCATAAAGAACAGTGCCACACAGCCAGTCTAATTACCAATTCCCATGCACTCTCACTGGAGAAAAAGGAGTCAAACCATGAGTGGGCACTACCTAGGCATTATGGCTCCTCAGATCTCAGTTCTGTCAACCTTAATTGCAAGCTTTTTTGAATCTGCCCCCATGAATGCAAGCTTCAGGGGTTAGCCAGAGATGTGGGCAGAATTTATACACAATATTTAGGGCTCCCACTATCAGGTTTTCTTCTTTCTGGGATCCACCCTCACTTTCCAGCTGTGGGTACCTCTGTCTCCCTTCTCTAGTTCTTCAAGCCAGTAAGAGTAGAGGTTTCTTCCCAACTTTTAGTCACCCCTATTACCCTGGGGCCTGCTCTCAGCCTAAAAGCTGTAAGATTAGAAAACTGACCCAGTGCTATGCCATTCCCTTCATCCAAGTGTCACACTTTGACCTCTATATCTACCTTCTTTTGTTCACTCTTTAGTGCCTTCAGCTAGGTTTATTTTGGTTGGTTTTCCAGAGTTTATAGTTGTTACTTGTGTGTATCTGTTGGGAAGAGGGGACAGAGAGGTCAGCCACTTCTAAAAGTGGAACCTTAAAGAGCTTTTTGTGTATTGAATCATAAGCAAACCTGTTAAACTTCATATTAAAATTAGACACAAATGACACCAAAAACATTTTGGCACTATAGTATAAAACCATACCTTACTATTGACCTTTCTTCTGCCTATTCTTTTTCATGTTGTCTTTTTCTACTTAAATCCCTCCTCAATTTCAATTATTGTTTAATAATGACTTAGCGAGTACTTACTAGATGGAAGGCACTATGCCAGATGCTCTTATCTGTTAAAATCTTGTTCATTCAAAATCCAAGTCAAATGCAAACACTCCCAGGATCACCCCCTCCCTCTTATTGACCACATGTGATTTACTTTCCTCTGAATGCTTTTAGTACTTTGTTCCTACCTTATGACATTATATTTATTAACATACTTGCTTTTCTCTCCACCCCAACCAGTTCTTCATCTCTGTTAGATTATAAACTTCATCAGTAACGGCAAGTCTCACTCATGTTTGTATCTATCCATGCTGCCTTAAACATACTTTAAAGTCAAGAACTGAAAAGAAACATCAAAGTCTGCAGTTGCAAAGGAAGGAAAAAACTTTAGGACATTAGCTTCCTGTCTGTGTTCTCAAGAGGAGAGTAAGATGTCAGATACTAAAGCATTATTTCTAAAGAACATCTTAACCGAGAAAACTCCTCTCCTCATTATTCTCCCCACTTCCCTTCTCTTCCTCCTTCTTCCTCCATTTCCCTTTCATCTTGTCCTTCTCTTACTCTTGCTTCCCCTTCCACCTTTATCTTTCCCTCTTCACACTTCCTTTTTTTCTCAGTATTTAACTATAGTCTTATTTAAACTTTTCATATGCTTAGTCTCCTCTTTAAAGTGGGAAAATAAATGGATTTGTATGAACAGACCAGTGATGTCCAAAAACTGGGTGGGAGAAGAATCCAAACATTTGATTCTTCCTTTATTGATTCGTCTTTCATTTATAAGATACCATAATGAAATTTTATAGGTTGAATTTTCAATGACAAAAGCCACATATTAGCATCTTTTTCTCTTTGAACCATAGCAACAAACATACCATAAAATGGAAATTATAGAAATAAAATTAAGTGAATGAAACTCATTTTTCTAATAAGCTCACTTCTTCCTTAGATTCAGGTCATAAGACATTTAAAAGGAGAAGATCTATCATAAACTGGGCCTTCTGGCGAGGTTCTAGCACTCACCTGGACAACTTGCCCACATCGCCAACATCACCTATGCCGGGACAGCTCTTTGGAATTTCTCTGCCAAATATTTGTGAGAACGACAATCTGCCCAAACCTGTCTTGGTAAGGCTCATTTTGGTCTGTAAACTGACGGGGAAGGGTGTTTGGGAAAGGAGAGCTCTGCAAGGTAAATCTGCCCCCAAATGGAAAAATTATAGACATCATTGTCTTTGGCTAAGAATCTTCATTATTATTCCTCCAAATAACAAAATCAGATTTAGCTACTGTGAAATCAGAAGGAAGACATAATAGGGAGAGATAACCTAGTCTACTGATTTCAGGAAAGAGCCACGTAAGCCTGCTCAGATAAAGTAGAATTTGCTCTGTAGACAGAGAATTCACATTATTCCTCACAAATCCTTTCTTGAACGTCACATTGTTCTCAAAGTCTTCTTTGATCATTGTAGCAGCAGAAGCTACTCAATGTTACACTTAGGTTTTTAAATCCGTTTTATTTCTATTTCAAGTGCTCAGGCATTAAGATACATTCCCTGGCATTTGTTTATCTTTTGTATATAGAGTGGGTCAGATGAAAGCCACTGGGTTTATATTATCTCCAGTTGATATTTTAAATAATCACTGCTAAGCAGCATTTATTGAGTCTCCAGTATCCTTCAAGCACTATACTAGATATATGGCATTTTATACTGTATTATGCATCTACAAATGCCAGACACTTGTCTAGCCACTTTGTTTATTCTTCACAACAGATTTAGGGGATAGTTATTATCATGTCGTCATCCCATCCCTACTTTACAAATTGTTTTAAAGCCTCAGTACTGTACTCAATGTTACACAGTAACTAAGTGGCATAACTAGGTTTTGAATCCCAGGGATTGCTTGTGTTCAAAACCCATTCTCTTCTTACACTGTAAGCAGAGGACATAGTGATAGAAAGCAAAATTAGAGAACGCTTAAAACTCTCTCTGAGCAATTTTTAGGAATACAGTGCATTATTAACTATAATGATAATGTTATATAATAGATCAGGTGACCTTATTCCTCCTAACTGAAATTTTATATCCTTTGACCAACATCTCCTCAACCTCACCACCACGCCCAGCCCCTGGTAACCACCCTTCCACTCTCCAAAAAGGTGACTTTAATTTTTCCAGCCATTTATTTAGCTCCAATCCTTCAGTGCTTTTACCCTAGCACACCCTAGCCTCTGGCATCCAAAGAGGGCAAGTATATACATTGCCTTATTTGTGTGTGTGAAGTATCATTTTGTTTATTTTCCTTTGCTTCCCCATAGGATATGCTTTTCTTTCTTAATCAAAAAGGACCCCTCACCAAAGGTATCTTCCGGCAATCGGCCAATGTGAAATCCTGCAGAGAACTAAAAGAGAAATTGAATTCTGGAGTTGAAGTACACCTAGACTGTGAATCTATTTTTGTGATAGCATCTGTCTTAAAGGTAAGAAAAGTCCTCCCTTTATCCACCCCATGGTGTAGCTCTAGAGAAAGAAAAGGGTGTTTTACTTTTTCATTATGAACATTATTTCTATCTGCAAAGACCCATAATAGATTTAACATAATTTTTACACTAAAAAGTGTTTAAAAAACATTTCACAAAGTCAACATTGGACTTTAAAAGCTACCACTGATGATATAACATATCAAATATGCTTTTTAAATTTTTTATCCCACACTGATCTCATCTTTACTTCTGCCACTCCATGTAAAAAATAAAAATTTTAAGTTTAAAAAATCAAAAAACACACGTATACCAAAAGAGACATCCTGCTTATGATTTCCTCACTATCTCACTACGTTCTTAATGAAAGCAGTTTTCAAATATAAACATTAAATGTTTGAAAATAGGTAAAGAAGTTTGCCATAATAAACATTTGCCTCACAATTGAAATAAAAAATTGCTGAAATCACTGAAAATTCTATTTATTTTCATAATCATCATGCCTTCCCTTGTCCCCTAATGCCTTTTACCTTTTTTTTTTTTTTTTTTTTTTTTTTTGAGATGAGGTCTCAGTCTGTCACCCAGGCTGGAGTGCAGTGGCATGATCTCAGCTTACTGCAACCTCCACCTCCCGGGTTCAAGTGATTCTCCTGCCTCAGCCTCCCGAGTAGTTGGGATTACAAGCGTGCACTACCACGTCCAGCTAATTTTTGTTTTTTTACTAGAGACGGGGTTTCACCATGTTGGCCAGGCTGGTCTCTAATTCCTGACCTCAGGTCATTCGCCCGCCTCAGCCTCCCAGAGGGCTGGGATAATAGGCATGAGCCACCGCACCAGACCTAATGCCTTTTACTTTAAAAGTGGAGTAGGAACGACTTCAGCATCTAAGTTTTCTTTTACTTTTACCACACTTGGCATTCTTTATGGTTCTTACACTTTACCCATTGTTACTTAAGTCACGTCCATAGTTACAGAGATACAGAGTTCTGAAATGTTTTCTGCCCCCACATTCTTGGAAATGCTCTACATTTTTGGAAACACCTACAGTCAAAATGAGCTTTAAGCAGAGCTTTTGACCTTAGCAGTATCTTCTGCAGACCTGTGTCAGGCTCCCACGTCCCAAAGAATTAGAATGCACCAGAGCTAGGGGTCAAGACAAGGCCCCAGCCTGTATCTCAGGCTGAAACATGAAAACCAAGTTAAGGGAAATAATGGTGAAGAAGATTCTTGCATACCCCTACTCCAGCTAAGTGCCCAGGTGCTTATAGAATGTTACTTCATGACTTTATATACAATCAGATGTTTCTTGGTAAATAAGCCATATCTGCTCTTAAACCCTGCTATAGATTTTTGCAATTAAATATCATGCAAGAGAACTGGAGGGTTGAAGCTAAGGTCATCTCATCTGTTTTGCACAGGGTTTATGATTACTCTTCAGTCCTGGAACACACTAAAAATATGAATACGTATTTTACATATACACATATGTAAAAATATGTAGCCAGATATATATGCCAAGGTTTTTTATGCATGATAAAATTTTTTTTATATATCTCTTAATTTACAAAGGTAAAGCTTGTGTTTTTGGGGTTTTTTGTTTGTTTTTTCAGACGGAATCTCGCTCTGTCACGCAGGCTGGAGTGCAGTGGTGTGATCTCAGCTCACTGCAAGCTCTGCCTCCCATGTTCACGCCATTATCCTGCCTCAGCCTCCAGAGTAGCTGGGACTACAGGCGCCCACCACCATACCCAACTAATTTTTTTGTATTTTTAGTAGAGACGGGGTTTCACTGTGTTAGCCAGGATGGTCTCAATCTCCTGACCTCATGATCCGCCTGCCTCGGCCTGCCAAGCTTGTGTTTTAAAACAATTTTCTTTAAACAACCAAGAATGTCTGCAGAAAAAAAAAAAATTCTTACTGTGCTGTTCTTCATAGCATTACACTTCTTAAAATTTTATGCTAAACTGTTGATGCTATTGCAAAGAAGCATGGTTCTAGAAGAGTTAAATTATGTTTCAAATTGTAGAAATATTTGTCCAAAAATAACCAAAAGGCAAAAAATGATCCAACTGATTGAAAAATCTGGTTAAATGTGTTCCAAGTAATTAGCATTTTATCGTATGTTTTACCCCCTTTTCTTCCAAGTGCTTGCAGAAAGGGAGATAATTTTTAGCAAAAGTTTTTAAGCTTTTGTTTTGTTTCTTGTTTTTAAATCTGTTTTGAAGTGGTACTTACATTTTCCTTTAATTTTTCACTTATGCTGGTTTTGCTTAAATATAAGTTTAAGTTAAAGCTTAACTCTTCAAACTATAATTGGATGAAAATTGCTTAAGACACTATAACTTTGATCCATCAAACCTTTGAGGAAACGTTCATATTTAATCCTGCAGTATCTCATCTCAAATGAATTTGGGGGTTCTGCTGATGGCCTTGGCTCTGCTTTTGGAGGAGAGGAGACATTCAGTTAAGTGCTGTGAGCTGGTGATTGCAGTTCAGAATCGGCTCTCACATCCTTCTCAGCTGTGATGATGGTTGTATTTCGTAACTTGTTATTCCAGCTGTGGGAGAGTTCATTGAGATGTTACGAGTTATTATCTTTCAAGTGTAGGTTTAAGATGTTAATGATGTTTTTCTTCAAGACAGATCATAAGTATGTTTTCCACAGAGATTTAAAAAGAGAGCTATTGTCCCTACCACATTTTGAAATAACAAATTTTGCCTCTTCTAAATCTAACTTCTAAAGTGGGTACAGCAGCTAAAATTAGTTTGGAATTATGAAAATTAAATCACTTTACCCAAAAAGAGGTAACTTTTGTAATGATATACCTGAATCACAAGTATGCAAGTACATTTCTGCTAGAAGATATAATAGAACAGAAGAAGACTTTGAATTAGTCAATCTTCCTTCTTGTTAAACATTCTAAAAAAAAAAAAAAAAAAAAGGATGGTAATAAAGTGACATGACTACAAAGAGGCTTTCCAGATTATCTTAAAATCTCAGTTACAGTTGATTGGCCTTCTCTGGGCTCCCATTAATATTTGGCCATATGCAATATAGCAGTAGTTCACTAATGACCTCTACTATGACTAGGACTGTGCTTGGCATTGACATGTACAAAGAAGGTAAGGGTCTGTCCCTACCCTGGAGGAGCTCATAAGCAAGTGGGGAAGATGCCCACACAATCAGCTAATTGTAGCAATAAGTTATCACAGCTTCTATATTACTGTTATAAACATGATATCTAAGTAACAAGGTGTGTGTTGCCTTCAATAAGGCACATAGGTAAAATTATTGATTTGATTTAGCAACAGTTAAAATTGCCCAATTGCTGACTTTCACCTGTCCTCATGTTGTAAGCAGGGAATTGCAAGAGGGTAGCCAACCATGTGTATGGTGCTTAAACACGATATTGAGTTTACTCTGGCTAAAGTTTACTAAGGTGGAGATCAGACTGTAAGCTTGACCTTGGTAATGCCACAGCAAAAGCAAGAGAGACAGTTGGCCTAGAGTCAACTCTGTAGGACCAGGACAAGAACCAAATTTTGTTATTTTTAAGTTTTTTGTAAACAAAAACCAAACAACAAAAGCTAAACAACAAACATCCTTGGTCATTTGCTGTTTGTGTCATAGTTCAGCCTTACCACACTCAGCCCTGCCAGTGATCTCAGCAGAATAGGGTCTCCTAGAAAAGGATAATATCCTGTGGACATGTTATTTAGTGTACATCGGGCATGGGTGTGCTGCCCAAGTTTCTAGAACCCAGCCATCACCTGAAATGCTCTCTCTCCCCAAATATATGAGAACCTTTCTACAGGGAATACAGGGAGAAACCTTAAGTACCTCTTTATGCAACTGTGCACTAATACCACTGGAATATAAAGTTCTAAGGTAACAGATACTTTGTTTTATTCACTTCTCTATCCCCAGTAACTTAAATAGTGCTTGGCACATATGAATAAATGCACATAGAATGATTGAATTAATGACTATCAGATAATGAACCTCATAGATACCTTGGTGCATTTCCTTGAACTAGCCATCTAAGGGACAGGGGAAAGGAATTTAGGATGGTTTACTGCCAGACCTTCTTATGTCATACTAGTTCACTAAAATGTATGCAAACAGGAAGTTTCAGCCAAATGGGTTGTCCTTTATTTTCCCACAATAATGAAGACTCCAGTTATCCCAATGATTTTTGCTGTAAGAAAATCAAAGTACATGTTTCTGTGTCCCCAAGTCAGTGGAGAGTTGGTGCAGAGCTGTGTAGTTCACAGAAGAGAGTACTTAAGGGAACTTTTCAACAAAATGTCTTCTACTTTCTCTAATACATGTTTGGCATGAGGATAATGATTTGAAATATTTGTTTTTCAATCTATTTAAGGATTTTCTGCGAAATATTCCAGGAAGTATTTTTTCATCAGATCTCTATGATCACTGGGTCTCTGTAATGGATCAAGGAAATGATGAAGAGAAAATAAATACTGTTCAAAGGTAATTATTCTAATTTGGTCATGTCTCAAATATACTTTTAAAATATTTTATAAGATTATTTATTAAAATAATGACAGCTATCAAAGTCATATCCATGTGGACCAGTTTAGAAATAGATTTATGCTAGTTTGTCATTGTTTTCCTCCTTAATCTTATAGTTGAACATTGTAATACTTGAACATTGTATACCTTCCATATACCTGAATCTGATGGGAGCTGAAATCCATTAGTCCACTAGCTAGTACTATAGGCCCAGTCTTCAGTTTATGATCTTAATTTTTGTAAATATTTAACCAGACAACTCGTCATATATTGCATTCACCAACTGAAGTCATACAGAGAAAATGAGCTATTCTGTCTTCTCACAGAACTCACAGCCTGGTAAGGTAGATAGAAAAATCAAGAATTACAATGCAGTACAATCAGTGCTACGGGGGAGATTTGGAGAGTGTTGTGGAAGCACAGCAAAGGCACAGTTAAGTCCTTGAAAAGTGGAAAGGAAAAGCAGAGTTGCAAAGTACATCTGATCATAAAGGATGTGCTGTCTCTACTCATGCAAAGGGAAATTGCTGGTAGAACTCACTACCCCATTCCTGAATGTTTCCTGCATTATAAGAGAATAGGAAAGAAACGTCCCTTAACAAAAAGCAATATTTCTACTTCTGTGAATACTCAAGAATCTCAATATTATTTACTTGTATTTGCTTGTTTAGTACAGTTGGTTTTTTTTCTTAAGAAACTTTCATATATGAACTATCTACATCTTTCACCAGTAGAACATAGTACAGCTGCTGAAGACACCAGAAACCAAGGCCGTTTAACAAAACACCACCTCCACTTCCATTATAGTTTGGCGTAAACCATTCAGATAGTGAGCATCAAATTCTAAACTTTGTTGCTAATTGTCTAAAACACTATATATCCTATAAGCTGTTAAATGATTTTTTTTGGAAAAAGGTTAAATTATGACTCTCATGCAAATATGAACACGTGAAATATTTTGTTTAAATCATTTATGAGGGAACTAGTAAGATGTTAACCAGTTCAAAGGAGATTTCAAAGTTGAAATCATAAATACATTCATATATATTCATATATTCATAATCATATACATATTCATATATATATGAATCAGAAATGCTAAAGTGAATTTGCAAATAAATACAAACAAAACTGACCTTTTCTGTCAGGGCAGGGGTGCAGATAAATCAGTTCTCTCTCCACCAGACAGGAATTTTCACATATTTAGACAAGTATTAGATGCTCTGCTATCAGTTGTTTACAACTTACACAGAGTTGTAAAATACCTCTTATTGTGAAAAATCTTAGGGCCCTATAGAAGCAGAAAACCCAAACGCTTATGCCAGATGCCTTATTTTCCATTGAATACACCCAGTAATCTTTTGTTATATTTCAAAGTCCTTCATAACTTACCCTTACAAAAACTATGCTCATTGTCGGTCTATTGTACTGAAGAAAGGCCTCCCTGTTATTTGTGCAAGCAGCAGTCAGACTATCTTGTTTTCCCTAGGTTGCAAGTTTCTATTGAAAAAAAAAAGAGTCATGAATATCAGTGTATTTGTAGTTTTTTTGGACAATAGTAGTCATTTTTGGTGATTGATCATTTAAAAATTCCTTATCAATTACAACATGAGAACAGTAGAAAATATACTACTATAAGCAACTTATATGTGAAAGTGATACGATGAAACAGATTTAGGACAAAATTGACCTTGGAAGCTGGTGGAGCAGAGCATAAGCTCTCAAAATGGACCTGGACGTCTTGATAGCTAAGGTTTGGGTTCTTACCAAGAGACAGCATTGCTGTGCTGCTACTTGGAAATAAAGGAGCATTTTATAAATTACTGTTTAATTTTATCAGAAAGCTTTTTGTCGTTTTTGGTTGAAAATATTCTGAAATGTTACAGGATTGGCCTAAGTTTGCATTATGCTAGTTTCAGGGAAATATTTCAGGTAGCATTTTTTTGAATGAAACATTTTTCTGCATTATTTTACATTTTCATTGAGATGTGAAGACAATATTAAAAAAAACAAAAAATAAATTCCCAATGCCTATTTTTTCTTTCTGTCCAGGCAGTCCTCACTTTGTATGGTACCATGTTAACTGAAACTCTTGCATATCTGAACTATGTTCTTGATTTGCCCTCTTCCCCATCCAAAGTGAGAGTTGCTTGTCTTTACAAGTTTTTAAATGAAATGTCTTGCTTAAAGAGTAATTTTTCTGTCTTTAGGCTATTAGACCAGCTTCCGAGAGCCAATGTTGTTCTCCTAAGGTATCTTTTTGGGGTGTTACACAACATTGAGCAACATTCCTCATCCAATCAGATGACTGCATTTAATTTAGCTGTGTGTGTCGCTCCAAGTATTCTTTGGCCTCCTACTTCCTCCCGCCCAGAACTAGAAAACGAATTTACAAAAAAGGTAATGAAGTTTTTCATTTTTATGCCCTGGGAGACTGAGTCCCCATTTTGAAACTGAAATTTGGGGTATTCTAAAAGATGATTTCTTAAATAACTTTAGGAAAGTGATTTGTTAAGTAGGAAATGATAGCAGATGGGTTACTTCTCTTTTCCCTTTAAGGAGGCTAAACACTATGACTAAAACCATAAAGTGAGAAAGCAGCTGATATGATTTTTAAAATGAAAAAAAAAAAAAAAGGACTTTGGAGTTAGGACAGCCAAGCTTTCATTCTCAGCTCTACCCTCTTGCCAGATGTATAGTCTTGGGCAAAGTTACATTGGCCTACAGTGTCCTCATCTAGAAATAAAATGGAGTCGGTGATATTACAGTAGTTATTTGAAATCACACTCCTGTAGTCCTGGGCAGTTAATAAGGGGTGTGGGGATATCAGTTCCCTTGCTCTTAACATTTCTCCTGCCCCTTGGCCTCAGCTACTGGGGCAAGGAAACTTCAGAAAGGTTCCAGTACCTCTCAATGGAGTCACAAAGCTCCCTAATAAACTCTTACCTTTCCCCACAAGCACCTCTTGTTAGGGAGCCTAGCAGAAGGTGGCAGTACATGGATAGACCTGTCAGCCAAATGCTTGGGTAGAGACTAGTCAGGAACACAAGTTTTCTTCCTAGCTGTCTTTCTCCTTCACAGTGCACTCGCAGATGAGCCCTCTTCCCAAGTTTATGACAGCCTGCCCTTTACACAATAAATGGTTTTTATAAGTCTTTGTCTAATGATGCTTTATAAATTTTAATAACAAAGTATATTTCTTTACCCAGTTTTACAAACAGAGCCATTGGTATAAAACGTTAACATTAAGGCAAGGCTACAAATAATAACTTTAGCCCACCGATTACATTTCTATGCCCAAAGTACTTTTAAAAGTATCATAGTTTTTTAGGGGAAACTGTTTAATGTACTTTTAAAGCAGATATGAATTTTTCTGTGGGTACATGTGCTTTTTGTTGTTAAAATCAGGATTTATATATGAAATGTGATTTATAAACATGTAATATGAAAAGTAATACTTCATTTGTCCTTTTTCTTACAGGTTTCTCTGCTTATACAATTTCTGATTGAGAATTGCCTTAGGATATTTGGAGAAGAAATCACTTCCCTCTTCAGAGAGGTTTCAGTGAGATGTGACACTAGAGAGAATGCCTCAGGTATTTTGAATAATTGGATTGGTTTTTGTGAGAAACAGACACATGTTTGTAAACATACTGGGATAGGGGTTTTCCTGGAGTCCACAGCAGCTGAAGTGAAGGGAGCCTCTGATCCAGGTCAGTGGGGCCCAGGGCTTTTGATCCTTCCTTAGATGGCCTGCCAATAGGTTAGCATGTGCTAACAGTGTAGTGGGATTAAGAACTATATAAAGATTAGGTTCCAGCCTTCAATAAGTTAGTGGCAGCATGCTGTGGCATGATGGTTTTTGATGGGCTTTTTATGAATAACCCTAGTATGTATAACAGAACTGCTGTGGGTGAAACTGGTGTAGAAAGCCCAGAGGTAGTGGAGGCATGAGTGGTTTTGTTTGTTTGTTTGTTTGTTTTTAGTCCTCTCCTTCCTCATACTGGTCCCTCAGGCACCTCAGAATTCTAGTGTGCTATGAAACAGTTTGAAACAACTAGCATCATTTGGCTGGGAGGGTGGGGGAACATTGACTTCGAAGACATACAGCTGCCTTCAGAACCTGAATCCCTGTGCCATCAATTACTAGATATGTTATCTTTGGCTGGTTATTCTATGCCAGTGAACATCGTTGTCTTTATCTCTAAAATGTGGATAAAAATAATGTCTAACTTTTATGGTTGTTGTAAAGATTAAATAAGGTAATGGGTATTAAAGAACTTTGTAAAAGGACATTGTTAGAGTTAGTAAATGGTTTCCCCAAGACTAGCGTTAAGTATGTGTAACCACCAGCAACCTGTTAGAAGGCAGAGTCTCACTCAGAATCTGGATATACTTATACTATGAAAGCATTAATTCCTTCATATGTTTCACCATTTCTTGGTCATATGACATGTTCATTGCCTTAAGAAAATTTTAAGGAAAGCCCATTCGTCAGGAACTGATATAAATCTCCTATACCCCCGTAATTTTATTTTTATTCTTCACTAACAATTGAGATTGTGAAAGATTCTTTCTTGAGAGCAGGAATTTGCACACTCCACATGAAAAGAGAATTCAGCTAAGCACCATAGTTTGTTCTTAAGGAAGCATAAGTATATTTGTAGTAAGTAAACATGCTAATTATGGTTTAATTTTTTTGACAGATATTTCTTGCTTTCAACTGAATGACTCCTCCTATGACAGCTTGGAAAATGAGCTAAATGAGGATGTTGATGCACCATGCAGTGACTTGGTAAAGAAACTTGGCCAGGGGAGCAGAAGCATGGACTCTGTCTTAACCCTCAGTGACTATGATCTTGACCAGCCCGAGGTGGAAGGCCTTTTAACCCTAAGCGACTTTGACTTGGCCCATTCTAAAGATGAAGATGTTCAAATGAAACGGCCTCTTGAATCCAAGCCGGTGAACATTTTAGTGTACACAAAGATCCCACTGCGGGATCATGCCAGGGCCCCGTCTGCCATGTGCACACCCAGCTACCTGTCCACAGCTGCAGCAAATGCTGCAAAAAGCCTGAGGCGACACCGGCGTTGCTCAGAGCCCAGCATCGACTATCTGGATTCAAAGCTTTCCTACCTCAGGGAGTTTTATCAGAAAAAGCTACGCAAGTCCAGCTGTGATACAATTCTTTCTCAAAAAGATGAAGACTATCTGAAGCAGAATCAACCCCTCCAGGAAGAGGGAAAGACATGTTTTAAACAGAGTTTAGTCACAGGCACTGATGTCAGCAAGAAAAATCCCACTACTCAAAACACTAAGAAGAAAAGCTTGTCTGGTGGTGAAGGAAATCATATGAAACTTTTCCCTAAGTCCAAGCCAGTGGCCATTTCTGTGGCGTCTTATAGTCCTGTGTCCTCACAGGATCATTCCAAGAACCAGCCCTTTGATGTGGATACATCTGGATACTCCCCACCACACACAGCAGATGCCCTCAAGGGTCCAAGGACACACCGGCGCTGCTCAGAGCCCAACATAGAAGACCAGAACCGCAAGCTGACCTATCTCAGGGGAATTTATTCAAAGAAACAACATAAAACCAGCTGTGAAGCTGGTCTCTTGCATGGAGAGGAGGATTATCTCAAACGGCATAAGTCTTTGCAAATGGAGGGGCAGAAGCTTATTAATCAGAGTTTAGTCATGGGGATTGAGGTGGGCAAGAGTAGTGCCACAAACCAAAACACTGAGAAGGTTCTACCCCCAAAATTAAACCTTTGCCCAAGGACCAGCTATTCCAGCTTATCCTCCCCAGGCACTTCCCCATCCGGCTCATCAGTAAGCTCCCAAGACAGTGCTTTTTCTCAGATTTCTGAACACTCTGTGTTTACACCCACTGAGACTTCCTCTCCAATAGATTGTACTTTTCAGGCTCAGAGAAAACGGGAAGAGCTTTCTCCTGACTTTAGCAATGCCAGCCATGTTTCTGGAATGCCCGGTCCCTCATCAGGGCAGGCTTGCAGCCGCCCAGCCTATACAAAGAAGGACACCATGGAGTGGCATTCACAAATGCATTCTGTAACTCTTCATCCCAGCACATGGTTGAGAAATGGTGTGGCCAGTTTGAAAAACTGGTCCCTCAAAAAGAAAGCAAAGGCAGCCAGACCAGAGGAAAAGAAAACAGATTCTCCAAAAGGACCCCTAGAGCCACCCCTACATGCTTCTGGTGTTCCAGAAGCCAACTCACTGCAAGAGGAACAAAAAGACTTGCCCTTAAGGGCAGCTGAAGGACTGGCCCCCATGCAGTCAGCCCAAAGTTGTAGTTCTTCTCCCTTCCAGGACTCAGAGAGACACTGTAGCTCTCCATTCAGCCTGGTGGAGAGCAGACTCAAGCTGTGTATGAAGTCACATGAGGAAATAGAGCCTGGTAGTCAGAGCTCTTCTGGTTCTCTCCCTTGGGAAAGAGCCTCAGCCAGCTCTTGGACTCTAGAGGATGTGACCAGCCCAGACTCAGGGCCTACAGTGGTCTGCGACATTGAGGACAGGTATTTAACCAAAGACATTTAACCATAATAAGAATCTGATGTCCACAAGCACAGGAACTGGGTTAATAATAATAGACAATAATTATTATGACCACTTTGTATAAGATACCTGGGAGAGGTAGCATAAGGATTATCATTGCTAATACTTAGGACAATGAAATAATTCTCTTTATTGAGACTACTTGACAAATAACTTTATGCTAAAACTTTTGTCACCTAAGTGTTTAGGAGGCTTTTTCTTATTAAAGGTTGGGATTGGTCCTGTCATGTGGTTTTAGAGATACTAACAGAGGGCTAGCGAAAGCATCTTCTGTAGAGGAACCACTTATGGGAACAGTCTGTGAGATTGGTGTCCTGAGAAGACCAAGATATCATGAATGAGGAATAGGGGCCTGAGGAGAGAGGGGAAGGGTACAGAGAAACCATCTACATTCCATGGAATGTTTTTAATAAGTAGGCAAGAAAAATGCCACTAATCAAAGCATTAAGTGTGTCCAGTAATGAAGAACATCATGTAAAACCTTTCCCTAAATCCAAGCCAGTGGCCATTTTTGTGGGATCTTACTAATCATGTGTCCTTACAGAATCATTCCAGGAACCAGGCCATTGCTACAGCTAGAGTGGAGAAAAACAGAGTGACTCAAAAGCCATGGGTACCATGATAATCAGTTTTGTTGGTTGTATTTGTCAATTTGTTTTTTCATTAGTGTTGAAGTGCTTTGCAAAGGCTTCAGGAAACATAGAGTTGTGAGGAGAAAGAAGAAAATGGCTGCTCATGTCAGTACCCTTTTGAAAGGTGTCTCTGGCTAGAAACATTCTTCAGAAAAGCAACTTTCTCTATTTAGAAGGTGACCTCCTGACAGCATTCACTCTCAGTGTGCGGGAAAAGACCACAACAACAGTCCTTTCTCAATTACACGAATGCTGTTAACGTGATCAAACCATGGCATCACTTTGCTGAAATGTTTCTGCACAGTCCTGCCTCTTAGGTTATAGTCAGCCAGAAAAAAACATAAATCATCCCTTTTCTGATTTTTATAGTTTGGCAATTGAGAGAGCAATATAGAGGGTGGCAGATTATAAGGAGTCCCACAATAGAATACCCAACAAAGTGGCCACCAGGCCTTCTCAGACAGCCATTTGCTTTGGGTTTTACTTCCAGACGTTTCGTATTTTTGCTCCAAATGTTTCATGGCTTATACCCCAATTGGTTTATTTTATATCCATGGACCTTTCTCCGCTTTCTTGACTTAAAGTTTACAGCAGTACATCTCATCACCTAGGAATAGATTATCAGGCCTTGCCAACTAGTATGCAGGGACGGCACTGAAAATGGATGTGCATCTTCTTTCACATTAACTACTTACCTATAAGAAGTTGCTCTGAGCCCATTCTCTTTAGTTCACCACCAGATGGATCTTTCTCTCACAAGCTAGCTTATTCCAAATTATTTGTCTTATCAATCAGCCAGAAAATGGTCATATCAAATGTTCTTTCTTTTTTGTTCTAAAGGTTGCATTTTCAGTTATAGGGAAAAAATGTTTTCTCTAAGATAGAAGAAGTTATTTCAGTATTAGCTATAGGTGCTACCTACCTCGTGGGGACATGGCCCTGTTTGTGCTAACCATTACAATGATCTTTAAGAACTCTGCATCCAAAGAGCTACTTCATGACACTGGCCATCTCAGTCACACATGTGAAGTCGATTTCACTTTATAACTAACCAGTCCCACATATTAAGACTCCTAAGTGGCCATATGCATCTTTTTTGGTATAATATATAAAGTCAGCAGGGACTCCCCTTTCCCTTAAGGCATACTACTGTCAGAACTGCAAGATGTGAATGAAGCTCTTATGGCTTGGAGTGTCTTTCTGGAAGAAATTGCCTTTTTCTTTTTCATATTAGCAGGTAAAAAAATCATTCACCCAGTTTGAAGCATCGAAGAAAATAGTTGCTGAGGTTTTTTAATAACCATTCCTACTATCTGTGTTCCCTTAGATACTCCTGTAATTCTTAATGTGAATAGTTTGTTAATATTACTGTAAAGTATTATATTGTATGATTTGAAGACAGACTATATGTCATTTTATTATACTCCATCAATCTATAATATATTAGACTGATGCTTTATCTAAAATGCTTTGAGTTTGTATAATATATCTTGACAAATTTTACTACCATATGTTATGTAATAAATGTGTATTTTTGTACTTGCAGAAACTGCTGCTAACTTTTAAAGTTGTTTGGTTTTCAAGGCACTGATAATGGATATGTATGAAGTCCATGCTGTCTGTTAAATAAAATGCCATTCTGCAGAATTAACCATCCCACCAGAGCAATATTGCCCTTTGTAGAATTGTTCTAGTTAATGATCCTAGTCTCTGCCTAACATTGGAAATTTCATAGAGTATAATTAATGTTGAATTTGAACCTTGAGCTTTTAGTCAGAACCCATGGTCAGTCTGTCTTTTTAGGAAAAGTGGTTTTATAAAATATTTTTTTCTAATGTTATTTACCAAACAAGTCATGTTTTAGATACAAAGTCTTCATTTTCTTAGGCATTATGTTTTCATTGTGCTCCTGGAATGAGATATAGTCAGTATTTTTATGTCAAAGAACCATCAGATCACTTCGATTGTGTGAGATTTTCTTATCTAAGTTTGGACCATTCTAGCCAGAATACCCAGATGACCCCAGATACATGCCAAGACGTCTCTGCTTTTCAGGTCATATAAATGTATTTAATATGACAAGACTGTCATGACTGCTACAGCTTTGCCGTCTTAAAGTTGGCTGAGTTTCCCCTCTGTGTAAAGTTAATCACTATTTCAAAGCGATTCAAAAACATATACTACTTTAGTCCAGAAAGAATTTCTTCTAACTGGGTGGAAAAGAACACAACTCCAGTCAGGTAATATTTGGGCAATGTACACACACACTGGTGTTGATTTCTCTCAGAAACACAATAATTAATTTCACTTTTTAAAAAGAGTCTTAATCTAAAAGCACTGAATTTAAGAGATTATCTCCTTTGTGCTTTTCTACTTTTCATGACATAACATTGATTCAAAGGGATCTAATGTATATCTTTGAACTAATGCCATATTGTTTCTGCTAAAAAAAAATTCTAAGAATATTATGTATTTTCATCCAAATTTTGGTGGCAAGTGTTTAATTCGTATTTTCCTTCCAGGTCATGTTTTGTTTGTTTTGTTTTGTTTTCATTTTTGTTTTTTGTTTTGAGACAGAGTCTCACTCTGTAGCCCAAGCTGGAGTGCAGTGGCATGATCTCAGCTCACTGCAACCTTTGCCTCTGGGGCTCAAGCAGTTCTCCTGCATCAGCCTCCCAAGTAGCTGAGACTACAGGTGCGTGCCACCATACCCGGTTTTTTTATTTATTTATTTATTTTTAGTGGAGACGGGGTTTCACCATGTTGCCCTGGGTGGTCTCGAACTCCTGAGCTCAGGCCATCAACCCACCTTGGCCTCCCAAAGTGCCAGCTCATGTTTTAATGACACAGAGAACATCTTTACAAACTGCCTATTCCAATGCAAAGAAAAATTCATTACAAAAAAAAAATTTAGTAAATTACTTTTATTCCCTGAATAATAAAGTTGGATAAAATGTTTACTTTCTTCAACATCTATTCTGGCTGTGAGGATTTCTCATAAGGTAAGTTTCTAAGTATTCTTGAGTTCTGTGCTGACTTACCCTGAGCTAGCATTTTACCCTGTTCCTGAGCCACCTTCATGTTGCATTCAGCTTTTTGTTTGTTTGTTTGTTTGTTTAAATACCATGAATTCTTAGCTCTGCCCTCCATAATGTCAGATGTTATGATAGAATTGACAGAGGGCTCTGGGTTGTAATTTGTAAAGTCTTGTTTTGAAATCCCAAAGAAGTACACACAGATGATGGTATTAGATGACCATTGCTCCTTTTTTTTTTTTTTGAGATGGAGTCTCACCCTCATTACCCAGGCTGGAGTGCAATGGCGCAATATTGGCTCACGGCAACCTCCGCCTCCTGGGTTCAAGCGATTCTCCTGCCTCAGCCTCCCGAGTAACTAGGATTACAGGCATGTGCCAGCACACCCGGCCAATTTTGTATTTTTAGTAGAGACGAGGTTTCTCCATGTTGGTCAGGCTGGTCTCGAACTCCTGACCTCAGGTGATCCACCCGCCATGGCCTCCCAGAGTGCTGGGATTACAAGTGTGAGCCACCACGCCCGGCTGAGCATTGTTCTTTAATGTGTGTTCACTTAGTACAGCACCAGAACAGAACACATTTTTAGATCAAAATATATTTTAACATTTGTTAAGGCAAAATATATGTTTTCTGGAGTTGAATTTTGCATGGTAATATATAGGCTTTGGAGACATTAAGATTTAAATGCTAGTTGTTATAGTCTAGACTTGATATTAGATTACAGTAACTTGGAATTAAATTTAGGACTTCTCCTTGCAGCCTCTTTATCTGTTATGAAGTGAATAAATCAGCTAAAATCTTGTGAGGTAGTTCCATTACTCTAAGCAAATAAAATGGGTGCTACAAAGAAATGCGCCTTCTCTGCCAGATCACAGGGGCTGCGATTGTTACTGCCTAAAATTTTCAGGAAGAAAGGAAATGAGTATCTTTTCCCAAGAATGGGATGATTAAGTAGCCGAGAATCATCAAAATACACGAACACAAGACGCTTCCTGCTTGATGGCACAGCAAGTGAGTAGAGAGGGGGGAAAGCCTTAAGTAAGCATTCTAATTCGTACAAGAAATTGAATCACAGGGAGTTTAAGAAACAAAACTGAAAAGAAGGAAAGACCATGGCTTGGGAAAATGAAAGTGTTAAAAGTGATAAAATGTTATTCAGGCAGCTACACTTTTATTGCCAGGTACTGTTCCAGACCCTAGTGATACAAGGTGAAAAAGAAATTATTTCTCTCCTCAAGGACTTTAAACAGGGAAGGGAAAAATTGGGCTGTGTAGAAGAGTGGGAACAGTAACATTTATTGGGTACTTTGTTGCATGTATGCACTGGTGATGAATGTATTACATGTAGTATTTCATTTAATGCTCACAATAGATCTTGCATCCTGGGTACAGTCAGCTGGCACCTCATTCTGACCACAGGCTTTTTTTTTTTTTTTTTTTTTTTTTTTTACCTTTTCCTCTTAAAATAGGTAAGACAATACTTCTTTCGTCATAAAGCAGGCACAAATTATGTATGCGAGGACCATCCAGACTTTCCTAAATTCTTGTGTCTAGGCTGGGTATCTCAAATTTATGAAAATCATGTCAGAAATAATTCCGAAAGCTACGATGAATATAAAAATAATTGGACTGAGAATTTGGTTTACACAAAATGGCAGACTTGTGTCTCCATGCTCCTCTCTGCTAAGTACAACTGTAAATCCTGTAAGTATACAAGAGACAGCCAAAAGAAAATCTTGAAAGGGGATAAGAGGCAGTTAAACTGGTTTGGAACTCTAGGAGTGGGGGAACAACGCAGTGGCAGAGCATCTCACATCTCCTCACCAGTAGAAGAAGGTGACCCAAGGCCTGACCTTTCCCAACTAGCAACACAGGGCAGCTCAGAAATGCCCCTTTCCCTGATCAGTGAGAATCCCTCTGACACCACCTGGTGAAGCAGGAACCATCGGCAAGATGGACTGATGAGAGCCCCACTAGTAATAAATGACCTTTCCTGCTAGGCCTGACACTTGCCTCACCCCTGAAAGATAGTTGGTCAGGCAGCAACAGAAAGAGGGACCCAGCCACAACCCGCAGCTCATCCTGGAAAGCTAATTGGCCACAGCTGCTGTAAGATTCCCCTCCCCTGTCCAAAAACATTGGAACAGCCAGACGATATGGGAAGGATTCCACCACAAAAAATACCCAGCTAGGGCTGTCTCAGGCATGAGGAACAAAGAGGCCTCCCTGACCAGAAACATCAAAATACACCACAAAAGCTCTGAAAATTTAAGTTGTCACTGGGCCCACCACCCCAAACATAGGCCAGATCTGTGGGTGCTGAAACTAAACAAGGTGACTGCCTGCTAAACTAAAAAGATTTATGTGGGACCCAGAGTCTCTTAATAGACAAAATGTCCAGGATACATTTGAAAATCACCTGTCTCACCAAGAACCAAGAAAATCACAATTTCAATGAGAAAAGACAATGTTAACATTAAGATGATTTTTAAAACAGCCACTCTAAAATGTGTCAGAAACCGAATACAAATTATCTTAAATGAAAAAAATATAATCTAAGCAAATAGAAATTATACAAAAGAACCAAATGGAAATTGTTAAACTGAAAAATACAATAGCAGAAATCTCAGTGTATGGGCTCAATAGCAGAGTGGAGATGAAAGAGCATAGAATCAGTAAACTTGAGGACAGATTATAGGATTTGATGACAATCTGAACAACAGAACAGACTGGAAAAAAATAATAATAATTAGAGTCTCAGGCACCCATGGAACACTAACAGAAGAGCCAACATTTGTGTCAGAGTTCCAGAAGGAGAAAGGGTAAGGCTGAAACAGTATTCAGGGAAATAATGGCTGAAAACTTAACAAATGTGGTAAAAGACATAAACCTACACATTCAAGAAACTGAAACCTAAGCAGGATAAGTGCAAAGGCATCATAATTGAATGTCTGGAAACTAAAGACAAAATCTTGAAAACAGAACCAACACCTTACCTATAGGAAAACACAATTCAAATGACAGGATTTATCATTTGAAGCCATGGAGGCCAGAAGGAAGTAGCACAACATTTTACAAGTGCAGAAAGAAAAAGAACTGTCAACCCAGAATCCCATAGCCAGTGAAACCAACCTCGATGAATGAAGAAAGAATAAGGACATTCTCAGATGAAAGAAAATGTCAGGAGTGTGTCACTAGCAGATACATTTGTAAAGATTTGGTAAGGAAAGTTTTTTAAACAAAGTAAATAGAAAATTTGGAGCATCAGGAAAAGAAAACAGAAATAAGGGTATGTATGACAGACAATCCTCAGTTTTATAAATCATATTTGATACTTGAAACAAAAATTATAACACCATTTGATACTCAATGATATTGAAAAGTGGAAAAGATAAAAGGACCTAAATGGAAGTGAGGTTCCCATACTTCATTCAAAGTGGTAAAATGTTGGTACCAGTAGTGTGATATGCTACAGCTGTATATTGTAATATCCAGAACAACTACTACAAAAACTATATATTTGGAGTACGTGTATCTCAAATAATAAATCAAGATGAAATTCCAAAAAAAGTCTTTAAAACCCACAGGAAGAAAAAAAAAAGCAGAATAATAAAGCCAGAGGAAGCAAATAGAAAATAGTAAAATGGCATACTTAAGCTCTAATGTATCAAGAATTGCCTTAAATGTAAATGATCTACATATACTGATCAAAAGACAGAGATTGACAGAGTGTTTAAGTGTGCATGGGGTGGAGGAGGAATAAACTTTTTTTAATGACCTATTTCTTGTGTACAAAAATTAACTTTAAATTCAACAACATAGGTAGGTTGAAAGTAAAATGGTGAAGAAGATATATCATGCAAATATTCATCAAAAGAAAGCAGGAGTGGCTAAATTAAAACTGGGAAGATAGACCTATAAAACAAAGAAAATTACGAGAGACAGAAAGGAACATTATATGACAATCCACCAAGAAGACATAACAACCCTAAATGTGTATGCACAAACAGCAGAGCTTCAAAACATTAGAGCAAAACATGACATAACTGAAAGGAGAAATAGACAAAGCCCAATTATAGTTGGAGACTTCCACACTCCTCTCTCAACAATTAAATAAAACTAGACAGAAAACCAGCAAGGATATAGAAGAATTTTCATCAACACCATCAATCATATCTAATCAGCCTTTATAGAATAATCCATGCAACAGCAGAGTATACGTTCTTTTCAATTGCTCAAGGAACATATACCAAGAAGCCTTACTCTGGGCCATAAAACAAACATCAACATCTTAAAATAATTAAAATCATACAGAGTATGTTTTGAGACCACAGCGGAATTAAACTAGAAGTAAATAACAGAAAGATAACAGGAGAATCTCCAAACACTTGGAAACCAACACACTTCTGAATAATCCGTGAGTCAAAGAGAAGTTTCAAAAGAAAACTTTTTTAATCACAAAACTAAGTGGAAACACAACATTTCAAAATAGAGCAAGTCCTTGAATAACATCATTTCATTCAATGTTGTTTCATTATAACCCTGATGAAGAAAGATAAATAAATTGATTTCCAGCTGGGGCCACTGTCTATGTGGAGTTTGCACATTGTCTTTATGTGTGCCTGGGTTTTTTCTGGTACTCTTTGAGTTCCTCCCGCATCCCAAAGATGTGCCCGTTAGGTCCACTGGCATGTCTACATTGTCCCAGGATGAGTGTGGGTGTGTGACTGCACCCTGCATTGGGATGACATCCTGTCAGGGATGGTTCCCACCTTGCACGCTGAGTTGCCAGGACAGGCACCTGCCACCCGAGACCTTGAATTGGAACAACTAAGTATCTTACTTGTGTTTATTAATCTATTTTAAATATATAGAGAGGGTTAGTATTTATTCCAAGGTTCAATATTAGAATAATTTGGGTCTTTATTTAGAAGTTCGACAGTGTTTTTGTGACCAGAAACACCAAAGAAACTTAACTCTTGTTTATATCAATTAACCTTAGGTAAAATTGGTTTAATTTTGTCATCCTTTTGCTTAAAGTCACAGTTTCCAAGAACATATTGATGACATTAAATGAGGATTTACTACATATGAGATACTGGTAAAGCAGTGCCTAGAGGAAAATTTATAACACTAAATGCTTACATTAAAACAGAGGAAAGATCTCCAGTCAATAAGCTAAGACCCCACCTTAAAAAACTAGAAAAAGAAGAGCAAAATTAATCCAAAACAAGCAGAAGGGAGAAAATAATAAAGATCAAAGAAACCAACAAAATTGAATATAGAAAAATAGAGAAAAAGGTGGCTCGTTTTTAAAAATCAATAAAATTGATAAATCTCTAGGAAGACTAATGAAAGAGAAAACAAATCACCAATATCAGGAATAAAACGAGATATCATTACAGATTCTGCAGCCATTAAAAGGATAATAAAAGAATACTACAAATAATTTTCACATTCATAAACTTGACAAACCACAAATTACCAATACACCACCAAGATGAAACATAATCTGAATAGTCACATAATCACTAAATAAATTAAATTCACAATGTAAAGCTCCCAAAGAAAAAAATCTCCCAGGCCCAGATGGTTTCACTGGAGAATTCTAACATTTAAAGAAAAATTGTAACCAATTTTATACAATCTCTGTGAGAAAACAGAAAAGTAGGAAACACTTCCAACTCATTTTATGATGTCAGTATTATCCTGGTACAAATTCCAAAAAAGACAGTATGAAAAGAAAGAAAGAGGAGAGAGGAAAGGAAGAAAAGGAAGAAAAGAAGGAATTACAGACCAATGTCTCTCATGAATTTATATGCCAATTTTTTAATCAGCAAACAATCTAGCAATGAATAAAAGGAATTATTTACTATGACTAAGTAGGATTTTTTTTCAGATATGCAAGTGGTTCAATATTTGAAAATCAGTATATCAACCATATAAACCATATATCAACAGGCTAAAGATGGCAAGTCATAGTATCATATAAATTGACACAGAAAGACATTTGAAAATCCAATACCCATTAATGATTTAAAAAAATAACTCAGCAAGTTAGAGGGAAAATACCTGTTTGTTTTTTGGTTTTGTTTGTTTTTCTGAGATGGCGTTTCGCTCTTGTCACCCAGGCTGGAGTCTAATGGTGTGATCTCAGCTCACTGCAGCCTCTGACTCCTGAGTTCAAGCGATTCTCCTACCTCAGCCTCCTGAGTACCTGGGATTGCAGGCACCCGCCACCCACGTCCAGCTGATTTCTTGTATTTTTAGTAGAGACAGGGTTTCACCATATTGGCCAGGCTGGTCTCGAACCCCTGACCTCGGGTGATCCACCCATCTCAGCCTCCCAAAGTGCTGGGATTACAGGCATGAGCCACTGCACCCAGCCTGTTTGATTTTTTTTTAATCTACAAAAAGTCTACAGCTAATCTCATACTGAAATGGTGAAAGACTAAATGCTTTCTCCTAAGATTAGGAACAAACCAAGGATGTCTGCTATCACCACTCTTGCTGAACGTACTACTGGAAGATATAGCCACTGAACTGAGGCAGGAAAACAAAGGCATACAGATTGGAAAAGAAGAAATAAAGCTATCTGCAAGTGTCATAATTGACATGACTGTCATAGAAAATCCCAAGGAATTTTTTTTTAAATACCTCCTAGAACTAAAAATTTAATTCAGCAGGGTCACAGAATACAAAGTCAACACACAAAATCATTTTATACTTATATATGCCAATAACATGCTGAAAGTAAAATGAAAGACAATACCACTTATAATTACTCTAAAGAAAATGAAATACTTAGGCATAAATCTAACAAAATATATATAGGATATGAATGCTGAAAATTACAAAATATTGATCAAATGTTGGTGAAAATAATCAGAGGACCTAAATGGGGAGATATGCAATATTCATGGATTGGAAGGCTCAACGCAGGAAAGATGTCGACTCTTCCCAAATTGATATATAGGTTTAATTCAATTCCAACCAAAACACCCAGAAAGGATTTTTGTAGCTGTAGATAAGTTTCTTCTAAAATTTATTGGAAAGGCATAGGCCTTAGAATAGCTAACATCACCTTGACAAAGAAGAATAAGGTGAAAAGACCACATTTCTCAAAATTAAGGCTTACTGTACAACTAGAGCAATCAGGAGAGTACAGTATTGGTGGAGAGATAGACAAACATGTCAATGGAACATATCTGAAACACATCCATAGACTTAGATATGGCAGAGACGTTGGAATTATTACACCAGGAATTTAAACAGCTATGATTAATATACTAATGGTACTAATCAAAAAATTAGACAACATGCAAGAACATGTGAATACCATAAGCAGAGGTATGGAAACTCTATGAATAAAAAAACTCTAGAAATCAAAAACAGTGTAACAAAAATGAAGAATGTCTTTGATGGGCTCATCAATAGATTCGATATGATTGAGGAAAGAACCAGTGAGCCTGAAGAAATGTCAATACAAACTTCCAAAACTGAAAGGCAAAGAGAAAAAGGAGTGAAAAATATAAAATAGAATATCCAAAAACTGTGGGAAAATTACAAAAGGTATGACATACATATAATGCAAATGCCAGAAGGAGAAGAAAAACAGAAAAAAAGCACTTGAAACAAAAATTATTGAAAACTTCTCATGATTAATGACACACACACCAAACCACAGAGCAAGGAAGCTCAGGACAAACACCAAAATATCTACACCTTGGCATATCATATTTAAACTGCAGAAAATCAAAGTCAAAAAGAACATATTGAAAGAAGGAAAAACAAATACCGAGAGGCAAAGGTAAGAATTACAATAGACTTCTCATCAGAAATCATGCAGCAAAAGAGAGTGAAATATTTAAAGTGTTGAAAGAAAGTAATCACCATCGGCCAGGTGCAGTGGCTCGTGCCTATAATCCCAGTACTTTGGGAGGCTGAGGCAGGTGGGTTGCCTGAGGCTAGGAGTTCGAGACTTCCTGGGCAACAAACATGGCGAAACCTTGCCTCTACAAAAAACACAAAAATTAGCCAGTCATGGTGGTAAGCACCTATAGTCCCAGCTACTCAGGAGGCTGAGGTCAGAAGATCACTTGAACCCAGGAGGTAGAGGTTGCAGTGAGCCAAGAAGATCACACCACTGCACTCCAGTCTGGGGAACAGACCAAGACCCTGTCTCAAAAAAAAAAAAAAAAAAAAAGAAGAAGAAGAGAAAAAGAAAAGAAGAAAGAAACCACCATCCTAGGATTTTGTATCTTGTGAATTATCATTCAAAAGTAAAGGGGAAAAAAGACTTTCTCACACAACAAACATTGAGGGAATTTGTCAGCAGTAGAACAGACTTACAAGAAATGTTAAAAGAAGTTATTCAGAAAGAGGACTTATATAGAGCATTAGAGAAGGAATAAAGAAGGATAAAATAAAATATTTTATTTTTCTTATTCTTAATTGATCTAACAGGTAACAGTTCAAAATAAAAATACCAACAATGTTTTTGGAGATTATAGCTTATGGAGGAGCAAAATGAATGACAGCAATGTTAACTGAAGATGGGAGGGAGGAATACTGTATTATAAGGTACTTGTGCTATCTGAAATGACACAGTGTTATTTGAAAGTGGACTTCGATTCACTATAAAAGTATATTGGAAACTCAAGGGCAACCACTAAAAAAAAGTAAGTTTTAAAAATGTATAATTGATATGCTAAAAGGAGAAAAAAATGGAATCATAAAATGCCCAATCAAAAAGAGAGGCTAAAGGAACAGAAAACCAAGGACAATGAATAGAAAATAGTAAAATGATTGATATTCATACAACTGTACGAAAATCACTTTAAACATCAATGGCCTCAACATACCAAAGAGAGACTGTCAGAGTCAATAAAAAAACCAAGACCCAACTCTGTGTCCACAGGAAACTCGCTTTAAATAGACGAAAAGTAAAGGGACACAGAAATGTTAACATGAATCAAAAAAAAAGCTGGAGTAGTTATGTTAATTTCAACAAAGACTTCAGACCAAAGGAAATTATCAATTTAGGAAGAGTTGACATCCTTACTGTGTTGTCTTCCAATCCATGAATATCGCATATCTCCCCATTTATTTAGGCCTCTGATTATTTTCAGCATTCACGTCTGTATATATTTTGTTAGATTTATGCCTTTCTCCTATAGCAGGAGTAGCTGATGGGAAAGATAAGAAAAAGCAAGGTCTTTTTCATCTTTTCTTGGGTTGGAAACCCAAACTAGATTATATGCGCTCAGAGCAGTTTCAGATGCCACTAAACTAAGAGCTTGAATAGATCTGGGTTCCTAGAGGTGAGGCCTGACCCGTCTGACTTGAGGCGGTTGTGTCTTTCCAAGCCTAAAAAGTATGTGAGGATTCCTCTCCCTCTTGTGGCCCTTCTGCTTCCATCCACAGCCCTCCCAACTTTTAGTGCCAGTCCTGAAGGCTAACCATCTCTTTTGGTTTGGTGCCCCACTCCCACTTTTGGGCACAGATGTGGCAGGCTGAGTGCTCCCCTGGTACCTGCCCAGACTATTGGTCCAACCCTTTGCGATCACTTAGAAACTGTTCTTCCCCATAATCCCTCACCTCAGCAGCCCACTGACGACCCCCATCTCTCCTCACTGGTCCCCAGATGGTGCTCCAGCCAGGCTGACATGTGAGGGCAAACTATGTGTGTGGTGACACCATGAGTGGACCCACCTCTCAGGGACATGGCTGCCCGGAAGAGATAAGGTCACTTTCTCAGCAGAAAGCACAGCTCTCAGCCCATCCCAAACCCAGTCATTGGAAATGAGCATAGATACATTCTGCCTCAATTTCCTCTTCTGTAACATCTACTCAAAGAACATAAAACATTGATTTAGTCATTTGATAAGTATGTATTGATAACTTGCTATGTGCCAGGTACTATCCTCACCGGGTACAGCAGTAAACAAGCAGTGCACAAGGAAACCTCCCCATCCTCATGGAGTTTGCACTCAAGTGGGGAAATCAGACAATGAATGTGACAAATGAGAAAATATTTTGTATATCAAATGATAGTAAGTGCTAAGTACAGAAATAAAACCAGGGAGGGAGATGGAAGTGGCAGGAGCAGATGGAGTCACTAAAACGTGGGGTCAAGTATCCAGAGAAGCCTCGCTGAGACAGGGGCTGGCTCTGTGGATATTGAGGGCAAGAGCATTCCAGGCAATGTGATGAATGGGAAAACTGTCCAAAAGTCGAAAGCCCTCTATGTGTGCATGGGTGAGGGAAAATGAATTGGACATCTTAGGTATTTTGTAGAGCTCCTTCCCTTCTATTGCCTCCAGGTTTTGTCAAAAGATTCACTCTATTATCTAGAATCTGAGCCATTTGACATGACCTCAGAAATCAACAGACCAGTCTCAGATGACCACAGGAGAGGCCACATCTAGGAAAGGTTCCACAGTTAGGAGGTGGCAGGATATTTCTCATGCCTTCCCCATGGTCCACGTTTGTTCCTGGCATTTGCCTACCCGAGAAGCTGGTGATTTGACATTTACTCAGAACCCACCCTGGGGATAAGCCACGTCCAGGTTATGACCCAGAGACTGGCTTCCCTGCAACCTTCTCCAATGCCAAGTGCTGTCTTAGGTGAGGATCTGTGTCTATGCTGCTTTGGTTTCTAATCCTCTCAGTCGCAAGCACAGCGCCGTGTTCCTTCTGCTGTCTGTAACTCCTGGCACCCAGGGACACCCACAGAGGCTATACATATACTCAGAGCTGTGGCAGTGAACAAAAATGCTTGACCCCGTAAGATTGGGGCACCCCAAAACAGTACCCAGTCTCAGGGCAGTGATGTTTGACTCGGTCTGAATCTGAGGAAGTCTCTAACATGCGTCTTTACCTTCCCTCCATGTGGTACCAAGTGCAGGCTCCAGTGTCCGAGGAGCTGGTTTTAGTCAAAATAGCTCTCCTTACCGCGTGGCACCAGTGTACATAACTGGTTGGTCTGGTGTCATGCAGACAAAACAACTGCTGGATGGATTGCGGTTTCGCTCTTTACCCAGCTCAAATTGGCACGTGTCTGGGTGGGGCCTGCCAAGTGTGTGGCAGGTTGGGGCCCTGCACATGCTACCATCTGCAGTGCTGGAGCTTTAGAGGCCTGGGGTACTTGGTTGGGAGGGTGGGGGCAACTTGAAAAGAGCTAAATGTGGGAAACTGATAACCAGGCCAGGGGCTGAGCATCAGTTCCCTAACCTGGAAAACTCTTCGGTTTTCCCCAGGTTCACCCTCTTATCCAGAGTGGGACCTGCCAGAGCTTTGACGTTCACCCCAGCCCAGCCCATGCCTGCGTGTGACTGACCAGGCTACAAAGGCTCTCTCGGAATCTGAGGTTAAGAAAGATGAAGGGCCAGTGCCGCCTGTCTGTCTGCAGTGGGCATATTGCATAATCACAGCTTTCTCTGATCTTTCTTGTGAGAGCTCTCGTTTCTTCGCTTCTTCCTCTCAGCTTTGTAATATGACACCCGGCCACTGGCCTCTTATCTTTGCTGCCTCCCCACCTCCCAACTCCTCTCTCAGATATACACAGAGAACAGAGACTACTCCTGCTTTGAGGCCTCAAGGATCAAGTTCATTCCCTTAACACCCTTTGCTTGCTGGACTCACTGCTGATACCACAGCCAGGCGAGGACCTTACACTTTCCACCCCGCCTCCCACGCCACTTCATCCTGCCCTCATCTCCTCCCGCTCCAGATTATACAGCATCTCACTCAGGCTCTGGGGACCCATCTCGGGGTGGAGACAGGGTCTGGATTTGAATATTTGTTAGGGAGTTTTTTGGCTTCTCCACAAACTAAGAAGACATGAAAAAACAAGACTGCTGTTTTTCTCAGACCACTTTCATGTTTTGAACACTCCTTTGGAGGGGAATAAGGAGGAGCCCTGGGCTATCAGGCTAGATCCCCACATCTGGCTGGAGGAGGGGCAGCCTGTATGGTCCAGCTTAACACTTCTAGGCCTAAGCTCAGCTGGGTACCATGGGGGCAGATGTTTTCCACCTATCAAAAACTTTAGATCATTCCCATCACAAATTGGCAATCTGCATCCTGAAGACTCCCTGCCTGCCCCCTTTGCTCCTAAGAGGAACTGTACTTTAAAGCAAGTAAAAAGAAAAGCATTGTCCTCATGTGGCTCTTCTCAAAGGCATGGACTGCAGTGAGCAGGGACCATCCTTCCAAGGTCTCAGACTGCTCGGGTTTCTCAGAGGTAGGAGCAGGATACCCATAACATGTTCAACATTTTGAAAAAGACAATTATAAAACTACACAGGTTAATGGCACTTACTTTTGGTTGTATGTAATTCATGAACCCATATTAACTTGTGGGAAAGTAAGGTCTGACTCCTGACAAAATAAACTACCTGCACTCCCATGAGTTTTTTGGTGAAAAGGTATGTTAAAAATTGGGGATGCAGAGGGGGAAGAAAAATCACAAAAGCAGCCATGAGAGGTCACGAGGCTAGACACCCATGGCAGCCTGCCCAGGGTCTCATTCTATGTCCCCATCCGTTGTGAACCTCTCAGATTCTCATGTGAGCCTCCCACTGTATAGCTCAACACCCAGCGCACAGCACCATGGGACTAATACACCTCAAGGGTGTTTCTTCTGGAAATACAAACAGGTGACAAAAAAAATGGATTCCAGTTTTACAGTCTTTCCTTCCCACCTGTCCCCCAAGGAAAATGCTTTTGAACGTGAAATGTTCAGGAGTAAGAAACAGGGAAGCAGGAATTAGATAACACAAATAAGACAATGGACTACTGTAGGGTGGATGATAATAAGAGTGGTGGTTATTATAATATAATGGTGGTTATAATATAATGGTGGTTATAATATAATGGTGGTTATAATATAATGGTGGTTATTATAATATAATGGTGGTTATAATATAATGGTGGTTATAATATAATGGTGGTTATAATATAATGGTGGTTATAATATAATGGTGGTTATAATGGTGATTATAATATAATGGTTATAATATAATGGTGGTTATAATATAATGGTGGTTATAATGGTGGTTATAATATAACAGGGGTTATAGTATTATAATACTCATGATGACTTGTTGAGTGCCTTTGGCTTTCAGTTTATTCAAAGCCCACTGTGATATGGGCTGAGTAAGCTCAACAACAACCCCCCATCTTACAGATGAATAAACTGGTCACTCAAGTAGTAAATGGCTGAGCCAGGCGTTCAGTTTAGGTCTCCTGATTACTCACTAACCTTGTGCCCTCTCCAAGCACCAAGCTGCAGGGCTGCTGTAACCTTAAAAGGTGAAGGTTCTACCAGCCCCTTCCACTCCCAATTTTTCCAGGTTCTTTTTGGTATCTCAGACCTCCTGTCTCTCACAGCTAAAAAGAGTCTCTCATATGAAAATTAGATCAGTCAGCACTAACCATTAAAGACAAAAACTGATAAATTGATATAAACAAAATTAAACATGTCTCCATATCAAATTATACCATTAAGAAGATGAAATAGGCCACAGGCCACACACTGCTACATACACACACAGCACATATCTAACAAATCCAGAATATATAAAGAAATCCTACAAATCAAGTAAAGACAAAAAAAAAAAAATCCAAGTTATAAATTGGGCAAAGATCTGAAAAGACACTTCACCAGAGGAGATTTACAAATGACCAATAAAACACTTGAGAAATGCTTAACATCATTAGTGATAGGAAAATGCAAATGAAAACCACAATAAGATAGCACTCCATACCCACTAGAGTGGATAAAACTTAGAAGACATCATCCAAAGATGTAGGGCAACTGGAACATACATTACTGGGGACAGGTGTGGGGTGGGGCAGAAGAGTGTAAAATGGCATAGCCACTGAAAAATTGTTTGAAAATTTCTTGTAAGGTTCATGCATTTACTCTAGATACATACCTAACAGGAGTGAAAACCATATGTCCACACAAAGACTTGCACACAAGATTCATTATAGTGTCTATTCACAATGGCCAAAACTTTAAACAATCCAAACATTTGTTAACAGGAAAACAGATAAATAAATTGTGTGTTCACGAAATGAAATACTATTTGGTACTGAAAAGGAATAAACTGCTGATACATACAACGACATGATAGAATCTAAAACACACTGTGTTGATCAAAAGAAGACAGACACAAAAGAGGGAATGCTGTGTGATTCTATTTCCATGGAGCCCAAGGACAGAAATTACTAGTCTATCATGATAGAAGGCAGAAAGTGGTTAGGAAGGTGATGGACTAGATTGGGAAGGGGCACCAGAGAGCTTTAGGGTAATGGAAATGTTCTGTATCTTATTTTAGGCAGTGTTTAAGCAGGTGTCTACAACTTTCAAAACTCTTCACACTGAGCCCTTAAAAACTATGTATTTTATTGTATGCTAATTAGCTCTCAATAAATTTAAAAACAGACCCTGCTGGGTTAGCTATAAGGGTCATAGCCTTGCTCCTTGGAGGCCAGTTTCTTCCCCTCTGACTGAAACCTGAGCTATGAGCTAATGAACTCCCCACATAGCCTGGGCTTAAGGGGTAATGGCAACGAAGAGTTTCAGCAAAACAACTCCAACCAAAAGCTGTTTCTGTCCAGCAGTGCTGAAAAGGAGGCTTCGGTCTGCCTCTCCACCCCACCCCAGGGATGTACGGGCCCCTTGTTTATTATCTTCAAAATATGGATGGGGAATGCCAGAGGTACTTGCCTGTCACCTCCCAAAAAGGAATAAAGTACAACTCTCTGCAAAGTGCTACCAGCTTAGGAGGCTCAGGGTCACAGGTCCTGCTGGGCAGAGATGTACCTCATTGCTGGCATAGAAGTCAGCTCCAATGACAGACTGGCTCCTAATTTTAGAATTCAGTGGACCTCACAGTTTTATAGGTTGATTGTAAAACTCTGGAAAAGGATGATTAAAAAAAATAAAATTAAATTAAAAAAGGGCCTCCGGCCATTTCTATATGTGCTGGACCAGAGTGCCTGGGTCCCTGCAGAGGCATAGTCCGACGGTGTCTAAACAACTTGGGGGGCCAAAGAGTTCCTATCCCAGAGAGACCAGAATGCCAGGGGGCTTGGAAACCAGTCATAGAAGGGGCAGTCACAAGAATCACACGCCTTTACCTGGGAAAGTGTGGGAGACACCGCAAACATTCAAACACTTGAAAAGCTGGCTAAGGATAGAAGAAACAGGCTTCATTTATTCCAAATGGCAAAACGTCAACTAATGTATAGAAGTCACAAGAAGCTAGATTTTAATGCAACAAAACAAGGACCTTTGCAACAACTGAAGCTGCTTAACATTCCATTCACATATCAATTCATTTAGCAAATAATTTCTGAACACCTACCACCTGTGCACACAGCAGGATGGATCGGCTGCAGACTTAGCCCCAAAGAGTGTTTAGTGCAGGACAGGGGACAAGACATGACTAGAAATAACTCAGCTACAAGGCAACAGGGGACAAGTACAGACGAGAGGGCCAGAGCAGGAGAGGAAGGAATTATTTCCACTGCAACTGGGCCTTCTGTGATGCTCACCAGTCGTTTTGCTCCTCTGTGTTCATTCTTTCATCCACTCAATATTTATCAAGTCCTGCTTTGTGTCAGGCATGATCCTAAATGCTGAGACATACAGCGAAGAAGACAGACAACTTGTCTGCATGGAGTTTATATACTACTTAGGAAAAAAAAACAGCCAAATGCCACACCAGTATTACATCAGGTGGTGACAGGTACTACAGAGAAACAGCATTGCTCTGAATCTTTATCACTCTCTTCAACCTATGGAACAACCCCTACTTTCTTGCTTTCAACTGCAATGACCTCCTACCTCACTGAGAACATTGTGGCCTAAGCCCCTCTCTCCTGCCCATCACAACTGTCATCATCTCTCCCATCCTGAAGGAATTACTTTCGGATTCTGAGGAAAGAAAGATTCTTCCCCCAACACAGATCTCCCCACTAGTCTCTTCCCACTCCTCAGGGACCTCGCTCTATCAGCCGTGCCAGCCCCTGCTTATCTCTTCTCTCTTCACTTAGTATCAAGACCTCAGTTCACAGACCTGTTCATTTCTCAGACCCAAAGCAACATTCCTAGTCTATCCCCAAGAAGGCAAGTAGGTGTTAGTCAAGAGCTAAACTTAGACCAGTCCCAGGATCACATATGGACTTGCAGAAAAGCTACATCTGGTGGATTGGTGTATGCCCCCATGGCCACGGGGGCACGAGGTATGTGGGGATCATTGTGAGATCCTACAGGTAGTTCCCAGCTCCCAAATTCTTCAGAGCTCTCACTACTTGCCTCTACTGCTTCATTTCTTCTTCATCACCACACCTGCTCCACCAGGCTGTCTACTGAGACTGGTTGTGTAAAGATCACCCAATGATCACCTGATTGCCAGTACAATAATTTTCCCTGTTGTTGTGTTTGGTGTCTTCATAGCATTCCATGTGGATTTCCCAAGCTTATGTCCTCAGCTCTCTACTCAACTTTCTGTCACTCCTCAGACAATCTCATCCATTCCATAGATCCAAAATAACTTGTATTCTGGAAGCTTCTCCATTGCATCTCCTGCCCAGGTAGTTCTCCTTAACCACTGGGCAGTACCACTTGGATCTCTTGCTAAGCATCTCAAACTCTGGGTCCCCAAAATTGGATTCGTTTTTCTTCTTAAATGCCCTGTTTTCCTGAATAGCGTATCATAGTGTATAGAATCACCGATCTTGCAGTTAACCAAGCCAGGAAAATTTAAGGGATTGTTGATATATTTTATCTTATCTTCTACATCAAATTCATGCCAGCTCCTTTCTGTCAATTCTACCTCAGAAATCTCTCTTGAATCTGACCTCTTCCCCATCTTCATTGCCACTTCCTTAGTTGCACTCCTCATCTCCCTCTTGTCCTATTGAAATGACCTCCTACTTGTCTCCATTTCTCTTATTTATACTAAGTACTATTCTAGTCCAATTTCTTCTTCCCCTGCCTCTAGAATCCTCTCCTTAGAGGAAAAAAGTCAGCATGCTATTATTCCCTTAAGTAAAGATCTTCTGGGAACTACCCAAATGTCCTTTAAATGATGAATGCTTAAACAGACTGGTACATCCATACCATGGAATACCACTGCACAATGAAAAGGAGTGAACTCTTGATGTACACTGCAATTTGGGTGAACCTCAAGGAAATTATGTTGACTGAAAAAAGTCAATCTTAAAAGAATACATGTTGCATAATTCTATTTATGTAACAGTTATGAAATAACTTAGTTAGATGAAGGATATATTGCCAATTACCAAGCATTAGGGATGGGGGCATAGTGTGACTACAAATAGGAGACACAGGGGAATTTTGTGGCAATGGTAATCAACAAATACCATTCCCAAGATACTCAACAATCAAGTTGAAATCTAAATAAGTTCTATGGATTGTAGCAACATCAAGTTCTTGGTTTTGATATTGTGCTATGGTTGTATTGGAAGGGGCTGGGTAAATGGTGTATGGGACTTTGCTATACCTTTCTTTGCAGCCTCCTGCAGCCTGATCAACATGAAGAAACCCCATGCCTACTAAAAATACAAAATTAGCTGGGCATGATGGTGCATGTCTGTAATCCCAGCAACTAGGGAGGCTGAGACAGGGGAATCACTTGAACCTGGGAGGCGGAGGTTGTGGTGAGCCAAAATCATAACATTTGCACTCCAGCCTGGGCAAGAAGAACAAAACTCTGTCTCAAAAAAAATTAAAAATTATAAAATAAATACATAATTATTAAAAAATTAAAACACACAGCCAGGCACAGTGGCTCACACCTGTAATCCCAGCACTTTGAGAGGCCGAGGCAGACAGATCACCTGAGGTCAGGAGTTCGAGGCTGGCCATCATTTAGTAGAAAACCCATCTATACTAAAAGTACAAAATTAGCCAGGCGTGGTGGGGTGTGCCTGTAGTCCCAGCTACTCAGGAGGCTGACGCGGGAGAATCGCTTGCACTCGGGAGGCAGAGTGAGCTGAGACTGCGCCATTGTACTCCAGCCTGGGCAACCAAGCAAGACTCAATCTCAAAAACAAAACAAAACAAAAAACACACACACAAGAAAAACCTTCACTGGCTCCCCATTTTTTACAGGACAAAATAAAACCTCCTTTGTTCAACATTCAACCTTTAGCAATGAGGCTTCACAGTATCTTTCCAGCCTTGTGTCCCACTGCTCTTCCTTTTATTCCCTTCATTTATTAATTACAACGGTTGCAAACCCACGATGGGTCTTCAGTGTGATATTGAAAATACAGTGGTAAGCAAGATAGATGAGACCCGTGCCCTCAGAAACTGACAGTCTTTAGTGAAAGCCAATTTGGCAAGCAATTTTAGTGAAATGGGCCAAATGTTACATTTGGTACATGCAGCTATCTATTTATTAATACTCTCCTCATTCCTTTTCACTCATTCTGTTCCCTTTACCAAAAATGCTCTTCCCTGCAATAATAGACTTCCTTTCTCAACTCTTCTATGAGATCTTCCTATTATTCAATCATTCATCAAACATTTACTGAGCTCCAACTCTGTGCCAAGCCTTGTTTCATTAGAGCTTTGGGGCTACAACTATGAACCACACAGCAAGACCTCTGCCTTCAAGTGTCTTATGTTAGTGGGAGAGACAGATGATCAACAGCCAAATAGGACAAATGCCAGCAATGAGCTGGACAGCTGGACAGCTGGTTATGGCTGGATGGGTCAGGGAAGTGCTCACCAAGTAGGAGATATTTAAACAGATACTGAAATGGCAAGAGCGAGCAGGGAAGAGCATTATAGATAAAGGTGAAAACTGGTTCAATGTCTTAAAAGGGAAACACTTGGGCTGTTTAAGGAACAGAAAGGTTAGTGTGCTGAAGCAATGTGAGAGGTAGAGGCAGATACTGGAGTCCAGAAAGTCAGAAAGGTGGACGAGGCCCGTTTTGAGGGGCATTTGTAAGTCAGGATGGTGGGTTTAGATTTTATTCCATGTACAACAGCAAGACTCTGGAGGGATTGAAGTGGGGGAGGAACATATCAGTCAGAGTCAACCCTCCGACAGGTGTGGAGAGAAGAAATTGTAAGGTGGGGGACAAAAGAAAGCAGGAAAGATCTAAAATTGGCACCCTAACATCACAATTAAAAGAACTAGAGAAGCAAGAGCCAACAAATTCAACAGTTAGCAGAATGCAAGAAACAACTAAGATCAGAGCAGAACTGAAGGAGATAGAGACACAAAGAACACTTCAAAAAATCAATGAATCCAGGAGCTGGTTTTTTTAAAAAGATCAACAAAATTGATAGACTGCTAGCAAGACTAATAAAGAAGAAAAGAGAGAAGAATCAAATAGATACAATAAAAAATGATAAAGGGGATATCACCACCGATCCCACAGAAATACAAACTACCATCAGAGAAGACTATAAATACATCTACGCAAATAAACTAGAAAATCTAGAAGAAACTTACATTCCTGGACACATACACCCTCCCAAGAGCAAACCAGGAAGAAATTGAATCTCTGAATACACCAATAACAGACTCTGAAATTGAGGCAGTAATAGCTTACCAACCAAAAAAAAAGTCCAGGACCAGATGGATTCACAGCCAGATTCTACCAGAGGTACAAAGAGGAGCTAGTACCATTCCTTCTGAAACTATTCCAATCAATAGAAAAAGAGGGAATCCTCCCTAACTCTTTTTATGAGGCCAGCATCATCCTGATACCAAAGCCTGGCAGAGACACAACAAAAAAGAGAATTTTAGACCAATATCCCTGATGAATATCAATGTGAAAATCCTCAATAAAATACTGGCAAACCGAATCCAGCAGCACATCAAAAAGCTTATCCACTACGATCAAGTTGGCTTCATCCCTGGGATGCAAGGCTGGTTCAACATATGCAAATCAATAAACGTAATCCATCACATGAACAGAACCATCGACAAAAACCACATGATTGTCTCAATAGAATCAGAAAAGGCCTTTGACAAAATTCAGCCATTCATGCTAAAAACTCTCAACAAACTAGGTATTGCTGGAATGTATCTCAAAATAATAAGAGCTATTTGTGACAAACCCACAGCCAATATCATACTGAATGGGCAAAAACTGGAAGCATTCCCTTTGAAAACTGGCACAAGACAGGGATGCCCTCTCGCACCACTCCTATTCAATGTAGTGTTGGAAGTTCTGGCCAGGGCAATCAAGAGAAAGAAATAAAGGGTATTCAATTAGGAAAAGAGGAAATCAAATCATCCCTGTTTGCAGATGACATGATTGTAAAGTTAGAAAACCCCATCGTCTCAGCCCAAAATCTCCTTAAGCTAATAAGCAACTTCAGCAAAGTCTCAGGATACAAAATCAATGTGTAAAAATCACAAGCATTCCTATACACCAATATAGGTGTATATATACTATATTGAGAGCCAAATTGTGAGTGACCTCCCATTCACAATTGCTACAAAGAGAATAAAATACTTAGGAATGCAACTTACAAGGGATGTGAAGGACCACTTCAAGGAGAACTACAAACCACTGCTCAAGGAAGTAAAAGAGGACACAAACAAATGGAAGATCATTCCATGCTCATGGATAGGAAGAATCAATATCATCAAAATGGCCATACTGCCCAAGGTAATTTATAGATTCAATGCCATCCCCATCAAGCTACCAATGACTTTCTTCTTCACAGAACTAGAAAAAACTACTTTAAAGTTCATATGGAACCTAAAAAGAGCCTGCATTGCCAAGACAGTCCTAAGCCAAAAGAACAAACCTGGAAGCATCACACTACCTGACTTCAAACTATACTACAAGGCTACAGTAACCAAAATAGCATGGTACTGGTACGAAAACAGAGATATAGACCAATGGAACAGAACAGAGGCCTCAGAAATAATACTACACATCTACAACCATCTGATCTTCGACAAACCTGACAAAAACAAGAAATGGGGAAGGGATTCCCTATTTAATAAATGGTGCTGGGAAAACTGGCTAGCCGTATGTCGAAAGCTGAAACTGGATCCCTTCCTTACAACTTATACAAAAATTAATTCAAGATGGATTAAAGACTTAAATGTTAGACCTAAAACCATAAAAACCCTAGAAGAAAACCTAGGCAATACCATTCAGGACGTAGGCATGGGCAAGGACTTCATGACTAAAACAGCAAAAGCAATAGCAACAAAAGCCAAAATTGACAAATGGGATCTAATTAAACGAAAGAGCTTCTGCACAGCAAAAGAAACTACCATCAGAGTGAACAGGCAACCTGCAGAATGGGAGAACATTTTTGCAATCTACCCATCTGACAAAGGACTAATATCCAGAATCTACAAAGAACTTAAATTTACAAGAAAAAGGCAAACAACCCCATCAAAAAGTAGGCAAAGCATATGAACAGACACTTCTCAAAAGAAGACATTTATGCAGCCAACAGGCACATGAAAAAATGTTCATCATCACTGGTCATCAGAGAAATGCAAATCAAAACCACAATAGATACCATCTCACACCAGTTAGAATGGAGATCATTAAAAAGTCAGGAAACAACAGGTGCTGGAGAGGATGTGGAGAAATAGGAATATTATACTGTTGCTGGGAGTGTAAACTAGTTCAAACATTGTGGAAGACAGTGTGGTGATTCCTCAAGGATCTAGAGCTAGAAATACCATTTGACCCAGTGATCCCATTACTGGGTATATACCCAAAGGATTATAAATGATGCTACTATAAAGACACATGCACATGTATGTTTATTGCGGCACTATTCACAATAGCAAAGACTTGGAACCAACCCCAATGTCCATCAGTGATAGACTGGATTAAGAAAATGTGGCACATATACACCATGGAATACTATGCAGCCATAAAAAAAGGATGAGTTCATGTCCTTTGCAGGGACATGGATGAGGCTGGAAACCATCATTCTGAGCAAACTGTCACAAGGACGGAAAACCAAACGCCACATGTTCTCACTCATAGGTGGGAACTAAACAGTGAGAACCCTTGGACACAGGGTGGGGAACATCACACACTGGAGCCTGTTGTGGGATGGGGGGCCGGAGGAGGGATAGCACTGGGAGAAGTACCTAATGTAAATGACGTGTTGATGGGGCAGCGGGCCAGCATGGCACATGTATACCTATGTAATGAGCCTGCACGTTGTGCACATGTACCCTAGAACTTAAGTATAATAATAATGATAATCAAAGAAATTGTAAGGTGGGGGAAATGGGCAGGAGAAGAATCAGAGAAAAATTAGGAGGCAAGAGATGCTGGTGACTCCATGGTGGCTCCCTAGGGCCTTGTTCTCATTGATGATGTCTTATTGTCACCTTGGTTTAGGATTCATTGTTTATATGCCTGCCTTCCTGACTAGGTGTTCCTGATAGAGGAGAGGGACCATGCGTTATTCTTTTTGTCTCTCTCATGCCCAGCAAGCACAGTAGTGTCTTTATTTTCCAACCTTCATTTTAGGTTCAGGGAATACATGTGCAAGTTTGTGACATGGGTAAATTGCAGGTCACGCAGCTTTGGTGTACAGATTATTTCATCACCCAGGTAATGAGCATAGTACCCAATAGACAGTTCTTATTATCCTCACCCTCCTCCTACCCTTCATCCTCAAGTAGGCCCTGGCATCTGTTGTTCCTTCTACTTGTCCATGTGTCCTCAATGTTTAGTTCCCACTTCTAAGTGAGAACATGCAGTTTTCGAATTTCTGTTCCTATGTAAATTCACATAAGATAATGGCCTCCAGCAACTTCCTTGTGGCTACAAAGGACACGATTTTGTTCTTTTTTATAACTGCGTAGTATTCCATGGTGTATATGTATCACATTTTCTTTATCCAGTCCACTGTTGATGGGCATCTAGGTTAATTCCATGTCTTTGCCTATTGTGAATATTACTGTGATAAACATACGCATGCATGTGTCTATGTAGTAGAACGATTTCTATTCCTTTGGGTATATACCCAGGAATGGGATTGCTAGGTGGGATGCTAGCTCTATTTTTAAGTTATCTGAGGAACCTCCAAACTGCTCTCCACAATGGATGAACTAATTTGCATTCCCACCAGCAGTGTATAATCATTACTTTTCTCCACAACCTCACCAGCATCTGTTATTTTCCAACTTTTTAATAGTAGCCATTCTGACCGGTGTGAGATACTATTTCATTGGGGTTTTGATTTGAATTTCTTTGATAATTAGTGATATGGACATTTTTTTCCTATGCTTGTTGGCCATGTGCATGTCTTCTTTTGACAAGTGTCTATTCAGGTCCTTTGCCCATTTTTTAATGAGGTCATTTGTTGTTTGCTTGTAAATTTAAATTCCTTATAGATTCTGGATGCTAACATGCAGAATTTTGTCGGACACATAATTTGCAAATATTTTCAACTCTGTAGGTTTTCCGTTTACTCTGTTGATAGGTTCTTCTTGTTTATTTGCTTGCTTTTTGCTGTATGGAAACTCTTTAATTCGGTCCTACTTGTCAATTTTTGTTATTGTTGCAACTGCTTTGGAGTCTTCATCATAAAATCTTTGCCAAGACCTATGTCCAAAATGCTATTTCCAAGGTTTTTCTGTTGAGTTTTTATAGGTTTAGGTTTTATATTAAAAGTTTTAATTCATCCTGAGTTGGTTTTTGTATATGGTGAAAGGAAGGGGTCCAGTTTCATTCTTCTGCATAGAGCTAGCCAGTTATCCCAGCACCATATATTGAATAGGAGATCCTTTCCCCATTGCTTGTTTTGTCAACTTTGTCAAAGATCAGATGGTTGTAAGCATGTGGCTTTATATCTGGGTGCTCTATTCTTTTCCATGACCTATGTAACTGTTTTGTACCAGTACCATCATGTTCTGGTTACTGTAGCTTTATAGAATAAAGTCAGCTGGTGTGATGCCTCCAGCTTTGTTCTTTTTTATTAGGATTGCTTTTGCAATTTGGGCTCTTTTTGGTTGAGAATCATTTCTTCTAATTCCATGAAAAACGTCATTGGTAGCTTGATAGAAATAGCATTGAATCTGTACATTGCTTTGGGCAGTATGGCCATTTTAACAATATGGATTCTTCCTATCCATGAGCATGGGATGTTTTTTCATTTGTTTGCATTATCTCTAATTTCTTTCAGCAGTGTTTTGTAATTCTTGTTGTAAACAAATGTTTGTGTTATCTCTTTCATTTGTTTGTGTTAGCTCTGATTTATTTCAGTAGTGTTTTAGAATTTTCATTGTAGAGATCTTTCACCTCCCTAGATAGCTATATTCCTAGGTATTTTATTCTTTTTGTGGCTATTGTAAATGGGATTACATTCTTGATTGGTTTCTCAGCTTGGACAATATTGGTATCTAGAAATGCTACCAATTTTGTACATTGATTTTGTATCCTGAAACTTTGCTGAAGTTGTTTATCAGATCTAGGAGCCTTTAGGCAGAGACTATGGGAATTTCTAGGTATGGAATCATATCATTGGCAATCAGAGAGTTTTACTTCCTCTATTCCTATTTGGATGGCTTTTATTCCTTTCTCTTGCCTGATTGCTATGGCAAGGACTTCCAGTACTATGTTATACAGGAGTGGTGGGAGTGGGCATCCTTGTCTTGTTCCAGTTCTGAAGGGGAATGATTCCAGCTTTTGCCCATTCAGTATGATGTTGGCTGTGGGTCTGTCACAGATAGCTATTATTATTTTTAGGTATGTTCCTTTAATGCATAGCTTGTTGAGAGTTTTTAATGAGAGGATGTTTAATTTTATTGAAAGCCTTTTCTGCTTCTATTGAGATCATGTGGTTTCTGTTTTTAATCCAGTTTGTGTGATAAATCACATTTATTGATTTGTGTATGTTGAACCAACCTTGCATCCCAATGATTAAAGCCTACTTGATTATGGTGGATTAGCTTTTTGATGTGCTGCTGGATTCAATTGGTTAGTGTTTTGTTGAGTATTTTTGCATGTATGTTAATCAAGGATATTAGCCTGAAGTTTTTTTTTTTTTTTCATTGTGTCTCTGCCAGGTTTTGGTATGAGAATGATGCTGGCCTCACAGAGTGAGTCAGGGGGGAGTCCCTCCTCCTCAACTTGCTGCAATAGTTTCAGTAGAATTGGTCTAGCTCTTCCTTGTATATCTGGTAGAATTCAGCCATGAATCCATCTGGTTCAGGCTTTTTCTGGTTGGTAGTCTTTTTATTACTGCTTCAACTTTGGAACTCATTATTGAGGTCTGTTAAGGGTCTCAATTTCTTCCTGGTCCAATCTTGGGAGGTTATATGTTTCCAGGAATTTATCTACTTCTAGGTTTTCTAGTTTTTATGCACAGAGGTGTTCATAGTAGTCCCTGAGGGTTTTCTATATTTCTTTGGGGTCAATGGCAATGTCCCCATTGTCATTTCTGATTGTGTATATTTGGATCTTTTCTCTGTTTTTCTTTATTATTCTAGTTTGTAGTGTATCAATTTTATTGTTTCAGAAAACAAACTTTTGGTTTTGTTAATCTGTTGTATAGTTTATTTGTGCCTCAATTTCATTCAGTTCAGCTCTGATTTTGGTTATTTCTTTTCTTCTGTGAGCTTTGGGGTTGGTTTTCTCTTGTTTTTCTGGTTCCTCTAGGTGTTATATTAGGTAATTAAGTTGAGATCTTTCTAACTTTTTGATGTGGGCAGTTAGCACTGTAAACTTTCTTCTTAACACTGCTCTAGATGTATCCCAGAGATTCTACTATGTTGTATCTTTGGTGCATATGCACAGACCTCACTGCCATGCCATCACTGGACAAGAACTCCACCACCCCACTGCCACCAGTATCCAAGTATGCATGCCAACTCTGCTGTGCCACTGCACTGCCACCCTCCTGTACATGCAGGTGGATGTAATGTATCTTTTCATTAGTTTCAAAGAATTTCTTGATTTCTGCCTTAATTTCTTTGTTTACCCAAAAGGCCTTCAGGAGCAGGTTGTTTAATTTCCATATAATTGTATGGTTTTGAGAGATCTTCTTGGTACTGATTTTTTATTGTACTGTAGTCCAGGAGTATTGTTGGTATGATTTCAGGGTTTTTTTCTTAATTTGTTGAGAATTGCTTTATAGCTGAGCATGTGGTTGATTTTAGAGTATATGCCATGTGCTTTTGGGTGGAATGTTATGTAGATGTCTGTTAGGTACATTTGGTCAAGTTTGAGTTTAGGTCCTGAATATCTTTGTTAGTTTTCTACCTCATTGACCTGCCTAATACTGTCAGTGGGGTGTTGAAGTCTCCTACTATGATTGTGTGGTTATCCAAGTCTCTTTGCAGGTCTCTAAGAACTTGTCTTACATATCTGGGTGCTCCAGTGTTGGGAATATATGTATTTAGGATAGTTAAGTCCTTTTGTCAAATTGAATGCTTTATCATTATGTAATGCCCTTCTTTGTCCTTTTTTATCATTGTTGGTTTAAAGACAATTTTGTGGAAAATAGGAATAGCAACCCCTGCTATATTTTAATATAAAAATTTTTTTTTTGGTTTGTTTTCCATTTGCTTGATAGATTTTTCTCCATCCCTTTACTTTGGCCCGGTGGGTGTCACTGCATGTGAGATGGGTCTCTTGAAGACAGCATAGAGTTAGGCCTCGTTTCTTTATCTGACTTGCTACTCAGCACATTTTAAGTGGGGCATTTAGCTCATTTATATTCAAGGTTAATATTGATATGTGCTGATTTGATCCTGTCATCATATTGTTACACGGTTGTTATCTAGGCTTGATTGTGTAGTTGCTTTATAGTGTCAATGGTCTATTACTTAAGTGTGTGTGTTTTTATGGTGGCCAGTAACAGCCACTCATTTCCATGTTTAGGACTCCCTTAAAGACCTCCTATAAGGCTGGGCTGATGATAACTAATTCCCTTAGCATTTTCTTGTCTAGAAAGGATTTTACTTCTCTTTCACTTATGAAGCTTAGTTTGGCTGGATATAAAATTCATGGTCAAAATTTCTTTAAGAATGCTAAATATAGGCCCCCAATATTTTCTAGCTTATAGGGTTTCTGCTGAAAGCTCTCCTGTTAGCCTGATGGAGCTCCCATTATAGGTGACCTGCCCCTTCTTTCTAACTGCCTGTAATATTTTTTTCTCTCACATTGACCTTGGAGAATCTGAATTACCATGTGTCTTAAGGATGGTCATCTTGTATATTTTGCAGGGGTTCTCTAAATTTCCTGAATTTGAATGTCAATCTCTCTAGAAAGGCTGGGGAAATTTTTGTGGACAATATCCTCAAATATGTTTTCCAAGTTGCTCACTCACTCTCCTCCTTTTTCAGGAATGCCAATGAGTCATAGGTTTGGTCTCTCTTTACATAATCCCATATTTCTCAGGGGCTTTCTTCACTCTTTTTTCCTTATTTTTGTCTGCTGAGTTGGTTTAAATAAACATTCTTGGAGCTCTGAGATTCTTTCCTCAGCTTTGTCTATTCTGCTGTTAATATTTATGATTGTATTACAAAATTGTTGTAGTGAGTTTTTCAGCGCTATCAGATCAGTTTGGTTTTTTCTTCAAATGGCTATTTTGTCTTTCAGCTCTTGTAAAATTTTGCTGGATTCCTTGGATTGGGTTTCAACTTCCTTCTGAATCTCGATGATCTTTGTTGCCATCCAAATTCTGAATTCTATGTCTGTCATTTCAACCATTTCAGCCTAGCTAAGAACTATTGCTGGGGAACTACTGTGGTCTTTTGGAGGTAAGAAGACACTCTGGCTTTTGAGTTGCCAGAGTTCTTGCACCAGTTCATTCTCATCTCTGCGAACTGATGTTCCTTTGATGTTTGAAATTGCTGTCTTTTGGATGGGGCTTTTTGCTTATATATCCTTGATGCCCTTGAGGGTTTGATTGTGGTATAAGTTGGGTTCAGTCTACTGGCTTCATTTCTGGATGATTTCGGGGAGCCAAAGCTCAGCTTAGCACTCCTGGCCTGTGTTCTCTAACCCTGAAGGGCTGGGACCAGGCCCACAGCTTCTTTGTTCTCTGGCCCCTCAAGGTTAAGCACCTGCTGCACTGGAGGGGCTGAGGTGTTCCCAGTCCACTGGCCACAACACTCTGCTTGGGGGTGCTGGCAAAAAATGCCTCATCAGAGTGGTGGCAGCAGGGTCCATACTCATGTACATGTGCTAGCAACAGCAGGACAGTGGCATGGCAGTGTTTGCATGTGTGCACTGGTGGCAGCAGAGCAGCAGTGTCCATGAATGAACATGCACCAGTAGTTGCAGTATAGTGGAATCCACCTGCATGTACAGGGGGGTGGCAGTGCAGTGGCACAGCAGAGTTGGCATGCATACTTGGGTACTGGTGGCAGTGGGGTGGTGGAGACCACGTGTGTGTACTTGTCCAGTGATGGCATGGCAGTGAGGTCTGTATATATGCACCAGTGGCTGCAGGGTGGCAAGGTCCACCCACGCACACCTGCCAACCAACGGGAGGAGGCTGCAAGTGAGTGCATGCCAATGCTGGCCCATCTGCAGAAGCTCTCCAAAGGTTACACAGGGTGTGCTCATGAAGGAGATATGGTGGTGGCTCCTGGTAAATGCCCTAGTTGGGCATCTAAGGCTGTATGGCAAGTGGGCACAGCCAAGCAGGAACCCAAGGAGAGGCAGGCAGACATGGGGGTGCTCAGACATGGGGGTTGCCCATCCACCAGGCAACATAGCCCTGCTCTGTCCAGGTCTGACAGTCAACAAAGGTCACAGGCACCTAGAGGAGCATGGTGAACCTTGGAGGATGGGGGTTCCTGAATATACTCCACTGCAGCCATTCCTGCCCCAAACCCTCTGGGCTCTGCATGGCTAGAGGCCTGTCTCCACCAACTCCCCACGCAGCTCTCACTGCCAGCTCAAATGCCCGTGGGGTCATGGGGTCTCATGCAGCTAGGATTCCAGAGGTCCACGGTGAGAGTGGTTCACTCCACACCTATTTAACTCACTGCTTCTCCAGGAACTTCTTGTGGCCAGGAATGAGTCCCGGTGCTCAGCAACCCCATGCAGGGTCCCCACTGACCTCCCCACTTCAGCCCAGGGCCTGTCCTCTGTCTGTCCCCCACCTGCTGCTCTCAATGCCTTCTTCCTGAAGATCTTGGAGTGTGCTGGTCTGCTTGATAGTCTTGTCTCTCAGTGGAAGAAGCTTTTCCGGCTTGCATCTAGTTGGCCATCTTGACTCCAATCTCAATAGTTTCTTAAGTAAAATTGCACTGAATACTTACGTCCAGCTAGGGGAGGAAGGAAAGAGGATCCAAAAATGCTTTACAAAGCAAATGGCATTTGAAGTAGTCCATGAAGGATGAGAAAAAATTGGACACATGGAAAAGGGAGGATGGAGGGAGCACATGATGAAAAGAACAAAGATGGAAAAGCAGTAAATGTTGGGGGTGGGGCTGGAATGTAGTGATGTGAGAATCAGTCTAGAGGAAAAATAATTTGGAAAAGTTAGAAAAAGTAGGTTAGGGTAAAATTATGGCAGGTTCCTAAAGGTTAAACCAAAGAACTAGTCCTTAAGTTTGAGGACAATGGGGAAGCTATTGAATGTTTTTGAGCAGAAGAATGATGAAATTTGAACTCTATCTCAGAAAAACTAAAACTGGACTGGGAAAGAGAGGAGATGGAAAAGTGGAGAATGGGGTGCAGGATTCAAGGTAAAAGGTAATGAGAGTCACTTGGCCAGCCTATGCCCTTCTCTAGCTGAAGCAATGAGTTATCTCTGAATATGTTATGTCCTCACTCACACCAACTTTTCAGGGTTTTAAGAGCACATTTTATAGGGTCACCACACTTTACGCATTTCCTGTGTCTTAAGTCATTTGTGCCACTATAACAAAATACCTGAGACTGAGCAACTTACAAAGAACAGAAATGTATTTCCTCACAAATTCTGGAAGCTGAGAAGTCCAAGATCAAGGTGCTGGCATCTGGTGAGCATTTCTTGCTTCATCCTCACACGTGGAAGGGCAAGACACAAAGAAAAGGCTAGAAAATCCACTCCCTCAAGCCCTTTTATAAGGTCCCTAATGCCACTCATGAGGGAGAAGCCTCATGACCTAATCGCCTCTTAAAGGACCTGCCTCTTAATACTATCGCACTAGCCATTAAGCCTCTACACCTGAATTTTGGAGGCAAAACCATCATTCAAATCATAGCATTCCTGAAAGCACAGGGTAAGGGGGTCGAATATTGTTTCAAGAGAAGTGTAGCCCAGCCTATTCCACCTGGTTTCCTGACAGAATCGGAGTAAAGTTGAAAAGGGTTAAGAAAGAAGTAACCTGCAAAAGGCAGACTCGGGGACTGCGAAGCCCCCAGGGAGAGGCAGGGATGCAGGGGCAGCCTGTTTGCTCCAGTCTGGGCGTTTGTCTTTCCATTTGTATTTCCTTCCAGGAGTATAAATATGTTTTCTTCTCTTGGTCTCCGGTTTGCCATGATTTCCAGCTCATTCCACTGGATTGGGTTATTTGCTGTGTTGGGTTGTTTTTCCCTAATGTTTCAGCTGTTTCACTCATTGCCTTCTCCTTATGTGCAGTCTCTCGCTCATGGAGTTCCTCCTTCCACGGTTTGTTCCCCACATCGGCTGTGAATACAACTCTTACTCGTCCTCCTCCCTGCCCTCCCCATCCTACCACTTCCCACTCCTACCCTCTTCCACGTATGCTTCACTAGCCTCAGCAAGAGGAAAGAAACCAATATTTCACATTTATTTAGCGCTATTACAGACCAAGCACCATGCTCAACCATTTAGATATCTAATATAATTCCACTCTCATGGCAAGTCTGTAAAATAGGCTTAATTATTGTTCCCATTTAACAGTTGAGAAAACTGATGTTGATGGAGCTTACACAATTTACCTGTGGTTGCACAGCTTGAAGCCAGAATTGGACCCAGATCAGTATGACCCCAAATTGTCATCTGCAGCACCCAATGCTTTAATGACCATAAAAATCTATAAAAAGGTTAGTTTGAAAATATTTCCACATAAATCATTATAGAGTCACTATAGAATCAGTCCTTCTCACGCCATCTCTTTCTTGTCCCTTCTTCTCCATAACAATTAGTCTGATGTTGATATGTTTCCCTTCCGTATGTTTTTAAACTTTTACCACGCATAGAGGTATCCAAAATCACATAGAGTATTTTTTTCTTTCTTTTAATTCACAAATGGTTTTATACCAGGTATATTCTTTTGCTATTTCCTTTTTTTCATTTGACATTATACATTTGAGATTTATCCATGGTTATAAATTTGATCTATTTTTAAAACAATATTTCATTTTATGAATATAGTACATCGTTTCTAATACTTTGTTATTACAGTCTGCATTCTAATACTTAGCTCTATGTGCCATGTGGAAGACTTTATTTAGCATGTATACCTATGATGTGGCAGGTGGGCAGGGAGGTGCTGGGAGAAGAGCATAGTCCCTGGCAAGGGCTCTACCCTCGGGCCTATGCCCATGGACCTAGGTAAGGACAGGCGCTTCTGTTTTCATACCCAAATGTTGCATTTCCCAAGACCACCCTGGCCCACCATACCCCCATCCTGTGCCTATAAAAACCCTAAGACCCTAGCGAGAAGAGACAGAAGTGGCTGGACATCGAGAGGAACACATCGGCGGAAGCGCATACAAGCACACACAAGCAGCTGGACGTCCAGAGGATGTCGAGAGGAGCATGCTGGCAGAAGAACACACCGGCAGGCCCTCGGCCCCCTGAACAATGCGGAGTTTGGCTGGGCAGACAAAGGAGAGCCCAGCTGCTGGGCAGCCTGACTCCAGGGGAAAACCATCTCCCTTCTGGCTCCCCCATCTGCTGAGAGGTACTTCCACTCAACAAAACCTTGCACTCATTCTCCAAGCACATGTGTGATCTGATTCTTCCAGTACACCAAGGCAAAAAACCCCGGGATACAGAAAGCCCGGGTCAGAGCCCCACAGCCTGCCCGTCTGCATGCTCCCCATAGAGGTTTGAGCAGGGAGGCACCAAAGAAGCGAGCCACACCCCCATTGTACACCCTGCAAGGGGGACAAGGGAACTTTTTCCATTTTACCTAGAAATAAGATTTCTGTGTTGTAGGGTATAGGTTTTGTTTGTTTGTTTGTTTGTTTGTTTTTGACAGTCTTACTCTGTCGCCCATACTGGAGTGCAGTAATGCAATCTTGGCTCACTGCACCCTCCGCCTCCTGGGTTCAAACGATTCTCCTGCCTCAGCCTCCTGAGTAGCTGGGACTATAGGCGCACTCCAACATGCCTGGCTAATTTTTGTATTTTTAGTAGAGATGGGGTTTCACCATGTTGGCCAGGATGGTCTCGATCTCTTGACCTCATGATCCACCCGCCTCGGCCTCCCAAGTGCTGGGATGCACTCCCAAGTGCTGGCATGAGCCACCGTGCCCAGCCAGGTATCTCCATTTTTTGTTTTATTTTAATTTCCTGCAGTCTGTCTTCAAAGTGGTAGTATGAGTTTATACCCCCACTGGCATCCCACATTCTCACCATCACTTGGCATTATCAAATTCAGAAGCAAATATGTCAGAATCTAGACAGTGGTCCATGGATGCATTATGTTATTTTGTGGCATCTGCTGATAACACAAAACCTAGATGAGTGTGATAGATGAAAGCCAGGCATCCAGATTAAAAGCAACCCCAACAGAAATTGACCAAATTAACAAAATTTAATGTAATAGAGACAGATTAAAGCATAAAAATAAAAGATCACTTTCACATGCACAGGATAGACAGATCTGGCTTAGTGACAGCCTCATATAAAGTAATCAGGGGTGGAGTGGGGTAAGGATGGATTTGGTTAACCAGAATCTTAATATGAATGATTAATGTAATACCTATTTATAATAAAGAAGTGAATGCCATCTGTACCAGACAGGGTTCTTTGGTTGCATACAAGAGAAGTTGATTTTGACTAACTCAAGTAGAAAACAGACAACTATCTCTGCACAGAAAGTTAGCAAAAGGCTACAGAGTCTAGATTGGGAAATGAGACTGGGAAAAAGACTGGGAAATGAGAAAAATCCTCAAGGACCAAGGAAAAAGAAGCCACAATGAGAGATGGGGTAGCAAGAATGACAGGGCCTGGGCCCCCACTGTAAACAGAGAGGCAGGTCCAAGGCAAGAGAAACATTGTTCCTGCGAGGTCCTGAGCTGGCCAGGCCTGACCAGAGCTGAAGTTCTCAGTGCCCACCTCGCTCTGTAAAGCAACACAGTTCCAAATGGAGCATTCAGAAGAGGCATCTCTGGGAAACCTGGCTTTCACTGGACAGTTTGAAAGCCACTGCCAAGGGCATTCAGTCCTGGTCGAAGAGACCTGCCAGTTGTTAACCCACAAAATAGAAAGAGGGACAATTAGTACAAATTTCGAAGAGACTGAGTTGAGATCGGTATGACCAGGGACTTTCTAATAAATGGAGCATTCAGCAATGGATGTAGCAGACGTCCATGGTTTTGAGAGCTTGCTGGCCACTGCAATCGTTCAAGAAAAGACTGAATACCCTCTGATGGGATATAAGGGAGGAGATGGCTACATTCCCAGGAAAGAGACTGGAAGACCTGTGGGGTCCCTCTCAATTCCTTGATTGGTGAATCCTTTCCTACAAATGAACATTCTTTTATTGTCATTTCCCACCCCGCTATTGGCTTGATCAGACATCCTGGTGCCCCCTTGGTGGCCCCATGGGGCCTTGTTCTTATTGTTGATGTCTCACTTGTCACCTTAGTTTAAGGCCCATTGTTTATGTGCCTGCTTAGGAAGACAGGTTGAATTGTTATGTAGATATACGACTATGAATGCAAAAGCATCTATAACCATCCTTGAAAACAATTAGTATTATCCTCTTAGTACTATTTTAAATTCATTGTTCTATGATAAACATCATAATCACACTAGAAAGTCTGGGGAAAAAAGAGAAGAAAGGAGAAAAAAATGTACCTATAATTCCAACCAAAAGGTATGGCCATTTGAGGGTTTTCCCCCAGTCTTTTACATACGTGTATTTTTTCCTAAATGAAATAGCTAATTTCTTCTGATTATAAAGATAGCACATCCTTGGAATGTTCAATCAACACAGGAAAGTATAAAAAAGAAGAAAAGATTATCTAAAATGTCACCATGTCTGGCTGGGTGCGGTGGCTCACGCCTGTAATCCCAACACTTTGGGAGGCTGAAGCAGGCAGATCACTTGAGGTCAGGAGTTCAAGACCAGTCTGACCAACATGGTGAAACCCTGTCTCTACTAAAAATACAAAAAATTAGCCAGGTGTGGTGGCAGGCACCTGTAATCCCAGCTACTTGGGAGGCTGAGGCAGGAGAATCTCTTGAACCCAGGAGGTGGAAGTTGCAGTGATCCAAGATCACACCACTGCACTGTAGCCTGGGCAACAGAGTGAGACTCCGTCTCAAAAAAATAAAAATAAAAATAAAATGTCATCATGTCAAATATCTTGGAACACGTTCTTTGTGATATTGTTCTGTGCATAAATATGCATAGATTATATTTTTTAACATTTTATATAATTGGGGTGCTACTATAAATGAATGACTTGTGACCCTTTTATCACTCTGCGATATGTCATGGAGCTCATTCTATGCCAGTGAATAGATAAATCTTGGCTTCTGTTTTACAGACCCCACAGCATTCTTTAGACAGCTGTTTCATAATTTAACTGATATGCTATTGATGAACATTTAGAACATTTAGGTTGTATCCAATGTTTTACTCTCTAACCAATGCTGCATTGAACATCCCTGTACATTTGTCTTTGTCTGCTTGTCAGCTGATCTTCTCAGGCTGCATTTTCTCAGAATAACTCTAAGAGAACATCAGACCAAAGGCAGACTAGAGTGGTAAGCTGAATAAAAGAAAATTGGCCAACTCCAGCAGTCACTGTAACGAGGGTATATTTGTGTATGGGCAGAAAAACATTTCTCTCTCTGGCAGAGTGCCTACTCCAAAAGTGGGTGCTCATTCAGTCCTTGATATAGTTTGGATATTTGTCTCCACCCAAATCTCACGTTGAAATGTAATCTTCAATGTTGGAGGGGAGCATGGTGGGAGGTACTTGGATCATGGGAGCAGATCCCTCATGAATGGCTTGGACCATCCCCTTGCTGATAAGTGAGCTCTTGCTCTGAGTTCACACAAGATCTGGGGCATCTGGTCATTGACAATCGTGTGCACCTTCCCCACCCTTCTTGCTCCTGCTCTGGCCTGTGACACGCCTGCTCCGCCTTCACCTTAAACCATGATTATTAGCTTCCTGAGGCCTCCCAAGAAGCTGAGCAGATGCCAGCACCATGCTTTCTGTAAAGCCAGCAGAACCATGAGCCAACTAAACCTCTTTTCTTTATAAATTACCCAGTCTCAGGTATTTCATTATAGCCAGGCAAGAATGGCCTAATACACTCCCAGAACATTTTCTGACACACCCTCTACAGAAAGCTCCCAGAACTCACCATTGGTGATACAAAGTGCTAAAGGTCCCACCCTCCATCCCCACCCTCCAGTCTCCCTACCACCAATAAAGCTCTGCCTCTTCCTTCCTGTATCCTGCACCACCATGTTTCTAGCCCTTCTTGTCCCTGAGAAACTGTCACTGCCGTACTTGCTTTCTTCCTCTATAAAGATGAAGACCTACTTTCTGCCCTTCTTCTCTCCATCCAAATTGTAGAGCAAACTCTCACCATGTCAGTTGGTGCCCTAGTGCCCTCTGGGTTAGCCCAGGTCAGCACACCTGCCTTCTAGGAATGAGCAAGTCCCAAATAGCCCCAGAAGACCTGGAGGGCTCTGAGTTACACTGGAGATCCACCTTATGTGGGGATTGGATTTTAAAGTCAGCTCATAAGCAAAAAAATCATAGCAGAGACTGTCTTCTCCCCAACACTCATTCTCCCCTTCTCACCTGCTAATAGAACCCCAGGACTAGTCTGGGTAACAGTATGCCCAGTCTCCTTTGAAGCTAGGTGTGGCCAATGCTATACAGGCTAAAGTCATCGTTGGAGTTGCTGGGAAAGCATCTCAAAGGGGTTTACTTGACTGAGAGGATCACCTTTGTGCTCTTTCCTCCCTTTCTCCTTCTTCTTGCCTAGAACATGACTCTAAGATGTTACTGTAATCATCTTGGGCCGTGAGGTAGCCTTGAGTTGGAAAACATGTGCCAATACTAGAAGAACCAGAAGACAGGCAGAACCTGGGTCTCCCACAGCCGCAGAGTCACCAACCCAGACCATTTTTTTCTCTGGACACTTTTTGTTGGAAAGATATCAAAATTCATCTTAAGTCACTAATTTGAGTTTTATATTATATGTATCTAAAACTAAACTTATACAAATGATTAAAAGTACTCTTGAAATTTCCTTAGGACAACACCATGTTGAAGACAGTATCTCTCAGTAAGTCCAACAGAGCCAAGGTTTCCTCCATGATTACAACAGATTCATTTCTTCAGTGAGTATGAAATGAAGTAGATTGATCATTTTGAAGCAAAACCAAAACAAAACAAAAACCTTTCAACACCAAAACAACAAAAGACTCACTCTCTGTATGGTTCATAAAAACTGAGACCTATTGAAGAAAGCCTATGTTCTAATTTCCCATTCATGCTCACCAGGTATATAAGCACTGAGATTGGCAGGGACAATGGCCCCGACCGTTTAAGAGTGAGTAAGTGTGTGTGTGTGCTCCCACGCGTGTTTCTTTCTCTTTTATCCAGCAAATTGTTGAGTGTCCATAAATTAAATATGTGCTTGATGAAATCTCATTGTTTCCATAAGGAAATTTGTTAGTTATTAAATCAATGGATTTTTTTTTGAAATCCCTACACAAATCTCTTCTTAATATCTATTCTATGCAGGTACTTAGTAGCTTTTTCTTTTCAAAATGGCACGCCCCAGTGTTCTCATTCCCACGTGCTCGGGCTGGGGGACTTGGAGCTGGGCCCCTGGCCAAAGGGTTAGCTGGGAAGGAGCCAAATCTCCCTTCCAGCAACCTTTCCCTTTGGTTGCCTTCCCCAAGTATACATCTTGCTTAACCTCCTTCTGCAATATGCTTAACTATACCAAGAAGATGTAACCTCTTTGGAAAAACAATTATCGAATATATAGCAGTCCCTTAGTAGACTTGGGGGATTCATTTCAGGATCCCCTTGGATACCAAAATCCACACATACTCAAGTCTTGAAGTTGGCCCTGTGGAACCTGCATATACACAAAAAGTTGATCCTCCCTATCCACAGGGTTCACATCCCAAGAGCACCATACCTTATTAATTTCTTTTGAAACAGGGTCTCGCTTTGTCACCCAGGCTGGGGTGCAGTAGAGCAACCACAGCTCACTGCAGCCTCAGACTCCTGAACTCAAGTAATCCTTCTGCCTCAGCCTTTCAAGCAGCTGGGACTACGGACACATGCCACCACACCTGGCTCATTTTTTTTATTTTTTGTAGAGACGAAGTCTTGCTATGTTGCCCAGCATGGTCTCAAACTCCTGGCCTCAATCCATTTTCCTGTCTTGGCCTCCCAAGGTGCTGGGATTACAGGTGGGAGACACTATGCCCCGTATATTAGTCTGTTCTTGCACTGCTACGAAGAAATACTTGAGACTGGGTAAATTATAAAGAGGTTTAATTGACTCATGATTCTGTAGGAGGTACAGGAAGCATAGTGGCTCCTGCTCTGGGGAGGCCTCAGCAAGCTTTCATTCATGGCTGAAGGCAAAGGGGGAGTAAGGCACTTTACATGATCAGAGCAACAAGGAAAAGACACTGAGAGTGGGAGGTACCACACACATTTAAACAACCGGATCTCATGATCACTCACTCACTATCATTAGGACAGCACCATGGTGCTAAACTATTTATGAAGGATCACCCCCATGATCCAATCATATCCTACCAGGCCCCACCTCCAATATGGGGATTACAATTCGACATGAGATTCGGTGGGGACACAGATCCAAACCATAACACCCAGCTTTGACTTTCTATTTCTATATCAGGGGCACTTGGTAAATATTCACTGGCTGGATGCAGTGGCTCATGTCAGTAATCCCAGCACTTTGAGAGGCCAAAGTGGGTGAATGACTTGAACCCAGGAGCTCAAGACCAGCCTGGGCAACATGGTGAAACCCCTTCTCTACAAAAAATACAAAAATTAGCCAGGTGTGGTGGTATACCTGTAGTCCCAGCTACTTGGGAGTCTGAGATGGCAGGATCACTTGAGCCTGGAAAGTCAAGGCTGCAGTGAGCCAAGATCACACCACTGCACTCCAGCCTGGCAACAGAGCGAGACATTGTATCAGATATATATATTTGCTGCTGAGGTGAAGAAGCCTTCATCAAGTAGCGTCCATTCTACCTGATGATACCAGGTATTCTCCTACACAACTCCTCTCCAGATACGAATTTGAGAGGATTTTACCTGCAAAGCCTGGAAGGGGCCCATGTTGCTTCACTTGGCCTTCCCATTCCTGCCTACCCCATATCTGGTCCAGGCTATGTCCCGTAATCATACTCTTCTCTAGTCCCTGTGTTGTGAGATATGCTCCCCACAGTCTTCTCCCCATTTCCCACTTCCCCTCTGGAGAGAGAAGCGCTGTGTCCTTCTCTAAACAGGAGACATCCACAAAGCCAGGATGAGTAAGCTGCCTTTCCCAGAGCACTGCACATCTTGAAGATATTTGTAATTTTACTCACAACTGGAGAATATAATTCATTGCTTTCTAAATCAAAGTCTACCAGCTGCCAGCGGACTCCCAAGACCATTTGTGCAATACTTAAAAGTAAAAACAAAGTGGAATTATTCCATTCTCACCCTATCTTCCCTCGCACACAAATATACACACTCACAACCGAGTCATTGGCTCTTGCTCTCTGACAGAATAAGCCACACCGCCTCCTGCTTGTCCCCTGCCCCACACCCCTTGGTCTCTAAGGAGAGATGGCTCAACTCCTAAATAAGACATAGAAACTTTATGGATGCAAATCAGGCCAGGAAGACTGCAAGGTTAAGAGTGAAATGCTGCTGGCTATACGGAACTTAAGGGAGAGAGGCAACTGCAGCCAAGGAGAGGGATGCACACTTGCTCCCCCATGCAGTTAATCATCTTTAAGCACAAAGGGATGGCTGCTGGGAAGATTAGGTGAGTCACAGCAGCTTGCCTAGTCTCTGCTTCCCAGCTGGGACCACAAGGTCAGGGCAGTCTGGCTAAGCCCTCCCCCATAACTGGCCTTGAGGGACAGGGAAAAAGCAGATTGCTAATCAACAGGACACATTGGAGAATGAGAGTGTCTTCCCTGCCCATCCAAGGCTAACAGGCACTATCCTGGGCACAGCTGCTCTGGCCTTGACTTTCTGCACGATTTCTGCATGCAGAAGCTGAGTGAATGCTAATGCTCAATCACACTCAAGAGATTGCTTTCAAAACCTGATTAAGTTCAATAATAACAAGTGCTGTCACATATTAAAGACTAATTATGTGTCCCACACCTTACTAAGTTCTGGGTATACACAATCACAGTTAATCCTCACTGTAGCCCTTTGAGGTGATACTTGGCTTATCCCATGTTTTTATAGATTAGGAAAGTATGACCCAGAAAGACTCAGTGAGCCCAAGGTTACTCAGTTGTTGAATGATGGATGCAGTATATGAACTTAGGCTGGTCTGATTTAGAAGCCACCATGTAAAACGACCAACATCTGCCTCTCTCCAGAAACTGAAGGAAGCTTCATGAGATAAAGTTATTTTTGAGCTAAACACAAGAGAAAATATTTTTTCTTATAAACAAATAGTAGATTATGTCTACTTCAGGGAAGATAACTGTAAAAATAAATAGGAAACAAATTTGTGGCTCAACTATAGCAGCAACCAATTATGTCATTTCTACTTAGTCTGAGTTTTAGCCCCTTTCCCATTTGCAACTTCTTAGCTTCATAGACCTTTCTAATCCTGTGTATGCGTGTGCCTGTTTTGTTTCCTTGTGTTTTCTGTAATCCACTGCAAATCTTTTGTGGAATAAGATAAGCAATAGAAATATGGAAAGGACAGGTGGACACACAGATAGATGGCACATAGATGGATGACTGGACTAACAGATGGATAGATGAGTGGAAGGACAGACATACACGGGTCAACAGATGAAGAGATGGACAGGCAAATGAGCAGATGTGGACAGACAGACATATAGACAAATATAGATAATGGAGTGGACAAACAGGTAGATGGACAGAGCTTCCCAGACCCATGTATGGTCTGACCCTAATACCCACACCAGCTGCCTGTACCCTCTGAGAGTTGAACACAAGGTAACATTCCCACTAAAGGGCAGAGAGGCCTGGGAGATTATCTGAACTGACACCAAGTCGGTACCTGTCATTGGGAGTTCGCTTTCTCATTCCTGCTCAGCAAGGAGGGAGTAGGAATGACTTAATATTACTGTTCAAGTCCATTTCCTATGCCAGGACTTGCCTGGCCACCCTGGCTCTTGCCTCCCCTAATTCTCTGTACTCCAAGGGGACCCAATCCTCTCCATATGGACAATGTTACTGTATTTGGTGTTTATGTTCTATGCATGGGTTTTTGCACCTTCCCCCACTGGCCAATCCCAGCCAGATCATAAGTTCCCTGAGGGCAAGAAACACAACTCTTACCTCCATTTGCCCAGCACTTATTCAATGCACTACTGATGACATGATGGAAAATTGTCTCATGGAGCACATTATATAGGTGCAAATCACAGGCTTCTGTACTTAGGAAGTTTCTTTAGCCTCTGGGAGACAGTGTCACAGAATATGTTCAGTTCTCAATGACGTCGTCTGCAAGTAGCAACCACTGTTCATGAAAATGTCTCAGTGCCATGACAATGGCTTTTTATTGAGTGTTTACTAAGTGCATTATACAATAACAGTTACTAATTGTAGAGTGTCTGCTACTGATCTAAGTACCTTACATACAATAATTCAATCTTCATAAAAAACTATAAAACTACATTTTATAGGTAAGAAGACTTACAACGAGCAAGGTTAAACAACCTGCTCAAGGCCACACATCAGTAAGAGGCAGAGCTGAGATTCCAATCTCGATCTAACTCTAAGTCTATGGTCTTAACCACCAAGCTGTGGGCCACTTTTGATGCTTCCAGTAGAGGGAGTGCTCCTGACCTTCTGGGAAGTCACTAGATATTAAGAGGGAAGATTCTAGCACTAAGTGCCCACATCAAAAAGTTAGAAAGATCTCAAATTAACAACCTAACATCACACCTAGAAGAACTAGAAAAACAAGAGCAAACCAACCCCAAAGCTAGCAGAAGAAAAGAAATAACCAAAATCAGAGATGAACTGAATGAAATTGAGATGCAAAAATATACAAAAGATCATCAAAATCAAAAGTTTGTTATTTGAAAGAATAAATAAGATTGATAGACCACTAGCTAGACTAATAAAGAAAAAAAAAAAAGAGAGATGATCCAAATAAACACAATCAGAAAGACAAAAGGGACATTACCATCGACCCAACAGAAATACAAAAAATCCTCGGGGACTACTACAAACACATCTATGAGCAGACCAATAATGAGTTCCAAAACTGAAGCAATAATAAAAAGCCTACCAACTAGAAAAAGCCCAGGACCAGACAGATTCACAGCCCAATTCTACCAGATGTATAAAGAAGAGCTGCTACCATTCCTACAGAAACTATTCCAACAAATTGAGGAGGAGGTACTCCTTCCTAACTCATTCTATGAGGCCAGCATCATTTTGATTCCAAAACCTGGCAGAGACACAATGAAAAAAGAAAACTTCAGGCTAATATCCCTGATGAACACACATGCAAAAATACTCAACAAAATACTAGCAAACTGAATCCAGCAGCACATAAAAAAGCTAATCTACCATGATCAAGTAGGCTTTAATTCCTGGGACACAAGTTGGTTCAACATATATAAATAAATGAATGTGATTCATCACATAAACAGAAATAAAAACAGAAACCACATGATCACCCCAATAGAAGCAGAAAAGGCTTTCAATAAATTCAATATCCCTTCATGTTAAAAACCCTCAACAAACTAGGCATTTAGGGAACATAACTCAAAATAATAAGAGCCATTTATGACAAACCCATAGCCAACATCACATTGAATGGGCAAATGTTGGAAGCATTCCCCTTGAGAACCAGAACAAAACAAGAATGCCCATTGTCACCACTCCTATTCAACATAGTACTGGAAGTCCTGGCCATAGCAATCAGACAAGAGAAAGAAATAAAAGCCATCCAAATAGAGACGAAGTCAAACTATCTCTGTTTGTAGACAATATGATTCTATACCTAGACTTCAAACTATACTACAAGGCTACAGTAATCAAAACAATAAGGTACTGGTACTAAAACCAACACATAGACCAATGGAACAAAGTAGAAAGCCCAAAAATAAAGCCACACCTCTACAACCATCTGAACTTTGACAAAGTCAACAAAAACAAGTAATGGGGAAAGGACTCCCTATACAATAAATGGTGCTGGAATAACTGGCTAGCTTTATGCAGAAGATTGAAACTGGACCCCTTCCTTACACCATATACAAAAATCAACTCAAGATGAACCAAACACTTAAATGTAAAACATAAATATAAAAACTGTGGAAAATACCCCAGGAAATAGCATTCTGGATATAGGCTACAGAAAAGATTTTGTGATGAAGACTCCAAAAGAAATTGCAACAAAAACAAAAATGGATAAATAGGACCTAACTAAACTAAAGAGCTTCTGCACAGTAGAAGAAACTACCAACAGAGTAAACAGACAACCTACAGAATGGGAGAAAATATTTGCAAAGTATGCATCTGACAAAGGTCTCATATCCAGAATCTATAAGCTTAAATTTACAAGCAAAAAACAACCCCATTAAAGAGTGGGCAAAGAACATAAACAGATTTTTCAAAAGAAGACATACATGTAGCAATAAGCATATGAAAAAATGCCCACATTGCTAATCATCAGAGAAATGCAAATCAAAACCACAATGAAATACCATTTCACACCAGTCAGAGTGGCTATTACCAAAAAGTCAGAAAATAACAGATGTTAGTGAGGTTGCAGAGAAAAAGGAATGCTCATACACTGCTGTTGGGAATGTAAGTTAGTTCAGCAATGTGAAAAGCAGTTTGGAGATTTCTCAAAGAACTCAAAACAGAATTACCATTCAACTCAGCAATCCCATTATTGGGTATATACCCAAAGGAATCTAAATCATTCTACCATAAAGACACATGCACATGTATGTTCACCATAGCACTATTCACAATTAGCAAAGACATGGATGGAGTCAACCTATATGCCCATCAATGGTAGACTGGATAAAGAAAATGTGGTACATACACATCACAGAATACTACACAGCCATATTTTAAAAAATGAGATCATATCCTTTGTAGCAACATGGATGGAGCTGGAGGCCATTATCCTAAGCAAACTAGCAAAGAAACAGAAAACCAAATACTCCACATTCTCACTTGTAAGTGGGAGCTAAACATTGAGTACATGTAAACACAAAGAAGGGCACAACAGATACCAGGACCTACTTGAAGGTACGAGGTGGGAGGAGGGTGAGGATCCAACAACTGTCTATCCAGTACTCTGCTTATTACCTGGGTGATGAAATTTAGTACCCTAAACCCCTGTGACATGTGATTTACCTATATAATAAACCTGCACTTCTACCCCTAAACCTAAAACAAAAGTTAAAACAAGTCACTAGAGAGTTTTAGTGAGTGCCTTCTTCCCAGTTCTAACCACATAACCCCTGTCTCTGATCAGACAAGCATGGCTGGAGGCCAACACAGAAACACAGCTGGCAATGGCTCACAGGGCATTTCCCATCCAGTAATGACCTGTCTGCCTCTGCTTAACTCCCAATACCACAGTGGAAAGGGCACCTGAGGGGAAAGTCAAGCCCTTTCCTGAGTTGAAAGTTCACAGCAACCATTCAATGGTTTTGTGATGTTGCACAAGTCACTGAACATCAGTGAGCCTCAGATTCCTCATCTGCAAATGAGAATAGTAACATCTGCCTGGGATACAACACAGTGATGTTGTGAGAGTGAAATCAAAAACAGAGAGTGGAAGATGCCTTGCAAAGAAGGGGACTCTGTGTGCCTCTGCCAAAGCTGTTGGCAGCATCTCTGCATCGAGGCCTATTAGAAAGCATGATCTAATTGGGTGATTCAGACGGGCTTCCCAAATGCATTACAGATCATTATTAGGAAATGCTAAGTGGTGTCTGAGAGTTCAACCAGCCCTAAAGGTTACTCCGAAAGCCTGTGAGTAAACCACAGTTATATCACTTTGGGCTCCTGGCCACCTGGCTGTGTTGCTAGAAATGCTTCAGACTTGCTCTGTTCGGACTTGGTTTGACCACAAGCATATTAAATATTAAATCATGCAGAGGCAATGGCAAGGAAAATAGCTATGTCAGGTGTTAGTTACTCTGCCTTTTGTTGCTATTCATAACAGTTTCCTACGCATTTAGAATGCTCCAACTTCAAGCCCCAGGCTTAAAAGAAATGATATCAAGCCTAAAGGAACTTTGTTCTAATTTCACTGGAAATTGAGAGTAGGTCCCCAGACATTGACGCTGTGTTTCTTCATGCCCTTGACAAAGGAAGGGCTCCAGGACAGATGCAGGCCCTCTGCTCTTGGGAGAGAGATCGCTGCGTCTCAGTGCTGGGATTCAGCCCCTAAGACTTCCTGCCCCACTCCCAACAATGATCCCTGGTTCTTCCTCCACTCTTCAGGCCCTCACCTCTACAGCGCTGACCCTACTTCACCTAGAGCAGCACTTCAATTTTATTTATTTGTTTCTGAGACAGGGTCTCACTCTGTCACCCAGGCCGGAGTGCAGGAGCACAATCATGACTCACTGCAGCCTCAAATTCCTGGATTCTAACAGCCCTCCTGCCTCAGCCTCCTAATTAGCTGGGACTACAAGTATGTACCATCATGCCTGGCTAATGTTTTAAATTTTGTATGGAGATGGGGGTCTCCCTGTGTTGCCCAGGCTGGTCTCGAATTTCCTGGGCTCAAGGGATTCTCCTGCCTTGGCCTCCCAAAGTGCTGGGATTACAGGCGTGAGCCATCATACCCGCTCTACAGCAGTAATTTAATGAAGGAATGAAACAGCCTGACCAATAGAGGGACAAACTGATAGGAGCCTTCTCCTGGCCTGCAGAAGCAGTAAACAATACCCTCTTTGTGGTAATCCTGCCAAAAGGGTTTCGTCAACCTGTAATCATGAGGAAGCAACCAGATAAATCTAGGATGTGGGACATTCTAAGAGACCATTGGCTTGGACTCTTCAAACATGTCAATGTCAATTTCTTAAAAGGCAGGAGATGTATAGATTAAAGGAGACTAAAGAGACACAATTAAATGCAATGTGTGGGTAAGTCTTGATTGAATTTAGGCCCCCCCAAAAAAACAGCTCTTTGAATTCTTGGGGAAAATTGGAGAAGTTTGAATATAAACTGCATAATAGATGATATTATTGGAAGAAGGTTAGTTATCCTTCTTCTTAAAAGATATATCCTTATTCTTAAAAGATGCATTCAGGGGGAAGAGACGTAGTGTCTGCAACTTTCACACGTACATACAGCTGATACTCATCACTGACATTCTATATTTGCAGATTTGCCTACTTGCTAAAATTTATTTCAGAATTATAGCCCCCTGAATCAATATTCATAGGGCTTTGATGGTTACTTGCAGACGTACACAGAGTGATGAAAACTTTGAGTCACCTGATGCAAACATTCTCAACTGAGGTCAAGGAAGGCTGATCAACACTCTGTCTTCTTGTTTCACACTGTAAACAAGTGTCCTTTCTGTGGTCTATTTAGTGGCACATTTTTTGCATTTTTGTTTTTGTTGGTGATTTCACTATTTAAGATTGCCCCACGCACAAGGCTGAAGTGCTGTCTAGTGTTCCCATGAGCAAGACAGCTGTGATGAACCTCATGGAGAAAATACATCTTAGAGAAGCTTCGTTCAGATATGAGTCATAGCACTATCGGGCATATGCTCAATGTTACTGAATCAACAATATACATTACATAAAGTGTCTTCAAACAGAAATGCACACAAAACAAGCTTAATGAAAACGTCAGCAGAGGCTCTTAGCAATCTAGCCCTGTATCTCCTTTAGGAGAAATGGTTCCATGTTCTCTAATTCAGCGTTCACTTTGACTCTCTAGAGTATAACTATATGTAAATAATGGGAATCAGTTGTGTGTGTGTGTACATACATATGTACATGTCCATATATGTGTGTATTATATTCATGTACCTAGCATAAATAAATGTGACAAGTGATGAATCTAGATAAAGGGCATATGGATGTTCACTGTTCTTTAATCTTTCTGTGAATTTAATTTTTTTTAAAAAGTTGGTAAACACACACATGCACAAACTTGATCTGTTAAAGGATTGTCAGATCAATTTAGATGGTCTGACCAGCATTTTTTCAATAAAAGAGACTAGAATTGAATAGAACAGATCAGTACTTCACGGGTAGTAAAATAAAGTACTTTTTGTGAAACTTGTTTTCAGACAGCATGTAGATGTGTATTTATTTGCTGAATTGTGAAGTAGAATGTTTTCCTTATGATTTATGGTTCAAACAAATTTGAAAGTCACAAGCCTATAGGACCAAAGACATCCATCTACCAGGTACTCTCTGTCATCTCCTCTTCTCTACAAAGTGTCTGTGCTCCAGGTCCTCCCAGCATGCACCTCCAGAGCCAGTTCTCTTCCCAGGCTAGCCCCATCACGGGCTGTGGCTCCTCCCTGTCTGCTCTCACCCCATCCATTATCCTCTGCTTCTCCATCACCCACCCCTTTCCACAGCTCCTTCCAGGTACCTATAATCATGCTGTAGTCTCACGCTATCACTCCTGGGGCCAAGAGACCCTTTGCTGTAGGGCTCCACTAACCCATTACTCAGCCATCATCAAGCCCTTGTGCTTATCTCTGATCAGTGCACCATGGAGACAGATATGGAGTCTATGAGAGCAGAAGGGAGAGGAAATCAAGGAAAGCTTCCAGAGAGAGGTGATATTTCTGGGGTCCAGAGTCTCCTTTACTAAATGACTAACAAAGTCCTGCATGAAAAATAAAAATGTGGAGTCATGTTGATGCCAAGACAAGAGTTGGCCGGGCCGGGTGGTTCACACCTGTAATCCCAGCACTTTGGGAGGCCAAGGTAGGTGGATCACCTGAGGTCAGGAGTTCAAGACCAGCCTGGCCAACATGGTAAAACCCTATCTCTACTAAAAATACAAAAATCAGCTGGGTGTGGTGGCATGCGCCTGTAACCCCAGGTACTCGGGAGGCTGAGGCAGGAGAATTGGCTTGAACCTGGGAGGCAGAGGTTGCAGTGAGCTGAGATCGTGCCACTGCACTCCAGCCTGGACGACCAAGTGAGAATCCTTGTCAAAAAAAAGAAAAAAGAAAGAAAGAAAGACAAGAGTCAGCATGGTAAAGCAGTACAATGCCAAGAGATTCAAGGCAAAGGGAACAGCTAGCATAGCAGAGGGAAGAAGCAGCAAGAAGGGAATTGGGGGCAGGGCTGTCACAAGTGTGATAACCCAAGAATCAGAAATGTTAGTTAGGTCCCTTCCTGATGTCTCAGAGGCCAGAAAGAATACTGTAGCTTCTTCAAGTTACAGGAAGCCACCAGTGAGTAGGACGGAAACCACACACTGCTCTATTAACAGGCACTCACGACTCAGGAAATAGAAGGTGTCTTGCTAATTGGGAAAATATTTCCTCATTTCAGCTTAAGGTGGTACTAGACAGCTCCCTGTAAAGTGTCTGTTTTAGAGATAGGTGTTTACATTTACCATTAGGCTCAAAAAAAAGCCAGCTAAAATCACGAATATGAAGGACACATCTTGGAACACCAGACCCCCTTCTTCACCCTCAGCTCAGGTCTGTCACCAAAGCCTTCTGACCCCCAGTAGATGCCAGGATGTTCTTCTGGCCTGAATGTCTCAGGCTGGGGGAGGGAGACAGGTGGAGAGGAGGGAAGGGAGGTACTCCCTGTAGGGAAGAGGGTGATTCCAGGAGGAGGTGAAAGGAAGCACAGGGGCAGGGGGCAGGTGAGGACCTGGCATGGCCCCAGAGAAGGCCTAATTCCTTCTGCGCTTTCCCTGGGACCAAAGGAAGTCTAGGGTATAAAAGGGAGAAAAGTCTAGGGTATAAATGATGAGGGAAGGAATTGCGGACTCAGAGGGAGATATGACCCCTTGAGTAGCTCTGTAGCTTAGGCGAGGATGCCCTTGAGGGGATTCCATCCTGCTTAGCCCCGAAGCTTAGAGAAAATCTCTGAGCATAAGCTCAAGAGCATGAATTCTGAGGCAGGACTTGGGGCAAAGTGAGGTGACCGAGGCAGACAAGGCCAAGGCACAGAAGGGGATGTGTACCTGCAAGGAGCCGGGACCTTATTCTGCAGGACGATGCTCTTGATCTTGGCTGGTCTGCTGAATTGCAAGGTGAGGTCTTTTAAAATATGCCATCCAGCCCCTTTCCACACTTGCCAAATTAGAATCTACAGGTATTCAATGACCTGACGTATTTTCTCTCTACGGTTAGGTCCTGGCTCACTGAGGGAAGATCAGTGTGTTATAAGAAATAGCTGGTTCACATAGAAAGGTGATTGGCCAGGCCCCATAGCACAAGATTGGCAGGGGAGCCCCAAGAGGACAGCGGTGCTTTCCTTTGCCTACTCCAGGCCACATGATCCTGCCTTCGCTTCTTTCTGTAGGTTTGCTCCCCTGTCCGTCTTCAGTGCAGATTTCCCTAAATCTTACTGCTTTTCTTCAGCTTGCGCACACCTATTGCTCTGTATAACATTTTAATTCAAGAGCTCAGTGCCATCCAGCCATGGTTCCTGAGTCTCTTGGTAGGAAGTGTTTAGAGATAATCACTGGTTTCTGTCCAGCTGATGGACTAGCTCTCCTGGGTTAAATCAGGAATTGGAAGTGGAGTAAGAACCAGGTTCTTACAGAACGTAAGTGCCCACATAAGCCCACCCACTTCAGCAGTGGTAATCAGAGCTGAGAAGACAACACAGACCACTCTCATGACAGCCCCGCACAGATAGTATTCCATAAAAGCAGCAGAAAGCTGTGGCTTAGAAAACTTCGGCCTTCTTAGAAAAATATACTGTCTTCACAAATTACTGAAATCATGAAGAAGAATATAAGCTGTGTTCTGAAAGTGGTTAAAGTCAAACAGAAAGCTACTGAAAGCACAGAAAAAATGAGTTGGTTGCACAATGAAAGGTAAGCTGAGCTCCAGGTTCAATTGCTCACTAACTGGCTGGGTGACCTTGGGCAGGTCCTTCTCCCTCTCTGGGCCTTCCTTTCCCAGTCTGTAAAACAAGAAGCCTGAATGATAAGACCTCTTCTTGCTCCAAGATGTAATGTGTTTGTAAATGGCCTGTGCTCTTTGCTAACTGCAATTGATGGGCAATCTTGTATAAATAAATTTCACAATCCAAGGAGTAACGAGAAACAAGTTACCCATGAGATGAGAAGGCTGGCCCACGTAGGAGTTTGTTACATTTGTCCTCTGAGTCCACACAGACTTATTTGCATGGACTCTATTTGCTAAGGGCCAGTCTTCTTATGCTATCTGCCTTTGTCCTGTCCATTCTAGTGTCTTCTCACAATGCAACATGGGAAAACTCAGTGCCTAGTTGCTCCCAGGCAAGGATGAAACAAATGGGGCCCTCCAGACTGAGGTTCCCTGCAAGGAGAAAATACTTGGTATTTGTGGATCCAAAATAGCTATCAGTAGTTTTCTTGAGTGAATTCAAGTATACTCAAGCATACTTGAGTCTAAGTATACAGTACATGAGATGCCAATGTATTCCAGATCAATTAAGGTCCTTTGGCCTCTCAGTGAGAGCCTTCTTGCATTTAACGTTCACTTTTTGAAAACCTGCTGTAATTCTGAGCACCCCACTAATCCCTGTGCCTGCCATCTCTCTGCAAAGAAATCTCTGCCCTCCTTGCTAGTTCTCTTTTGTCCCATTGGTCATTGACCACCTACCATTTATAATTTCTTTAAGTTGAAGTCTCAAGCTGGTGTCCTATGGGAACAAATTCAGCGGTCGTGTTTGGCCTGCACAGTATTGGCCAGCATTGTGATATTGCCATTGTTGTTGTAAAATCTTGAATTAGGCATGGCATTTAAAACTTAGGAGATGCCACGTGCTCTGGTTTTCTGTTGCTGCATAACAAACCACCCAAACTTAGTGGCATAAAACCCAGCTGTTTCTCATGCTCATGCAGGTCAGGAATTTGGACAGGGTACAGCATGAGTTGCTTGTCTCTGCCCCCTGACATCTGGGAGCTCAGCAGGGAGGACCCAAACAGCTGGAGTAGTTTAAAGAGCTGAAGGTGCTGCTCAGAGCAGTACTATCACTGGTGTTCCCAGGATTCGTCCAAATGAGCCCCAGTTTATTTAAAATGTAACTATTAAAACATGAACCAGATGGCATTTATTCACTTTAAGAAAAGAGCCAAAACTGTATTTCCTTTTCTGTTGCCGTTGTTTTGTTTACAGTCGGGGTCTCACTCTGTCACTCAGGCTGGAGTGCAGTGATATGATCCTGGCTCACTGCAACCTTGCCCGCCGGGCTCAAGCAATCCTCCCACCTCAGTATCCCAAGTAACTGGGACTATAGACATGTGCCACCGTGCCTGGCTAATTTTTAAATTTTTTTTTTTTTTTAAGTAGCAACAGGGTCTTGCTATGTTGCAAGGCTGGTCTCAAACCCCTGAACTCAAGTCATCCTCCCACCACAGCCTCCCAAAATTTTGGGATTACAGGCATGAGTTACCACATCCATCCCAAAACTGTATTTCTTAAATGACGAGAGAGTATAATAACAGCAAACATAAAGACTTATAAATGATTCTCTTCACCATCCTCAAAAGGAGGCACTGCTGAAAACCCCTCGTTTCAGGGCCTCCTTATTGGCATATTGTGAGTTACATTTTTGCCTAGGAAGGATCCTCACAATGAATCTAAGCTCCTTGCCCACACACACTGAAGAGGAAGGCTTCCAGACACTGTAAAGTCTTTTCACACCTCTCCTGGGCCTGGTCCCCCTGCTCGCCTCCACCTGGTTGTTAATTATTTTTACACATATTTTCTGGGTCTCTTGACCTTTTGTGACAGATGTTAATGAATATTGCCAAAGAGCAATTTTGGTGCATACTCAAAATTTGTATTCTCGTCCTCAAGTATCAGGCCCCAAGCTGTCTATTTCATCATTGTCTGTTGCTTTAATAAATATTTCACATTCTTCTTTTAATGTGTCATAACCTAATGAGTTCGTTGTTATGCTTCACATTTTATCCAATGAGACCTAGGAACCATAAATTTGGGGTTGCATAATTATTAGTGGACTCCTGAGACTTTTATTTGCTTAAATGCAAAATATTTCTCATACTTTGTGAGTTGAAATGGCTCTCTTAATACAGTACCAGATTCAACAAATCCCTTCTAAATGTGATGCTTCCTCTTGATGTTAAATTTCTATTTTTAAATGGACAGAAGTAGTCAATATTATGAAAATGATTAAAAGTCTTTGGTCCTGCGGGTATCACAAAATTCTACTCGTGCATGCCCTGTCCCGAGGGAAGTCCAACCAGCCCTTCCTGTGTCTGGTGGAGACAAGGAAGGTGCTGCTCTCACACAGGCTTTGGTGTGAGACAGATCCGGCTTCAAATCCCTGCTGGGAATCTTTGGGAAAGTCTGGGTCACTCTTCTCACAACAGGAAAATCAAGATAGTGATGCCTGCACCTCACAAGGCTGTGGGGAGAACTGAGTATCTCTTAGCTGTCTCATATGGTTTAGTGGTTTGGTGCTTAAGCTGTGACGTCAGAAAAACCTCGACTCAAATCCTGGCACCAGCACTTACTAGTTGGGTAACGTTGGGCAAGTCACTGAAGCTATCAGCCTTAACTTCTTCATCTCTAAAATGGGACGCCGTCTATTGTTGAAGAGTATAAATGAGATAAGAATACACGTAAAATGCTAAGTCCAACATCAGGCACACAGTAGGCCTTGCTATCTATACTAACTCCTTTCCCTTCCTCTTAGTCCATGTTCTTCTAGACCCCACTTGCCCCTGCACCTCAACTTTATCTTAATCCTGGTTTTCTAGGGCCTGGATTTTTCAAGTATTCTGTTTATGTGTCAGAATGATAGTCCAACATCCAACTTAAGAACCAGGATTATAAAGCCCCAAGGGTCTGGTCCCAGTGTTAAGAGCTCATTTCCAGCATATGGTGGGCCCCTGGGGTCACCGAGGACCCCGCTTTTATCTGGGAAGCTGCTACCACCAGGGTAGGAGCTCAAGAAACCACCAGCCTCAGTTTGGCAGCAGCCTTGCACTTAGCGAAGGAAAAGGCAGCCTGGAGAGGCCTCTCCCCTGCAGTCCACATGGCTGTGGTGGCCAAGGAAGCTGGAGGAGAAGCAGAGTCAGGAGGCAGCAGGCCCCTCCCCTTCTTTTCCTCAACTCCATCTTGACAAGCGTGAACCCCGTGAGGACCCCTGCTTCCCGAACCCTGCACCCCAGCATGGTGCTCCATGTCTCGGTTTATAACAAGTGACTGCTTTATGGCCAGACTTCATAGAAGCCTCTAGAGAACCATCTACATGAGGGGGCCTCTCCAGGGTAACTCAGCTGGTTAGAGGCAGTGCCTGCATCAGAAGCCAGGTCTCGGCCAGGCACGGAGGCTCACGCCTTGTAATCCCAGCACTTTGGGAGGCCGAGGAGGGTGGATCACGAGGTCAAGAGATCGAGACCACCCTGGTCAACATGGTGAAACCCTGTCTCTACTAAAAATACAAAAAAAAAAAAAAATTAGCTGGGCATGGTGGTGCATGGCTGTATTCCCAGTTACTCAGGAGGCTGAGGCAGGAGAATCGCTTGAACCCAGGAGGAGAAAATTGCAGTGAACCAAGATGGTACCACTGCACTCTGGCCTGGCGACAGAGCAAGACTCCATCTCAGAGAAGCCAGGTCCCAACTGAGTCACCCGGCTCTTGAATGGTTACTTTATCTGTGACCCCAGATAAAGATGCAACATGTTGGAGGAGGGGTGGAGGTAATTCATATTTTTGTATACAGCATATGCACACACTGATATACACCCATTGACATATCCTATTTTTATAGCTACCATTTATTGAACATTTCCCAAGTGCTAGATCCTAATTAAATCTTCATAATATTACTATGAACTTGTTGTTGTTATTCTTACTTTATAGGATTTTTTTTGTTTCTTTTCTTTTTTGTTTCTTTTCTTTTTTGTTTTTTGAGACAGAGTCTCACTCTGTCCCAGGCTGGAGTGCAGTGGCACAATCTCAGCTCACTGCAACGTCTACCTCCTGGGTTCAAGCAATTCTCTCACCTCAGCCTCCCAGGCAGCTGGGATTACAGGCACGCACCACTAAGCCCGGCTAATTTTTCCTTTTTTTTTTTTTTTTAGTAGAGATGGGGTTTCACCATGTTGGCCAGGCTGGTCTTGAACTCCTGACATCAAATGATCCACCCACCCTCAGCCCCCGAAAGTGCTGGGATTACAGGCATGAGCCACTGTGCCCAGCCCTTATTTAAATAGTTTATTTAAATGAAGTTCAGAGAAGCAACCCACCCAAAGTCACACTGCTGGAAGTGAGTAACTGAGCCAGAGTTAGAATTCAGGCATGCACACTCCAAAGCCTGGCTCTTCACCACCAAGAAACTGTCTCTCAAATCCAGAAACGAAGTTGTGGTAAAAGGGCAGGCTGCTACTGGATAACTTTTTATTTCTATAGAAATTGAGTCATGGTAATCATTCCAGGAAGCTCCTTGCGAATCAGAGAAGGTGTTGAATAAAGACACCCAAGTCTTTGGAAGCTGAGAGCAGTCTGCTAAGGGTCAGGGGAGAGGCACAGAGTCCAGAGATCGGGATCTGGGGGAGGCCAAGCCAGAGTTTTGAGGGTGAGATCAGGAGCAGAGAAGAGCATGGCCAAGTTGGGTATCGCAGGTCCTCATGGGGAGCATCCTCAGCCACACAGGTGCCAAAACAAATGGCCCAGGGACCTAGATGGTTGGTGAGGTGGCACCTCCTCTCCCTTCCTGAGCTGGCTGGCAAGATCTTATAAATGGCAGGCGTCGGGGCATCCAAAGTTACTTGCAAGGTCATCCTTCATACAGAGCACCAGGTACTGCACCAGGCATGCTTTATAAGTAATTTTTAAATCCTAATGACAGCTCTGTGGGTGGCCATCCATGTCCCCAGTTTATCTATGAGGAATCAGGCTTTGAGAAGCTAAGAAACGTGTCAGTCAGTGGCAGAGAGAACTCACCTTCTGTCCCCCTGTACACCACACAGTGTGGACAAAACATTGTCCATCTATATACCTGAGCATCATATTAAGCCCGCTGTTGCTCACTGACATGTCACCGGTCTCACATTTCTCTTTTTTTCCTGTTTTTTTTTTTGGGGGGGGGGGTTTGAGATAGACTCTCACTGTGTCACCCAGGCTGGAGTGCAGTGGCACGATCTTGGCTCACTGCAACGTCTGCCTCACATGTTCAAGCAATTCTCCTGCCTCAGCCTCCCAAGTAGCTAGGACTACAGGCACCCGCCACCAAGCCCAGCTAAGTTTTTACATGTTTAGTAGAGACGGGGTTTCACTGTATTGGCCAGGCTGGTCTCAAACTCCTGACCTCAGGTGATCCACCCGTGTCAGCCTCCCAAAGTGCTGGGGTTACAGGTGTGAGCTACCATGCCCGGCCTCTCACTTTTTTCCTCACTGGAAAAAAAGTTTGCTATCGCTTTAGGGAAAATGATTCCATTTTCTCAGTACTGCCTGCTCCTTTTATTTATAAAGATCTCTCCATGTGCCTTTCTGTCCAGCTTGCCATCACCATTCAGGCAGCTACCTGCCTGCCTGCCTGCCTGCCTGCCTGCCTGCCTGCCTGCCTGCCTGCCCGCCTGCCTGCCTGCCCACCTACCCACCTACACACCTACCTACCGTCAGCCCCGGGCTTCATCACCTGCCTCAATTCCCGGGCTGCAGCAGACCAGCCTGTCAGTCCCACTGCAGTTGATAAATTGGCCTTTTCGCTGGAGTTGTACCAAAAATTTCTCCATCTGTCTTTGCCAGAATGCATGTTTCCAATTATGTGAAACTCTTCAGGAGAAGTTAACTCCTTTTTGAATTGGTTAAATCAAAACCGCGGTGTTTGGGAAAGCACTGCCAGTGCTGTAGGGGCCTGTGCTGGGGCCCACCGAGCCAGCCACCGCAGGATTACATGCGGCATGCAGGGTTCCTTTCTTAGGCTCCATTTTCTCTCATTTGCAGACAAGACAGGGCTATCCATTGTGGGGAAATGGGTCTCTGTGGTCACCGAGTCTTGGGTAAGTGGCTGGAGGCAGGAAGGGTGGGTGCGCCTCACCCCTCGCTCACTCCCACACCTTTGCTTTTCCAAGGCAATGTGGAAGCAGGATTCTGGATGGGTAGCGCAAGGAGGTGCAAACCTTAATGTCAGGCTGCCTGGTAAAGAGTTTCTAAATGAGGTGACCCACCCTTTCCCCTTCTCAGCTGAGAGCCTGGCCCTTCCTTCCCCTACTCTGAAGGCCTCGGCTTCCTCCCAGCCTCTGGCTGTCCACACTTAAGAATCTGTCTCTCGGCCGGGCGCGGTGGCTCACGCCTGTAATCCCAGCACTTTGGGAGGCCGAGACGGGCGAATCACGAGGTCAGGAGATCGAGACCATCCTGGCTAACACGGTGAAACCCCGTCTCTACTAAAAAATACAAAAAACTAGCCGGGCGAGGTGGCGGGCGCCTATAGTCCCAGCTACTCGGGAGGCTGAGGCAGGAGAATGGCGTGAACCCGGGAGGCGGAGCTTGCAGTGAGCTGAGATCCGGCCACCGCACTCCAGCCTGGGAGACAGAGCGAGACTCCGTCTCAAAAAAAAAAAAAAAAAAAAAAAAAAAAAAAAAAAATCTGTCTCTCTCCCTTGCTCTCTCCTGTCTTGAGCCCCGTCTCCCGTCCTACTACAAATGCACACTGAGATTTCCACAAGCACCAAAGCAAGAAGCACGGAAGGCTCAAGGGACCAGAGACTGTGTCTGCCACCCTTTGCTGTCCCCCGGATAGATTTCTTCCAGCCAGCAGCCTCATCTCCTTCAACCCCACTCTGGTTTCACATAGGCCAAGGGCCAAAGTGTTGGTGCCAAATTCAAAGTAGAGTTAATCCTGGATCACCCTCCCTTCCACTGATGATTTCCGCCGAGCAAATTTTTCATATCATTGCCTGCCCAGCTGGAACTCCATCCCCCACACCCCCTCCCTCAGCCAGCCAGTTGCTGCTGAAATAGGAAACACCCACCCTGTAAGTGCTCAGCCAAGTAGGAGAGGATGGGGTGGTGGTCAGGAAAGGCTTCAGCAAGCCTGCATTAGAACCAAGTCTTAGAAGGTCTTTCAAGACTTTAAGATGCCTGTGATGGGCTGTTTGGGAACTTTCCAAGTGAGGGGGATATGAAAAAGGCATTGGAGGGTGAGGGCTCATGAAATTTCACAGCCTGATGCAGGAACAGTATAACAGCATGAGCTTACCGTGGCCAGGCTGTGAGTGGGGTGCCAGCCAAGGGGAGGCTGCAGAGGAGGGCAGGAACCCCTCATCAAGGTCCCTGTGTGCAAAGGCGAGGATGTGGGACACGACCTTACAGAGTAAAGGAGTCACTGAGGAATTTTAATCAGGAGAGTTTTGCATTTTCCAAATATCATTATGGGAGTGCATGGAGAAAGATACAACTGGAAGCAGAGAAACTCTTGAGAAACTGATGTAGCCATGGCGCAGGACAGAGATGTCAGTCAGAACCAAGGCAGAAGCAGTGTTGATAGAAAGGAAAAGACCCAGCAAGAAGAAATATTCAACATACAGAACATGCAGGATATGGTAAGTGACTGTGTCTGAGATTTAGAGGTGGGCACAGAAGGGCATCCAGGTCTCTGGCCCAGGGACTGGGTGGTTAATGGCTCCATTAATTTACCAAGACAATACCAAAGGAAGAGAAGGCTTGGGAGAGCATACAATGAGTTTGGTCATGGACATGAGAAATTTGAGCTGTCTGCAGGACATGTGAGTAGAGACGTCCAATTGGCAATTGACTTTCCAGGTCTGGAGTTCAGAAGAAGGGTCAGGGCTGGGTGGTGGTCCATGTATTGACCCCTGGGCTCCAGAATTCTAACCTGGTCTTCTTTCACTCAGCATCTAACTGCTCTTGCCCACTGACCCAAGTAAACTGAAATGGTTTGGGGAATCACATGGACAATATGGTCTTTAATGCCAAGAAGCCAAACTCCTGTGTAACTCTCCATCCCCCACCCACTCACCCTGCCAATTATCTGTAATCTAACAGGAGGAAATGTTTATTAAACTCTTGAGTGTCTCACTAGTGAATGGTGCAATTTTATGCCGCTACAGCTAATCTGGGATGAAAGAAACGTGGCTTTTTGATGGTAATGCTGTTTGGTGGACTCTCTGGAACTTTATATGCTATGTGACCTAAAGCAGAGAGAAAATTATGTGCAAAGCTTAAGAGACTAGAAACAGCTTAGCACATTTGGAAACTGCAAATAGATATCGTGGGGAGGTGGGACCAGAAGGGTGAACAGACATGAGAACTCGTGAGGTCTCGTAAATCATTTAAAAGAGTTTGGAGCAGGGACGTGATATAATCAAATTTAAACTTTAGGAATATTATTCTAGCTGAGATATCAGACATAATTTCAGGGAGTGGGAGAGAGAATCCAGGAAGCAGGTGGCAAGCTATTGTGATAGCTCAGGCAAGAGATAATGATGGCCTGGCCTATGGTGGTAGCGGTGGGAACAAAGAAGTAGAGAGATTTGGAAGCCTTTCAGGGAGCGGGAACCACAGTACTTGAGTAGTAAGGCTCCTACTAAAGTTCATCGTCACCTGAGATCTCTACCCCTTACCTGGCAAGATGAGACCCCCAAGGTTAGAAATAAGAACGAGGTTGTCCTGTGATTCTAAAGCATAGTTATAGAGCAGAGGGCAGGCCTCACACTTGGCTGTAAGATGAATGTAGCAGGTAGAGATGGTCAGCAAGATCCCCAAAGGAGACACAACAAAATGAGCCTTTAAAGAGTCCACCTATTATCGCTTATACTGTGAATCCAAAAGACTGCTTTCTATGTGTTGTCCGGTGAAACAAAATAAATGAAAACAATAAGCCTTCCATCTGGTTGGAACTACAAACATAGGCATAAATAGTTAAAATGAAATTGTACAATGAGGTTTTAAGACAATGGAAACAAAAAAGACCGATCAGAATGGAGAAGAGCTCATAAAAATAGCTACCAATTATTGATCACATACTATAGGTCAGGCATTTTCTCCTTTTAAGATTGGCACGATAACCTTGTGAAGAAGGTACTGTAATGCCCACTTTACAGATGAGGAAACTGAGACCCAAAAGTAAAATCTCCAGGCATGTTAGTTACCTATTTTCAAATGACAAATTACCCCAAAACATACTGGCTTAAAACAATAAACATTGATTAGCTCTCCCAGTTTCTGTGAGTTAGGAATCTGAGAGAGCTTAGCTGGCACTTCTGGCTCTCATGAGGTTCTCATCAAGATGCTGGTCAGCTGGAGGACTGACTGTGACCAGAGGGTCCACTTCCAAGGTGGCTCAGCCACAGTGGTGCTGGCTGTAGATGGGAGGCCACCATTCTCTACCATGTGGGCCACTTCACAGGGCCACTCCAGTGTCCTCACAACATGGTGGCTGGCTTCCCCCAAGAGAAAGCAACCCAAGAAAACAAGGCGGAAGCCATACCCCCTTCATTAGCTAGCCTTGGAGGTCACACAGCTCAGCCCTGATTCAAGATGGGACAGAACACCCAACAGCATGAGTGCCGTAAGGTGAGCGTCATTGAAGGCCGTCTTGAGGATGTGCAAACAGACCTGCCTTCATTCAAGATGCAAGCTCAGGTCTGTGGACCATGTCTGCTTTACACCCATGTTCACAAAAAGTGCTCTGTGGTCAAATGAGTTTGGGAAACACTGGATTAAACAAAGTGACACACTTTAGGCCAGGCACGGTGACTTACGCCTATAATCCCAACACTTTGGGAGGCCGAGCGGGCAGATCACTCGAGGACAGGAGTTCAAGACCAGCCTGGCCATCATGGTGAAACCCTGTCTCTACTAAAAATACAAAAAAAATTAGACAGGCGTGGTGGCACATGTATGTAATCTCAGTTACTCGAGAAACTGAGGCAGGATTGCCTGAACCCAGGAGGTGGAGGCTGCAGTGAGCCGAAATTGCACCACTGCTCTCCAGCCTGGGCAACAGAGCAAGACTGTGTCTCAAAAAAAAAAAAAAAAAAAAAAAGAAAGAAAAAGAAAAACAAGTTACACACTTTATATCCTCAGACCCGTACACTGTGATTTCTCCAAGCATAACATGACCTTTGGACCAGTTTGAGAAGTAGTGTCCCCTCTAAGCCACTAGGAGCTCTGGAAAGGTTTGAGATGCAAAGAGAAGATAGTAATGATCATTTTATAGAGAAGAGCAGTGAGGGAAACGTAGAAGAGAGTGGCAAGACGACAAGCCATAAAGGTAGGGACCATCCAAATCACCCTGGCCAAACTGTAAAGGGGCTGGGTTTTGCACGGCTTGTTTTCGTTTTAACCTTGGCTCCAGTCAAGCTTTATTCAGATACCACAAGGGAAAACCATTTATGCTGTTCCGTTTACACTCTAAGAACAAAATGATATCTGTAATGTGAAACCTGCACTACATAAGTTGTAATCACATGCTTTTGTATCTCAATGAGATTCAAAGTAAATATTTTGGACTCTAATGACCTTAGAGTTCATCATCTGGCTACACAGTCAGATCACCTAGAGACAATGTTAAAATATAGTCATACCTGGGCTTCACTCCAGATCAAACAAATCAGAATCCAGAAACTCCAGGATGTGAGGCTCGGGGATCAATAGTTTTAAAGATCTTCCCTAGATGATTCTAATATGTGGCCAGAATTGAAGACCATTCTTTCTACTGCTCTTGTTCTAGCATATTCTGACTCTCCCTCTTTCTCTGCATGTCACCCCTAGCCAAAACGTCCAACTACCTAGAAACCATCTTATGTTTTCCTTCTCAGGACCCGGTACACAGCTTGGTGCATGGTTATTGATGTGAGCTAAAGGCATTTCCCAAGAAGCACCATTGTCCCCTGACACTTCTCTGGTTTGGTCTAAAATAACATGCTCTTACTGACAGTCTGAGACCCTGAAGGGACAGAGGGCATGACTGGCCAGAGATCCTTCTCAGGGCTTTAACATCTTATTGCCACTTTGGATGAGTTTTGATAGGGTATTTATCATTGACTACATGGACCTCAAGATTCCAACTGACACTCAACAAATCTTTCTGGGATTTTGAGACACAAAACTTCTTATCAGGTCATCTGAGGTCAGTGGAGACTCTGGCTTATAAAAACACCAGGGAAGAGAATTTCAAAGATGGCAACACTGTCTCAGTTATGTATCACATACCATTTTTTTTTAAAGCAAAAATCTTCTCAAACGATAATGTGAGAAAATAGTTTCTTTTTTTAATCTGTGGGATAAAATTAAAACTAAGCCCAGGGGAGGACAAATATGGTTAGAAAGACAGATTTTAGTCATTGAAAAACATTTGAATTGTGGTTCTGTGTGGGGCAGGGCAGTTGAGGAACAAAGTTGGAAAGGAAACTTTCTGTATACATTTTTATAATTATTGGTTTGTGAACCACATGCATGTATCACCTATTCAAAAATTAAGTAGGCTGTAATCAATTATGCTCTGTATCAAATGAAAAGAAATGTCATCATAAGATTAATGAACTGCTTCAGTCTATTAGTATTTATTTTGCTTTTCAAATTTAAAGTAATTGAAAACTAATCTCTTCCACATTGCTGGATGAGTTCTCTGAATCACATATTCTTTGCCCTTTGCCTTTATTGAAGGTTTTTTTTTTTTGTTTTTTCTCTTCTTAAACCCTATCCTTTACCCTGGGCTTCTTTACTGACCTTCTGGGACTCTGAACGCAGGACTTCAGGAGGTCTGATGCCCAAGAGATGGGCCAGAGAGCCATGTAATGAGCCAGGAAAAATAGGAAAAAATTCAGAGTCTGATGGAAGAATCTCAGGTTGGGCAAAGAAACACATCAGATTGGAAAATGATCTGGCTGGCATTTTCCCAACCAAATTGGATTGCCTATGCAGAGGATCTGGCCAACTGGGCAGAATAATCTTTAAGGGAATCAGAGAAGCCAACATAAGTGGAGAACAATTGCTTAGAGGCATCAGCCCTTGTGAGGCAGAGCATAGGCCAGCCTCACACAGTGTGACTGCAGCCCCCAACCACGGCTACTCTCTCTCACCAGCTTCCTGAAACTTCCTACTTCTGTACCTGGGAACTAAGCCCTTCCTTCCAGGATAGTAGAGTTGGCAGCTGCTGACCGTGGACGGCACCACATCACAGCTTCCATGGCTGGTACCAGGCCCTTCTAGGAGCAGTGGGGAGGCAGCCGAGAAGACAAAGGAGGCTGTGGGGAAGGCAAGGCAGAGTCGAGACCTGGGGAAAAGGTGGGCCGTGGCTCCAGGACCATCCTAGAAGCTGAAATGTTGGCCTAAGCAGGCCCACAGCCATCAGGAGATGGGACCAAGGCCATCGCCTCTGAACATCACTCAGAAGATGTAAATATAGCTGGAATGGGAGGCGCGTCACTTGGAAACTTGGAACCTGAGCTCCTCATGCACCCTGAAAGCCAGAGAAGCAGGGGTTCCTGTTGGTCAACTCTCAGTGGACCTCCTCGGCCTTTCCAGAGTCCCTCTTTCCATCCTGAGGGTTCCATAGAGGGGCTCTGTGGTGGCCACTGCCCACTGGCTTGACCTGGAGCAATGGGGAGGGCATGCGCTGGAGCCAGGCCACCTGGACCCAAGTCTGGTCACTCTGCTCGCCAGCCTGTGACTGTGTCAGTCAGGGTTCAGTCGTCACAAGGGATAGAAATCAATTCAGGCTAACTCCAGCTCGAAGAATGTTTATTAGGTGAGTGCTGGGCAACGGTTAGGGAAGCAGGCAGGATGGAGCCAGGATAGTCCCTGACATCTATGTAGCAGGAGCTCCATGGCCATCTTGTCCCGGAGCCAAGCTGGAGGGAATCCACTCCCTCCATTTCCCCCATCCATGAGCCTCTCCTCAGAGTCCCAGGAAGGAGAGTTTGCTTATCCTGATTTTGGGCACTTGCCTGACCCCAAGACTAGGGAAAGACAGGCATCCTGATTAGCATTCCCACCACAGCTCATACAGCAGGGAAGAAAAAAAAAAAAGTATGCCCTGAGGAAGAGGAGAGTGAGGCTGTGGGTTCTCAAAACATATTTTCTTGAGTAACACGGCATAAGCTACTTACCTGACCTAAGCCTCAGTTTCCTCACATGTAAAATGGGGATGCTGTTAGTATTTACCATAAAAGACTGTTATGAGAATTATCAGATAAAGGAGGTCAGATGCTTAGTGAGTGCCCGGCTCAATGCATCTTAGTTATTGTTGTTAGGAGCTCCGATTCTTGATTGGCCCAAACCTTTGTTCAGAGGTGCCCCACCCCCTATCTGGCTGGGCTGCTGTTTCCCTGAAGGCTCTGGAGGGGCCGCGTTGTCACAGGGTGACCTGGATCCACATGCCCACTTACAGCGCATGGACAGGTTCTGTGGTCACCACTCCTGCCAAATTCCAACACAGTAGGGACAGAGACTCCTGCTCTCATGAAGCCACACTCATCATCCCTGCCTTTTCTTTTGGGACACCCCTGAAGGAGCCCCAGTAAGTTCCTAGCAAAGCCTTCCATTTCGGCAAACACACTTCCTCCCAACAAGTGTACTGATCCCCTCTTGTCAGCAGGAACAGAAAACATGATTTACATCTGTCACCCATAATCTATCTCTTTACGCACAAGAGACTTGCCCCTGCCCCATCACCTGTGACTTCTGTCTCAAGGCAAAGTGAGCAACTCTCTATAGCTCTTTCTCAGAAGTGTCTTTAACTTCACAGTTCATTTAGTGGCTTGGAAAATCATGCATCAAAGGCGTACACATCGACTTGGGTTCTGCACTCTGTATTTTTCTGAAAGAAAAAAATGTCCCTGCTCTCAAAGAACTTAGGATTTAGTAGGAAGAGAAGGATATATAAAAAAGAAAATGAATAACAATAAAAATAAATAACACTGATAATAATGACATTATAACTAGCTTCTGTTGACCATCCCCTACTCTGTGTCATGTCCTAGGCTTTTACAGATGTTGCCTCATTTTAATCTTCCCTGCGCATCTCTGAGATGGATGGGTGCTTATGGAGGGAAGGCCCTCAGGAGGAGCCACAGCTGGACAGCAGCAGGGCTGGGCTGCCTCTTTGACTTCAGTTGCACCCCCTGGGGCAGCCTTGGGCCAGCCCATGTAGCCTTCCTTCAGCTAGACCTGGGGCCTAAGCCAATCAATCTTGCAGTCCAGGCAATCTGCACTGGGGCCTCAGCAGACCCTGTAATTAATCTGGCTGGAAACAGAACTTATTTTTACACCTCTTCACATTAGTCCCCATAGAGCAGGCCTGAGCTCAGAGTGAGAAAACGTGAATTGATCACAGCTGTGAAATCATGGTAATTAGTGCCGTCTGCTGAAACCCTCATTCCTGTGGCTGGAACCCCTGGCTTTCTGGACATACATGATTATTAACACAAATACCTATGCCCTAGTCTTCCACCTTAGTGGCCAGGTCCCATCAGCCACCCCCTGCTCACCTCCTGACCAATGACAGGTCAGCTCAAGGATGGGGTCATTTAAATGGAAGGGCGCTGCTAAAAGTTGCTGCTGCCACAACCAGAGGCCAAATATCTGTCAATGGGGTGAGGAGCTGCTTCTTACTGCTCACGGTATGGTCCCTGAGACCATAGACTGGAAGTCAGGTCACCTGGGTTTAAATTCCAGCACCTACTTGTTAACTGTATCCCGTGGCAAGTAATTAATCTAAGTTTGTTTCTTCATCTGTAAGGTGGAAAAAATAATATTATAGAACAGTACTTTCAAGCTATCCAAACAAAAGGATTAGTTTTTGTTTATTGCTTTTGGTTTTTTCAAACTTGGACTGACATTTTTGTAAAGCTCAGTGAAAATGATCACCTACCTTCAAGTTGCAGCAATGTCAAATTGCCATAAAAATGTTTAAATGTTTATTCTCGATTTGTGTACTTATTGTCATGGATCATTAACAAACAGATCATGGACCAGCAATGATCCACAGCTCACACTCTGAGTAGCACAGTGCCTGGCACGGGGTAAGAGTAAGTGTGGGCTGCTATGATTATTTTGAGCCCCCTTGCAGGTGCACAAGGTGTTGGCCCCACTCTTCAGGAGCTTCTAGACTTTGTAAATCTCATCAAGCAAACGCACTGGAAGGGAGAGAAATAATCTATTAAACAATATTATTGTTGGTTTATTGATTTACTTTTCACTGGCAGGGCTCTTACTAAAATTTGTTGCTTAAATTTATCGACATTTCTGTTCACAAGTTATGATTTAAAAGAAAGCCATTTATCTTAATATTTAAATTCATATAATGCTGACTCTCCCGGTGTTTCTTATTTAGGGAATGATTAGGTCCAACGGATCAGTCTCAGCTGCTCTTTGAGCACTGGGTGGTCCAGAACGGACCTTCATACCACAGTTGAAGCTACCAAAGTTGAGAGGTTGGCATCACCACTGAAAGCCCAACAGCCTCAAGATACCTCTGTCTACCATCACTATGGCTATTGATGCTGGGCACATTATCATCATCTGTTAGATCTAGGAACTGGTCCTGGTCGCTTTCATTTCACTATTAGAACTGAACTGGATAACCTTCTATGATCACCAACAGATATCAGTTACCTTTGTCAAAGTTTTCTGGGGATCCCATAGTTGTGGTTCTTTAGTGAAGTAAATCTTTTAGTTTATGGCTCTATAGGTGCTCACACACACACACACACACACACACACAGTGCCCAAATAACTGGGTCAGAGGCAATCTAGTGTAAGTGGCATCTTGGAGTGGAGTAAATTTAAAAGATGATTTAAATGTATTTTTGCTTCTAATTCTTTTTCTTCTATATATTTTAAAAGATAACTGAAATAATTATTTTTTAAAATATAAACTGCATTGATACATTGTTATATATAATGTAATTTGTATATGAGTAACAACATGAAGGAGAGGAGATGAGGTAGAGTTATATTGGAGCAAACTTCTTTAAACTATTGAAATTAAGTTGGTATTAATCCAAACTACATTTTTATAAGTTAAGATGTTGATTGTAATTCCCAGGGTAGCCATTAAGAAAATATAAACTAAAATATATAGTAAAAGAACTAAAAATATGTGTTAAAAGAAACAATGGAAATTGAAACCATATTCTATAAAATAGAGATTTAATGTTAACAAAGAAATAACAAAAAGATAGAGGAACAAAAAAATACATAAGACAGAGAAAACAACAAAATGACAGATGTAAAGTGACTATATCATAATTACATTAAGTGCAAATAAACAGTCCAATCATGAGGCAGAAATTGGCAGAATACATTTTTTAACCCAACTATACGCTGTCTGTAAGACATATTTTTTATTCAAAGACACGAGTAGTTTAAAAGAGTCAGAAAAGATATACCATGCAAATAGTAACCAAAAGAGCTGAAATGGCTATCCTAATATCAGACAAAAAAGACTCTAAGACCAAAAAAAAAGTTATTAAAGATAAAGAAGAACTTTTTATAATGATTAGTGTCAATTCACCAGGAATAAATAACAACTATAAATATATATGGACCTAAAAACTGAGCCCTAAACACATGAAGCAAAAACGGACAGAATTGAGAAGAGAAATAATTATGCCTTTTAAAAAATGAGAAAAAAGAGGAGATTAAGCTTAAAACAAGTAGAAGGATGGGAATAATAAAGATTAGAGAAGAGAGAAATGAAATGGAGACTAGAAAAACAATAGAGAACACCAATAAAATAAAAAGTTTTCTTTGAAAAGATAAGCAAAGTTGACAAACCTTTACCTAGACTAAGAAAAAAGATGACTCAAATTACTAAAATCAGAAATGAAAGCAAAGACATTACTACTAACTCTACAGAAATAAAAAGGATTATAAGGAATACTATCAACAATTAGGCACCAATACATTGGATAACTTAGATGAAATGGACCAATTCCTAGAAACAAAACCTACCTAGAATGAATCATGAAAAAATTGAAAATATAAATACATCTATAACTAATAAGGAGATTGAATTAGTAATGAAAAAATATCCCAAAAAAGCAAAGCATATGGCTTCATCAGTGATTTCTATCACATTTAAAGAAAAATTAACACCTATCTTTTTCAAACTTTTTCCAAAATTTGAAAATAGGAACACTTCCTAACTCTTCCTATGAGGCCAGTGTTGCCTAAATGCCAAAATCAGACAAAGATGCTACAAGGAAGAAAAAAGTACAAACCAATATCCCTTATGAATATTGATGCAAAAATCCTTTAAAAAAATACTAGAAAACTGAATTCATCTGCATATTAAAAGGATTATACACTATGACCAAGAAGGATTTATTCCTAGAAGGCACAGATGATTCCAGCATACCAAAATGAATCACTGTGGTACACCACATCAACAAAACAAAGGGATAAAACCCAAATGATCATCTCAATTGATGCAGCAAAAGCATCTGACACAATTTAACATCTTTTTATGATAAAAACATTCAACAAACTAGAAATAGAAGGAACTTCCTTCAACTTTAACGTAAGTTACAGTTAACACCACACTCAATGGCAAAAGACTGAAAACTTCCTCTTCAAATCAGGAATAAGAGAGGAATGCCGGTTTTCCCCACTTCTATTCAACATTGTATTAGGATCTCTAGACAGTACAATTAGACAATATAGATAGGCAAAAATAGAAATTTGGCTAAAGAAATAAAAGGTATCCAAGTCAGAAAGAATAAAATTATCTCTGTTCACAGATGACATGATTGTGTATGTAGACAACCCTAAAAATTCCACATTCAAGGAAGCTGTCACAACTAATAAACAAATTCAGCAAAGTATTAGGATAAAAAAATCAACACATAAAAATTAGTTGCATTTCAACTCACTAGCAGTGAACAATCTGAGAAGGAAATTAAGAAAATTTCATTTATAATAACATAAAAAAGAATGAAATACTCAGGAATTAACCAAGGAGATGGAAGACTTATATACTGAAAATTATGAAACACTGCCGAAAGAAATCAAAGAAGACATAAATAGAAAGACATTCCATGTTCATGGATTGGAAGACTTAATATTATTTAAATGACAATATTAGTTAGCCAAAGCAATCTACAAGTCAATGTAATTCCTACACAATTCCAACAACTTTTTTTTTGAGATAGGGCGCCTCTCTGTCCCCCAAACCAGGGTGTAGCAGCATGATCTCAGCTCACTGCAGCCTCCACCTCCTGAACTCAAGTGATCTTGCCACCTCAGCATCCCCAGTAGCTGGAACCACAGCCATGTGGCACCAGGCCCAGCTAATTTTTATTTTTTTTTTTTTTTTGGGTAAAGGCAGAGTCTTGCTGTGTTTCCCAGTCTGGTCTCAAACTCCTAGGCTCAAGCAATCCACGCACTTTGGTCTCCCAGAGTGCTGGGATTACAGGCATAAGCCACCATACCTGGCCCTAACAACCTTTTCCGCAGAAATAGAAAACTCCATCCTAAAATTTATATGGACCCTCATAGAACCCTGAGGTTACCAAAATAGCCAAAACAACCTTGAAAAAGAAGAACAAAATTGAATAACTCACTTAATGATTTCAAAATTTATTACAAAGCTACAAAAATCAAAACAGCATGGCACTGACATAAAGACAGACATATAAACCAGAGGAATTGAACAGAGGGCCCAGAAATAAAACTTCATATATATGGTCAAGTGATTTTCAACAAGAAAAATGCCAAAACCATTCAATGGGAACAGGACAGCCTTTGCAACAAATTATACTAAGAAAAAGAAAACAGGTATCCTATATAAAAGAATAAAGTTGGACCCTTACTTAACACCATATATAAAAATTAACTTAAAGTGAACCAAAGACCTAAAAGTAAGACCTAAGTTGTAAAACTCTGGGAAGAAAACAGAAAAAATCTTTATGACGTTGCATTTGGCAATAATTTCTTGGATATGACACCAAAAACATAGTCAACAAAAGAAAAAATACACAAATTGGACTTCATCAAAATTTAAAACATTTGTGCATCAAAGGACACTATCACAGAGCAAAGAGGCAACCCAGAGAATATGAGGAAAACGTTTGCAAATTACACATCTAATAAGAGATTAACATCCAGAATATACAAAGAACTCCTACAGCTCAACAACAAAAAAAACTATTTAAAATGGAAAAGGGACTTGAATAGACATTTATCTAAAAAAGATATACAAATGGCCAAAAAGCAAAAATGCTCAATATCATTAATCATTAGGGAAATGTAAATCAAAACCACAATGAAATACTACTTCGCACCCATTAGGATGGCTATCAAAAAGTCAGAAAATAGCAAATATCGGTGAGGATGTGGAGAAACTGGATCCCTGGTGCATCTTTGGTAGGAATGTAAAATGGTACAGCAGCTATGGAAAACAGTCTGATGATTCCTCAAAGAATTAAGCGTAGAATTTCCATATGCTCCAAAAATTCCATTACTATATATACTGTCAAGAAAATTGATAGCTGAACAGAATTATTCACAATAGTCGAAAAGTGGAAGCAACCTAAATGTTCATCAAAGGATGAATAAACAAAATGTGGTATATACACACACAATGGGAAACTCTGATACGTGCTACAACATGGATCAGCCTTGAAGACATTATGCTAAATAAGCCAAACACAAAGGAAAAAATATTGTATGATTTCATTTGTAGGAAGTAACTAGAATAGTTTAATACACTGATTCAGAAATTAGAACAGTGATTACCAAGGGCTGGCAGGGGTGGAGGGTGAATGGGATGTTATTGTTAAATGGGTACAGGGTTTCAGTATGTGATGATGAAAAAGTTTTGAAGATGGATAGTGGTGATGATTGCAGAATAATGTGAATGTGCTTAATGCCACTGAACTGTCCATTCAAAAATTGTAAAAATGGTAAATTTTATGTTACATGTATATTACCAACAGTTTAAAAAACAGGCAAAAGAAAAGTATATTGTTCAGGGATTCATACTTGGTTAATGAAACTATGAATAAAAGCAAAAAGATGATCATGAAAAAAAGAAAGGAAGTACTGATTCATGCTACAACATGAATGAAACTTCTATACTAAGAGATAGAAATGAGCAGACAAAAGTTGTATGATTCCGTTTATATGAAATGTCCAGAATAGGTAGGTCTATAAACAGAAAGGTTATTGCCTGATGCTAGGGAGAGGAGAATGAGTGACTGCTAATGGGGACGGTTTATTTGCAGGGTATTAAAAATATTTTAAAATTAGACAGTGGTGATAGTTGCACAATTCTGTAAATATACAAAAGACCACTAAATTTCACCCTTTTAAAGCATGAATTGTATGATGGGAGGGAGCACTCCTTGGCCCATATGTAAATTCTCCCTCTCCTTCGATTCTTTCAAGGATAGCCTTTGTCAAGTTAAAAGAAAGTTTTGCTTTGACCCAATATAATTTATAACTGTGTAATTGGAACACAGCATTTCATGGTTCTTCCCAAGGTGACATATCTCTACTAATGGAGAGGTGGCTGGCAACTTTTGAGTACCAATTTTTCTCACTGAAACAACAAAAATTTGAGTTCTCTGAGTATCCCTGATGCACGTGTTTATAATGGTGAATGGAACTCAACTGAATTGAGCCCCTCAAAAAATCTAATCCTCCGACATCCCTCCATACACTCAATTCCTGCCTCTTGAGGGGTAATTAGTTCTACCTCCTGTGTGACTGAGACTTTGGGAATTTATTTTCTTATCAAATGCTTGATCCTAAAAAGGAATATACTTTTAAAGATAGCTTGGTTCTGTAATTTTTCCAGAGAGACTGATTATCTGGATCCAGATATGCAGTTTTCTTTAGTGTGATTTATTTTTTATTTTTTATTATTATTATACTTTAAGTTCTAGGGTACATGTGCATAACGTGCAGGTTTGTTACATATGTATGCTTGTGCCATGTTGCTGTGCTGCACCCATCAACTCATCAGCACCCATCAACTCGTCATTTACATCAGGTATAACTCCCAATGCAATCCCTCCCCCCTCCCCCCTCCCCATGATAGGCCCCGGTGTGTGATGTTCCCCTTCCCGAGTCCAAGTGATCTCATTGTTCAGTTCCCACCTATGAGTGAGAACATGCGGTGTTTGGTTTTCTTTTTTCAATCTTGTCTGATAAGAGTCCCATTCCTTTTGCAGGATCACTTTTAGGAGAATTTTATTTCATGGGACAGCTTTGAAAAACACAGGAATGCACCTTTAACAGATTACACATCCTGGATTAAAAGAGGTAGAATAAGGTGGGATTATGAGCAATGGGTACCCTTACATTAGTTATAAATGTGTGGAGGGAGGAGGATGTGCTGTAATTTCTGAAATATAATGAGGGTGTAATTTACAATATAGAGCAATAAAGTGCACAGTAAATTGACACGAGGGACACATATGGATCAGTTAGCAGTGGTTAACTCTGAAAAGTGAGACTGAAAGAGGGATTAGGCTGGGTGCAGGGGCTCATGCCTATAATCCTAGAACTTTAGGAGGCCAAAGCAAGAGGATCACCTGAGCCCCAGAGTTCAAGACCAGCCTACACAACAGAGTGAGATCCTCATCTCTACAAAAATACTTAGCCAGTGTGGTGGTGTGTGCCTATAGTCCCAGCTACTTGGGAGGCTGAGGGGGGAAGTTCGTTTGAGCTGGGAAAGTCGAGGCTGCAGTGAGCTGTGATTGAGCCACTGCACTCCAGCCTGGATGACAGAGTGAGACCCTGTCTCAGAAAAAAAGCAAAAAACAAAAACAGAGAAGAAAGGGGGCTTCGAATTTTACTCCCTAAACTACTACAAGTATTTGTTTAATATAAGGGAAACTCCCAGATAAGCAAGAGAAAAAGCAAGATAAATTAGTTTAAAAAATAGATAAAAAGTATTGGCTCATGTAACTGTAAATAGCAAAGGTAGGGTAGACGTTACCTGTGGTTTGATCGGGCTCTGACTCCATTTTTTCTCGAGTCTTTTGAATCTGCCTTCTTCAAGCAGTGGCCTCACCTTTGGATGGCGCCTGTCATTAGAGTAAAATAACTGCAGCAGTGTCCAGACTAATACCCACACCCACGCTCTCCCCCAGCCACTGAAACAAAGTCCTGAGCCTTACTTTGTTTGAATCACCTGCTCACTCATGAGCTAATCTATGTGGCAAAGAAGAGGAGATGAAACCAATTGTCTTAGGTCAATCAAGGCTCACCCCTGGTTAGCCCCACCCAACACCAGCTGTTGGGAAGTAAAAGGTGGAGTTGATTCAATACCCACTGAAGCTCCTGCTCCAATCTGTATTTTTACTTGGGCCCTCCCAATCTTATCTGCTTAGGAAAACTGAGGCACTGTTGAAATTGTGGAGCCCTTATAAATTCAGATACTCATGCCAAGTCTATGCTTACACATCCTAATGCAAGCCCTGTCTCTTCCTGTTGCCGCAAGCAAAGTTCCCAGAATCTCACGCCAAGCCCTTGTTTGAATGATCTTGAGTTTACTACATTAGTTTACTACAATTTCTTGCTCTTATACTAGCTAGATTTAGCTAATTGAACCGAAAAAAGAAAATATGCTCAAGCTAATAGTTTAAAGCCAGACTCCATAAAGAGTTTATTATCCCTTTGCAAAAGGAGGAAGTCCCTGCAGACTTCAGGCTGTATGTGGGAGGCAGAACACTCTGATTCAGGAAATTTCACCAAGACTGACAAGAGTGAGCCCAGTCCAGCAATACTGCATAATAATAAAAGCTTTGGCACAATACTCCCCCTAATTGGCTCCGCTTCCACTGGTCCCAAACCTGCTCTCAGAGACTCTGCCCATGATTCTTCTGCTATTCATGACATTCAGCCTGTCCCTGCCCCACCTCCTCACCAAGTCTCCAAGACTTAAGGACTGCACATACACTCCACTACACCACTGATGCCACTCCCTGACGTACCTGCTCAAAGATTTTTCATCAGTCCTTCCTACGGCAGCTTCATCCTCCCAATTCCCATCACCCTTGAAGTCGAGGCCAGCCCCACCTTCTCCATGAAGATCTCCCCCACATAAACAACCCATGTAGATTTCTGCTAAATCTGAACTATAATATCTGGAGTAGAGGCTATTAAATGATGCCTCAAATATTGCTCTGGGCCAGGCACTGTGGTTGGTGCTGGAAATGGAGCAATATTTCTGATTCTGTCTTGTTCCCCACCTCTGTCAAGTTCGCAATTTGACTGGAGACTCCAGTGGAGGTTTTTGGTTTTTAGGATAAAGACGCCTGTCTTCTTTTCTGCTTTCCAATCAGTTCCCAGCACAGGACGCTGGTGTTGCCTCATTCTCACGGGTAATGGGTCCTCACCGGTAATTTCCATGTTCTTGCCTTTTCTGACCCTTTTTACAACATAAATACAAAACTTGAGCAGTACCTTGTTCCTTCAGGGCCCTGTTAGGTGACTAGGTCAATTTGTAAACCAGGAATTATAATAAATTCCGTGTGTTAGTCTTCTTCAAATGCTTTAGCTTGAAGAAATCAGTCATATAAGGTACAAAGCAAGGCCATGGGGGTTGCTATGAGGAGGTACAGGGGATGGTTTAGTGTCTTCTGACCACACAATTGTTGGAAGGGTAAAATAATAACAGCTATAACCACTTATGTTTTTACTCCATCGTGTAAACATGCTTTCTTCCCCATGGATTATACCACCTTGTAAGGTAGGCAGTATTATTCTTCCCATCAGAAGGTCAGTTCCATGAAAACAAGGATTTTTATGTTTTGCTCACTGTTATATTTCCAGCATCTAGAACAATGCCTGATACATAAAACATCAGTGAATATTTGGTGGGTGCACAGATGAATGAATGATCAAACATTTTATAGGAAGAAGAGTTAGGGTCCAGATAGACTAAGTGATGAGTCAAATGGCTAACTCAGTTTTAACCCAATAGATGCCTGGAAAAGGGACAAAAAAACACAATTTTCCAGAGAATAGTCAAAGGTGTACTAAGAAAAACTGTTAAATCTTATTAGTTGTCAAAAAAATTTATAAAACAGAGACTTGTATTATGGACCAGGTCTATCTTAGTAAAAGTCCCAGGTGCACTTGAAAAGAATTTGTATTTTATAGTGGTTAAGTATAATGTCCTATAAATAATAATTAGGACAAGTTGGTTGATACTGTCGTTCCAATCTTCCATATCATTACTGATTTTTGTCTATTTCTAGTATTTGCTAACAGAGAGATGTTGAAATCCCCAAATATAAATATGAATTTGTCTGTTTTCTCCATCTATTTTTATTTTACATATTTTGGAGCTTTGTTATTAGGTACATACACTTTTAGTAGTTTTGTGTCTTGACTCACCATCATGGAATGTACCTGTTTAATTCTAGTCATGTTCCTTATCTTGAAATCTACATTCTTGACATTATTATAGGCACACTAATTTGCATAGTAGACCTTTCTAACCATTCTTTTACTTTTAACCTATCTGTATCTTTATATTTAAAGTATATCTCTTAAATCAGCATATAGTTGTCTTGCTTTAAAAAAAAATAAAAGCCTTATAGTCTCCCCTTTTTAATTAAAGTGTGGTTTTTGTTTTGTTTTGTTTTGTTGAGACAGAGTCTCGCTCTGTCACAAGGCTGGAATTCAGTGGCGTGATATCAGCTCACTGCAACCTCCACCTCCCGGGCTCAATTGATTCCCCTGCCTCAGCCTCCCAAGTAGCTGGGACTACAGGCACACGCTGCCACGCCCAGCTAATTTTTGTATTTTTAGTCAAGACAGGGTTTCACCATGTCGGCCAGGATGGTCTCCATCTCCTAACCTCATGATCCACTCACCTCAGCCTCCCAAAATGCTGGGATTACAGGCCTGAGCCACCATGCCTGGCCTACTTAAAGTTTAATCCATTAATGTTTGTAGTGGGCTGAATAATGTACCCTCGAAATTTATGTTTTCCCAGAACCTCAGAATGTGACCTTATTTGAAAATTGGTTTTTGCAAATATTAGTTAAGATGAGGTCATCCTAGATTAGAACAGACCCTAAATCTAATCCAATTATAAGAAGAGGAAAGGATACACAAAGAAACACAGAGGTAAGAAGGCTATGTGAACCCAAAGGTAAGGATTAAAGTGTTGTAGCTACAGGCCAAGGAGTACTAAGAATTGCTGGTAATTACCAGAAGCTAGAGGTATGAAACAGATTCTCCCTCAGAGCCTCCAGAAGGAATTAATGCTGCCCAACACCTTAATTTTGTACTCTGGCCACCTAGACTATAAGAGAATAAATTCTGTTGTTTTAAGCCACCTAGTTTGTGGTAATTTGTGTCAGTCCTAGGAAACTAATATATTTATTGTAATCATTGATATGATTGTGTTCATGTCTAATGAAATAATTAATTTCATGTGTCAACTTGACTAGGTCAGTGGATGCCCAGATAGCTGGTAAAACATTACTACTGTGTCTGTGAGGGTGTTTCCAGAAGAGATTAGCATTTGAGTTGGTAGATTAAGTAAAGAAGATCTCCCTCACCAGTGTGGGCAGCTATCACCCAAACCATTAAGGACCCACCCAAATAAAACAAAAAGGAGGAGAAAGGGAGAATTTGCTCTCTCCTTGAGTTAGACATCCATTTTCTCCTTCCCTTGGACATTAGAGCTCCTAGTTCTCGAAACTTTGAACTCTGGGACTTACACCAGCATTCCTACCTTCTCCCCTACATCCCACCTTCCAGTGCTCAGGCCTTGGAGTAAAAGTTACACCATCAGCTCCCCTCAATTACACCATCAGCTTTCCTAGTTCTCCAACTTGCTGATGGCATATCATGAGACTTCTCAGCCTCCTTTTGGGTGAATGAATTCCAATAATACATCTCCTCTTATATGTCTCTATATATTCTATTGGTTCTGTTATTCTATTAGAATGCTGACTAATACATCTACCATGGTGATTTTTGATTCCCTATTTCCCTTGTGTTATTTCTTTGTCTTCCTTTTCCGTCTTTTAAAATGTTAAATTAATATAGCATTTTTTTTGTATTTCAAATTATTTCCTCTGTTGGTTTTTTCATCAATATTTCTTTGTTGTATATATTAAAGTGGTTGCTGTGGAGATTATGATATAATATGGCTCTTCAACTTATCACAGTCAACCCAGAATTAACACTATACCACTCCACAAATAATGAATAAGTCTTCTTTTCTTTTTTTTTTTTTTGAGATGGATCACTCTGTTGCCCAGGCTGGAGTGCAGTAGTGAGATCTTGGCTCACTGCAATCTCCACCTCCCGGGTTCAAGCGATTCTCCTGCCTCAGCCTCCCAAGTAGCTAGGATTACAGGCATCCGCCACCACGCCCAGCTAATTTTTGTAGTTTTAGGGAGATGGGGTTTCACCATGTTGGCCAGGCTGGTCTCAAACTCCTGACCTCATGATCCACCCACCTTGGCCTCCCAAAGTGCTGGGATTACAGGCGTGAGCCACTGTGCCTGACCATAATGAACAAATATGAAAGCAGTATTATTTCAGTAACTCCTCTTTTATCTTTTGTGCCACCAGTTTCTACAGTTTCCTCTCCCTCAAGCCTTCCATTTTCCCTTCTGATTTTCTTTTCTCATCTTTCTCAATGCCAAATGATCTCATCACGAGGCCAGGTTTTTACCCCATCTTACAGACTACAGCATATCTGTTAATGTTGGATTTTCCCATAAAGTAATGATACAGACAGAAGATAGAAATTATTTAGGCAGATGCTGGGGGCAAGAGAGTCCTCAGCAGAATTTCCCTTGTAACAAAAAGCAGCCCAAGAAATCATATCTTTTCTAACCAAGAGCAGCCTGAAAGATCAAGCTGCAAACATAGATAAGGAAGCTGGAAGCTTGCACAGGGGAATACCAGCAGCGGTGCCAATAGAAAGGGTCTACTTGGGGCCAGGCGTGTCCACCATGGAAGCTCCACCTTCCCTTTTTTCTTAGCACATGTATGGTAAGAAAGAACTGGGCAATATGGAGAAGCTCAGGCAGAGAACCCACCTGCATAATAAAAGATTCGGGTGGAGGCTGCCAGAGATTCACACCCTATGCAGATGGCACACCTGGTCCTGACCTGGTTTTCATGCCATATATGGATCAGATACCACCTCCTCACTAGCTTATCTATAAAAATGCCTGCATTTCACCACAGATCAACAATGCATTTTTCCAAAACCCCTCTCTGTAGCAGAGAGCTATTCTCTTTCTTTCGCCTATTACATTTCTGCTCTTAACCTTACTCTTGGTGTGTCCGCATCCTTGATCTCCATGACCGTGAGACAATGAACCTCGGTTATCACCCCAGACAACGAGGCTGCTTCAGTAACTGAGAATTCATTTAAGAGTTGATCTGTTTAGAGAAAATGATGCGCTCATTATGACAGCATCACCAACACTCAGATTGATGGATCTGGGAAGAAATGAATGAAATGGTCCAATGAAGGCTACAAGTGACAGAAAAGAATGCTGTGATTAGGCCAGTAGAGGGATGAGTTCTGTGAGCTGTGGCTGACCAGGTAGGCCTGAGGTCACAGGACCTCCTGAGCCTCCCACAGAAGGAGCTTGGAGTTCATCCTGATTGAGATGAGGGGGAAAAAAAATACTAGAGGAAACGAAGTCAGGGAGTGACATGGCATGACTGTCATTTTAAGAAGATCCCTCTGGCTGAGCTGTGAAAGGCCTGGCCTGTAGGATGGTGAGAATGGAAACAGGCAGGCCAGTTAATAGGCAGTTGCCATTATCCAGGAAGAGGGGTTGGGAAAGATTGATTTCTCTGAACTTCCCGGAAAGACTGTTTTAAAACTCCATTTCTCTGACTCAGTAAGTGTATTTAATAAGGGAGCAGCCTCAGACCATGAGGTGAAAGACGAGATGGCTTGCCTGCACCACAGCTGCAGAGCCAGCTGTCAGATGTAATAAACTGCATTTACCTGAAGAGCTGGGGAAAGTGGCAGCAGAGATCAGCCGCTTGGAACAGCTCATTCCCTCCACCCATGGACCCCTCCAATTGACTTGGGCATGCTAAAGTGAAGGAAGCCAAATGTTATGGATTCTACTGGTTGCCTTGGCAATAGCTTATTCCACCTTTTCTAAAGTTGAGGAAATCCTCTTCCAAGTTGAAAAAGCAATCTTTGAAGCGTTTGGCAAGACGCAAACTGTTACAAAGGCAGTAGGTTAGCTTTTAATGTGTGTTTGAAGGAAAAATTTGCCCTTTTTAAGGTCTGCTGACTTCTTTTTGAATGTCAAAACAGGTAGCCCCAGGCATTTTCCTTTCAGGAACTCTCTTCAGGGGCTTTGCCTCACAGCAGATGTGGGGGATCTGGTGGGGGCAGTCGGAGGGAATAAGGAGTGATTAAGGCAGTCTGCGGGAAGTAACCTGGCAGAAATAGTCCTGCCATTCAAGACCCTTCTCCTCCCAGCACAGCAATCAACAGGCCCTCCTGTCAGCATCTGCCTACCCCACTGTATCTGAGTGGAGAGGATATTAGCACCCGCCTCTTACTAGCAAGAGGGGACTGAACCCATGCCTTGCTGCTTGTAGATTTAAGATGTGCTGGAGGGGCCCAGTGGCTCACGCCTGTAATGCCAGCACTCTGGGAGTCCGAGCTGGGTGGATCACAAGGTCAAGAGATTGAGACCATCCTGGCCAACATGGTGAAACCCCATCTCTACTAAAAATACAAAACTTAGCTGGGCATGGTAGCTCGTGCCTGTAGTCCCAGGTACTCGGGAGGCTGAGGCAGAAGAATCGCTTGAACCTGGGAGGTGGAGGTTGCAGTGAGCCGAGATTGTGCCACTGCACTCCAGTGTCGCGACAGAGTGAGACAACGTCTCAGGGAAAAAAAAAAAAAAAGATTTATGATGTGGTAAAAACAAACCACCACCAATTACAAAATATTTGAGAACCTGTTATGCAACTGTCACTGTGGTATGTGCTGGAGATAGAGTGGCTGACAACAGAAGTATGTGTGTCTGCTCTCAGGGAGCTTACCTTCCAATAAAAAGAATCAGAAGAGAAAAATTTCCTCAGAAATGATTTTGCAAGGACCCTGTTCTTAACCCCGCTCCTCCCTGCAGATGGAGCCACAGTGTCATGCTCTCCTCCTACTCATTTGTGGGGGTTGTATCCTGATCTTCATGTCCCTAAACACTAGTTGGGCCATTGCCTTACATAAACTGCTTGCCCAGAACTAGAAAGCGACTGTCTACCTGACATAGGCCTTCCTTCTGGATTTACTCGCCAGAGTGCAAATACTTGCCCAACTGCCCTCCAAGTTTTCCAGGCCCTTTGGCCCATCAGAGTGCCATTTGAGCTAATCTAAATTTTCCCATGTCTATCCCACCAGTATCTGCCTGGCTATAATGAAGCTCAGGCCCCAGTATGCTTCCTGCTTGAGGCTACCTTAAAGTAGTTCTGGCCCTTGAATATGGTTTATCTGCATGAGGCCATCTACCTCTTTTTTTCTTTCCCTTTGATACTAAAATAAAAATAAAAATTAATTTGTCTAGAATTTTCTTTCTCAACAATATTTCTTTCCTTAATTGCAACTTGAATCTGCACCATCACATCCCAGGGCAGTGGATATCAAATCTGGCTACACATGAGAATTACCTGGTGTTTTAATCCTACCCTAGACAAATTCAGAATTTCTGGAGGTAGGACCATGGCATCCGCATTTTTTAAAAGCTCCCCATGGGGCCAGACACAGTGGCTCACACCTGTAATCCCAACATTTTGGGAGACCAAGGAAGGTGAATCACTTGAGGCCATGAGTTTGAGACCAACCTGGTCAACATGGCAAAACCCTGTCTCTACTATTAGAGATGGATAATTGCTATTATAAGTAATGGCAAGACCACAATTACTTATGCATCAACCTAATAAAAAAATACAAAAAAAATTAGCCGGGTGTGATGGTATATGCCTGTAATCCCAGCTACTAGGGAGACAAAGACATGAGAATCGCTTGAACCCAGGAGGCGGAGGCTGCAGTGAGCCAAGATCTGTGTCATGAGACTGTCTCAAAAAAAAAAAAAAAAAACCTCCCCATGGGATCTACCATTCATTCTGGCTTGACAATCACTTCCTGAGGAGTCTATATCCCAGTTGAGATGTGTGAAGGGCGAGGGCTAGCAGAAATGCCATCAGGGACAATCTGCAGATTGCAAAGGTAAGGATAGTCCAGGACAAAAGTTAACCAGCAAAATAAACCATAAACCAGAGCCTGATTGCCTTAGAGGAAACATATACTGCTTTGGTCTGATACTGATTTCTTTTTGGCAAAGCTTTTGTAGAAATCCAAGTCCAGGGAATTCTTGAGTTCTATGCTCAGAAGTTCTATACTCAGGAATTCCTGGGTTCTATACTCAGAAGACACGTAAGATTAACCATCACTGATCGGGCGCAGTGGCTCACGCCTGTAATCCCAGCACTTTGGGAGGCCGAGGTGGGTGGATCACCTGAGGTCAGGAGTTGGAGACCAGCTTGGCCAATATAGTGAAACTCCGCCTCTACTAATAGCCAGGCGTGATGACAGGTGCCTGTAATCCCAGCTACTTGGGAGGCTGAGGCAGGAGAATCACTTGAACCCAGGAGGTGGAGGTTGCAGTGAGCCAAGATCGTGCCATTGCACTCCAGCCTGGGCAACAAGAGTGAAACTCCGTCTCAAAAAAAAAAAGATTAACCATCACAAATGTGTATTGGACTCAGACCAACCAACCTGCATTTGAATCCCAATTTTGCCACTTAATAGTTGTTTAATTCTCTGAGCCTTCTTTCATGTGTAAAATAGAAATAATAATACAAATCTTGCAGGATTCTTATAAGAATTAAATTCCAAAATATATGTAAAATGCCCAATACATAAGTGCTACCATATGGTAGTCATTTTTATGATCTTCACTCATAAATTCCTCTTCTGGTACTCTACACTCAGGAAATAACCTGAAATATGAAAACATTTTATGATCAAAGAAGTTTTTTACTTTTTTTAATGTTTTCAATTTTTAAGTTTTCTTTTTCTTTTTCTTTTAAAGATGGGGCCTCACCCTGTCACCCAGGCTGGAGTGCAGTGGCATGATCACTCCTGGCTCAAGCGTTCCTCCCACCTCAGCCTCTCGAGTAACTAGGACCACAGGAGTGTATCAACGTGCTTGGCTCATACTATTTATAATATGAAAAATGCCCAACCATAGAAGAATTGCTAAAGAAACTACAGCCGGAGAGAATACTAAGCAGCCATTAAAACTGATTATTGCAAAGTATCTTTAACACTATATGAAAATATTCATGCCACATAAAGTAATAAAAGCAGGACACAAACATTTTATACATTGTATTTGTTTGACTATGGTAAAAAAGGACAATACAATATTTCAAAAGAAAATACTACAAAATATTAAGTTTCTTTTTGCTTTTTTTGTTTTGTTTTGTTTTTTTGAGACAGACTCTTGCTCTGTCACCGAGGCTGGAGTGCAGTGGCACAATCTCAGCTCACTGCAACCTCCACCTCCCGGTTCAAGCGATTCTCCTGCCTCAGCCCCCTGAGGGCTGGGATTACAGGCACCTGCCACTATGCCTGGCTAATTTTTGTATTTTTAGTAGAGACAGAGTTTCACCATGTTGGTCAGGCAGGTCTTGAGCTCCCAATCAGGTGATCTGCCCGCCTTGGCCTCCCAAAAGTGCTGGGATTACAGGCGTGAGCCACCGCACCTGGCCCAAAATATTAAGTTTTACAATTGCTTTTTTCTTTCTGTATTTTCCAATGCAACAATGACTTTGTATGTTTTAATAATTGGGGAAAATTAAAACAATTGTTTTGACCATGGAATACTATGCAGCCGTAAGAAGGGATGAGATCGTGTCCTTTGCAGGGACATCGATGGAGCTGGAAGCCATCATCCTCAGCAAACTAACACAGGAACAAAAGACTAAACACTGCATGTTGTCACTTATAAGTAGGAGCAGAACAATGAGAACACATGGACATACTTGGCGGGGAACAACACAAACTGGGGCCTGTCAGTGGGGGTAAGAGGGGAGAACATCAGGAAGAATAGCTAATGGATGCTGGGCTTAATACATAGGTAATGGGTTGACCTGTGCAGCAAACCACCATGGCACACATTCACCTATATGACAAACCTGCACATCCTGCATATGTACCTCGGGACTTAAAAGTTGAAGAAGAAAAAAATAAAATAACTGGTTTTGAATACATACAGCCTCAGATTGCCCTTAGTGATGACCTCCGTTTGTCAGGGTTGCAGTGTGGTGACTGTGGGCACACCCTCTCCCTCCAGCTGGCCCTGAGCTGCCCACAGGGAGACCAGGTAGGCACACCCCAGGCTGGCTGCCAGCAGTTTTTAGATGGTTTCTAGCCAGGCTGCCCCATGGAAATGTTCCAAATATTTTTTCATCAGTTGGCTCCCTCAAAACATGAGACCCACATTTCCAACACAGCGGCCTAAATAATATAAGCTCCATTTTCTTGATTTATGGAGAAAAAGTGAAAGGGTGTCCATGGACATTAGGGCAGTCTCCTGTTTCCTAGCCTTGGAGGTAGAGTTAATACATAGAAGCATGATATGCCAATTCCCTGGTAAGATGTTCTTCACAGTGCTACGGATCTAATTAGTCTGACTAAGAGGGACACTTAGCTAAAATTATCAAACCTTCCAGACAACAAAGGGTTGGCTGACCAGAAACCAGCACCCAAGAACCAAGATAACTCCTTGCATTGCCTCAGTTCATGAGCTACATGTGTGATTAGAAAAATAAGTTACTCACCACAAAAATCACAGAGTAAGAGACAGCAAAGAAGAGGAAGGTTGTCTTCTCCCTGCAACCAAATATGCATAGATAAAGGAGAAGTTAGGGTCAAAATGTTGTCAGTGTGACAAAAGCTGAATTTCTGCTTGGGATGGAAGATCAGGAAATGATTTTTGCAGTTTATTAATAATTTAATCATAGTCTTTGCAGCTGCCATCATGAATGAGTAATACCCTTTCCGACAGACACAGGCGTGAAGTCAAAGTAGATACCATGGGCATCTCTTCTTTCATCTTCTCTCCTCCCCTTCAAACATATTCCTCCACCCTGTATTGCATTGCTGTATTTCCTGCCAAGCCTTGGCTAGATAAGAGGTTAACTAATAAAAGCATAGGGTGTGCCCAGCTCCCCTGCAGAGACATTCACTAATAATGAGAGCGTTCTTTGTGGAGGAAGAAAAAAAACATTTTTTTTCCATTATGAAAGGTAGCTGTTAATATTTTAGTATAATTCCTTTCAGTCTTTACTCTGTGCATAATTTTTGTTTGGACTTTTGAGTATAGCTGAGATGACATTGTATGTATGATTATAAAGCCTACTATGTTTTCATGTAACAAGCATTTCTCCAAATTATTATAGACTCATAGGAAGGATCATTTTTTTAGGGGACATGTAATATTCCACTCAGCCAATGGGCCATAATTTACTGAACTCTTTCTCTATTGTCATAATTCCTCTTAAGGGAGGAATTGTTCTAAACTTAGATGCTTTTAAGTCCTAAAGTAATAATAATTGCTCTATTACTATATAATAGTAATAATAATTGAATACTCACTACATGCCAGATATTCTAAACATTCTTTATTAACTCATTTAATCCTCACAGCAAATGTTAAAACAAGAGTACTATTAATTTTACTATCATGCGGTAGGTAACAGTTTGCAAACCTGTGAAATAAAGGCATGTTCCAGCGAACAAACAGAAGTTTCCAGTTTTATAGCAAAAGTTCCTGCCCAGATGTCCAATCAAATCTGTGTATGCAAATAAAAGTTGCAAACTTGCCTAGTTTCCATTGATTGGCACAGCTGAGTTCTGGTTGGTCAATACAACTGATCCTTGATTGGTTGATATAGCTCAGCCCTGATTGGTTGGCTCTGGTGAGCTCTGAAAGTCCCAAAGTTAAGCAGAGGTGAGATTTTTCTGGAAACTCAGAGTATGGCCATGTGGCTTTATTTTTAAATTTAGGCCTACTTAGCCTCCTGGGCTCCATCTTGAAGGACTGGCTTAGCCACCCAGGATCCATCTCAAAGGACGTTTTTAGGTTCACATTTGTTCACAGTATAGAGATGGCAAGGAACTTGCTGAAGCTCCCAGCTAGGAAGTAGGAGAGCATAGCTTTTAATACATGCATTTTGGCTCCAGCACTTGCGTTCTGAAGTACAAGATGGATGATAAGAGGCAAGGGTCCAAGTGTGAGCTGGAGTCACAAGTTCAAAGTCCAAGAACAAGAGCAGAACTGCTCAGCATGAGAGAAGGAGAGGAACTCTGTCGTTGAAAGAGTTCAACAACAGGAGGGGAGGTAGAAAATGAAGGAAAAGAGAGAAGAATCAAATGATGATGGGGAAAGGACCAAGAGAAGAACTTGACAGTGGTGGAAAGCCAAAAATAGGACTTTAGAGAAAATCTGTCTAAAGCAGATTTTTAATAATAGCTTTATTGAGGTATAATTGACATAAAGTAAACTATATTTGAAGTATACAATAAGTTGAAACTATCGCCACAATCAAGATAGTACAAACGTCCATCACCCTAAAGTTTGTGTTCCTTGTAAGCTCCCAATCCAATCCCTGCCTAGCCAAGCAACCACATCTTCTTTCTGTCATTATAAATTGATTTGCATTTTCTAGAATTGTGTATCTATATATGGAATCATATACTATATACTCCCTTTCTGTCTGGTATATTTCACTTTGTAGTTGAGATTCATTTATGTTTTAGTATGTATAAATAGTTTATTCCTTTTAATGCTGAGAAGTGTTTCATTATATGAATATGTCAAAAATCTGTGTATCTGTTCACCTGTTGATGGATATTTGGGTTGTTTCTAGTTTGGGGCTATTACAATGAAACTGCTCTGAACATTCCTGTTCAAGTCTTTGTATGAATATCTGTTTTCATTCCACTAGGAACAGAGTTACTGAGTTATATTTTTTGTTGAACTCTGAAACTGTTTTCCAAAGTGGTCATTCCAGCAGCATATAAGAATTCCAATTCTTCAGTATCCTCACCAATACTTGATACTGTCAGTCTTTTCAATCTTAAATATTCTAAAGGTGTGTAGTAGCATCTCATTGTGATTTTAATTTGCATTTTCCTAATGACAAATGATGTTGAGCACTTTTTCATGTGCTTATTTACCATCCATATCTCTTTCTTGATGAAGTGTCCATTAAAATATTTTCCCCATTTTTCTTATTGAGTTGTTTTATTGAGTTTGGGAGTTATTTATATATTTGGATATAAATACTTTATCAGATATGTGATATGCAAATGTTTTTCCAGTCTGTGGCTTGACTTTTCATTCCATTAACAGTGTCTTTCAAAAAAGCTGACGTTCTTGATTTTTATTAAGTCCAATTTATCAATTTTTCTCTTTTATGGATTATGCTTTTGGTGTCATAGCTAAAAAATCTTTGCCTAATGCAAGGTCACAAAGATCTTCTATCTTTTGTTCCAGAAGTTTTATACTTATAGGCTTTACATTTAGATCCATGATCAATTTTGAGTTCATGAGCAAGTATGGATCAAAGATGATGTTTCAGCATATGGATAACAATCATTCCAGCACCATTTGTTGAAAAACTGTCCTCCTTACACTGAATTGCCTTTGTAATGTTGCCAAAATCAATTGACCATATATGCATGGTCAATAGAACTCTCTGTTCTATTCTATTTATCCATACATCTATCTTTACACCAGTATCACACTGTCTTGATTATAGATTTGTAAAGTCTTCAACGAAGGTAGTGTAAGTCCTCAAACTTCGTTCTTCCCCTCAAATTTGTTTTGGTTGTTCTAATTCCTTTGCATTTCCCTACCTGTGCCAATTTCTACCAAAAAAAAAAAGTGTGTTAGAATTTTCATTCGGAGTATGTTAAATCCATAAATTAATCTAAGGAAAATCGGTATCTTAACAATATTGCATCTTCCAATCCACAAAATTGGTATATCTCTCCATAAAAGGGATTTTTAAAAATGTTATCTGGCATGTGCTGATTTCAGTAGCAGTCATCTGCAAAGTTGTAAAGCAATAAATGTGTGCTTGTAAACGTGCTTTAGTTGTGTGTTTGTTTAAATACTATTGAAAGGGTTGCTGTTTGCTGACGATATGATTGTATCCTAAAAAGTCCTAAAGACTCCTCCAAAAAGCTCCTAGAACTAACAAAATAATTCAGCAAAGTTTCCAGATACAAAATTAATGTACACACATCAGTAGCTGTCCTGTACACCAACAGCAACCAAGCTGAGAATCAAATCAAGAACTCAACCTCTTTTGCAGCGGCTGCAAAAACAAAACAAAACAAAACAAAACAAAAACTTAGGAATATACCTAACCAAGGAGGTGAAAACTACAAAACACTGCTGAAAGAAATCATAGACGACACAAACAAATGGAAACACATCCCATGCTCATGAATGGGTAGAATCAACATTGTGAAGATGACCATACTGCCAAAAGCAATCTACAAATATAATTCAATTCCCATGAAAATACCACCATCATTCTTCACAGAACTAAAAAAAAAAAAAAAAAAAAATCCTAAAATTCATATGAATCCAAAAAAGACCCCACATAGCCAAAGCAAGACTAAGCAAAAAACAAATCTGGAGGCATCACATTACCTGATTTCAAACTATACTATAAGGCCATAGTCACCAAAACAGCATGGTACTCACATAAAAATAAGCACATAGACCAATGAAACATAATAGAGAACCCAGAAATAAACCCAAATACTTACAGCCAACTGATCTTTGACAAAGCAAACAAAAAACATAAAGTGGGGAAAGGACACCCTATATAACAAATGGTGCTGGGATAATTGGCAAACCACATGTGGGAGAATAAAACTGGATCCTCATCTCTCACCTTATACAAAAATCAACTCAAGATGGATCAGGGACTTAAATCTTAGACCTGAAACTACAAAGATTCTAGAAGATAATATTGGAAATTGCCAAGTTTCATGTTTTGAGCATCATGGTAAGGACTAAAGCCACCTGTGTAGAGCCAAGAGCAGAGGGCTCATGGGAAGGCAAGTCCCGAAGAATCAGTAGAAATTTGGCAGTGGACCTCTATGGGCAGTAAAACTGATGGTTCAGGAGAAACACTATCTAGATCTCAGGGGCCAGAAGATGACAGCTGAGTCATAGACTGAGAGCCCCTTCTCGGAAAGAGAAATCCCCATTAGCCATGCCACCTTGGATCTGTCCCCGGAGCGATAAAAGCACAACCGTAGCACTTCAGAAAATCTGCCCACATGACATAAGGCTCCAGAGCACTGGATTGCAATTTGTTGTCCTAGCAACTAATGATACACATGCACTCAACCACCTTACAATCACATGCAGGTTTGGAAGGTTGCAGATGTGTTTAGGGAGTCTCTGTCTCTTTTCCTTTTTCTCTTTCTAGTTTTTCTCTTTCCTTTTTATCTCTCTCTTCTGCTTTTCTCTCTTCGTCTTTCTTTCCCCTCTCACTCTCTCTTTCCTTCTTTTTAAATTTAAGTCCTCTTTTGATAAATATAAAAATCTTACATCTCTCTAACCATCCTCCCTTTGAGAATCTGGTATGCCCTTGGAAGGTGTGTGTCTCGGCCAGGCGTGGTGGCTCACACCTGTAATTCCAACACTTTGGGAGGCCGAGGCGAGTGGATCACCTGAGGTCAGGAGTTTGAGACCAGCCTGGCCAACGTGGAGAAACCCAATCTCTAGTAAAAATGCAAAAATTAGCCAGGCACGGTGGCATGCATCTGTAATTGCAGACAGGAGACTGAAGCAGGAGAATCGTTACTCAGGTGGCTGAGGCAGGAAAATCGTTTGAACCCAGGAGGTGGAGGTTGCAGTGAGTTGAGATCGCACCACTGCACTGCAGCCTGGGCAACAAGAGCAAAATTTCATCTCAAAAGAAAAAAAAAAAAAAAAAGGAGAGAGAGAGAGGTGTGTGTCTCTCACCTCACTTCTCCCTTGTCATTCACACTAAGCTGATGTACCGGGTGGAAAGTTCGCCTAGCTCTACTTGTTTCCCAAGCTGTAGAGAAAACTGTTGACTTCTGAGGGTTGCTAAATTTTTCCCTGTTTGTCCATTTTTGTTGTTGTTGTTGTTGTTTTGTTTTGTTTTTTTAACATGGCAAGACTCAATCTCACAGTTTCTGGATCAGTCAGGGTAAGGGTTGGAATTGTTCATAGGACAAGGATTCTATTTTATTTTTCAGTAGCTTCCTTGCTGAGAAACTTTCAGTAGCTACGACCTTTCTTGTGTCCATTAGGAACTGAGCAACAGGATAACAGAATGTATCCTCCAGCTGGGACTTGGACTCTACCTCGACGAAGGAATAAAATGAGCGTTATCAACTACAACCAGCAAACGAGAACTATCTTAGCTTACTGTCATAGTCCTTGCTTCTAGGAATGACTGGTTGTTTTCAAAAGCATTCTTCTTGCCCACAGCCCTGTGAAGAATAACTTCCTTGAAGACTAAGGTGCTGTTGTTCTCTGACAGTCCTCCTGCCTGGTTTAACCTATTCAACGTTTTCATCAGTGAGTTGCTGGAAAACACAGAAAATCATGGAATTATGATAGCCAGAGAGGATCAGTACTTACCAGGTATTTCATGTTTTCCAATCTGTACTTGCCAGCCTCCCCTGAAGTTAGGCTGGGGTCATGTGACTGATTCTGGCCAAGGGACTGTGAGCCAGGCACTTCCTCCAACTTATTCTTCCCTGCAGCAGAGACCTTGGGGGCCCTGTGTTCCAGATAACCCTATCAGAGAGAGGAGGGCAGCCGGACCCCCACTGGACCTCACATAAATGAGAAATAAACCTTTGTGTATTAAGCCGTCAAGGCTTAGGGGGGGGGGGGTTTGTCAGTTAGGACAGCTAACGTTAATTATGATAATGAGTATAGCCAAACCTCACACAGCTGAGAAGCTGTCTCTTGGCATAATGCCAAGTCAGGCTGAGCCACCATCAAGTGCTGTTGGCTAAAATGGAGGGAGCTGATGCAAATGCCTTTTTGCCTTTGATTCTTCCAAACTAGCAGTGAAATTCAGCTCAGTCACCACTCACAGAACGATGACCAAGGGTAGTGAGAGCAGCCTTTGTGTCATGATAAAAATGGTGTCTTGAAATAGAAACTTCAGCAACCCCTGTAAAAAAGAACTCTATCCCCTACTTGTTTACTATACTTTGGATTGCAGACGGGAGGAATAGCAACTGCTGCCTTCCCTTGGGCTGAACCCAGCTAAGCAGGCTTCACTTCCAGAGGTATACTAGGTTTCCGTTCATGCCAAGGGGTGATATCAAAAGTTCTGCAACAGGACAAAGCAGTGAATTACTTGCCTCTTGTTACTGCCAATCTGCAGCTTGTTATGGGGGAGGGAGAAGCCCTCCTCAGCTGGAAGACTGGAGGTGGTTTTCATGATTCACTGGTTACATAATACTGTCTCCCTTGGAAATCACACTGTAATAGGAATACTGGCAGCTCTACCTTCCCCACCAGCACCACCACCAATAAATAAATAGATAAAGCGCTTTTCTCTGGCTCCAAGCTTACCTTAGTTTTGCCTTGGAGCAATCACAAAGAATGCATCAAATGATTGCATCAGGGCTAGAGTCTTCCTCAAGAGGAACAGATATTATCTACAGGAAGAATGAGGAAGCTGCAACTTACCCATATTTCCTCTCAGACAAGGAGTGCTCTCTTTTTGGAGTGGTGCTGAACCAATCTATTTGGAGCTCACTGCTTACATGGCAAAGTGAGCTCTGGGAGAAGGAAGAAAGGGAATTTAAACTGCACAATAGACTCAGAATGGCAGAGACATCCACGTCAAAAAGGAGGAGAAATAGGACAGTTTTCTGCTCACCATAGAGCTCAGGCATTTTAGAATTTTTTCAGATTTGAGATGCAAAGGACTTTTGACAAGTTAGCCAAAATGACAGCCTGATGTGACAGGACCAGGACCAAGGAACAATTTTGTCAAAATGGGCTTTTCTTTTTGCCATTTTACCTATGCAGTAGCTAAAGCTCATTAACGTTACTTAAAAGAGACCAGTTCCAAGGAGTCCTCGATGCCTCCAGACAGTCCCCTGACGAGTACCCTAGTTTCTCCCAAGCCCTTGTAGAGTGCACTGTGTGTACAGTTTTAGGTCTGGATACAGCTTTCCACTGGGAGAGCCAGGCTGGGCGGTGGCCTCAAACCATCGTATGAGGCATCCTTTTTCCAGGTTTCTCCGCAGGAAGCCAAGGCCACAGAGATCACTCCCTGGGACGCTCTCAGTCTGCCTTCTCAGCAGGATGCTTGGCTGTCATTCCTCCTCTAGCTCCGGCGACCCCTATAGCCTGAAGGGGATGAGCTCATCCGTGGGCTGAGAAGGATGGTTCTGAAATTGGACCACAGGTACCGTGTTCAACTGTGTGCCTCGTCCAGAGCCAAGTTTGTTTACTTAGAATTCTAGACACAGTGAAGCCAACAAACATTATAAGGTATATTGACAGATGAAGTGATGTTCTATCTGGGGTTTGTGTGAAAATAACCAGGGTACTGGGGATAGGCAAGGGTGAAAGGTAGGTAGAGGTTATAAAGTGATCACTAATTGACACTTATTGAATCTGCGTGATGACTACATGAGGTAATACCCTTATAGGATAGTTGTGTGGATCACAGGCAAATGGATGTGCCTCAGTAAACAGAAGCTATTATCCCCACTTTACATTTGATGATGTGAGATTCAGAGAGGCTAAGTACACTTCCCTGAGCTCCCAATCCAGACCATACATATCTCATTCCGAAGTCTACGCACTTGGCCCCTTAGCTATTTTGTACATACCCAGTCCCTAGCAGAGTGCCTGCCACACAGGCCACAGCTCATCACTTACGAGGTGCCAGCCACAGTGTTAAGCACCTTGTATGGATTACCATATTTATCACCACAGCCCTAGGATCAGGTACCATTAGTACAGCCTTTTACAGATGAGGAGGCTGGGGCAGTAGGGAATTGGAACGTTTTGCCCTAGGAAAAAGTCAGTCAGGGGTGGGACTAGGATTGGAGACCTGGTCCTCTGACTCTAGAATCTGCCCTCCTAACCATGGTACTGGGTTAATGCTCTCTCTGGGTTAGACTGTGTGCAGAGCCACTTCAAGGGGAGGGCAGGTTGTGGAGATGGCCCTGGGTGATCTCTGGGCTGTCTTTGGAAACTACCAGTAAGAATTGAGTTGTTTAGAAACAATCAACAGTTATCCCCTTCTTGATACTTTTCTTACCATCAGGACTAAGACAACTTCCCCTGCTCCCCACCATTGTCCAGTCTTTATGTATCTGTTTCCTCTGCTCTTCCAGGTTTCCATGCTGTTCCCCCATTTGGCTCCTTTTTTCCCTTTCAAGGTTGTATCTGCCTAATTCTTCCTCACTAAGAGCTGAGTGGACCGAAACCTGGTTATAAAGTCAAATCTCTCAGTGATTCATCCAACTATCATTAGAGTGACAGACACTCAGCAAGGTGCTAGGATTGCAGAGATTAAAGACTGGCTCACAGTCTAGTGCTGCAGACAGAAGTTAATTCACAAATATCTACTGAGCACCTACTGTGGGCCAGGGCCTCTTGTAGAAGCCTGGGATACAATTTAGTCCAGGCAGAGTCCTCCTTCGCAGCGCTTTCATTCAAATTGAGGAGTATGGGGTAGACATCCTATGAAAAATATAAAGCAGAAAATGGGATTGCAGAAGGTAAACCAATACCTGTCATAAACTTAAGTGCTGTTCTTTTGTTAGAAGCAAGAGCAGGTGTTCCAGAAACACAAGGAAACAATGCCTGCGCTGAGTCCTAAGACATGGGGAAGCCTGTTGAAGACGGCAGACAGCCACTGGGCAGTGTGCATAGCAAGGAGTCAAGGCCTGGAGTTGTGTGACGGGGCAGCACAAACCAGTGTGTGTCTGGAGCTAACAGTGGAATCTGCAGCAAGATCACAGACAGCCTTGTCTGCAGTTGAAAGGCGCCTGGACTCTACCACTGGTCTGTTTCCTAAACTTGCCTGACATGAATCACCAGGGTACTTGTTAAAAGCTCTTCCCCAAGTTCTATACCAGATCTACGGAATCAGTGTCTTCAGAAAAGAGGCTTTGAATCAGTACTTTTAACAAGCCCTCAGATGGTTCTTATGATCAGGCAAGTTTGGAAACAGCCTGGGAGTGATGTCAGCTATGGAAATTAATTCTGCAGCAGTTCTGAACGGTGAGGGTCTGGATCCCTGGAGGCACCCCTCCCCTTACAGAACTCCACATCCCTAAACCTCCATAAGCACCTGCATGGTGAGTAGAGGGTGCTGTGCTAACCTGGCCAGCAGGCTTCTACACCTCTTGACCTAGTAAGGCTGATGTAACCTTTGCCACCAGAAGAATTTTTGCAAATCAGTGTATTTCCACAGGTAGAAATCTAATAACAGACATAGAAAAAATGGAATATATTCTATTGCTCTTTTTTACTGTTTTCTCTTCTCTTTTTATCAGATGATAAGGGCTTGTGTTTGCAAGGTGCACTAGCTACAGACTGACTAAACATTGCAATGATAAAAAGGATAGAGGAAAGCAAGAGGGTACATCTGGGAGGAGACATTAAAGTGGTGAACAGAAATGTTTACGGGTCAGAAAATTACATTTGGAGCCATTTGGCATAGTGTTCTAGAACATGCCTTGATGAAGACAGAAATAGAATCTCAACAGAATCTCCTTCTTCTCGCATCTTTATGAGTATTGGCAAAGCTTCCTTATAGAGAGCACGATGAGAGATTTGACATTCCAGATTCTATACCTGCTGTGTAAGTGGGCTAGGGATTAGATTTCATAACGCCCAGTTAGTGTTGCTAAAGCATCCCACGATGGAAAAATGCTCTCTATTTTGGGTACCTTGGCTCTGGACAGTTCAGAAAAGATTAGTGAAAAATTATATTGCAATTCTTGGTTAATACAAAGAAAATGTTGGGGGAGGGAGGAGAGAAAAGAGAAAGGAGAAAGAGAGACAATGCCAAAAAATGAAAACTCATTTTAGCTCTTCTATTAAAGCCAGATGTATTTTAGGCCCTGTTTCTAGGCAACTGCATAATGATAATATTCTTGAATCCTTTTTTTAAAGACTCACAACTGTCAGAGTCAGTAAAGGTCAGAAGGTAATTATAAAGTAATAAGAATGACATCCGAGAGGCAGAAGTGCTCCAGCATCGCTGGCAAAGCATTGACATTTTGTATTTTGCATCCATTTTCAGAAACTCCAGGATCCTCCTTGGGGCACTTCATCACGCCCCTTTGACAAGATCACTGACCCAATCAAACCTGAAGAGGACACTGGCATTGAACCTGTTCTATCATCACACCCCGCAAATCATTCACTGGGGATTGATGAAGTTCCCACGGTGTGCATCACCCTCTGCCAGCTAGTAGGGAAGGTGGGTACCCAACAGCAAAGACAATGTCGAAGCAATAACGAACTTTATAACTGGAAATTGCCTTGGAAAGCAGACCAATAGACTCAATACACAGATAAGGAAACTGAACCCAGAGACAGGAGGAGGGGAAAGGACGGAAGAAACAAAAATCTGTTAAGTGCAATGGATGTGCCTACTCTGGGTTCACTGAGGATGGAGCAGATCTTCTAACTAGTGTTCACTTTGCTATTGTGTGTGTGGCCTTGGAACAAAGAAGGAAACTGACATTTATTGAGTTCCTCAAGTGCTTTGCTACTCTCTTTATTTACATTATCATTTGATTTTCAGAATTGCATAGGGTTTCTAGGCATCATTCCTAGTTTACAGAGGTCAAAGCAGGGCCTTAGAAAAGTTAAGTCTTCCTGACTCCCCATGCATATTTGATCTTGGAGGTCTGTGTTAAGTCCTCACTTGCAAAATGATGATAAAACCACATATCTTGCAGGGTACTTTACAAAATTAAATGAGGTCATTTATGTGACTACCTAGCACAGTGCTGGACATATGGTGAGTCAGAGCACTGAACTGCTTTTATCAAAACCTTCCAGTAGCTTCCATCCCATGAAGTAAAAGCTGGGCCCCTGCCCTGGCCTACAGGGCCTGCACCATCTACAAACTCCCCTTTGGCTCATTCACCTTCCTGACCTCCGTTCCTGCTGCTCTCCTGCCCTCCCAGGCCATCTCCCAGAGGAGCATGCCTTCCTGTGGCATCCACCTCAGAGACCACCCTATTCAAAATCTGCAGCTCCTTGCTCCCCACCCTCAACACCTGTATCCTTCTTCTCTGCTTTACATTCTCCGTAGCACTTATCACCGCCTAAGGCACTCTCTATTGTTATTCATTTTCTGTTCCCCCACACACTGGAGAGGAAGCTGCGAAGGCAGGAATTCATTTGTTTTGTCCTTGCTGAATCCTCAGCACCTAGCAGATGCTCGAGAAATGTTTGTCAAGTGAATAAACGGATATTCTCTTCCTTCCTCCCACCTTTCCTCTCTTGGTCACAGATGGTATTAGATCAGATGTCTCTGCCCTTCCAAAGTAGGAAAAAAAAAAAAAAAAAAAAAAAAAAGAGAAAAACTTGAACTGTCAGTAAGTACAAAACACAGTTAACGGGCTCCAAGACAAAGGGCATGTCCAAACCAGAGACAAATAATGTTGCCTGGGCCTCTTTACCCACACTATAAGTCCTTCCTGAGTTTGAGGTGTCTAGACTCTGTTTCCTTTTTTTTCTTTAAGTGTTCACGTGGCTTGTCCCTGTAGCATGAAGGCACCCTTTCTCTGCTTTCCAATATTTCGGTATTAACTGACTACTCGGTGTCAGACTCCATGCTCTGTGCTGGATGGTACACAGGATGTGCTTACAGCTTACTGGCAGAGACAATCACCCACCACCAGGCTCAATATACTATAACATGGCAAAGGCTAAGATGGAACTCTATCCTGTGGGGGGGCGGTCCCAAAAAGCCGGGCGGCGGGGGGGCATTTAATCCCCGCTGAAAGTTCAGAGGACACTTCCCAGAGACATCTCGAAGGATAACTGAGAGTTAGCCGGGCCAAGACAGAGCAGGAGGGAGCTCCAGTCAGAGCTCAGCCTAAGCAAATGCAGAGTTATGAAACAGCATGATGTATTCAGGGAACACAAGGAGGCTTGAGTTATCAGAACGTAAGCTACAGGGCTCGGCATCTCTTATAGGCTATACGAAGGGGCTTGGACTAGTGAAATTGATCTAATTTGTTTTCAGATTGATCATCCTAATGGAGGATGGTTTTAATGCAGGCTTATTAAAGATTTAGAAAGCCAATTAAAGCAAGACTCAGGAGATTATTTAAAATGCTTTTGAGGGAGAGAGAATTCCCTGACGACTTAAGCTTAGATGACACACCTTGCCCTTTCCACATGATAACAGGAGGGGACATAGACCCTTCAGAAACCTGTGTGGCCTAGAGGCCCCCTTAGAATCAGGCATATAACCTAGAGAGAGACTAGGTGGTCTGTTCCAGTCCATGGCCAACCTACAGGGTTCACTCCAGGTCTGGCCAGCCTCATAAGACCAGAGAATCCCTTAGGAGGTAAATAATCAAGTGTGAGTTTCCTTGAAATTCAAACTCAACCAAGACCCCTGTTGACATTTCAGAGCCCACTGAGTACAACCAAAGTCCTAATAATTAGGAATTAAGACTGGGCACAGTGGATCACACCTGTAATCCCAACACTATGCAAAGATGAGACCGGAAAGTCAATTGAGCCCAGGAGTTTGAGACCAGCCTGAGCAACATAGTGAGACCCCAGCTCTACAAGAAATACAAAAATTAGCTGGGCATGGTGGCACATGTCTGTAGTCCCACCTACTCAGGAGGCTGAGGCGGGAGGATCGTTTGAGCCCAGGAGGTCAAGGCTGCAGTGAGTCATGATTGCATCACTGCACTCCAGCCTGGGCAACTCAGCAAGACTTTGTCTCTAATTTAAAAAATAAAATAAATAAAAATTTTGAAAATTAGGACTTAACTAACCCCGTCCCAAGGGATCCTCTAGACCAGAGGTTGTAGCCCATTGTATCTGTCATGGATGTTTTATTTGTCCCATGTAACATTAGAAACAAACTAAAACTACTTAAAATCCTTGCGAACATAATAAAAATCAGATTTCACATCAAAATTTAGGTTCCAGTGGCCAGGAACCATGGCTCACACCTGTAATCCCAGCACTTAGGGAGGCTGAGGTGGGTGGATCACGAGGTCAGGAGATCAAGACCATCCTGGCTAACACCATGAAGCCCCATCTCTACTAAAAATACAAAAACTTATCCGAGCATAGTGGCTGGTGCCTTTAGTCCCAGCTACTCAGGAGGCTGAGGCAGGAGAATGGTGTGAACCCTGAAGGTAGAGCTTGCAGTGAGCTGAGATTGTGCCACTGTACTCCAGCCTGGGCAACAAAGCAAGACTCCGCCTCAAAATAAATAAATAAATAAATAAATAAATAAATAAATAAATAAATAAATAGGTTCCAGCTTCTCTTTCTAAAATTCTGAAAACAGTGTCCTGCCCTGCTGTTTGGAAATAGCAAGCTAGAGTGAAACAGCAGCTCCTGACCCCTCTGGTCCTCCTTCCTCCCAAGTGGACATAATCTCATTTGCCAGTCCCTCATGGCCTTTACAGGTGACCTGATCTTCAGAGACTGACCCTAAACATTCTTGGATGTCTCCTCCTCATTCAAATCATAGTCCCCAATCTCCAGTCTGGGTTTTTCAGGTGACCAAACTCATCATTTATTTCAAGATTAAGGAGTCCTACCAATAAGTCTCCCCTGCTAACTGTCCGGGGCCAGTATTTGGTTGGGCATGGAAGACACCTTGGAAAAGGAGGGCAGGGCAGGCACTACCTGAAGGAGAGGACAGAGAAAAGCATAGACTCAGGTAAGGAGAGAGGCTAGGCAGAGCACCCCAGAGAATTAGTGCAGAAGGTAGAGCAGCTGGATAGAATATATTAAAAAAAGACATAAATGGGGAGGGCATGACTTTTCTGGCATAGGGGAGGAGCTAGAATGGAATTAATATTTTGGCAGGAAATATGAGTGGGACAGGGAGGGATTCCTCCCTTTTCAAGCCTCATGGACAAATGTTTGAAAGAAAAACATTAATGGCTATGCACTTCTAAGTTTCATTACTAATTAGAACTTAACTTGAGAGTTTTGAATGAGGTGTTAAGTACAAAATATGTTAACTTGGGCAGGGGTGAGATTTTTCCAGTTCAAAATTAATGCCCCTACAAAAGAATGAAGAGTTATGGAATGTTTCACCCAGATGGTTTGGCTCTTTGATATCTACAAACATTTTGAAATCACTTAAAATATTTTTCAGCTTTTCTATGCAGTTGCATTAGGTGATGACTGTTGGCTTACTTATTTCCTGTTCAGTTTTGCTTTGCTCTCTCTCCAAACAACTTTTCTCTTGGAAGGCTGTAGTTGATCCACAAAATTGGACTTGTAGCATTAAAAAGTTGGCTAATAATGGAGACAGAAGAGTGCAAACAGGTCATTTCATAATCTAATACCTTGTGATCAGTTGTTATCTTGCCACTCAGCATGGATTCTGAGCCTGATGACGGGCATTTTGAGGTGTGTACTTTAACTACATCAAGATGAGGCCATGGCCTCCAAACGATGGGGTTTCACCGGGGTTGCAGAAGAGCTCCAAGACTGTGCGTTGAGTACTGCCCAAAAGTAACAGGCTGGCTGACTGAGAGCTGGCACAATGGTTGGACATAGGTTTTAGTCCCTGATGGAGGAAAGAAAAGCCAGCAAAGTCAGCTTCCCGGGGTTACCTCTCTTTAAATCTTTCAATAAAAGAAACCTCTATATCGTACAAGTGTAGCCACTTTGCAGTGCCCCTCAGGACACAACGAGTAGAGGCTGTTGGAGGTGGGTGCTGGGTCAAAGTATGTCCACTCCACTGTGTACATCAACAGTTTTGTAAATTCCGGCAGTCTTCTTAAAAGAACTAAAGAGTTTGACCAACTTACAAAAGCAGTCAAGACAGAAAAATACTTGAAACTTTGTCATCATTATCTTAGGATGACGATTTTAATCATCACAAGACTTTAACCTCAAGAACTCTTGGCTTAACTGTTTTCCTTTGCTTTTTTTGGTTTAGTGAACCCATTTAATATAATCACACATATTAATCAAAAGCTCTGATCCAAGCTTTTATCCTTCTCCTCAAGCTCCTGCTATTGGGACACAGAGATGAGCAAAGTAGATCTTTTCATAAAAGATTCATTCAAGAAATTCAACCAATATTTACTGGCCACCTACTCTACATCAGGTACTCAAGGCATTTGGAGCACAATGAATAAAAGAGATTGGACTTTAAAAGAACATAGGAGCTATCACGTTTGATTTTGTAACTCAGATCTGATCTTAAGTAGACTGCATCACTTTAAGTTACTGTATACATGAGAATCTTTTTTTTGAACAATTTCACTTGGTTACACAGAATATAGCTCACTGAGGCCGGGCGCGGTGGCTCAAGCCTTTAATTCCAGCACTCTGGGAGGCCCAGGCGGGTGGATCATGAGGTCAGGAGATCAAGACCATCCTGGCTAACACAGTGAGACCCCGTCTCTACTAAAAATACAAAAAAATTAGCTGGGCGTGGTGGCAGGCGCCTGTAGTCCCAGCTACTCAGGAGGCTGCGGCAGGAGAATGGGGTGAACCCGGGAGGCGGAGCTTGCAGTGAGCCGAGATCGCCTGAGATCATGCCACTGCACTCCAGCCTGGGAGACAGAGCGAGACTCTGTCCCAAAAAAAAAAAAGAACATAGCTCACTGAGCAGCCAGAACATGCTGCCTCACCCCACAACAGAATTATGGTGAATGTAGCCCTGCTAGGATTATTAAAATTGTCTCCAAAGTATATTTGCTTGTGCTCAAAGAATGGTTTCTTGGCTGGGCGTGGTGGTTCCTGCCTGGAATATCAGCATGAGCTGGGAGGCCAAGGCGGGTGGATCACCTGAGGTCAGGAGTTCGAGGCCAGCCTAGCCAACATGGTGAACCCTCGTCTCTACTAAAAATAAAAAAATTAGCTGGGTGTGCTGGTGCGCACCTGTAATCCCAGCTACTCAGGAGGCTGAGGCAGGAGAACTGCTTGAACCTGGGTGTCGGAGGTTGCAGTGAGCCGAGATTGTGCCACTGCACTCCAGCCTGGGTGACAGAGCAAGACTCCATCTCAAAAATAATAATAAAACAAAATAAAATAAAAAAGAATGGTTTATCTACTGTGCAACATCTACCCAATGTTCATACTTCAAAAAATTAGATCAGACTGTCAAAAAATACGTAAAAAAAAACTTTTCTGAGCTTGATTTAAAAAACACATTAAGTTTTCATGTATGTTTCAATTTAGTGGCTGGGGAGTAGGGTAGAGTGCTATTATTCCTTTCTAAACAGGTTTCCATATGGCAGTTTGTTTTGGAATATTATAAGGAACTGTATGGGTTTCAAAGAACTGATGTTGTTCTAAAAAGAAAACAATTTATAGTTCCATTTTTAGCTATGAGTACTTCCCTTCTTTTACTTTGATTAGTATCACTCCTTACATTTTTTCAATTAAAGAGGCAATGAATTCTTTCCAGCCCACTTCCAAACAATGCACAGCTGTATTCTGTCATTTGCTCCCTTTTCTGATTACAACCTAGAAGTTTCCAACTCATAACTACTTCTTAAAGATTTCATGTATGGGTGGTTATCAGTAGAATATTTCTCTGACATATTTCAATAAACCACTTCTATTTTCAGTACACTCATCAGATGAGTGGTTAGGCTTAAGAGTAGAAAGACCTTTACATGTTTGCTTTTTAAAAATAACTATTCTGAATGGAGAAGTCAAATAATCAAATATCTGTTTATAATTCACACCTAACAGGCTTCTACATATTCTTTAATATCTAAGATCTATATTTTTTCAAGAAGCAATATCCAACCATCAAATAAATGCTTTGCAGTTAACAAAACTGTTTCATAAACATAACATCTTTTAACTTAATTACAAAACTATGTCCAGTTATTATTTGGGTGAGACAGTAATTTGGCTAAGATACTGGGTATAATGATTTCCACTTAACAGAGGAGTTACCTGAGGCCCAAGAGGGATAAATGACTACATTCAAGAGGCACTGCCAAGCCTCAAGGAGACACCGTATAATTCTCCATGCAATAAAGACTCTCATAAGAATATACAGTGAGCGTGTGTCTAAGATTTAATTCATTAATGAAGGGACCTGCAGAATGACAAAGGGTGGCTCAAAGAAGGACATGAGAAACTGACACATGCAGTCAATGGAAAAAAAGAATGTCGATGGGAAATAAGACTGCAGAGATAGATACAAAACTGGATAATGCCCTTCAAGGCAAGAAAACCGTTAACTTGGAGTTACCTTCCCCACCAAAGAGAAATTTTTTCTAAGTTAACATCTAACTTTACAGAGTTTGGGTACTAATCAATAGTACGCAGTAAGTCAAAGTTACCTTCCCCTAGCACAGGGGTCAGCAAACTTAATCTGCGTAGAGCTAGACAGCAAATATTCTAGGCCTTGTAGGCCATGTGGTCATTGTCACAACCCTTCAACGTTGCCGCTGTAGTATGAAAGCACCTATTGACAATAAGGAATGAATGAGCATGATTGTGTTCCCATAAAACTGTATTACGACACAGTTTGCTAACCCCCATCCTACTAAAACATCAAGTGATCCTTCAGTGACCCAGTTAGACAGTCCTCTATATGCAATTTTGAAGAGACATGCAGTTCTTCATTTCCAATTTTCAGATAATTTGTAAACAGTATCCAGGTCTTCAAATGATAAATTTGATGCTTTTCCCCTAATACGTAAAAGAGCTGACTTTGCTATCTCTCTGAGGCTCATTCAGTCCTTAGAGTTCAGATAAGAAACAAATAAAGATGAATGAAAGAAAAAGGCTAAAATTTTAAAATACTAAAAAAAGTGTTTTTCTGTAATTCTCAGTCTTCGGCTTGCTGGCTTGGGGAGAATATTCTGTGGACCAGCTATTCCTCTCCCACACCTTGAGGAATCCTCATTCGAATCCATGGGAAGCCTAAGGCTGGCAAGACGTCACCAAGGGCTATCAGAAATGCATGAGGCCAGGTGCTTCCGAGAGACGGAAGAGCACTCATGTGGAGGCATGATCATGACAGAACCACATGATACAGGGGGGTGGAGTCCATGTGCCACCTATAGGACCTTCAGCACGCATGCCTCAGAACCACTGACCTACAAGATCAAAACTTGCAGAGGGACCTGCATTCGGCTCATCTGAAGGCAGTTTCCTTCAAGATATGTTAAAAAAAAAAAAAAAAAAAGTTGATGAATTGAACACTGTCCTTTTCAATGCAGTGGAAATTACCTCATTTTTCCACAAAACATTCCTGTGTAACTTGACTCCCGTTTAGTTAGTTAGAATGCAGGCTCAGTATATTGGTCTGTATTGAGCTTATGTAGTCCCATCCGTAACAAGTGACTGCCACAGAGCCAAATGCTAAAAGCAGATTCCTTGTAAGACCAGGATTCGATTCATTCATACACTTACTATATACCTACTGTAGGCTAAATACTATCATAGACATTGCAGTTATAAAATTGAACACAAGAGAGTCCTTATTCTTAAAAATATTAAGTGCTGGCTCAGGCCTGTAATCCCAGCACTCTGGGAGGCCGAGGTGGGTGGATCACTTGAGGTCAGAAGTTCGAGACCAGCCTGGCCAACATGGTGAAACCCTGTCTCTACTAAAAATACAAAAAATTACCCAGGCTTGGTGGTATGCACCTGTAGTCCCAGCTACTTGGGAGGCTGAGGCCTGAGAATCGCTTGAAACAAGTGGGGCAGAGGTTGCAGTGAGCAGAGATCATGCCAGTGCATTCTAGCCTGGGCAAGAGAGCAAGACTCTATCTCAAAAAAAAAAAGAAGAAGAAGAAGAAGAAAGGAGGTGCTGTTCTCTCAGGGAAAAACTGATGGTGAAAACCGCTGGTGTGCTAACTGCTAGATGGAATAAGTGCTACATATGTCAGACGTAGGAAATGCTCTAAAGGGCGGCCTAAAGCAGAGTAATGGGACAGACAAGAGAGTGAGGTAAACCAAGCTGAGTGCTGATGATTTCAGAAATGGCTAGTAAGCAAGGGAGCCAGAAAGGCAAAAGGCTCTGCTTAATTTTATATTACTATCAAATCAAGTCTAAAAATTAAATGACAAATATCTTAGATAATAAGCAAATGGGAGTCAAAGGAAAAAGGAAAGAGGCCTTTATTAGACAGTTTACTACTAACAGTCACTGCAGCCGTGATGCCCCTCATTGTGAGATCCTTTCTTTTTTTTTTTTTTTTTTTTTTTGAGACTAAGTCTCGCTCTGTTGCCGGGCTGGAGTGCAGAGGGCAGTCTCAGTTTACTGCAACCTCCGTGTCCTGGATTCAAGCAATTCTCCTGCCTCAGCCTCCCAAGTAGCTGGGACTACAGGCGTGCACCACCATGCCCAGCTAATTTTTTTGTATTTTCAGTAGAGACGAGGTTTCACCATGTTGGCAAGGAGGGTCTCGATCTCTTGACCTCATGATCCGCCCACCTCAGCCTCCCAAAGTGCTGGGATTACAGGCGTGAGCCTCCACGCTTGGCCGAGATCCTTTCTACCAACTCCCCTCAGAAGCTGCTTCTGGTAGATGTAAATTATCCTTTAACTGCCCATTTCTGTTCTATTGTAGCCACATGTATCTGTGTCTGCTACTGATCATGCCTTCCTCCTGCCAGCTGGTTTTCTAATTTTTCAGATTCTAGAAATTATAAACAGAAAAAAATCTGTTCAAAATAACCTGGCATATTGACACATTAAAAAAATCCTGTCATTGCCTAACCAAAGTCGTATTTCTACTCTCAATATTTCTCTAATAGAAAACAAAGCTTATTTGTAATGTATGAATGTCTTACTGTTGTTTATTTACACTTTATATAAAGTTTTAGTAATGTAAAATACAACATTATTCCTATTTTGTGGGGTAATAGAACAATAAGTTGTGCTATAAATAAGAAAGCCATCTAACAAATTCTGATCTAAAATGTGGCTTACCACAAAATTTCAGGTAGTTTAAGGAAGGAAAAACAATTAAAAGACTTGTGAAAAAGAAAAAATGGGAAAATATATGAACAGTTGAAGTCTCTCTTAGAAAACAACTTTTCAAGTAAATATAATCATTCTAGTAACTGCTGAATGACCACTACAGTTACCACATAGATCATCATATGATACTTAAATAGCTAGTAAGAAAATAGGAAAGCTGTCTTTTGAGACAGAAAAAATAGACATATTAGAAATATTTTCACAGTTAAAGGCAAAAGGTTTTAGAATTCCTTAGAATGGTTCACTTAAGAAATTCAGTGGTTCTGAATTACTTAAATTATAGGTTGGTTTTATCTGTGAAAGTCAAATACAATATTAAGTATTAGCACACAACCAATAATTACATAGAACTCTATACCAAAGGAAGATGCCTTTCTTGGTAGAAAAATGACTATGAAAAGTTTTTTAAAAAAATTATACAGCATTGAAAGGGAGCCCACTATTTTTTCCCTTTCATTTAAATCAATAGTCAAGAAGCAAAATGTTGGGAGTTATAGAATAAAACAAGTGAGCCATCATAATAAAGCAGACACAAGAATCTTTCAAATATAAGAGAAAAAGCTAGCTCCTCTTAAGTTTAGAACACGGGTAGTTAAAAGGTCAATATTCACAGGAGATAAGGGGTTTATCAGTAAGTTAAGTTACTCTGATATCTCCAAATACTTGGAAACTCATCCCTTCCGATGATGGGCCAGACTTAGTGCTTCACTTCTAATGAAAAGAATAGTTGGGAGTGATACTCCGTCACTTCCACAACTAGCTCATAAAGAGGATCCAGTTCTGCCTGGCATGCACGCTCCTCTGAGGATGGCTGCCCTTAGAACCCAAGCACCAGGTTGTGAGGAAGTCCAGGCCACACAGAGAAGCCACATGTGTGTGTTCCAGTCAGTATCTTCTCCTAGACGCCCCAGCTGATGCCAACAGCAGACACCAGTCACATGAAGAATACGCCCGAAGATGATTCCAGAACCTGGCCTTTGAGTCATCCAGTTTAAGACCCATACACTGTGAAGCAGAGACAAGCCACCCCTACTCTGTACTCTGAATTCCTGACTCATAGGAACTGTCTGAAATAATACAAGTTTCTTGTTTTAAGACACTAAGTTTTGGGGTAATTTGTTTTGCAGCAACAGATAAACCAACATATTTACCTACAATACACATACATCAAATACAGAATGATTTTTCAAACTGAAAAATCACCTTTATACAAACCAATTATAGATTATATCCTCCATTTAATAATTTTAGAAGATTTTATCTAATAACACAATTAAACTTCATTTATTTGAATTTGTCTAATTTGAAAATATAAGACAATTTATACTCTAAATTTTAGAGCACTTTGGTTGAATATAATCATTAAAGTAGCTCTGGAAGGAGAGCTTAAGTAATCCACACACAAAGACGAGAATACTGAAGCTAATTAAGAGAATAAATTGGCTTTAAGTACTTTAAAATTACAGCACTGCTATGGTTTGAATGTCCCCTCCAAAACTCATGTTGAAATTTAATTGCCAGTGAAATGGCATTGAAAGGTGGGTCCTTTAAGAGGTGATCTCTCTTAAGAGCAGAGCCCTCATGAATGGATTAATGCTGTTATCACAGGTGTGGGTTAGTTATATCAGGAGTAGGCTCCTGATAAAAGGATAATCATTTTGCCCTCTTGCTTGGTGTGGGTTAGTTATATCAGGAGTAGGCTCCTGATAAAAGGATAATCATTTTGCCCTCTTGCTCTCACTCGCATTTTCTTGCCCTTCCACCACGTAATGATGCAGCAAGAAGGCTGTCACCAGATGCCAAGCAGATGCTGGTGACATGCTCTTGGACCTCCCAGCCTCCAGAATCATGATCCAAATAAATCTCTTTTCTTTATAAATTACCCAGTCTGTGGTATTCTATTATAGCTACAGAAAATTAAGACAAGCACTCTCCATATAGAAAGCATTCAATAGTTAATAGCCAAGTGCAGTGGCTCACACCTGTAATCCCAGCATTTTGGAAGGCTGAGGTGGGTGGGTCACTTGAGCTCCAAAGTTCAAGACCAGCCTGGGCAATGTGGCAAAACCTCATCCCTACAAAAAATAGAAAAATCAGCCAAGCGTGGTGGCCTGTGCCTGCAGTCCCAGCTACTCAGGAGGCTGAGGCACAAGAATTGCTTGAACCTGGGAGGCAGAAGTTGCAGTGAGCGGAGATCATACTACTGCACTCCAGCCTGGGTGACAGAGTCAGACCCTGTCTCAAAACAAACAAACAAACAAACAAACGCTACTCAATAGTTATTAAGCATCAAATGAAAATCAGATTCTTCAAGTTCTTCCTAATCACTTTTCACATATGAATTAAAATCTTATTTTGTAGAACTAGTCAGTTTAGTTCAAGCAAATTATTTGCACATACATACATATTTTATCTTTTCCTAATAAAAGGTGAATTCCCTGATGACATTCCTTGTCTTGTTCACCTGTGTGTCCCCAATGGGCATAACACAATGCTGTATGTCAAGCATTGTACTAGGCAAATATTTATATAAATGATCAAGCTGCAATAATACACATGAAGCCAACTCAATTGTCTTACAATTCACCTTCTTTCTACTAATTTGTTCTGCTCTTCCTCACAATTATTCCAAGTTAGTTGATGTTTTATTGTATTTCCAAAGACCATACTGTGTACCCCTTTGTTAACTTTTATGAATTTATTTATAGTAAAGATAAGGATACAAATGTCTTCCACACATACATGGTAATCTGTGGTGCTCGCCACTCCCTCCCTCCTGGGACTGACACACTGCAGTCCACGCTGCTCACACTGCAGCCCACGCTGCTCACACTGCAGCCCCATCCTTGCGTGAGAGAATGGCGCCACCTGGGGCTGTGCGATGTGTCAGCCTACTCATTCCCTTCTCCAGCTCAGGACAGAGAAAAACAATTCATTCATAAGGTTTCCATTCTGTTATAGGCAGAGATTTATAAATCAGCATGATTTTTCAAAGAGTACAAAGTTAAACCGTTCTGCTTAGAAAAGAATAAACACAACCAATCGTTATTCCTCTAGTATAGTCAAAACAGAGATCAAACTTCTTTGATAGCGTTATAATTTCTATGCTCAGACTTAGACTTTAGAATCAAAATTCTGAAACATTTATTTATAAGGTTAATAACTACCTTTGAAGTTAAGCAGTTTACTGAGCAATTAAATATTTTTGTCCATACACATTCAGATTTAACTATCGCTATAAATAGTCATAATTTCTCCAGTTTCAGTCTGAACACATAACTTATAGTAGTAATAAGACACAGGTTCTAGTACAGATTTTCTAATTAGTGGTATGGCCCTAAACAAGCCAGGTTAGATCTCTGCCTTCACCCACATCAAACAGGAATAATAATATATTTCCTTAACCTACCTTCTAGGTAAACAGATGAGATTATATGAAAACATTTTGCTAAAGTCGCTAAACAAAAATAAGAAAAAAATATGTAAGGTTTTTCTATCACATTAACTATTTTTTAATATTTGATTGACATTTTTGTAATATAACCAAAATAAAAATTGCATACTTTCAAGAATGACAAAATTCTGTAGTTATACAACATGAATTAAAATAGTAAAAGCTAGTCATAATATGAAGTCCACTCATCCATGTTCTCATTTAATCACTTTAAGAAATAATAATTATAAAAATAGGTAAAATTCCATGAAAACATTCCCATTTGTTCTAGTTCAGGAGGTCTTGCCCACATCAACGGACTGTCTGGCATCAGCCACTGTTTCAGGCACTCGAACAGTCATATTGTCCATAGATTTTGTCAAACAGATTTGGCAGCCCAACCGTGACCTGTATGGAGAAGGGGGAAGATATGGTTTACTATTACATATATATATTCACAAGGTAATGCAGTTGTTTAAGATAGTCTTTATGTTTTCTTACCCAAAGCAGTCAGGGAACTTATTAATCTTTTACATTTCCTTCATGTCAAAACAGATATAACCAACCCTATCAACTAGAGAGTAACAAAAGGTAAATATGAATACAATAAACCTAGTGTAGTAAAGCTTCATTTTAGCCTGTGGTTCCTATTATCTATTAACTGTTTCACCAGACCACTATTTTTTGGTCAAAGAGCTGACAAGCAAGGAAACAATCAAAAGGCATAATGGTGGGGAACTAAGGTTATTAGCAAGGCCAAGAAAATGATTAATCAATTCCTAGATAATTAAAACTACACAGACTATAAAAGGAAGCTACACTTTTTAAAGCCTTTAAAAGAAGAAATCTGGAATAAATACATAGACTTAAGTCATCAATTATAACAGCATATTTTTTTCTCAAATTTTTACCATCTCTGAAAATCAAGAAGCATCTTAAAATCAGTGGAATCTTCCAATCACTGCTACACTGTCAAGTAATGGTCATCTCACAGCTATAAATTTGGTGACAAGATTCATATAGGGGTCTCTTCAACTTAGTTATGGAAAGTATGTAAGTTCCACATGTTGAATTTACCTACTTTTCAAAATAAGTATAAAAAGATTGCAAAATGAAAACGAAGAAGAATACAGAAAGAAAGCAGGGTATAAATTTGGAATTAATAAATATTTGTCATTTTAAGAATGACTATAATTTTCTTTTCTTTTTTTTTTTTTTTTAGAATTACTACTAATTTTCTTTTGTGTTTATTTTCCTTTTTTTCTTTTTTAGACAGGGTCTGGCTCTGTCACCCAGGCTGGAGTGCACTGGCATGATTTCAGCTCTCTACAACCTCTACCTCCCAGGCTCTGGTAATCCTCCCACCTCAGCCTCCTGAGTAGTTGGGACTACAGGCATACACCACCACGCTTGAATAATTTTTGAATGTTTTGTAGAGACAAGGTTTCACCATGTTGCTTAGGCTGGTCTCAACCTCCTGGGGTCAAGTGATCTATCCGCCTCAGCCTCCCAAAGTGTTGGGATTACAGGCAAGAGGCACAGCACTCAGCCATTTTCTTTTCTTAGCAGTGATATATAATTCAAATCTGTGTCTAGAGAAGTCTAACTCACTCTTTCAATATGCAGAAAATATGTTAAGTGATAACACTGTGTCTTATTTGAATTAGCAGTGCTTTTCTCTTCCTTAGTGGCATATAAAAAGAAATGTTAATCTTACAATCGACATGTCTTCAATTTGATGAAATGTGATATTCAGGTCTTGGTTTTATTAATGTATTCATCAAGCATTTATGGAGTACCTAAAGGCACAATACTAAATGTCAGTGACGAAGACCAACTCAACTCCACACTTTCTTGTTGAACACCTCTTACTTCCTGGGCATTGGGATGCACTAAAGAGATAGCATCAGAGTTACAGCCAAAAAGACCAGCAGTGCAGAACCCAGCACTTAATACACCATGTTCACAGGCAACTTGCTTAACCTCACCAAATGCTGGTTTCCTAACCTGATCTTCAAGATGAGTAGGAGAATTCCTCACAGGACTTGCTCACAGGACTGATGTGAGGATTGGTTGCTAATGCCAGCATTAATGAGTAAACTTTCAATCAAAGGGATGAGATGAGACACATTCAGACACTTAACATGTGAGACTGTGGCAAATGCCACCGAGGGAGAAAGCCAAATGGCTCTGAGAGGTCTAAGAAGAAAGCACTTACTTCTGGCCATGGGAGGTGGTGTTTGGCTTTGCAGGATAGGTAGGATTTACTATTTACTATTTAGTAAAAGATAAAGGAGAAAAGTATGTGAGGCAAAGGCAACACAATGCAGAGAAGCTCAAGCAACATTTAAGGCAAGATGGGTGTTTTAGCTTGGTTGCTGCACAGTGTAAACAAGGACAAGGGGAATGATGGGCCAGAAAGGCGGCCAGAGGCACAGGCAGCTGTGAATATCAGTTAAGGGGTCTGTGTTTCACTGGTGAGCAAGGAGGCACCACCAGGAAGTTTTGGAGTCTTGCTTTGTTACCCTTGCTGGAGTGCAGTGGCATGATCTTGGCTCATTGCAACCTCTGCCTCCTGGGTTCAAGCAATTCTCCTGCCTCAGCCTCCCAAGTAGCTAGGATTACAGAGCAAGACTCTGTCTCTAAAAAAAAAAAAAAAAAATGAAATGATGGTGTTTTTGCTTAAAAATTAAAAACATTTACATAGTATTTAAAGTAAAGTAAGTACATGAACTAAAAGGCTAAATTTCCTTATTTCTTTTTTTGAAACTTTCTGATACCCTAAAAATAAGTTTACCTGTGGTTACCAGCTTTGAACAAAATTCTTTCCATTCCAAATATGTCAGTGTGTTTTGTAAATGCTACCTGTGAAACTCATTATACTCTTTGCCACAAAGTATTTCTACTAAAATGCTGTGTACTTAAGAATACCAGCCATAGGCCGGGCGTGGTGGCTCAAGCCTGTAATCCTAGCACTTTGGGAGGCCGAAACGGGTGGATCACGAGGTCAGGAGATCGAGACCATCCTGGCTAACATGGTGAAACTCCATCTCTACTAAAAAATACAAAAAAAAAACTAGCTGGGCGAGGTGGCGGGCGCCTGTAGTCCCAGCTACTCGGGAGGCTGAGGCAGGAGAATGGCGTAAACCCAGGAGGCGGAGCTTACAGTGAGCTGAGATCCAGCCACTGCACTCCAGCCTGGGCGACAGAGCGAGTCTCCATCTCAAAAAAAAAAAAAAAAAAAAAAAGAATACTAGCCATAAAACACTATAAAAGCTATTCCTTGCTCTCCATTATCTAGCTCTAAAACTTGGCAATTTTATCATCAATATTCTTTCTAGCTGATGTTTATTACAGACCTTTTGTATCTAACTGTAGCTCTTCCTTTTCCCTTTCTTTTCAATTAGAAAATTATCTATTACATGCATCTACAATTGTAACTGTATAAAAGGGCAAACAGTTAGTTATGATTTACCTCTTTTTAAGAGACACAATTCTCAGAACCAAACCAATACAGTCATTGGATTTAGTTTCTGTGTTAAGGGGGAAAAAAGGAGGTGCTCATAGAGAACATGGCACTGAAGATGTGAGGGGACAGGCAGACAGTAGCCACAATCCACTCTGCTTTGGTGTCCAAACAGATACTATTTCACCAGTTTCTCTTCCCAGGGTTATCAGTCTCACATCTACCAAGAGGGAAATGAACTATAAAAGGAACAAAATGATTCTTCTTCTCTAAATAAATACAAATGACCTGAAAATTTTTGTGAGGATTAAATGGGGTAGTTTATGTTAAGTATATAACAAAATTGTAGCTATATAATACACATGAAATAAAACTATTATTACCATTTTTAATTTTTAAAAAGTTATTTGTCATTAAGGTCACCAAACTAGAGTTAAACAAAGCCAACCTTAATTAATAAGCTCTCACTATCTTACCCCTTGAAACAGTATATCAGCTAGCTACCTTCATTGACTCTAATTGAAAGACTAGATATTTTAAGAAAAAATAAGTTATCACTTAATGTCACTTGCTACTGGAAATCTCACCACTTTCAAGAGTAACTCTACCTATTAATTAATAACAAGAATAAGCTCTGATTAAGGTACACTTAGAAAAAGAACTACTCATTTTAACATAATTACTATTATATATTAAGTTTCTTTAAAAATTCTGTTCTCTTCAATAGGTAAAACTTTCCACCATAATTGTGTTCAATTATCAAACCTGTCCTTCAAGAATACTATAAAAGCATTAAATTTAACCCCTCCATTCAGCTGTAATAAATATTAGTTCCTGGAGTAAAAAGAGACTAAAGAAGAGGTGTTAGGATCTATAACTTGTACTTCCAATACTTCCAATTAATTTTTTTTTACTTTTGTAAAGTTTCATAAGGTCTAAACTATAGCAGTGAAAACCAAGAGAATTGCCACATATATGATACTCAAAATCTGTGACTGTTATTTAACCTGGTAGAATACTATTACTTTCATGGGTCTGGTCTTACATAGACAACATAATAAAACATCTATGTTCCCAGATTATTAGTACAATTGAAGCAGTCCAAAAATCTTACCTGTCTGTGAGTCCATATGCCAGATCAAGCATGTCATTCTCCTCATCAGTGATTGCATCTAACTTCTCATATATGTGATCTTCAAAGATGAGGTGACAGGTTGAACAAGCCAGGGTTCCCTCACATGCACCTGACAAAAGCAACAAACACCGAAAATACTCCCTTTTACATCAGATGATTCAAACCTGGTTCAGTAAAGGTTTCTAAATGTTAGAATCAGCGTTAGAATACATAAGTGAGGTCAGGCACAGTGGCTCACACCTGTAATCCCAGTGATTTGGGAAGCCAAAGCAGGCAGATCACTTCAGGTCAGGAGTTCAAGACCAGCCTGGCCAATATGGTGAAATCCTGTCTTTACTAAAAATACAAAAATTAGCCAGGCATGGTGGCACATGCTTCTAGTCCCAGCTACTAGGGAGGCTGAGGCAGAAGAATTACTTGAACGGGACAGGCGGAGGTTACAGTGAGCTGAGGTTGTACTCCAGCCGGGGCAACAGAGTAAGACTCTGTCTCAAAAAAAAAAGAAAAGAAAAGTAGAATACATAAATGAAAGTTGAAAATGAAGAGAATAGGGGCAACAACCTTCCATCTCCTGCCGCACGCACACACACACACGCACGAGTTTGAAATCCCTCACGCTGTATTATTTCACAAAGGTTTTGGCTTGGTGCTATGAAGGAATACCTATGAAAATACATAGTCCTAATAGAGAGCTTAAAAATTAATAAGCTGAGACATGCATATATATAAAAGTGTGTGCATTTTTAAACTTACATAGTAATTACTAACATAATAGCAATGTAAGTTACGGTATATAAGAGGAACTAGAAATCAATCAAACCTATCACTAAATTAAGTTAAATGTTTAAGTGTTACTCAGACTTTGCTTGAAAATCTCCTGACAAAGAAACCAACACCACATAAGTCAGCCAATTTTGCATTCGGCTGGCTTCCACCAAGCTAAAGTCTGCCACTCTGTAACTAGCACCTACTGGTCCAGTGCTATCCCATGGAGTTTAATCCTTCTAAATGATAGCTTTTCATTTATTTGAGATTATTCTTCCTTCTCCCAGCTGAGCATCCCCAGGTCCTTCCACTGTTTCTTACACAACACAGTTCTAACTCCCATCCCCCAGGCTAGTTGGGCTTTTCTTAAAATATGGCATCCAGAACATATTAGTATCCCAGGGGAGAACCCGACAACAGAGGCATGCAGAATCACAGTCTGGTTAAATCTAACTTTAAAAACAGGGATTCGGGTTTGTTTCTACATGAATTTTTAAAGTCACTGTACAATTTCAAAGACTATAGAGTCCTCAGAGTAACTTCAGTTTGATTTATATTCTCTTTTGGAACTAAACATTATATGAAATATACACAGCCACTATTAACAACTAGTAACCTTCTTAATTTTCCTCTGGATCATTTTCACTAGAGTTGTTCCTTCCTTATAATTTAAGCACTTGTTATTCATATTTTACCATTTAAAAAAAAAAAAAAAAAAACAGGCCAGGCATGGTGGCTCACTCCTGTAATCCCAGCACTTTGGGAGGCCGAGGCAGGCAGATCATGTGAGGTTCAAGACCAGCCTGGCCAACATAGTGAAACCCTGTCTCTACTACAACTACAAAAATTAGCTGGGCATGGTGGTGCGCACCTGTAATCCCGCTACTCGGGAGGCCAAAGCAGAAGAATCGCTTGAACCTGGGAGGCAGGCAGAGATTGCAGTGAGCCAAGATCAAACCACTGCACTCCAGCCTGGGCGACAGAGTGAGACTCCGTCTCAAAAAAAAAAAAAAAAAGAAAAGAAAAAGAACCATTGAGAGGTCTCTCTAAATCTTCATTTTTATTAAATCCAATTCAAAGCAATAATAGAATTATGGGAGAGTGAGACCATATAGTGAAGTACAAGAGTTAGGAGCATGGGCTTTCAGCCAGACTTCCTCCCTTCAACTACAGCTTCCCTTTTTATTAACTCTGTCACCTTGGGCTACTTTACCTTCCATGTCTCAGCTTCCTCAAGAGTAACTACACTAACCTCACATAGTAGTTCCAAGAATTACACATGACTGCATACTTAATATATATGAATATATATACTGGCAACCATGACTGGCAGATAGTATGTGCTATGTAAGTATTGGTAAACTATTATTATTATCTGGAAGTCACAGAAACTCTTAGAGTAATTGAACTTTATTTGTAAACATAAGAGGTTAAATTAAGAATTAAGCCCCAGAAGTTAAAGAAATGGACTAAGGTCATACCACTAGTTAGAGATGAGTTAGGACTTCAGCTTAAGTTCCCCAGTGCTGTAGGCAACTAATCATTACTGTATCGCCATACAACAATGTAAGTTGCCTTACTTATATATTAAATGGAGAGAAAAGGCTCATATGCCAACAAATCCCTCCTGAAAAACAAAGGACACTGCTTTTTGTACCAGTGGCCAGTCGAAATGAAGAGTTACCATCCTGTTCTAGCTCCTTCATAGGTTTCAAATTCTCTCCCTCTCTTCCCTAGGAAGCTTCCATTCTTTTAACCTTCTCTTAAAGGTATTCTTCTATTCTCTTATTTAAATTTTCATGGCTCAGGAACCTTGGCAATCGTTTCCACATCTTGCTTAAGTTGCTAAGCTCAGCGCTGAAGAGACTATTCTAATAAGAATTTGATCTCTACTAAAAATACAAAAAAAAATAGCCAGGCGTGGTGGTGGGCGCCTGTAGTCCGTAGTCCCAGCACTTCGGGAGGCTGAGGTGGGCGGATCACAAGGTCAGGAGATGGAGACCATCCTGGCTAACACGGTGAAACCCTGTCTCTACTAAAAATACAAAAAATTAGCCGGGCGTGGTGGCGGCACCTGCAGTCCCAGCTACTTGGAGGCTGAGGCAGGAGAATGGCGTGAACCCGGGAGGCAGAGCTTGCAGTGAGCCGAGATCGCGCCACTGCACTCCAGCCTGGGCGACAAAGTGAGACTCTGTTTAAAAAAAAAAAAAAAAAGAATTTGAAAAATGCTGAATATGTACAGATCAACTTTTGATGTCTACACACTAAGTTCCTATTTATTCTTTAAATGAACACATCGCATTCATGATCCCTCATTATTTTATGATCCTTTTCGAACCTTTTCTGCCACAAAAACCTGTCAACAATTTATCCTTTCTTATTCTCTGTACTAGGAAGAAGTTCAAATATAATAGAAACTATAAGACTCAGAATGAAACCAGCCTATGTGAGAGAGCTAACACTAAACCAGAGAAAGCTCATGGTCAGACTGTGTTACTACAGAAACAATCTGTAGCAAGGGTTTACAAGACCCCATGGATAGCACTTAACAACTATTCTGTCCTTGCCATAGTCAGGGCTCAAAGAAAAATTTAAAAAAGTAAAAAGAAACTTTCAATCTTGCAAAATTCCATAAGAAGACAGATGATTCATTTTCTAGAGTTTGTTTTGAGATTTAACCTATACGGTTTATTAACAAATAAAGAATTTTTGAGAATATTGGAGACACCTATCTAAAAAGGGTATTTAGGAGGAAAAAAAACCCTGCAAAAATAAGGTTAAATATTTGGGTATAAAAAGAGCTTAAAACTCTGAGAAGAACAAGAGACTATTTAAGAGAAAAAAACAGTTCCTCCTTTTCTGTTTTCTTTATCTCATAAAATACTGCCACTTCATGATAGCTGTGTCCTCCAACTACCACGTGTCTCGGTGTTCAGTTCTATGAGGTGTTTTGTTTTGTTTGTTTGCTTTTTGAGACAGAGTCTTACTCTTATTGCCCAGGCTGGAGTGCAATGGCGTGATCCTCCGCAACCTGGGTTCAACCTCCGCCTCCTGGGTTCAAGCGATTCTCCTGCCTCAGCCTCCTGGAGTAGCTGAGATTACAGGCGTAAGCCACCACGGCTGGCTAATTTTTGTATTTTTAGCAGAGACGGGGTTTCACCATGTTGTCCAGGCTGGTCTCGAACTCCTGACCTCAGGTGATCCGCCTGCCTCAGCCTCCCAAAGTGTTGGGGTTACAGGCGTTGAGCCACTGCACCCGGCCAGTTCTGTGAGTTTTAATGCATGTATAGACTTGTGTAACCACCACCACACTCAGGATACAGAGCAGCTTCGTCAGCCTAAAACATTCCCTTTTACTGTTGCTTTGTTGTCACAATCTACCCCATCCCTAACCCCTGGCAACCACTGATCTGTTCTCTATCACTGTAGTTTAGTCTTTTCCAGAATGTTCACATAAATAGAATCATACAGTGTATGACTGAAACTACCTTCTTTCACTCCACACAATGCCTCTAAGATTCATCCAATGTGTTGCGTCTATCCATAATTTGCTCCCTTTCATTGCTAAGAAGCATTCCACTGTTTGAATGTCCCACGGTTTGTTTCTAATAGGTATTTGGTGGTGTCACATTGTGACTTTCATTCACATTCTCTACAAGAAATTAAAGGTGTAAAATATCTTTTTTTTTTTTTTTTAACTTTGCCTCATTTTTTTTTCCAAAGCCACTTGGGAGTATGACATCACCATTAGTCTCCTGTCCCTCTAGAAGAAAACTCTAAACAACACAGAGTCGTTCATACAAGCAAGTTCAGTCCCGACGCCCCTCAATTATCTTTTTATGAGCTTATTTGCCATCTCTACATTCTCCTTGGTGAAGTGTCTGTTCATATCTTTTGCCCATTTTTTAACTGGGTTGTTTCTTACTGTTAAGTTTTGAGAGCTTTTTATATATTGGGGATACAAGTCCTTTCACTGGATATGTGATTTACAAGTATTTTCTCCCAGTCTGTAGTTTGTCTTTTCACTCCCTTAACAGTGTCTTTGGAAGAACAAAAGTTTTTAATTTTGATGGAGTCTAATTTATGTATTTTTTCTTATATATAAGAAAAAATTGTGCTCTTCTGGTCATGTCTAATTCTTTGCCTACCTACCCACAGGTCCTGAAGATTTTTCTTTGTTCTTTCTTTGAGAAATTTACAGTTCCAAGTTCTACATTTAGATCTAAGTCAATTTTGCATTACTGTTTTTATAAGATTTATGAGGTTTAGGTTGACGCTCCTTTTTTTCCCACATGAATATCCAATTGATTCAGCATCACCTGTTGAAAACAATACTCTTCCTTCACTAATTGTTCTGCACCTCTGTCAAAAACCAACTGGCCACTGCCAATAGGTGGAAACAACCCAAATATCTCTCAGGTGATAAAGAGACAAAGAAAATGTGGTATACATTCATAAAACGAAATATTATTTGGCCGCAAAAAGGAATGAAGTATACAAACTAAAACACAAGATGAACATTGAAAACATTATGTTAAGTGGAAGTCGCTCACAAAGGACCACATATTATATGATTCCATTGATGAGAAATGTCCAGAATAGGCAAATCTATAGATACAGAAAGTAGTGGCTGCTTAGGGCTAGGGAAATGGGGGATTGAGAGGTGCTAGCTAAAGAGGATGGGGTTTCCTTTTGAAGTGATGAAAATGTTTTAAGGTGATGTTGCACAACTCTGAATATACTAAAAAAAATTCACTGCATACTTTAAATAGGTGACTTGTTTGGTATTTAAATGATACTTCAATAAAGCTGTTATCAAAAAAACTGCCCATCTTTTATGGGTCTGTCACTGAACCCTTTATTCTGTTTCACTGATCTACATGTTTGCTTGTCTCTCTGCTGATATTATACCATCTTCATCACTGTGGTGTCATTGTAAGTCTTAAGACCTGTACTGTGCTTCTTCTAACTTTATTCTTCTTTTAAACTTGTTTTGGCTCTTCTAGTTAATTTGCTTTTCCATAAACATATTTTGTTAGATTTAAACCTAAAATTTTCATTTAGGAAGCTATTATAAATGGATTTTTTTTAGTTTTCATTTCCAAACATTCACTGTTAAGTACATAGCAATACAACTGGTGTGTGTGGGTGTGTGTGTGTGTTGACCTTATATTCTAGGACCTTGCTAAACTTACTTATTAGCTCTAAGAATTTTTTTGTAGATTCCTTGTGACTTTCCTCATAAACAATCATGTCATCTAAAACCACTTTTATTTTTTCAATCTATGTGCCTTTTCTTTCTTTCTCTGGCCTTAATACACTGGTTAAGACATCCAGTGTGATGTTAAATAGGAGTGGTGAAAGTAGACATCCTTGCCTTGTCTCCGATTTTACAGGAAAGACATTCCATTTTTCACCATAAAGCATGATGTCAGTTATAGAGTTTTTTGTAGATTCCTTTTATCAGCACCTTATTTTGCATAGAGTTGATCTGGCACTGCCTTCTTATTTCCAGTTAAAACATGAGAACTGCCACCAATTCTCTATCTCTTTTGACACAGAGTTCAGAGCCATAATGAGCATCCCTATAGCTCCCAACTATGCTAGAGTCACAGCCCCAGATGCCAAAGCCTATCCGCAGAAACAAAGTAGATAACATTGTCATTAGGCGTCATCTTCTAAGTCTTCTTTCTTCAGCATCACAGAATTCCCAGGCTCCTATCCACCATGGTATCTTCTGCACTGAGATCACCCATGCATATATTCCCACTATCAGACTTGGGTGCAACACAGAGAAAGGAGTCTCTGTTTTTTTGTTTTGTTTTGTTTTGTGTGTGTGTGTGTGTGTGTGTGTGTGTGTGTGTGTAGGGTGGGCCCAGGAAGTTAAGGTGTTCCTGATGTGTGTGTGTGCGTTCATGTGTGTAGGGTGGGTCCCTGATCTGAGATTAGAAGGTACAGACTGGGCATGGTGGCTCAAGCCTATAATCCCGGCACTTTGGGAGGCCGCAGTATGAGGATCTCTTGAGGACAGGAGTTTGAGAACAGCCTGGGCAACATAGCAAGATCCCATTTCTACAAAAAAGTTAAAAATTAGCTGGGTGTGGTGGCGCACACCTGTAGTCCCAGCTACTTGGGAGGCTAAGGCAGGAGGATCACCTGAGCCCAGGAGGTCAAGGCTGCAGCGAGCTATGATCATACCACTACACTTCAGCCTGGGTGACAAAGCGAGACCCCATCTCTTTTTGTTTAAGTTTTGGGGTACATGTGCAGGTTTGTTACATAGGTAAATGTGTGCCATGGTGGTTTGCTACACCTATCAACCCATCACCTAGATATTAAGCCCCATATGCATTAGCTCTTTTCCCTAATGCTCTCCCCTCTGTGCCCTCCCCCAGCAGGCCCCAGTAAGTGTTGTTCCCTTCCCTGTGTCCATGTGTTCTCTTTTTCAGCTCCCACTTACAAGTGAGAACACGCAGTGTTTGGTTTTCTGTTCCTGCATTAGTTTGCTGAGGATAATGGCTTCCAGCTCCATCCATGTCCCTGCAAAGGACACGATCTCGTTCCTTTTATGGCTGTGTAGTATTCCATGGTGTATATGTACATTTTCTTTATCCAGCCTATCATTGATTAACATTTGGGTTGATTCTATGTCTTTGCTCTTGCGAATAGTGCTACAATGGACATATACGTGCATGTATCTTTATAATAGAATGATTTATATTCCTTTGGGTATATACCCAGTAATGAGATTGCTGGGTCAAACGGTATTTCCAGTTCTAAATCTTTGAGGAATCACCACACTGTCTTCCACAATGGTTGAACTAATTTACATTCCCACCAACAGTGTAAAAGTGTTCATATTTCTCTGTAACCTCACCAGAATCTGTTGTTTCTTGACTTCTTAATAATCACCATTCTGACTGGCATGAGACCCTGGCTCTTTTTAAAAGTAGAAGAAAGAAGCAGCAACAGCTATAATTACAAGAGTTAGAAGGTGCAATGCATTTTATCCCAAAAACACAAGCTATAAATGGTAATTAAGTCAGTTGTAAAGAAATAGGTTCTGCATGTTGGCTCAAAAATTTAGCCAACATTATGTTTATGGGAAAACAAATTCCAAATAACAAGCAGCTGACCTGAAAATAGATTATGGAAACAAAACCTATCCACAATTCACAAAATGGGGAGCATTTTTTTTTTTTTTTGCTTTTCACATACACAGAGAACCCCACAAAACAAACAAACAGTAGAAGATAACCTATAAAACTATAAAAGAATAAAGGATATAAAATAACAAACAATAACTACAAGGCTAAAACTTGCAGCTGATCACAATATGGGCATACTAATACATTATGTATATGAAGGAATAAGGTGCAAAATTTATATAACTTATTATATACACTGCCCCAGAGTAATATTGGTGGCTGTCAGCTTTTAGTGTCCCTGTAAGTGGTTGGCTATATAAAAGTAAACGAATAGGGAAAATGTGTATGTATATGTATATATGTATGTGCATGTATATATGTACATGGATATACACATATATGTAAACACAAAGTGATCATGTTTTATGAGAAATGCATTCTCAAAGATTTTGAGAATTGTACAAGTCTCATATTTCAAGAATTATTTTCTCAATGAAACAGAATAGAAAGTGGATTCCTAAAGTTTAAAAATCTAAAATACTCAAACATTTGTGTTTTAAAATATACTTAAGTAGAACAAATGTATGAAGTAAAATTCTTTACATTACTATACTCACCATTCAAATAACCAAAAATACATCATGTCTTACAGCAGGCCCGGGCCACAGGCCACACAGCAGGTGAGCAGAGGGCGAGCGAGGGAAGCTCCATCTGTATTTACCACCACTCCCCGCTGCTCGCATTACCGCCTGAGCTCCACCTCTGTCAGATCAGCAGCTGCATGAGATTCTCACAGGAGTGAGAACCCTATTGTGAACTGCGCATGTGGGGGGTCTAGGGTGCACCCTCCTTATGAGAATCTAATGCCTGATGATCTGTTACTATCTCCCATCACCTCCAGATGACACCTACATCTAGTTGCAGGAAAAGCAGCTCAGGGCTCCCACTGATTCTACCTTATGATGAGTTGCATAATTATTTCATTATATGATACAGTGTAATAATAATAGAAATAAAGTGCACAATAAATGTAATGCACTTGAATCATCCCAAAACCATCCCCACCCCAACCTCGTCCATGGAAAATTTGTCTTCCACGAAACCAGTCCCTAGTGCCAAAAAGGTTGGGGGCCACGGCCGTAGAAAATAAAATGGTAGTTACCAGCGGATGGGAGTCGGGGTGAGGAAATGAAACGAGCATGTGCTGTTCAAAGGGTACAAAGTTTCAGTTAGGAGGAATTTGTGTTTAACATGTCTAGCACAGGCCGGGCACGGTGGCTCACGCCTGTAATCCCAGTACTTTGGGAGGCTGAGGCAGGCAAACTTTTGAGGTCAGGTGTTCGAGACCAGCCTGGCCAACATGGTGAAACCCCACCTTTCCTAAAAATACAAAAATTAGCCAGGTGTCATGGTACTCGTCCATAATCCCAGCTACTAGGGAGGCTGAGGCACAAGATTCACCTGAGCCCAGGAGGTGGAGGCTGCAGTGAGCCAACATCACACCACTGTACTCCAGCCTGGGTGACAGAGTAAGACTCTGTCTCAAAAAATTATTTAAAAAGAATTTTTAAAAATCTATAGCACAGCATGGTGACTGCAGTTAATAATAATGTATTGTGTATTTCAAAAGTTACTATCAGCAAATTTCAGATGTCTCATCACAAAAAATAACTGAGGTGAAGCACATTGTATACATGTATCAAAATATCACACTGTACCTACCCCATAAATACAATTATGATCGTCAATTAAAATTAATAATAAAACATATTTCATGCCTTAGCACCGAAAATAACCTGATTTAGGAACACGTTACAGCCACGCTAATATTAGCCCCTGGGGCCAGCATTTTACCCACCATCCTGGCTTGGTTATACAACAATTTTCATGAACTTAAAAGTATATACATTTTAGTACTACTTTGATTTTGTTGACATTTTGGCTAACAATTCAGAGTTCTTTCTCCTAAACTAACAGTAATAGGTATCATGACAGGTTTTTGGCTTTCTTCCTAGCATTTTGTTACATCTAACCTCTGTTACAAAATAACTAATTTTCAGATACATTTTTCAGTATTAGCACTTAATGCTTGGCTGAAACTGATACAGGCTTTAAAAATGATTTTAAATTATAACCACAGTTTAAAATATCATCACCATAGTCAAGAAAATCATACAGATATTCAGATGTCTATAAACAGTGTGGTTCACATGGTGCTGACAAAGGATGGCAGGGATTTGTTTATAAGCTAAAATGGTACATCTTTAGCTGCAGTAACAAACATAAAATTTACAACTCACACAGCCTGCCAGCTTAAAATTATAGGATTCCTGACAAAAGTTTTGGTTTTCACAATACTTCTGATTTTGCTAGAGGAAGAATCTCAATACTGTTAATCTGCACAATTTCAAATATGCATATAAAATTACACGAAGAATAGTGAAGCATGCTTACTAATTTCAAGGTTGGTGAACTCATGAACGAAGTTTTGTTTTTTTTAAACAGGAATAATGATAGTAAGCACTTGGGCAAATCCTCAGAAGTTCTAGCTGCGAAATTAATTCCTAGAGAAAGTTAGATCTCTGCAGACTGTTTTTCCTTTCCTTTCATGTAACTTCAGTGTTTGCCAATGGGAAAAGACATTTCGTGTGTATGCATCTCATATTAAGATCATTTTGTATTATCTACTACGATGCTGACAATACAGATTGCCCGCCCCGACACCCAACCCCTTTCCCAAACAAAAATCTAGAGGATGGCTGCATGGGAATATTATATATTAGAAATGGAAATTATGTGTAAACACAAAATCTAATTTTCTCGAGTAAAGATTGATCTAGCATAGTCAGAAATACATTATATCAATAGCGACTCAAGTATGAAGGGAAAAAATATAAACTTATACAAACACAATCAGGATCTTCCAATTTGTATAATTTCCCTCAAAACAGACACATGAAAATAGGTAATATTGAAGAAAAAAAATGTCGAGAGTAAACTAGGTAAGTTGAATCGCAGGTGTGTAACTGCCCCCTAGTGACAGAATATTATGATACACTCTGAAAACAGGTACCTGCATCATCCAAAAGACCTATATTAATATAAAAGTTGGCAATGAGAATGTTTATAAGCTTGCACTGTTTCCAAAATGTATGACTGTCCCTTTTTATTCATTTGTTCATTCACTACTTCATTTCATATACAATGAGGAATAAAATAGGAATGACTTTATCCCTCATTGAAGTTTATTGGGAAAGATACACAAGAAATACATAATTACTAAACTGTGACAAATACTGTGAAACAAATGAACAAGATGCTGAGAAGGAGGATAATAGGTTCAAGATAACAAGAGAACCACTACTTTGGACTGGGTGGCTGGGCAAAGCCTTGCTAAGGAAGTATATAAATTGAGATTTGAGAGATGAAAAGCTAAATTTTGGGGATGGGAGAGAGAGGGATGTATCGCAGGGAGAGGGTGAAGTATCTATAAAGTCTCAAAGGTAGGAATTTTGGGTGAGTTCAAGCTCTTGAGAAAAGGCCAGTATCACCAAAGTGAGACAAAGGACATTGAGAAAAAAAAGAGGAAGAGTGGCAGATAGGGCCAGATAATGCAGAGCCTTTTATGGTTGGGAATACAGATTTTATCCCATGTGCAAAGAAAGGCACTCATGGTTTTGTTCTGTTTGACAGAGTCTCACTTTGTTGCCAGACTGGAGCGCAGTGGTGCGATCTCGGCTCACTGCAACCTCCGACTCCCTGGTTCAAGCAATTCTCCTGCCTCAGCCTCCCAAGTAGCTGGGATTACATGCGCCCACCACCACGCCCAGCTGTTTTCCTTTTTTGTTTTTTGGGTTTTTGTTTGTTTGTTTTTTGTTTTTTGTATTTTTAGTAGAGACAGGGTTTCATTATGTTGGCCAGGATGGTCTTTATCTCTTGACCTCGTGATCCGCCTGTCTCGGGTTTTTTGTTTGTTTGTTTGTTTTATTTTTTTCCCAAGACGGAGTCTTACTCTGTAACCCAGGCTGGAGTGCAATGGTGCAATCTCGGCTCACTGCAACCTCTGACTCTTGGGTTAAATCAATTCTCCTGTCTCAGTCTTCCAAGTAGCTGAAATTATAGGTGCGTGCCACCACACCTGGCTAAATTTTGTATTTTTAGTAGAGACGGGTTTTCACCATGTTGCCCAGGCTGGTCTCAAACTCGTGACCTTGTGATCTGCCCGCCTAGGCCTCCCAAAGTGCTGGGAGTACATGCATCAGCCCATGAGTGCCAGGCCCACTCATGGTTTTTAATCAGGGGACTGATATGTCTGATTTCTGTTAGGACAAATTACCCAGCTGCTAAGCTCCAGAGCAGAAGCAGGTTAGCACAGCTCCAGGCGCACAGTGGCTGGCCAGCCCCACGTGCCGACTGTAGGGATGGAGCCAACAGGAGGTGCTAGAGACGAATCTTGGGGGCACAACTGGCAGGAGGTGCCGACGGACTGGATGTCAGGTGGGGCAGAAAGAGGAAGGAATGGTGCTCTACGGTTTCAGGTTCAAGCAGCCGGGTGGTGCTCATTACTGAGATAGGAAAGATTCGAGGAAGGACAGGTTACATCAGGAGGAAAAAAGCCAAAACCTGTTTTAAATATGTTAGATTTCCAAGAAGAGATGTAAAGCAAGAAGTTAGACCTGTAAGTCAGGGCTCAGAGGAGAGGTCTGAGCTAAGGATGTAAATTTAAGAGTTTATCAACATCTAGAAAGGATTTAAGGTCATAGAACAGATGAGATCACCCAGGGAGAAACTGTAAAGAAACTGAGTACTTTGGTCAGCCACGTTTGGAGTACGGTGTTCATCTGTGAGTAGGACTTATGACAAGTGTGGTATTTAGATGGGCTCCTGCATTCAGCCTTAGGAATTAATGAAACAGCTGCCACCATAATGTTGTGGTAATAAGCTCTTCTTTATAACGATAACACTGCACCCTTCCTGATTTCATTTCTTTCATCTTTATTCTAGAAAGAGGCTTAGGCTTAACTCTATCT